>NC_052055.2:55827176-56508723 GCF_903992535.2 Arvicola amphibius
TGTTTTAAAGGACTTTCACCATTTTAAGTTAACTTTCTCTACTTCATGAGTGTTATCGCAAGATGTGTGCTTTCTGCTACTGCTCCATAGCCATGCCTTCCTGCCTGCTGCCATATTCCCTGCCATAATGATCATGGACTCTAACTCCCTGAAACCATAAGCACAAAAATAAACTCTTTTTTTTTTAGTTGCTCTAGTCATTGTGTCTTCCCAGGCACTGAGAAGGTAGCTGAGAGAGCTTGTAAATGATGCCTATGGGAGGACGGTCCCTCTACAGGGCTAAACTAGGACTAACCACCCATAATTTGATCCTCACGCTAAACCAAATCTTGACCTAAATTCTAGAAACTTCAAAGCAGCCCACAGAAAAGCCACAAGAAGGCTCCACCAAAAGACTGCATCTTGCTTAAACCATCCTGCCTCCATCTTTCTGATTTTCTGTGATCATCATGATTCCTCTCCTGAATTCAGCCACACAGTCTGAACCGCAGTCTACACAGAAAGCCGTCAGAAGCTCAAGTAAAAAATAAATTCAGCTCTGAGAGAAAGTGGAGGGGAAAATGGATCTGGCATCATGATCCATGAAAGGCTTTTCTTTTGTAAAACACCAAAGTCATTCTCAAGCTGTGTTCTCACATTGCTTCGGGATGTGAAGAAGGAAAATAAGAATCAAAATATAATCCCAGCACAAGACACAACAAGAACCACCTGAGGAGGAAGGAAAGCGCTGCTCTGGTGATAGCTGAAGGATCACACACCTGGACCACAGTCCTGGAGATGACCTTTGAAGCCCCAGGAGATGACCAACCTGCCATGACTCTTTAAACAGGAAAACAATTCAATCCCTTCTCACATTGTTTTTCAGTTACAGAAGCAGAGACACTTGAAGGGGCACACCCACTGTGCGTCAGTGAGAATAGCTAAGAAGGGAAATTCCAGACTCAGCCACCCAGAGTGAAACCGCTGTCCACTGCTCGCGGCCTATGGGACTGTGGATGATCCACTGTCCCTCCTTTGGCCCCATTCTCCTCATGTAAAATATGGATGGCATGATGAGGCCATTGCTCAAACGCCTACACGAGATTGACCCTATCAGCATGTCCTCTTGAGTAGGGGAGGGGCTTATAAGGCCACACCCCTTCCTGAGGAGTTAACGGTTGCTGATATTTTTCTGTCGGCTTACTGACTGCACATGAATCTACTGATACTTTAATTATCCTCTGCAGCCCCACAGTCCTACCGTCAACACCTTGCTGACCACTCAGGCCATGGCCTTCTGATCCTGCGGCCCTGGCTCTGCCACAACCACAATGTATAGGTTTAAACTACATCTCTATTGTTTTATTAACCAACAGAGACTCAGAAGTCAGATGTGAGGGTGAAAACCTGCTAGATCAGTGAAGCCAAGAAGCAACCGGCTAACCTTGCTTGTGGCCAGAGACTCTGCAAGAGATATGTCTCTTCATTTGTCCCAAACTGAAAGGAAGTACCAAGCTCAGGTCCCTGCCCCTTCCTTCCTGTAAGTCTTCACTATTCAAATTGTGGCTTCTCTATGGCCAATTCCAGTTAGTTAGTCGCTAGCTCCACCCCTGATTCAAGGTAAACTTTCTTCAACAGTCTCAGAGTGTCACAGTGTGACCAAATTCCTGCAAGAGGTTGCTTTTCAGTGGTATAAACACTGATAAGTTGAGAATACTCTAGTAAACAGGCCCCACCACGCTCGTTATAGTGGGTGAATATGGTTGAGTACCCAATAAATGTTGCCTTCTTAAATCATATTATCTCCAAGCTAATATTTTGAGAACAGTCTTAGTTTTTTAAATGGGGAAATTTGGTAAAAATGAGCACTGTATAACCAGCTCATCTGGAAACCATCCACGATGCACACCTGTCTCCCATAAGAACTACTGCTTCATTCTTTTGTCTTTGACTCTGTGCACGCTGTACACTCATTGGTGTGCACAACTTATCTGAATCTTGAGTTCTTTGATGCATTGGTAACTCATTTCTAGAGGCATCCTTGCTGTGCTATGTTCTATGAGAGTTGTCAGAGACTGCCAGCTAACTGTCTGGATCAGTTTTAGTGGTAGGAAGGTATACCTAACGTATCAATGCTTTTTATCATGTCAAAGTACTCGTTGCAGCATCGACCAGAACAAAAGACTTGCAACAACTTGAGTATCACATTTAAGTGAATTCTGGTGCTTATGATGAAGTATGATATAGCTATAAAAAAGAACATACACCATATTTCCATATGGCACTATTACCAAGATATACTTTTCAATACAAAGACCATGATGCATAACAAAATGTGCGCATGGCCACTTGGCTGGGATGAAAGCAAGGGAAACATACTTGGTATACACTTGGCTACTGCAGTACAGGGTTGGGTGGAGGCCCTTTTAACCTCAGGCCCTCACCACCCTTTGAATTTTGTGCCATGTGTCTGTGCTGCCTGCTTAAGAAAAACATTCAAATAAATAAAAGTTAAGAGGTTATTTTTGAAATTTGCAAACAAAGTAGAATGTTTTTCAAAGGAGAGAGCTTACCACAGGCAATGACAAGCAGAAGCAGACACAACCCAGTACTGGTTCACCATGGAGGGAGGGGACTACAAATGTCCTTGATCTTACAAAAACTTCCTAAGTGTGCACAATGGCTGCCCAGGGAGCAGCTGCCATGACATAGAAGAGACAGAAGCTTCCTTTAGCAATCTTTCTCTCCTTCCTGCCCTGTTTCCAAGGTAACAGCAGAAAGGCCGGTGGGAGGACTGATAGAGACCAGGATTCTCCAAGGGTGATGGGCGGCTCTTTGGCCAGAAAGACCCGAACTGCTGGAGACCAGGAGGCAGGCATTATGATAACGTCTTGAGCGCTCTTCCCTTTACCTCTAGGAACGTTTACTTGGGAACAGCCACTCTGAACTACCTCAAGTATTTCCTTTGACTTTCAAACTGGTAATGACCTGAGGCTGCAGTTACTCACAAGTGTACATGTGTCATGCATTCTTTAGTGCCACTCTTGAAGGGACGTGACCCGAAGGAAGCCGCATTTTCAGCTGCCTCTTGTGCCACATGACTTTCCTGTCTTTGCCACGACTCCACGCGGTTCTATGAATCATCTCAGAGGATGTCCACCCAGGGCTCACAACCCATCTGCCCTCTGCTGGATGCTGATGGAGCCAAGGTTAAGTAGACCAATACGCCATGCCACTACTGTCGACATCGGGACGGAAGCATGGATGTGCCTTGGGAGAGACACTGCTCAGCCTCTCCCTGTAGTCGCCCTCCCAGCACACTCGAGATTCCCTTCAACATGCCCCTGGCTGACACCTCTGCCTCCTGCCTCTACCTGGACATCACTAGATCAAGAGCTTTAAGTAGCTCCCCAGCATGGCAAACCCGTTAAGCCTAAAGTCCTTCCTATGTTTTACCATTGACTCCAAACAGAATGTCTGACTTCGCTAGGTAGCACTGAAACATCTGATCAAATTTTCAAGCACTATAGACCTGCTTCCATTACGTTCTTTTATGCACTCTTTTCACTCTTTCTTACACACCCCACCCCAGGAAACAGAACGGTTATTCTGCTATTACATAGAAGAAAGCTAAGGCTTAGGGAGGCTGCATAAGGTCAATGTGAGTGCTTTCAAACTCAGGAGGCAAGTGTGCTCTACAATAGCGAACTGAAGATCAGGCTTTGGGAAGGGGTACTATGAGCATGAGTCAGGGTTCTCTGAAGGGGCATAGCTGATGGAATGAATGCATGTGTGTGTGTGTGTGTGTGTGTGTGTGTGTGTGTGTGTGTGTGTGGTAAATGGATTACAGTAGCTTATAGGCTGTGGTCCAGATAGTCCAGTAGTGGGTGTCTCCTGCCAGAAAGGCTAAGAATAAATTGGTAGTTGAGAGCTGGAGAGATGACTCAGCAGTTAAAAACACTTGTTACTCTTCCAGAGGAGCCAGGTTCAACTCCCAGCACCCACATGGTAGCTCACAACCGTCTATAATTCCAGTTCCCAGAGATCCAATGCCTTCTTCTGGCCTCCGCTGGCACTAGACATGCCCACGGTTCACAGACATAGGTGCAGGCAGAACACCCATACGCATAAAATAAAGTATTTTTTAAAATCTAATAATCATTCAGTCTATGAGACCAGATGTCTCAAAGGATTCTTAGAGAGCTACTGGCCTTCAGTCCATGTCGGAATACTGAAGAACTAGGTTCCAGTACCAGGAAGGCCTCAGCAGAAGGGTGGGTGAACTTGCCCGTGAGAGTGAGGACAAGCAGGCGAAAGGCAAAAGCTTCCTTCTCTTCCATGTCCTTTTCTGTGGGCTGCCACCAAACAGTGTGACCCAGATTTAGGGTGACTCTTTCCACCTCAAAGGAGCCAATTGAGAAAACCTCCTCACAGGTGTGCCCAGCTGTTTTAACCGGTTCCAGATGGAGTCAAGTTGACAGCCATGATTAACCATCACACATTTAAATAAACAGTCTCACTGTATTGCACAGGCTGGTCTTTGACTCCCTTGACTCTCACACTGGCATCGAGCAAGGACATCGCCTCACCAGGTGCCCCTTTTCTTGACCCCAGAAAGAATCATGCGCTAACGACTCGGCCTCTAGTTGGTGGTGCTGTTGAGAAGTGCTACCCTCGGCAACAAATCAACCCACAGATGAATCCTTGGCTGGAGGAGGCGGCATCTAGACGGTGGAAACAGGCCATTGAGTATGTGCCTCCGAAGCCATATCCCCAGACCCCTGCACGCTCTCCCTGACTGTCCAGGTTGAGAAACTCTCTCCCATCACACCCTGCAGCCTTGCCATAACCTAAAGCAGCAGAGCAGACCTCGGAGCCCAGCCCAACCTCTGTCACCTTGAACCAGAACGGAAGGCTCCATTCTTCCCCACTATCGCTCTAAGTATTTCACACATAATGAAAGGTGACACATACAGTTAATAAAGTCACACTCATCACCCAGCCCTGAGCACAGTGCTGGACAAATCTGACATTACTTGTAATAGTTACTGACTGGCTATTCTGGGGAAAAAATAAGGAACACTCACCTTTCTGAGCTAATACTTCAAAGCAATATACGTTGATTTTTTGGATATAAGGAGCAAAGTCCATGAGAGAGCAGAAGGGCAAGCCCAAGTAGTAGCTTGATTGTGGAAAAGATTAAAAATGACAACAGCGTCAAGAAGAACTAGGCTCTCAACTTTTTTAATATTGAGAGATTTTTATCAAAGACTGTCTTGAAAATTTCCAATAATGGGATCTTAGGCAAGCTAGAGACAGCAGCTGACTGACACAGAGGTAGTGGGGGAGGGAGCAAAGAGAAAAATGGCTTTGTTAAGGGCCTGCAATCAAAGTCCCAGGATTCCCAAAGCCTGGGTGTGAGCCTTGAAATATGCATGCCTCCATTCAGCCATCTGTCAACACATATAGCCTCGTTTAAATGGTGTGGTAGTTTGAATGAGAATAGCCCATAGGCTTATGTGTTTGAGTATGTGGCCTCTGGTTGGTAGAACTGTTTGGAAAGGATTAGGAGGTGTGGTCTTGTTGGAGGAGGTGTGCCACTGGGGGTGATCTTTGAGGTTTCAAAAGACTCACCAATTTAACTCAACTCTCTGTTCAGCTTCTGCTTCACGATTGTGTCTCGAGATACCATCCCTCAGCTACTGCGCCAGCGCCATGCCTGCCCACCTGCTGCCATGCTCCCTGCCATAACCATCATGGGACTCTGACCCTCTGAAGCTGTGAACCCCAAATAAACTCTCTCTTTTATAAGTCATCTTGGTCATGGCGTTCTATCACAGCAATGGAAAAGTAACTAAGACAAATGGTTTGCCAAGAATTCCTATTAGAGGCTCACAATGAATGGAGAGTTGCCTGCTTCAAAAAAATATTGTGGGTCCCTCAGAGCAGGAGAGAAGGTGAGGGGACCCAGAAAAGAATCTCCTACATGCTTTCTGAAGTGATCCAATTTAGTAGGACGTCAAATTAGGCTAGGCGTGTCACCACAGGAGGCCATAACAGTGACTAGCTTTCAATGATCCGAATCTGATAGCGTGGGTCTCAGACCTAACAGCTGTGGTTTCCCCATCTTGGGTCATCAGTGCATGAGCATCAGCAGCCCTGGCCTTAAACAAACCACAACAGTACCCATATCCAGGGGTGCCTGCATGCTAGGTGCTGAATGGGACAGTCAGGGCTGCAAAGAAGACAGTAGGTGTCAGGGGCCATTTCAGGCCTCTCCTTTCTCACAGGGCCTTGAAGTAAAAACCTTGAGACAGAAAACTTAAAGTTAACTAAAACATTGTGTGCTAATCTTAGAGACTCAAGGTCCAGAAAGCACATAGAGTGCCCCCATTATTCCTTGCTTATCGCTAACAGAGGTGTTCTAACCACTGACCTTGCAACTACCCCACATAGCTGCCGAGCTGCCGAGTCCCTCCATCCCTTCCCCCCTCCCTCTCTGCCTGAGTTCCTCTCTGAACGACTATTTAAGACGAAAGCTTGCTTCAATAAACCGAGACCTTGACAATTGAATCTTGCTTGGTCTCGTTTCTGTCTCTTGCCCATGTCTTTTCAGATAGCGCCTCTTCAAACCCTGAATAACTGACCTGCTGGGCGGGTTACAAGTAGGGAGATGGGAGATGGTAGCGGAGACAGTGGACTCTGGCTGTCTTCAGCTGCTGGACGTCTCTTGACTGCTGTACAAAGGTATCTCTTCTGGTTATAAGGAACAAGAAGTCTGAGGAACTGTACCCCCCCACACACACCATCCCATCTCTTCCAACTCAAGAAGTACAAACTACTATGTGAGCTATTTTTAAAAAGATTTTATAAAAAAAGCAATATTAAGTTAAAATAAATATAGAACATTTGATTGACCTTTGTTTCTGCCTTGGTAAGTATCATTTAAGGAACAGTTTTGAGTGAGTCCGAAATCAGTTTTAAAATCTCTTTGACATGTAATAATCGTGTGTTAGTGGGGTAAAGTGTGGAATTTTAGCACACGTGCAGTGTGCCGGTCAATCTTGGTGACTAGCATTTCTCCTGCATCAGTATTTCCTGACACCTGGTTCTGCAAACCCCTGTTTTCTAGATCTTCATTCAACGTGTCATAGCACACTGCAAGTGACACTCACGCCTGTGCAGAACCTCGGAAGGTATTCCGTTAGCCTGCTGTGTTCTAGTAGCTGCTATCCAGCCTGCCTTCATTTCCCATCCCTCCAAGCCCTTCCTTCCTCAATCACTACAGTTGCTATTCCTCTTCCACCCCCATCTTTTCTTCAAATGCATGTATGAGAGCAATCTTCAGCAAAAAAGGCTACAATAATAATTTTTTTCTTCAGAAAATGTAGAGGAAAGAAGAAGGTAGAAAGAAGGTAGGTGTAGTGGTGATCTCAGCTCTTGGGGGGGCTGAGGCAGAAGAGTCCCAGCCTGGACTACACAGCCACATCCTGCCTCAAAACAAAGAAAAACTAACAAAAGCAAAACTTTTAAATAGAAAAACAAGAAGAGAATGTAGAGGGGATATAGAGATTGGCAAAGCTTGGGAGAGTGTCATGGTTCTGACAAACCATTCAAGACAGACAAGAGCAAACACGGTGAAAACGGACATTTGTGCCATCTGAGACCATTGTTAAATGATGCTCTGACAAGGGGCTAATGCTTTCAAATGTTTCCTGCTCATGTAACAAGAAGTCTAGAACTCGCCTTTTAAAAATCCAGAAAGAAGGAAGTAGAGAAGAAAACAGAGAGACCCGGGTACAAACTCTCTCCACTGGGTCATGGTGATGTGGATGCCTGCATCAGGGAACCGCTTTACTATGTGTTTAAACTCCTCCACCCTGAAAAGCATAAACAAAACGTTGCTACTTTGTAACTATTTTGAGGAACCCCGGGTGTATTAAGCCTAGTGTACTTCTGACTTCATGGAAAGGTTTGTAAACAGTCCGGAAAAGAAAGCATGAGTCGCTGAATCACCCCATTTAGCTGGACCCATTCACAGCCGCCCAACCCCCACCCCACGCACCTTGCACAGCAGGTTTTCCTGCCGAGCAGGGAGCAGCAGTGCTCTCTAGAACAGCCCAGCTTAGAGGTGAGAACTTGATCTAGAAGTGTAGCTGTAGAGTACTTCCCTTGCCCACAGGAGGCTCTGAGTTCCACCCGCAGGACCACTAATAAAGAGCAAACAGCACCCACACACGCTTACCACAGGAACGCACTTTTCTGAGAAGTTTGCAGGCTAGACTCGAGATGACTTAAAAGCCCCATTTAGGCTCGACATGTTTACCAGTGGGAAGAGATGTGACTCTGTTACGTCAACACAGAACCATGGTTTTCTGATCATGGAAAAGGACTTCAAAATTAGAAGTTCAAGTTACTGGCAAACGCTTACTATCTGCCAACACTGCCCTCACGACATCATGCGGTCTTATCTGTCTTCCAATTCGCTTAGCCCTTGTTCATTTATTTTAAAAATTGGTAAGTCCTTATCCTGAGATGAACGTCAGTGAAGGCTCAGGAAACACAGTAATGAGAGCTTCGGATACCAACATGATGCACTGCTGTAAGCAAATCTGAGGAGAAGACCTGCGCTGGGAGTGAGCTTGGAAAGTCTTGAGGGGGTAAGCTGATGCGTAAACCATACCGTTGTGGAATAATCTTTTTGTATACTGTGAAGATGTATTGTTCTGATTGGTTTAATAAAAAACTGAATTGCCAATAGCTAGGCAGGATTTTCAGACACACAGGAGACACTGGGAAGAAAAGGGGTGGAGGGGGGGCAGAGATGCCAGCCAGAGAAGAAGTAGCATGGACAATACAGAGTAAAGGTAATAAAACTACGAGACAAAAAGTAGGCTGATAAAAATAGGTTAATTTAAGTTGTAAGGGCAAGTTAGTAAGAAGCCTAAGCTATCAGCCAATCTTTTATCATTAATAAAAAGTCTCCATGTCATTACTGAGGAGCTGGCGATCCCGACAAAAAGATCTGACTACACTATACGTTACAAATGAGAGAAATCAAGGGGTAAAGACGGGGACTTAGGGGTAAGGAGAATCTTGGAAGAAACTGCTGCATAGAGACCTCTCAGCGCTAAGGAACAGAATGGAGGCCACTGGAGCCTCCCCTGGGTGCTGATGCCCCAGCTACAGCTCCTGTCTGGACAGTGCATGGACTTTTGACTTCTTAGCCTTGAAAAGATGCTCCAGGATCTGAAAACACGCCAAGGGTTTTTACATTTCTATGCAAGAGAAAGTTGTTGTCCATGCTAGGCTTGGACATTCTTTGCCAAAACACCACCAGGGGTACAGAGTGGATCCCCTCTCCCCCAATCGGTGAGAGCCATCAAAAGGCAATGGCCACCAGGGCTAGGGACATTGCAGCAGGGAGGAAACCATGCCTTGGATGTGAGCAGATAGGAGGTGGAAGTCTTAGGGTTTATCAGTTGAATAGACCTTGGAACCTGGGGCAGAACAGGGGCCAAGCTCCCAAATTTGAGACCAACTAGATGACAAAGCAAGTCCCCACCCAGCAAACAACAGAAAAGCAGGTTTGCATGGCAGATCCCGCTCAGATTTCAGACATGCTGAACTTTAGCCGCCTCTGCCATTGTCCAGTAGGTTCAGTAAGTGTCCCCTAATAATGAATGAACTAAGCCAGTGTTGAAGGGATGCGAAATCCAATGGCAGAGTTTCTTGAATGTTGGGGGTTGTGGATTCTCTAGCGGATCCACTGAAAACTATACACTCTCATTCCCACATAAACACAGCTTCATATACAGCCCCAGACTGATTCGCAGAACCCCCAGGGATATTGAAATTGAAGGGAAGAGCTTCTGGTGCCTCCTATCAGAGCATGAAAGCTTCTCTGGTTGGCACTTTATAGCTGTGCTGTAAAATGCAGACCGTAGACAGTCTGAGTGCTTTTGGTCGCCTCGCTTGCTCCTTTGTGTTCTGTTAAAACATAAATCTGAGAAATTAAGGGGAAAGTAGTCTGCCCTTGCTTCTTCATCAACCCAGTAACTGAGGCTCAGCAAGGTAAGACAGTCTCCCTCTTTTCATCCAAGTCCCCTCTGCACTGCCATGCTTCAGGATAAAAGAATGTTCTATAATGGGGGTGGGCAGATTTAGTTGACTAGCTGTGTGGTCTTGGCTAGACCATTTGTCTTTCCTCTATCTTCAGGGTCACTGTCAACTTTGAAAAGTTCCCTGACTGTCTGTCTGTGGGATAGCCTGTGTCATGTCAATGTGGTTTGTGTGGCTCTCAAATTTGGACAATGTGTGGGTCCTGCCTGCATTATGAGGTGACCCGTCTTCTGAGTCAACAGAGGAAGCTTGTCTTAGTCATTGTTCTGTTGCTATGAAGAGACACAATGACCACAACAACTCATAAAAACTTGGGTCTTGCTTACAGTGTTAGAGGTTTAGTCCATTATCAGCATGGTGGGAAACATGGCGGCAGGCAGGCAGACACAGTACTGGAGAAGTCTCTGGAAGTTCTGCACCCAGATCCACAAGCAGAAGGAAGAGAAAGTGACACTGGGCTTGGCATGGGCTTCTGAAACCTCAAAGCCTACCCATAGTGACACAGCTCCTCCAACAAGGCCACCTCCTAACCCTTTCAAACAGTGTCACTTCCTGCTGAACAAGCCTTCAAATCGAGGCGCCTATGGAGGCCGTTCTCATTCAAACCACCACAGAATGCTACCTTGCCCACACTTCGTTCAGTTTCCCAACCATTGGTAGAAAAGCTGGTTCCATCTGCAGGGCCTTGTACATGCTACCTACAGTGCCTTATATATGATCCAACTTGTGGGAGCTTGTGCACCTGTCAGATGGCCAGATGCGGCTGCAGTAGGGAGCTGTCATGCATCACCCTGGCCGTGACCCCATTCATTCTGCCATCAGCACACCAGTTCATCTCTCTGGCAGAAACAAAGGAACTTACTGCAGGGAGCTATGTAATTAATGAAACTTCAAGAAGAATTTAAAAAATAAGTCAGGTGTTTGAGTCCCACGTCCCCAGGCTAAGTTCTGGAGCTCAGGAAACAGCTGATCAGAGGTCACAAAACCCTAGAAATTGCTGCTGGAGTCATGCTGCTCCAGTCTCAAGTCAGAGACCACAGTGGGATGGGCAGTCTTGGAGACACCTTCGGTCTTCTGAAGCCATTTATGACTGTCACCCACCACTGATGCCAGAGTGAATGGCCTTCACTCTCTCTGTCTCCCAAATGGCATCTCTTAGCCAAATCTACAGCATGCTGTGAGAGTCAGCTTCAGTTATCAGCATGACACGCTTGGGAAGAGGCTGCCTCCATCAGATTGGCCTGTGGACACACTGTGAGGCACTTTCTTACTTGCTAACTAATCCCCACTGTGGGCGGAGCTATCCCTGGGCAGGTAGGTCTGGACTGTATAAGAAAGATAGCTGAGCAAGCCCTGGGAGCAAGCCAGTAAGCAGCCATCCTCCACAGTCTCTGTTTCAGTACCTGCCTCTAGGTGTCTGCTTGAGTTCCTGCCCTGGCTTCCTTTAACAATGGATTCTAGGGGGGAGGGGAAAAAAATGGATTCTAACCTGGAAGATGGGACAAACTCTTCCTTCCCTCAGGTAGCCTTGGTCAATGTTTTAATCATGGAAACAGAGAGAAACCAAGAACAAAGAAGCCCGAGAAATGTGGTTCAAAGGCTTGCCTTTCCCTGTTGCACAGGAACAAGCATTAAAAGGTGGCAATAGTTGCCAGATGACCTCTTACCGAGTAGAAAATACCCTTCGCTTCCAGAGAAGGTGTGGTAGCTTGACTCCGAGTCAGTGCTAATAGTCTCCACCTGCTCGTGCCCGCAGGCTTGTGCATGCCACAGCCATCTTCTACCAAGATGGCTCCCTGGGAGCCGCGTGATGCTGTCGCTTCTGACAGCAGGTTCTGAATTACTGCGCATTCTTGCGAGTTTTCTCCCTGCTTGAGCGGAAATCTCCCTGGCTCTGAGGAAATAAGCTGCCATGCTGTAGAGATAATCCATTAGTTGCTAGGGAAAGGAAAAACTAGATGCCCACGAAAGGATATAGCACTGAGGCCTGGGACTAGGGAAGGAAGTGTTCAAACAATGTGGTCGCATGTGCTGCTGGACACTGGCGGTTTCATCCCATTGCTGCAGCCATGAGGCTTGCCATGTGGCTAAATCCCTACTTCTCCCTAGACCCCTACATGCAAGTTCCTACGGCGTGAGTCTGGGCTCCTTGCAGACAGCCTGACCAGTGTATATGGTGACATATTTAGGAGACTCTCTTTGCCATTTGTGATTTGACAACAGAAAATCCATGCAAGAAGCTCCTGTGTGGTTTTGCGGCTGACGTGAGAGGCCCTCTTGACAGAGCTCAGCAACTAAATGTGTGACCATCTCTGGGGTACAGATTTAAACCTGACAAATGGGGAAAATAGCCCATGATCCGCTGTCACTAGAAGAGCATTCCAGCCACTGGATTGTTCAACTTTGTTCTCTACTGGGAGCGCCAGGCAATACGAAAAGTCTATTGAACAAAATCCTAACAATCACACATTGGTCCCTATAGGTTTGACCAATGCATTTGACCTGCTAACTCTCATTCTTAAAGGATTTGTCCCTCTTTTTCCCCTATGAATGCTTTTAGGGCATCTGAAGACATTTTTTTCTTGCTTTGCTTTAACACAGATGCCTTGGATCTCATGGCACCATCTGCTATCTGTCTACTGGCTGCACTCACTGTCTCTCTGTGTGGGCCAGCAGTGCTCACTGCAGGAAGGTGAGTGCTGGAAACATCACCTACAGAGGAGGAACGAGAATGAGGGGGAGGTGGTGCAAACAGAAACAGGAACGGTAGCACAAAGACATGGATAGAACAGAAATGGAGACGGAGAAGCAAAGAACAGAAGACAAAGTTCTCAGTAAGAGCCACATTGCCCAAGAGCAATGAACTCATGCATGGAACTTCAGTAGGTCATTGTTATCAGAGGTCAGAGGTCAGCCCTGCTGGTGCTGAAAAGGCTGAATTCTGTTTCTACATTTCCACTCAAGGACAATCATGTCCTACCTGTCAATCTAGCAACGTCATTGTTCTGATAGATTTCAGGGCAGTATCAGAATATCAACTGGGGTGCCTGAGCTCCCAGGGAGGCTGCTAGATCCACACCAAGAACCAACCCTCCAACGGGCTCAGCTCTGGGAAAGTGACTTATGCAGAGATGAATGCACAGGACTCAACTCCTACGCAGTGGGAAACGCAGTCACCTAGTACCTGACTCTGACACCTCATTGCGGCATGAGCTGCCCGCAGCAGCTTCCAGAGTAAGCGATTATCTTGGAAACTGCTCATTTTCATAATTATACTGCTTTTTTTTCAGAATATTAATTCTGCTTCCCACAGATTCCACTTATTCACCGTATTATAAACTTGCAGACCTCAAAATATGCATCACTTAAAACACATCCCTTTATGAGTAGAACACATCCCTTTATGAGTAGAGGAGAGACACAAAGCAGGCAATGCGCTGGCCAGCACTGCAGCGTAGGTCACCCTAGGGTGGGGCTCCTCTGTCTTACATTCAAGGATGGTGTGAACAGCTCCAGGTGGCAGGTGGGGAAGGAGGATCCCGAAGCTCAGGCCTGTGTCAGTGATTATCCTTCTTTACCCATTTCAACATTTAATATTCAACACATTTTTGTATTCTGTTGGTACTCACTGAAGACAAGGCGCAGGAGTCTACACATCACTCAGCACACATGATTCCACTCTAAAATTTCCCCCGCCCCCCATCTTTGTTCACAGCCCCTTACTCCACCCAGAATGTATCCCCTGCTTCTCTCAACCTCTGCAATCCAACCCACCCTTTCTGCCGAGCTCAGAAGAGCCTGGTTTCTAACCAGGAGCGTTTATACCAACAGCTTCTCAACAGTGTTTATGGCATAGAGATCCATGGGCTACCTCTGAACAACTGGAAAATTTCCCATCGCTTTGTGTTTCCAGTCATCTTAGGATAAGAGTTAACACAGTCCACTTTGGTGTTCTTTGGCCATGCCATGCTTCAGACATATGCAGGGAGAGGGGGGCACTATATCAACAACAATTACTGAGAAGCTCACATATCAGCCTGCTTTCTTGTAGAAGCCAGGACCACCATCCCGGAGAAGGCACTACCCACCATCAATCATTAATTACAAAACTGCCCTGCAGGCCTGACTGTGGCCCCATCTTATAGAAGCGTTTTCTTAATTGAAGCGCTGTCCTCCCGGATGACTCCAGCTTGTGTCAAGCTGACATAAAACTAGTTGGCACAAAGGTCCTGCCTATGCCTAGCATCATGAAGTTTTTCCTCTGGCTTTTCTTATTGCATTAACATTTCCTGGATAACGGGGGGAGGGGGATAATCCAGTCACCAATGACAAATGGAAGTCCTGCAGCATCCTGGATGGCTACCTCACAGGAAGTTGATCATGGAGTCCTGCTTTCAATCAGCCTTTGCTTTATATAGTCCAACATCTCCCAAGGTCACTTGATGTGGGAGTCCCCTCTCTGTCCCATAATTACCATTAATGAATGAAGAAACTGCTTTGGACCTGTAGCAAGGCAGAAATTAGGTAGGCAGGGAAGACAGAACTGAATGCCGGGAGAAAGAAAGGTGGAGTCAGAAAGACGCCATGGATCAGCTGCCAGAGACAGACATGCTGGAACGTTGCTGGTAGGCCATGACCTTGTGGTGATACACAGATTAATAGAAATGGGTTAAATTAAGATGTAAGAGTTAGCCAATAAGAAGCTAGAGCTAATGAGCCAAGCAGTGATTTCATTAATACAGTTTCTGTGTGGTTATTTCGGGTCTAAGCTAGCCAGGTGGTTGGGATGAACAAGCAGGCCCTCCTACAGTCACTTGCAGTTGGAGGGAAGGAAATAATAGCTGGAAATCCAGGCAACGGTTCCCTGACCCTCTTAAGGAAGAGCAAAGAGCTCCCTCCACTACCATAGACCTGGGTATCACTGTGCTGTTCTGCTCTTGTTGCCATGGCTAGAGACAAAAGCTGAGAATGTCATCCCTCGTGACAGCATTTCAGGTCTTACATGAACATATTTGGCCTGTTTGACGTTAACTTTTGTGCTGGATCAGAGATAAGGTTTTAGTTTCGTTCTTCTCTATGCAGGTGTTCGATTTACCCAGCAACACTTGCTTTGTGGGGGAAAATGTCTTTTCTACAATTTGTGTGTTTTTCAGTATCTTTGTCAAAAATCTAGTGGTTATACCTACATGGATTTATACCTGGATCTCCTAGCCTACTCCATTCATGCTATCAGCTCTCCTGGAACTAGATAGTTATAAGCCATCAGGTGGGTCCTCTGGAACAGCCACTATTCTTAACCATTGAGCAGTCTCTCCAGCCCGTCGACTAAATTCTTGACAAATTGCTGCTGCAATGTTTTCCCCATTTGTGTTTTTACCTTTAAAACTTATTTTTAAATCTGTCAAGACCCCCTATATCTTCTCAGGTTATGGATATTATAATTATGATTATGCTGGCCTGCCCTGTCACCTGGGTACCCTGTCCCTTTAAGAGACAAGCACCACCCACTCCTAATCTTCCCCTTCATGAGGCAGCTGATCTCCATCCTCTCTCTCTCTCTCTCTCTCTCTCTCTCTCTCTCTCTCTCTCTCTCTCTCTCTCTCTCTGTGAGTTCTTCTGAAATCCCTCCCCCTCCTCTTTCTCTCTCTCTTTTTCTCTCTCCCTCCCCCATACCCTCTGCTCTCACATACCCTCCCAATACCCACTAAATAAACTCTCCTTACCCAAGCTGTCTCTGCATGGCATATCTATCTATCTGTCCCTCACCTGCCATGGTCTCTCACCCACCATGGTCTCCCATCTGCCATGGGACCTGCCAGGGTCACTGGCACCATAAATCATAACAATGGATATGCTGGACCCAAATAAAAAATTATTTTAAGCAATTTGTGCTTGGGTTTCTCTTAAAGTCCTCTCTCTCTCTCTCTCTCTCTCTCTCTCTCTCTCTCTCTCTCTCTCTCTCTCTCTCTCATTTGTTCTCCCTCAGAATATGCTGCTTTCCACCATGTTATAAGGCAACAAGAACTTTCTCACTATATGAACCTTTCCACTTTGAATTCTAAGTCTCTAGAACTATAAGAAATAAATTTCTTTTCTTTGTACTTACAGTCTGTGGAACATAAAATTTTTTTTGTCATAGGAACATAAAATTGATTATACAATACTCAGTGCTTGAAATTTTTAAAAAGACAAGATATAGTTTATTGAAAGTATCTAACAAGGAGCTGCAGGGATGGCTCAGTGGTTAAGAACACTAACTGCTGCTTTGCCAGAGGACCTGGGTTTGGTTCCTTGTACCCACATAGCATCTAACAACCATCTCTAACTCCAGTTCTAGGACATCTGATCTGATGTCCTCTTCTGGCTTCTGAGAACATCAGTCATGTATTGTGGTATACAGATATACACGCAGGCAAATACCATACACAAAAAAATTAAAAAATAAACCTCAAAAAATTAACTATCAACAAGACAACTACTACCGGAAACTACAGGCTAGCACTGCTGTAGGAACAGACCTTCCTGCAAGACAAAAGAAAAGCACAGATGCAGAGACCACAGCATGGGGACTCCTACTTCTGGCCAATCAGCAACCACAGTGTTTCTGAATCTAAACCCATCACCCTAATACAAACAAAACCAAACAACAACAACAAAAGAACTTCAATAAGAACATCTGTGGAACATCTGTAACGACTCCAAAAGAGAGCATTAGTGAGACAGCTCACGAAGTTGGGCTTCCTCCACCCTTTAATAGACACATGTTGAAGTGTAATTAGTTATCAAAACAAGGAAACTGAAGAATTCCCCATCACTCTAGTAACCTGGAAGATAAGACTGAATATTAGTCACAGCACATTAGGATCAGCCTCTGATCCTGTAAGATTGAGAAACTGTGACAAACTAGGGTAAGGAACAGGATGTCTTCTGAGGCAGAAGGCAAGCATGAGCCTGCTATGCCACAATGGTCTGTAGCCTGCCACTTGTACTTTAAATAAACACAGATTGGTCAGTAGCTAGGAAGTATAGGTCTGGCAACCAGACAGGAAGTAGAGACGGGGCAACGAGAATTCTGGGAAGAAGGAAGTTTCAGTCTACAGTCACCCAGACAGAGAGGAAGTCAGACACAGAGAAAGCAAGATGTGATTGCCTAGCCAAAAAATGTACCAAGCCATGTGGCTAACACAGACAAGAATTATGGGCTAATATAAGTTATAAGAGTTAATAAGAAGTGTGAGATACCAGGCCAGTCAGTTTATAATTAATGTAGACCTCTGTGTGATTTCTTTGGGACTTAATGACTGCAGGAACCTAGCAGGACAGAAACCTCAGTCAACATGAGCCAATGTGGGAAATAGAGTTTTTCTGTCGAAGGTGATTAGTCCAACAAGGGTCCATATTCACTGACACCCCCCCCCACACCTCCTTCCTGCTGATAAATTAATCATGTCAGATTGTGATATCAAGCTCTCACCAATGGGATAAGACACAGTTTGTTAAGAATAAAGACAGAGGCCATCTTTGCCATGTAGGCTTACTAGCCAAGTTTGGGTTCGACTGTACCCATTTTACAAAGGAAATTGCCTTGCCAAGTTAACTTCCTCTTTGTGTATTTCTAAGTGGGATACTGAGATTTCTCTTTTCTCACTGTTGACCTGCTCTGCAGTTGATAACCACCTTTGGTAGCATTTTTTTTTAATGTTTACTTTTAGTATGTATGTTTTGCCCGCAAATATGTGTGATTTGCCATGTAGATGCTGGGAATTGAATCCTGGTACTCAGGAAGAACAGGAAGTGTGCTTAACTGCTTAGCCATCTCTCCAACCCTGATAACATAATTTCAACTAACTTGCAGCCACTTTTCCTTTTAAAATACACTTTCAGTTTTGTTTCTCCCAACACTCCCATAGCAAATGCTAACTTAGTTTTTTCCAACATTACATATTAAAAAACATTTATTTATACTAATATCATTCAGTCTTACATAATTATAAACTCTCACATCATCTGCCTCTCTTTTCTAATCCCAAAAGAGGTTAATAAAATAAACATTAAGAGAAATGTGATTTTCCCCACTCTTTCTTTTAATCAAAATAGATTTTCTTCACACAATCTATCCTAATCCTAATTGCAGTTTCCCCTCCCTCTATTCCTCCCAGTTCCTCCCCTCCTTCCTACTTTTCCTCCCTTCAAGATCCACTTCCTTCCTATATCTCACTAGAAAATAACAGGCTTCTAAGAGACAACAGCCAAAACATGACAAAATAAAATATAATAAGATGAAGCAAAAGCTGTCATATTGAAGTGATCCACAGCAACCTAACAGGAGGAAAAGAGTCCCAAGAGCAGGCATAAGAGTAAGAGACTCGCTATTGTGAATGAAGCCACAATGAATATGGTTAATCAAGTGTCTCTGTGGTAGGATGGAACATCTGAGTATAAGCGCAAGAGTGGCGTAGTTGGATCTTGAGGTAGATTGATTTCCAACTCTGAGGAATTGCGATACTGATTTCCTAAGTGGCTGTACAAGTTTGCACTCCCACCAGAAATAGAGGCGTGCTCCCTTGCTCCACACCCTTACTGGTGAGAGCTGTCACTTGTGCTATTCGTCTTATCCATTCTGACAGGTATAGGATGGAATCACAAAGCAATTTTGATTTGTATTTTCCTGATGGCTAAGGATGTTGAACATTTTTTATAAGTGTTTCTCAGTCATTTGAGTTTCCTTTTGAAAACTGTTTAGATCTACACTCCATTTTAAAATTGGACTGGGGGGGTTAATATCTAGTTTCTTGAGTTCTTTATATATATATATATTTGAATATTAGCCCTTTGTTGGATGTGGAATTGATAAAAAGTTTGTCGGCTTCTGCTTTGTCAGAATGATGGTGTCCTTTGACATGCAGAAGCTTCTTAGATCCATGAGGTGCCATTGATTAATTGTTGACCTTAGTGCCTGCAGTTTTGGTGCTCTGTTCAGGAAGTTGTCTCCTGTGCCAATGCATTCAAGGCCATTTCCCACTTTTCCTTCTATCAAGCTCAATCTATCTGGTTTTATGTTGAAGTCTTTGATCCAGTTGGACTTGAGTTTTGTGCAGGGTGGTAAATATAGATCTATTTGCATTCTTCTACATGCAAACATCCAGTTAGACCAACACTATTTATTGAAGATGCTGTCCATTTTTCCAGTGCTTATTTCTGGTTTCTCTGTCAAAAAAACAGGTGTCCATATGTATGTAGGTTTATGTCTGGGTCTCTTCGATTTAATTTTATTGATTGGTGTGTCTGTTTTGTGCCAATATCTGTTGTGGAATAATCTTTTTGTACGTTGTGAAGATGTGTTACTCTTATTGGTTTAATAAAGAGAACTGTGGGAAGAAGAAGGGTAGAGTTTCCAGCCAGAGGGAGCAAGACATACAAGAGGGCAGGTAAATGCCACAAGTCACGTGGCAACATGTTGATTGATAAAAATGGGTTAATTAAGGTTGTAAGAGCTAGTTAATAACAAACCTAAACTATCAGCTGATCTTTTATAATTAATAAGAAGTCTTTATATGGTAATTTGGGAGCTAGCTGGTGGGACAGAAAAAGTCTGACTACAAATACCGTGTGGTTTTTATTACTATAATTTTGTAGTACAACATTAGGAATGGTGATACCTCCAGTAGTTCTTTGTTGTTCAGAATTATTTTAGCTATCCTGTTTTTTTGTTGTTGTTGTTGTTTCTCTGTGTGAAATTTTTTTCCTTTCAAGTTGAGAATTATTGGTGTGGGAAGTCCTTCTGTATATGTGTTGCTTTTATTAATTAATGAATAAAGAAACTACTTTGGCCTATTGATAGGGCAGAGTAGAACTAGGTGGGGAAAACTATACTGAATGCTGGGAGAAAGAAGGCAGAGTGAGGGGAAGTCATGTAGCTTTGCTGGAAACAGACTCCAGAACCCTACCCGGTAAGCCACAGCCTCATGATGATACACAGATTAATGGAGATGGGTTAATTTAAGATATTAGTTAGCCAGAAATATGCTTAAGCTACTGGCCAAACAGTACTATAAATAATATGGTTTCTGTGTGATTATTTTGGGACTGAGCAGCTGGGAACAATAAACTACAACAAACTGGTGCCAAAATGGGCAACTAAAATTCACTTAAAACCTGAGAGAGTTTGGGAAGGAATTCTAGGAAAACAGAAAACCAGAGTTATGCGTGGCTTAACGCCATGGCTCCTTAAAGAGAGGTTTTTCTGATTCCACGGCAGCAGAAAATAAAGCCGCGTGGTTTTGAAACGGTGACTTCCTGGACTGTGCTGCCAGTGTTCATCTCAGCTCTGCAGATCCCACCTCGATATTCAATAACTGAGAAAGAACTGAGTGTACCATGGCCCAGTGAAGGACCGTGCGGTCATTAGGTCAACTATACAGAAGTATCTGTATTGACTTGAAAAGATGTGTATGCTACATCTGGAATGCAGAAACCAGTATACATGTACACAACACACACACACACACACACACACACACGCCCTACTCATGGGAAATTATGAACAGTAAAGGCATACATTTAATATATACTACTAAATATATACAGTAGTACTGCATCTCTGAGAGGGAATGATGTCTGTGTATTCTTAATCTAATTTTAGTTTATTAGATTACCATGATTTTGTTACAATAAATTAAATTCTGTGTGTAATAAAAATTATTAAAAATATAATGCATTACACTACAGCTTGCATGTACTAGAATATCCTCATAAGCCGAAGAACTTCATAGCCACTGAAATCTGATTCTGGTTAAGAAGCCCACAAATCCCACTGCGGTGGGGATGAGGGCATTATCTGGGACAGTCAGCTGCAGACTCCACATGAGTAGGTTCCACCCATGTTATCAAGGCCAAACCCAGGGAAGGACAACAGTTTGCAGAGCAGTGCAGGAGGGCCAGCCTTGGTGGGAAGGACAAACAGTCTGCAGAGCGGTACAGTAGGGCCAGCTTTTGTGGGAAGGACAAACAGTCTGCAGAGCAGTACAGGAGGGCCAGCCTTGGTGGGAAGGACAACAGTCTGCAGAGCAGTGCAGGAGGGTGAGCCTTGGTGGGAAGGATGACAGTCTGCAGAGCAGCACAGGAGGGTAAGCTCTTTGTGCATCCTCCTAAGCATCATGTTAATCCTTTCAGTTGAGTCCTTGAAATCTAGTAAAAGCTCAATTATGCTTCTGCTTTTACATTTGAAAAAATCTACAACATTCATTGCACAGGAAAGTAAATATACAGAAATAAAATAGAAAGGCAACCATTGGCAAACTGGACAGTATTTGGGGAAGTACTGCACAAATGAGGCTGGGCTAAGCCCAAGACCTTGGAAGGTAGACTCCCCTTCTCATCGTAACTTGACCTCTTTACCAGCTATTTGACCTTGGATAAGTGGTTCAGTTTCTCCCAGCCTGCTTCTCGTCTTAAAAATAGGAAGATGGGGCTGGACAGATACCTCCGAGGTTGAGAACACTCCCTGTTCTTGCAGAGGACCCAAGTTCACTTCCCAGCCTCTATGGTGAGCAGCTCACAACCACCTGTAACTCCAGCTCCAGAGGATTCAACACTTTCTGGTCTTTGAAGGCATCTGCACTTGTGTACACATGAAGATACATACTTATACAAACAATTAGAAAATAATTAAAAATCAACCTTAGAAGACATGGAAAGGTTAACAGTTATTTTCCTACTTAGTCATATTGAGGTGTTAAAGTGAACTGTGCAAACCCCTGGTAGTCTAAGGCCTGCTAACGCATAAATCCATAACAAATGAGTGATTGCTACAGCAGAGTTGGGGCACTCGACACTGTGCTTGAATGAAGCCTCTGGGAGTTTTCACTGAGGCCACTTGCAACCTAGCCCAGCAGAAGAAATAATCTGGCGTGAGGGAGAAGGAAGCACAAAACATGCAACAAACCCACTTAGGAGATTATTAGAGGAGATGTGTACAGGCCTGGTGAAGTCGGTCTGTAGAGAGAGGGGGCTAAAGATGGCACATCCAGCTTTTAAAGGCTTCCTAGCACACGCTCACAGCAGAGTGACGTCATGTGTCATATGCAGATGACGAAGCTCACTAGTAATGCCTGCACTACGAGACAGTTCTTAAGCCTGGCAAGGGCCTGGAGATTGAAACACAAGAGACATGGGTCATCCATGAAGAGAGAATACTGAATGCTGTTTATTCGAGCTTAGACAAACATTATTTATCTAACTGCTGCACAATGGAAAGCCCCAGGCAGGTGGGAAATTACCAGGCCCATGAAGGAATAAACAACTCCCCGATAGCTAACCACCAGTGGGGACAGGGAGCACAGGAACAAACAGGATGTTTTGCCAGAAACTGCAACAAGGTGGTTTGCCAGAAACTGCAAGCTATCCTGTAACACAAGGGCCGGCTTGTTGGCGTTTCCGACCCACCCAGTACCCTACAGCCGGCAAGCCCCAAAGAAAATCACACAGAGGACTCCGTAAGATTATAAAATGATTGGCCCATTAGCTCAGGCTACTTATTAGCTCTTATAATTTATGTTAGCCCATTATTTTTAATCTATGTTAGCCACATGGCTCAGTACCTTTCTCAGCAGGGCAGCTTACATCTTGCCTCTCCAGTGGTCTGGGCAGAACTGCGGAGAGAGCTTCCTGCTTCCCAGAATACTCCTGTTCTCATCGCCCTGCCTCTACTTCCTGTCTGGTTGACCCACCTATACTTCCTGCCTGGCCAATCAGCGTTTATTTAAAACATGATTTACAGAATACAGACAATTCCTCAGCATCACTATCCTCAATATGAGCCCCAGGAGGAGGGGTAGACCTGTGTGCCCTACAGGTCCCCCTTTTTTATAAATTACATGACTAGGCCTGTCTTAGATGGCATTGGATGCCAGGCAACACCACTTACCTGTCATGGGAAAGCATCCAGGTCAAAACACATTTCTTGTCTTAGGTTGAAGCAGCCCCCACCATCGGCTCACTAGTCACCCTTCACCATGCTAAACCAGATTTTCACTGAAGGATCCTCCAAGGCAATAGCTAAGAGGACTTGTTGGATGGAGATATTAACATGAGCTTGCCTCTGGCTCTGGCACTATGAAAACATGAAGATGATGCTCCAGCACATATAAGCACTCCTAAGGAGGCTGTGCCTGCTCAATCCTTAATGAGTCTGCTCTCAAATTGGAGCCCTTTAAGTAAGGTCTCAGCGCTGGTGGGAGGAACCCTGGTCTTGTTAACTAGAATAATCTCATGAACCAATTTGTAAATTGTGCACTCCAGGGTCTGTGAATAGCAGCATTAAGCATTTTCACTGTATCTGTTAAGTTGTAACCTTAGCAGTGGTCTTGAACCAAAACCAATTGCCAATGTAACTGCGATATTCCTTTGTGAATATGGCTGTTAATATCATTTTGAGTGGCCAAGGAATTTGCAACCTGCCCTGATAAGGTATTCACTGTGCTAGCAGAAGCAACTGACTAATGGCAACTCCAGCAGCCGTAGCCTCTGTGGCAGCCACAGCAATGTCCGCCATTATGGCTGCTGTAATGCCAAAATCTCTTCTTGCTTGATGCAGGATGAGTTGATTGACAGGTAGAGGAACAATCCCCAGCTCTCAGACCACCACAGTGAGCTCCTCAGGACCCCAGCAACTCCTCGGTTGACAAACCTGCTCAGAATATTTTAAAACTCCAGAAATATTAGCAGGATGATCAATAACAAAAAGAAAGAGGCGGTGACACAAACCCCTGCCTGGACGGAGATACAGAGGTCCAGTCCAGCACTTTGTGGGGTAACCCCTGCCCAGATGGAGGTATAGAGGTCCAGTCCTGCACTTCCTGGGGTGCCCTGGACAAGGTTGTGGACACTTGAAGGCATAAGTCACAAAACAATCCCACACCAGTTTGGAATTATGATTAATAAAAGGGTTATTTATTTAAAGGGAAAACTTACAGATCACCGTCCTAGATAACAGCCCTCTGCATGACCAGGAACAGGAACAGAGTCTAGTAGCCAGAAGTGGAGCCCGAAGCAAGAGAGAGAGCACACGGCTACTGCTGCTGTTTTTTAAAGCAAAGGAGACCACACCCAAGTGGGCTGGTATCTTAAAGGCTATTGGCTGAAGGAGTGGAAGGAGCTCCTGCAGCACCTCCCCCTTTTGTTTAAGTAAGAGAGTTCCAAACCCAATACAAAGCAATATCCACTAGAAACAGATATCAAGTATGAGATTAGAATTATAATCAGCATAAATAATATTAAGCAAGGAACATATGCTAAATGTTTTAATAAATATTCTATCCTATGGAGTCTAAGTCTTTTATTGAAAATGGCTTGGCTAGATCATAAGAGGATAGTAACTACAACTATCTAATCTTCAACCCTATCGGAGGCCTGAGAAGGGAGATAATATTACTTGACCAGGCAGAAAGTACAGTCAAGTAGCTTCCAAAGCAAGCAATATATGACAGAAACAACTGGCTACCTGGGCAATCACCCAAAGTCTCATTTGCAACATTGAAGCAACCATCTTTGGCTAAGGCCTAGAAAAACTGACAGACCATTTTCAAAGGCAAGAAATTTTTCAAAACCATCATACCCTGTCTTGGCAAGATTTGATAGTCCTGTTTATCCATTTCTGGATACTATATATCTTGTCAGTGGTTGAGGCATGGGCACTTCTTTGCCCAAAGGCCAGTTTTTGGGAAAAAGAAAACAGGTTCCAATTGGAGTGTCTTTGGTGCTCAACATTCTCTCAGGAATAGATCAGTGTTGCCAGGAGCAATCATGTCTCATGTCAACAAAACCCTAAGTTATTTAAATGCTATGTTCTACAGATCCTTTAAGTGGTGGAAAATTCCATATCTAGACAGAATAGAGTTTCTATGTATCTAAAGAACCTAATTGAACTGACTCTATGTACAACAAACATGTACAACTATTGACCTATAATAATTAATACCTGTATAATTTAAAGACTAAAACTTCATGTTAGACTATTAAATAATCTGTAAATAAATGTGCAACAAATGAGGACAGTGATCTCAAAATGTAAACAATCTATAAGTATTTTGATCAGAGATAGGAGTAATATATAATGCAATATTAAAATATATCCTAAAAATTGTATCAATATACAAAATGTCCTAAACTGAGGTAGAAACATGCATATATACAATCTGACAAAATAACTTTGCATAGGTTACAAATGTAAACAAAAGTAACAGATATAATTTGAACTTGTATCAATATACAAAACTATACCAATATAAATTATTTAACAAACATATTTGTCACCCCAACCCTCTACTAATACAAGTAATAATCAACAACACCTAAACCGTGTTCCCAACCCTATGGACAAACTTTTGTGGGGGATGGGTGTCATTTTCTAGAATTGCTTCCCGCTGTCATGGGGACAATATTCTCTTAATGGATCCTGCAAAATTAAAGTGATGGTTAAGTTTCAAAATTACTGTCTAGTATAGTTGCATACAATTTCTGAGCAGTCATTAGATAGTTTTTTTCAAAGTTCTTATTTGGAGTTCTGGCCAGAATGTCATGAGAAGGTGCACCATTTCAGCGGCTGGTACCCCAAAACAGAAGCAGTCTTATAGTAGCACTGTCGGCATTAAAATATCATCTCAACTAGGTAGAGTTGTTGCTGTGGGGCCCCATCTTCTTCCTGGAAACATCAAAGATTACTGCAGGCAAAGGATCTGTAGGAAAACCTATTGTTCATCATGAAAAACTTAAATATCATTCATATATATATATATATATACATTCAATGAAGAATATGATATAGACAAAAAAGACATGGAGAAAGTAAAAATTTTTCCTGAAGTGTTTCTTCTGTCCCATACCAGATGGCTCCTGAGATGAGACAAAAATTCTCAATGTTTGTTTTAACAACATGCTTGGATTTAGAGAAGTACAGAGCCATTGTCCAACTCCAAAACCAGCTGAATATATATATATATGTGTGTGTGTGTATATATATATATATACATATATATATATATATATATATATATATATATATTCGTGTGTGGGGGTGTGTGTAAATGTAAGTGTAACCCATACCTGGATTTATAAACCATATCCTGTTTTCTAGATGCTTTATAGTGGATAGTTATTTTTTCTCTGTCAGCATTCAAACATCCAAGGTCTCTTGAATTTTTTGAAGATGAGTGTTGCCCTGCAAAGACAAGAACAGAACCCTGCCCCCATCCTATATGCTTTTCTTACCACCTGTATGGCCATCACCATTGTGGATGAGCTGTCAATTTCTCCTTTTCAATAGGTTTCTCCTTTTCAAAGGAGAAATAGGTTTCTCCTTTATTAATTTTGATGGTATCCATAATTTTCCTTCTCCTGTGGAAACAAGAGCAAAACCCCTTCCTCAACATTGTCCATCTCCTGGTTTCCATATACTGAAATATACTGGTAGATTCAATGCAGAAGTTTTTTCCATTATCCAATGCCTCTCTGTTGCTGTTGTTCCTTTCTCATTAGTGTTAAGAAAATTCAAGGTTAATAAAGCATTATGCAATCTATTTCTGGGGATATTTTCCATCCCTTTCTGTTTGTTCAGCATATTCTTTATAGTATGAGTTGACCTTTCTATAACTGCCTGACCTGTAGGATTATTTGGTATACCTGTAATGTGTTTTATATTATAATAAGCAAAAAAGCATTTCATTTTTTTAGACACATATGCCGCACCATCATCTGTCTTTATTTGTGCAGGTATACCCATGATGGCCATAACTTCCAATAAATGTGTGATTACTGAATCAGCCTTTTCTGAGCTCAAGGCAGTTGCCCATTGAAAACCTGAATATGTGTCTATGGTGTGGTGTACATATTTTAATTTACCAAATTCCATAAAGTAGAACACATCCATCTGCCAGATTTCCTTCCTTTGGGCACCCTTTGGGTTACTACTTGCAGGCAACAGTGTTTGGTTATAGAAAGAGCAAGTAGGACATCTCTTTATAATCTCCTTAGCTTGTTGCCATGTAATAGAAAACTCTTTCTTTAAACCTTTGCTATTGACATGATGTTTTTTATGAAATTCAGAGGCCTGCAACACACTTCCAATCAATAATTGATCAACTTCTGCATTAACTTGTGCTAGAGGACCTGGCAGACCCATATGGGATCAGATGTGTGTTATGTATATAGGACAAAGCCATTCCTGATTATGTCTTGCACCTGGATAAACAATGAAGTCAATTCTGTATCATCTGGTATAAATTCAGTGGTTTCAATATGCAAGATAACTCTGCATACTGTGAATCAGTAACTATATTAAGAGGTTCTTTAAAATCACTTAGCACCGTAAGAATGGTATATAATAATTCTGCCTTCTGGACAGAGTTATAAGGGCTTTATTTCACCTTACTCAAGTCTTCTGATTTGTAACCTGCCTTCCCTGATTTATTTGCATCAGTATAAAATATACGCGCTCCATTTATTGGAGCATCACGTACAATTCGAGGAAGAAGCCAGGAAGTTCTCTTTATGAGGTTAAGTCAATCACTTTGGAATAGTTGCTATTAATTTCTCCCAAAAAATTAGCACAATTCTTTGCCATGTTTCTTTGTCTTCCCATAACTTTTTTATTTCATCAGTAGTGAAAGACACTATAATCTCTGCTGTATCTATACCTGCTAGTTGACAAAGTCTCAATTTACCTTTTATAATTAATTCAGAGACCTTTTCCACATAAGTTTTTAATTTTTTACTTGGTTTATATGGTAAAAAGATCCATTCTAAAATAATATCTTCCTTCTGCATTAAAATTCCCATAGGAGAAATTCTGAAAGGCACTATGACTAGGATACAGCTAAGATTTGGGTTTGCCCTGTCCACATTGCCTCCTGTAATTTTTCCTCAACCATTGTCAGTTCATTTTCTGCATCAGCTGTTAATTCTCTGGGACTCTTCAACTCTTTATCACCATCTAAGGTTTTTTTTCAATAAATTATTAGATCAGGTGTTATCCCAACAGCCAGTCATAGACTCAAAATGTCTCCTAACAATCTTAGAAAGTCATTATGAGTCCATAACCGGTCTTTCCTAATTTATGCCTTTTGTGCTCTAATTTTCTGTAAACCTATTCTGTAACCTAGGTAACTAAAAGACTCTCCTCTTTGACTCTTTTCAGGAGCAATTTGTAATCCCCATTTAAGCAAGATTTTTTTTTACTTCCTCAAACATCCTTTCTAAAGTATCTATATTTGAATCAGATAACAAAATGTCATCCATGTAATGGTAGATTATTGACTTAGGAAATTGTTTATGAATTATTTCCAATGGCTGGCTGACAAAGTATTGGCTCAGGGTGGGGCTATTGAGCACTCCCTGTGGGAGGATGGTCCACTGATATCTTCTAGTAGGCTGAGAATTATTATAAATAGGCACTGTGAAGGCAAACTTTTCTCTATTCTTTTCTTGTAAAGGTATAGTGAAGAAACAATCCTTCAAATCAATAACTATGAGAGGCCATCCCTTTGGTAATAGAGAAGGCAGAGGAATTCCAGATAGTAGAGGGCCCATAGGTTGAATAACCTTGTTGATAGTCCTTAGATCTGTTACCATTCTCCATTTTCCAATTCTCTTTTTGACAACAAATACAGGAGAATTCCAAGGGCTAGTAGATTCTTCTATATGTCGAGCATCTAGTTGCTCTTGTACAAACTGTTCTAAAGCCTGTAACTTCTCTTCAGCTAGAGGCAACTGCTTAGCCCATATTAGCTTCTCAGTTAACAATTTTAAAGGTAGGGCTGTTGGTACCTCTGAAGGTTTATCAATTGCTTTGTGTTCTTGGACAGCCCAAATGGCTGGTATCTGTCATCTATAATATCTTCTAATATTTTCCTCAGAAACATAAGTTTTGGGGGCTGCAGGAATGTTAATTTGGGTATTCCATTGCTGCAATAGGTCACAACCCTACAAACTCACTGCAATATTGGCTATATATGGTCTTAGTCTTCCTATTTGACCTTCAGGCCATATGGATTCAACCCATCTCGTGCTTTGTTTTACCTGAGATAGGGTTCCAATTCCCAGGAACTGAACATCTACCTGTTCAAGAGGCCAATTTGGATGCCAAGATTCTGGAGTAATGATACTTACATCCACACCTGTGTCTAATAAGCCTTCAATAAACATGCCATTTATACAAACTCTTAGCTTTGGTCTTTGATCGTTAATAGAAGTCTGCCAAAATATATGTTTCCTCTGTCCTACTGGATTTTTTGACCCATCCTCCATATTTAACCCATCATTTAGACCAGTATTGCTTTTTACAGCAGGCATTGGATTTTTACATTTTCTTGGTGAGACATGTTCTCCACTGTAACTGGGAATGACTGGGCCACTTTTGGCTTGGTGGCCTGCGAGAGGCCCCTCAAGGAGTTTCCTGATGGTATGGGGTTGCCTTGTCTGTCTGTTGTTGACCTGCATTCATTGGTCCAGTGTTGGCCTTTTCCACACCTCTTACATATACCTGAAGGCTGAGGTCTCCTATTTTTGTCATCCCCAGAGGAGATATTATTCCTAGAAATTCCTTGCCTGCAATCCCTTTTCAGATGTCCTAATTTACCACAATTAAAGCATTTGGCAGTTTGATGTCTCCTCATTGCTTTGGAAATCGCTTCTCCTACCCAAGATTCATCATTATATCCAAACGTCTCAACATTCATTGTATACTGAATCCATTCATCCACAGGTGTTGATCTATACCTTAAAGTCCCAATTATTTTTTTGCATTGTAAGTTTGCATTTTCAAAAGCCAGGGATTCAAGAATTATTCATCTAGCTTCTGGGTCTGTTACTCCTATTTGCAGAGCTTTAATTAATCTTTGTAAAAAGTCAGTAAAGTGTTCTCTCTCTCCCTGTCTAACCCTGGCATATTATTTGATCCTTTTCCCTAGTTCTTGTATCCTATCCCAAGCATTCAAGGCTGCTTTTGGACATAGGGACAATACTTCTTTGTAGTAAAGAGCTTGGGCCTGTGGATCAGCATACACTCCTACATCAAGAATTTGATCTTGGGAAATCTCCACACCTTTTGCTCTTCCTTGCTTTGCTGTTCCATATGTTTGGATTCTTCTCTGAAATAATTTCCAAACAACAAGGAAGGTCCATTATCCAGTACTGTGGACACTAACTGAGAGAAATCATGGGGGTATCTCTGACATTAGAAGCCCAAGTCCTTATCATTTCCTTAACAAATGCAGAGTGCAATTCATAAGTAATGATGGCTTGCTTAATTTCTTTTAGATCATTCATTCCTATTGGCATCCATCTACCTTCTTTGGCTCCCTTCAAGACTTTAGAAGTTGATGGGTTTTTTTGTCAGAGTAAATAACAGGGTATGACTCTAAAACCCTGGGTAAACCAGTTCTGACAGCTGGTGGTGATGTTGTATCCTGTCCTTGTGCCTTCTCACCCTGTTCACTAGCTTCAATAATTTCCTCAATCACTTCAAATCTTTTTATCATCATCTCTCATAAAGCCTGAATCTCCTGACCTGCATATGTTTCTAGTGATTTCCCTGAGGTATTAATTTTCTGGTCCCCATTCTGCACCTGTGATTCCAAAGTTTTAATGTTTCTCTTCAAAGATAACATCTCCTCCTTGAACTTTTCTTGGATATTGTGTAGATTGCCATCCTGGAGGTACATTCTGTCTGTTACCTTATCAAAACTTTGTGATAACTTCTGAACATCAAATTCAATAGTATGAAACCTTTCAGGCAATTTCCTAGTACCCTTGGATATGGAGTCAATTTTGCCTATCATAGTATCCACTTGTTCAAACAACCTCTGATTTTCAATTATTTTAATTCTTTCAACTAGCCATTCATTATGAGGCATTTCTTTGAGGAATGAATCTGATGGGAAGAGCCGGTCCCTCATGGCCCCATACACTTGTGTTTTGGGAGCTTGGGCAGGCCCCTCCTCCTGTTTCTTGACACAGGAAGGAGATTTCTTTGAATGTCAGTTTTAGAGAGGCATTCATTAGCCCAATGGGCCCCCTTTTGACACTTCGGGCAAATACCTGGATTACCCTGGACTGACTACCTGCCCCTTTACCCACAGGGCAACTCCTTTTGAAATGTCCCAGTTGCCGCATTGGAAACAAGTCCTTGCTCTAGCTCTATCTTGACTTCCCCTCAGAGAAGAAGCAATTACCTGTCCCATAACATGAGTGCCATCAATGTCCCTGCATAACCGGATATACTCATTTAAACTCCTATTTCTATGGGGACATATAGCCTCCTGACAGTATTTGTTAGCATTTTTGTAGGCCAATTGCTTTATGACAGGCATAGCTGTGTCCACATCCCCCAAAATGTGACCTCCCTGCTGTAACAGGTGGTCAACAAGGACAAGGTTCCGAAGGTCCTTGAAGGACCTTAGACAGTTGTTCCCCTGCTCCTTTATTAGGTAGAACTTTCTCCGCAGCAGCTATCAGAGCATAAACAGCAGGGTCATAATTAATCTGTGCTGCTAAGCCTGCATACTGTCCTGCACCAGTTAACATGTCATGATTATGCTGAGGAAAACCCACAGCAGTGTTATGCTGTGCAGTATCTGTGCAATTTTCCTGCATTTCAACTCTCCATAACAAATAATCTCCTCCTGAAAGACAGGCTCTGCAAAGTTGCATCCAATCACTGGGCATAAGGTTGAGCTCCACAAAGGATTCCATTAAAACCACAGTGAAGGGGGCATGAGTCCCATAGGCCATAACTGCTTCTTTTACTTGTTTAATGTCTTTAAAGGCCAAAGGATTATGCTGCCTGATCTGCTGTCCTTGCAGATCAATAATCTCCACAACAGAATAAATTTGCTTCTCTCTACTTAGATTATTTAGTCTATCTTGGATCTCTCAGATTTCTGCTTCTAAGTAAATAGGGGCAGAGGCAACAGCAAAAGGATTTGAAGCAGCAAGGAATGAATTCTGCAGGGCAGGTCTCATGGAGACATCTCTGTTTGCTTTCTTCCTTTCTTCTGCTCCCAACTTCTTTTTTAGCAGTATAATCTCCTTTCTAAAGTCTCTTCTTCTTCTATATCCCTTTTAGTACTTTTAACTTTTCCTTCCTCGAAACTCTTAATAGGCTTCAGAGATTCTTCATCCTAAATCTCCTCAAAGGTTTTGGCCAACTTCTCTAACGTTCTTTTACTTTTACATCATCACTGAGAAGAGTGTCTTTGACTAAATGCCATAGTGAAAATGCTGCTATGGGAAATTCTTCTGGCCCTTGCTCTTTTAACACCTTTTGAAGGGCAGCTTTTACCTGTTCCCAGTCAGGGGTATTAAACCCACTGCTTGTAGAAACCAGGGACTAAACTCTAAAACTGTCTTAGTGAACTCTTGTGCTGTCTTAGTTTTAATAGTGGTGCCTTGCTTCTCTAAAAGAAGTATCAATTGGCCCGTCAATCAATTGGCCCATCAATCAATTGGCCCGTCAATACAGAATTACTATCACCCATCTTCAATTCACCCACATCATCAATTTCTTACCTGCTGCTCAGCCTTCTGAGGGTGGTCTCTCAGGAGTCCCCTACTGCCTGATCTCACTGGTGGCCTCCACCTGTAATGCCTGTGCTATGGGATGGTTCAAGAGTCAGGCAAGGGCCGGGAGATTGAAACACAAGAGACGTGGGATGAATGCTGCATGTCATTTATTCAAGCTTAGAAAAAACCTTATATACCTAACTGCTGCACAATGGAAATCCCTCGCCCCCAGGCAGGTAGGAAATTACCAGGCCAAGAAGGAATAAGCAACAGCCCTATAGCTAACCACCAGCAGGAGCAGAGGGTGTACAGGAACAAACAGGATGTTTTTCCAGAAACTACAACAAGGTGATTTGCCAGAAACTGCAAGCTATCCTCAATATGAGCCCCGGGAGGAGGGGTAGACCTGTGGGCCCTATACTCACGCATGTGCAGAAGAGCCAACATATCTGCATCATACATAGGTGATGCAACCATGCTGCACATGGGTCACACAGGGCCTTTTAAGGTCACCAGGGCAGATAGTTGCCTGAGGACTTGTCTGCACAAGCATGGCCCTGAAACCTGGAAGTGTCAGCCATGCTGGTTTGGCTAAAATCATAACATTTTGTTTATTATAAAAATTTGGGAAGTTTGGGGTCTTGTAATTAGATAATGAGGGGGGAATGGTGTTTAGCAACAGAGTGGCTTGGGGTGTCTCAGACTGGGGTTCCACCTAAGAGGCTGGTAGAGAAAAAGACACAGAGCTGGGATTTGGGAGGTTGGGAGGCTAGAAGGAGGAGGAGGGGAACTGTTGGCGAGTCTGGGGTAAGGTGAATGGAAGTAACAAACTAAATGGAAGCTCCGACTTTTGCTTAAAAAGATTCTCTTCCCAGAAGAGGTACCAGGCAGATCAGCATGACTAAAAATGAATGAGTGAGATAAATACCCCTAAAATACAGTTAAACAGTAAAGTCTGCTGAGGTAGATAAAGCTGTCCTCCGACCCTGACAATAGGAAAACTAGAAAGAGATATAGGCCCCCAGGATTCCCTCAGTACCGAGTATGTGGCTCCAGTGTCCAAGAGAAAGGAGATGGACCATCCTGATACGGTGATGTTTACCCATGGCTCCCTGTTACAAATGATGGTTGTGGTCGAGTCAAAGGAGCCCGGGGAAGCCTCACTCATCTATGGCCAGATCTAGAAGGTCAACTTTGGAAGTTTCTGGGTTTGATGTCTCTGTGCCACAATGTGAATGAGGACAATCGACTGCCCAATGTCCTTCCCTATGGCATCTTGGATAAGGTCTTATGGGACCAAAATGAGGATTAGGGCATGCTTAGGTCCAGTGACCAGTTCTACCATATTTGAAACATGGGCCTGGCAGTTCTCAAGTCCTGGGGGGCAAGGGAACCGCACAGGCAGCATAGATTGGGCGGTCTGTCACCTCGTTGGTCAGAGGGCCGTGGCTAGCATGTGACAGTGATGATTACGGGCTTTGTCATTTTTGGCATGGTACACCTTAAAAGCCAACTCTAAGATTCTGCCTGTGGGGTCAAGGGGCCTTTCTCCAAACATCTAAGTTTAGCTTAATGTATGAGTAGCACGGAGAAAAAAATGAGCCATGAGTAACTGTCTGCCTTCCGTGGTTTCTGGATTTAAGTAAGTATATTGTGACAGAGCTTTAGTGAGGTGTTCCAAAAAAACGCAGAATGCTTTTCCTTCATATCCTGAATGACCTCTGAGAGTTTATTGTAGTTTACTGGCTTGAGGGCAGCCTTGCGGAGACCTGCCAGAAGGCAAGTAAAAAACCCGGTCCCTAGCTAAAATTCTACTTGGAGTGTTATAATACTAGCGTGGTTTTTTTTCTCAGGGACTGCCTCTGCCCCCAGGGGTGTGTTGCATGAGTTTGTTGAACCTCATCTGCATGTAGTCTGGCTCCCAAACTTGCCTGTGCTCTTCGGGAAATAGGTTATTACATAGGATCATATAAATATCATGCAAGGTGAGATTATAAGACTCGGTAATATATTGGAATTGCTTTATGAAAGAAGTAGAATTAGACATATGGGCCCCAGTTTTTGTTATATATGGGAGAGTTGAGAGAAAGAGAGAGAGAGAGAGAAAAAGAGAGAGAGAGACAGAGAGAGAGACAGAGAGAGAGAGAGAGAGAGAGAGAGAGAGAGAGAGAGAGAGAGAGAGAGAGAGAGAGAGAGAAAGGAGCATGTACTATAGCCATCTTGGCTTGGTCAAGGTTGGGTTCCATAGCAGCATGTGAGTGTATGAGAGGAGGAATAAAGGTGGGTGCTAGAGCCAGGCAGCTGCTGCAGCCAGGGACCAGAGAGGAGGAATGATCCAATAGGACTGATGGTGTAGTTAGTGGGAGTGAGAAAAAGCTGAAGAGGGCAGCAGAGCCTGCATGGTGCAGGTATGAGCAGAGGGGAGGGAGATGGCAAGGCAGGTGGCAAGACAGAGGGAGGTGAAGGAGTGAAAGTATCTGTCTGCTGAGGTCAGAAAGGTATGGGTTCCTTAGCAGGGTCCAGAGCAGGAGCTGAAGGAGAGGGAGTAGCTTCCTGCTGAGGTTGGAAAGGTGGGGGTTTGTTAGCTGGGTCCAGAGCGAAAGTGTAGTGTTCTTCCCGCTCAGATGGCATAGCCAGGAACTTGGGACCAGGGGAACAACTTGCAAGGACAGAGGGCTTAGGCTTAGAGCTTAGATAATAAAAGGCTTGGATATAAGGAAACTCCTTCCATGCCTGTGGTGGGTGCTGACAGTAGTTAGAAAGCTCCTGTAGAATATCGGGATCAAAGGTGCTGTTAGGCCATGTTTTTGAGCAAAGATGGACAAGTGTGGGAATCTGTAAGTAGGGCATTAAGGCCTGGGGTCTCAAGAGCTCAGGCTGGAAGCTGAAGGGAGATCTGCTTGTCTCTGATCTGCTTGTATCAGCAGACAGGGGAGGGAATGAGCAGGGCTTGTCTCTTAAAGGGACTGGACAGACTTGCACATTTTGCTTTTTTAAACCCCTGACTAATATACAACTCTTGAGAGTGCTTGAACACAATCCTGGCACCATAAGTAATCTGAATAAAACCTCTTCGTTGTTAAATGTGTTCACTGTCAGACTGGTGAATCTCGGAACAACCCAGACCCATAACAGCTTCAGCTCAAGATATAACTTGATGTTGCCAAGTGAGCAGTATGAGGTTTCCACCACGGACTCAACTCAACTGCATCTTCCTGTCACTCAAATTCTCCCCCATCTCTCTGTCTTGCCTCCATTTGAATCTACAGGAACTGAGAATAACAGTGGCTCAGGATTCAGGACATGGAATGTAGTTGAGGATGGGTAAAGAGAAGGCACCAGCATTAAAGAGAGACGCTGCATTTGGGATGAGTCCCTGTTCAGTCTTGATCACAGTGTTAGCTGTGCTCCAAGTTAATGGGAGAGGAAGGCTCTAGGCTTAAACCAACCTCCTTCTCACTCGTGCCCAGAAAAACATTTATTCCTACTATAAATATGCCTTCAAAACCCCTTTCTTATAAGTGTTGAGGATCATTATGGCACTGAAGTTGCTCTGAGATGCAGTCCTCTCAGGAGAGTTGAACATATACCTTTCTCTGGAGCTCAGCCACGCCCAGAATGAAGCCAGCATCACAGGTAGAGGAAAGGCCCCTGAGCATCATGCAAGCTGCAGGCCCGGCGTTGCCCTGTCTGGTGCTTTGCTCTGAGTTAACCACAATTAGTCACTGTAGGAGAAGGTAGACGATCCAGACAGAGAAACAGGCCCAACTTCCTGAGGCTTCCTCATGAGGAAGACGGTAGGAATGGAAGGCCTGTTCAGGAACCAGGCGGTGGTGGCACACGCCTTTAATCCCAGCACTTGGGAGGCAGAGGCAGGCGGATCTCTGTGAGTTTGAGGCCAGCCTGATCTACAAGAGCTAGTTCCAGGACAGGCTCCAAAGCCACAGAGAAACTCTGTCTCAATACATAAATTAATTAATTTAAAAAAAAATTTAAAGCCTGTTCAGGGACAAACACCTGCCAACTAAGCATGGTAAGAAAAGTGGGGGGACTCAGGGACTTATAAAATGCCTAACCTGGAGCCCCACATTGGACGAACTGTCTGCCCCCTTCCCTTCCTGATGGGGTATATCAGCTCACCTCAATAAAAACATTGTGCCCTTTACTCTGCCAGGTCTCCAAAAGACAGGGCCAGGTGTGCCTGGATGCTAACACTCCTCCCTCTTTTATTTATTAAAAGAAAGGTGAGGAGTTAGGTGTGGCAGGTTAGGGAAATGAGGCACTGAGTTCTTGATACCACTTCCTACTGATTTGTGAGCATCAAAATCTTGGACCTGAGAAAGTTGGGGTGCTGGCCATGTCCTGGGGTACCTGGCTGCTTACTTCTGTCCAGGCTCTGTGGATCTGTCTGGTGCCTTTTGGATCTGGCATAGAGCTGGCAGAACAGAGGACACAGTTAAGTTTAGGGAAAAATTTTTTTCCTTAGGTCCTGGAAATAGAGGGGTGCACCTGACCTTTTCAAGGTGAGTCAAAGTTGACTTCCTGGAGCTTCCAAGAATTCTTTGAGTTTGTGAAAACCTAAGTTTGAGACACATTAGAAATGGCAGCATACTAACACCAGAAGTGATTTTGGTTGAAAGCATAACATTCTTTTTTTCTACCCAGAAACATTTTTTCTTCTATCCAGAAAACTGTGACAGATGTTTTTAGCACAATGTAAAGCACCTTTTACATCTATAGTTAGAAAACAACCAAAGGGAATTTGACATCGCAAGCTTGTGGCTAAGACAGTGGAGGGGCTCCACCAGAGCGAGCTTAATAGCTTACCGGAATTTTATTGATTCCCTTAAGACTATGAACTTTGGAGTTTTAATGTAGCTGTAACATAATGAGAGAGAGAAATGGAACATGTTTCATTCTCTTAAACATCGCAAATCACTTTTTTATTAGCAATTAGCTTTTATCTTTACATAAGCAAACCTTAAGGCTCCTGTTCCCTTCCCATTATCATGGCATCACCTTAACACTCAAGAGAAATATGTTTTGTCTCTTCTTTAAGTCTGGTAATGAGGTAGATTGTGTCTAGACTTACTATTCGCTCTAAGAGAGGGAGGTCTGTGACCTGAATCCTACACAGAGAACTGAGGAGGCAGCTGAAGCCTTGGTTGCTGCTTTTAAGCAGGCAAAGCTGTTAGTTGTCAAACAGCATCAGAGTTTTGAGAGGAATAAATTTTACCTAAGCAGAAGAGGCTGCCTCGCTCCATTCTCCCCTCCCCCTTCTCTCTCTCTGTCTCTCTCTCTGTCTCTCTCTGTTTCTCTCTGTGTCTCTCTCTGTCTCTGTCTCTGTCTCTCTCTCCCTCTCTCCCTCTCCCCCCCCCTCTCTCCCTACTCCTCTTCCTATCCATAACTTACTAAATATACAACCTTACTCTGCATGGCATGCCTATCCATGTCTCTCGCCCACTGCTGTGTGTCTTCCTTCCCCAGGACCAGCTGCCTTCAACTGGTCCTCTTGGCCTGCGGCAGCCACTCAGGAAACTGCGCCGTCCCTGCCTGAGACTGGCTGCTCTCGGGGACCCACTGTCTGAGGCCACATGGCCTGCTGCCATGACTCGGGGACCTGTGTTTCTGCCGCTGCAGCCGCTGGGGATCCTCCAGCATTTTAATTTTTCCATTTCAGACACTGCAGGCAGGCGGGCCAGAAACAGACAGGAGACATCCTGAGCATCCTGAGCATCTTGAGCCAGATGCTGCTCATCTCAGGCCAGCCCACCAGCCCAGGCAGAAAGAGGGACACACACACACACACACACACACCACACACACACACACGCACTGCAGACAGGATGGCAGTGGTGGCAGCAGGGAGGCAGGTAGCAGAGACAGGACAAACTGAAGAATGAGATATTTTGAACACAAGCATGAGATGCCATACATATGAAACAGAACTTGGGGTCGGGGAGATGCTGCCAGGCAGAGGGAGGATCCCACCCCGAGACAGGCCAAGCCTTAGCCATGGTGAGATGCTGAGATGGTTGTGGGAGGCAGATGTGGCAGGGTCAGCAGCAGGTGGTGAAATAGGGGATCTCAGCATGGCTGGATCACACATGGGGAGCAAGAAGCAGACAGACAAACAAAGAGAACAGGGGAAAGAACAGAGAAAGCTTGTGATACAGTACACCTTTCCAACTATGGGATCACTGGCAAAAATTGCAAAGGTCCTGTGAAATATCGGGACATAGAGTACTGGTAAGTGGCCATTTGGATTGATATCTGAGGGGGGTATTGAGGTAGGCACATTTCCCAGAGTGAGGTAGGGAAGATCCAAAGCCTGTAATCTCCAGAGTCCCAGAGATTAAGGAAAGATCAGATTTGAGAGGGCACAGGCTGCTTTTGTGGTTCATCAAGCACAGAGCAAGGGCTCTGAGCCTGAGACTTTTGGCTGCCCAGTATTGGGGCTTGCAGGCAAGGCTAAAAGGAAAAAAAAAGAAAGAAAGAAAGAAAGAAAGAAAGAAAGAAAGAAAGAAAGAAAGAAAGAAAGGAAGGAAGGAAGGAAGGAAGGAAGGAAGGAAGGAAAAAGAAAGAAATCACGGTTGAAAGATGAATTTTTAGTCATGGGAAACATGCCCAGAGAAAGGAGGCTTAACAGACATGCTGATGTAGGATGTAGGATTCCAGCAATTCTTAGATGGAAAAGTGACTGGGTTTAATGGTTCCAACGTCCTGGTGCTCCTGGCGGTGGGGGAGGGGGGCTCAGGAGGGTCCTGCAGAGTCTCATGCACCAATGTTACGATACAGTGCCAGAGGGACCTTAGCAGTTGGGTCCAATCTGCGGCAGGTGAGAGACAAACAAGCCATGCAGAGTTTATGTGGAGAATCTTATTGGGGGGAGGGAAAGAAGTGGGGGAAGGGAAGGGAGAGGGGAAGGAGAGAAAGGGAGCAGAGCAAAGAGTGGTTCATGGGAGGAGAAAGAGAGGGAGAAAGAAGGAGACAGAGACTTACAGAGAGAGGAAGAAGTAGAAGTAGGCGGTTTTCCACCTTTTAAAGGGACGGGGTACTGCCTGCCCTGTACATGAGCGTGACTCTTCTGCCAAGTCCCCAAGGGCCAGGGCCAGGTATGCCTGGATGCTAACAGCTATGCCTAAGAGATCCATGAAACAAAAATGTCTTTGATCTGCAAGCCCCTTGCCCAAGGAGAGACAGTTCCTGAAATGCGGAAACTATAGTCTATGGGCAATAACAAGTCCCTTGTTTCTCACTCATCTAACAAGCTTGTTTGACCCATCTGCACCCATGTGCCTGATCACAGATGGGCGGCAGGAACACAGGATGGAGGTGCATCAGGATATATGTTTGCCCCTCATTGGACCTATTGGGAAATGCAGTGAATCATGGGATTTCCTTCTTAAGCCACTACAAACTGTGACTCAGGGACATTTCCCAGGAACCTGTGTATGGACCTGGCCAGAGTCCATCCTCATGGCCAGTATTTAATTAAAGCTTGCCTCAAAATTGGCTTTTAACTGTGGTGGTGGTCTTATTCTCTAATGGTGGGATTAACAGTTGCTACTTCACTGTTGTAAGTTTGCTACTGTTATGAATAATAATGTAACTAGTTCATCTATAACATATCTGATATGACACCCCTGTGAAACCGGCATTCAAGTCCCCAAAGGGGTCATGACCCCAAGAGCTACCTCTTGTCTCCTCTTGTTACAGAAATGGAGCAGGATTGGAGATCTATCTTGGTGAGCAAACAGTAGCCCAACTGTCCTCAGCAACCCTAAACTTTGCTACAGTTTCCACCAAGCCTAGCTAGTGATGGCAGACCTTCTGCTCCTCTGGCTAAGGTCTGCTTTGTGTAACTCCTTATTTCCTAAGCGAGCTCATTAGTAGATCCTTTATAGCATCCCCTTCCCTGCTTCAGGTTCCACCTGTATCACAAAAATGCCTGCCCCCCCCCAATTCAGTACAATACCATTTGTTACATAGTAGTTACTTCAAGGCCCAGAGGTGGGTGTATGAAATCCCATCAAGAACAGGGGAGACTACACCCGAAAGCTTTTCTGTGCCCTCAGACCTCATAAGGCACGTCCAAATCCACTGTCACCAATTGCCAGTGCCAGGACTACACGAGTCCGTTAGCACTTCCCAGTTGAAGAAACAGATAACACCATTCAAATGGCAACGCCAAACCCCAAACTCACATTTCAACTTCAAATTGAGCCTTCTGCTTGCCGTAGTTGGGTAAGGCATTAGGATGACATGTGAGGGTTTCTGGGGAGCCCAGATATACTGAGAACAAAGACGAGCCGGAGGGAGGGGGGAGGGGCAAGGGAAACCGAGTCACAAAAAGACTCCAGAGAGGAAACCAAGACACGTCAGAGTGGAGCCCAGTGACACTCTTTTTTTTTTTTTAATATTTATTTATTATGTATACAATACTCTGTGTGTATGTCTGCAGGCCAGAAGAGGGCACCAGACCTCATTACAGATGGTTGTGAGCCACCATGTGGTTGCTGGGAATTGAACTCAGGACCTTTGGAAGAGCAGGCAATGCTCTTAACCACTGAGCCATCTCTCCAGCCCCCCCCCCCAGTGACACTCTTGACCTCAGCTAACCTCGTCTTATTTCCAGAAGTCCAGACTGTTGCTAGCCCAAGGCAGAGCCCATGTGATAATTTCTGGCCTGGCCTCCCAGGGATGGAGAAATCGAATGTATTTCTAAAGCTCCAATCTTTTCCTTTTCACATTTAACAGCCAGCTCTGCAACCGGCTCCCTTCCATCAGCGCCTCATTGCCCCTTTGTTCAAAGGGAAATTAAAGTCTTAGAGAAGAAGACAGCGCTGGGTCAGGGATCTGTTGCTTTTTTTTCTTCCATCTGGCCCTTCGAGGTCATTAGAATGCACTTTTAGCCCCCGCGGGGACATTTACATTTGAAGCAAAGTTAATTTACTTCCCAGCCTGGTGATAGCCATTTATTTTTATCTATGAATGTTCTGTACCCTTACTTGTATTCTGATTGGCACCCCACTCCCTGTTCCCAGAAGATCTGAAAAACCTTCATGGAGCATCTACAGGGCGAGATTCTGAGGAAGACTGGCAAAGCTGCTTGAGGTGAACTCACCTTTCAGGGCCAGAGAGGCTGATTTCCTTTGATATCTACAAGAATATCTCATGCCTCCCTCCTTCAGGATGACTGGCTCTCTGTGCCCCTGGCCTTCTCCCTGCTGGTTCTTCCTAAAGATGTTTAGAAGTTTATGCGCGGCTGGAGCGTCATCGGTGCTAATCGTCTCATGGAAGTAGAGGGGACAGCATGAGGACACAGTGGCAGAGTCCCAGTAGCCAGAAAGGGGCTCCACACCTGAGGCCGCCTCATTGTGGGGCAGGTGTGCACTATGTCCCAGTGACCCTTGGGATGGGCTTTGATGGCCAACACCATTTATTTGAGATGAGGTCTCTAGCTCAGGATACCCTATGAGCTGATGATGACTTTGAATTTCTAATTCCCCTGCCTCTGCCTCCTGAGTGTTGGGATTGCAGGTTTGTGACACCATTCCCAGTTTACACAGGGCTGGGGCTTCCTTGGTGCTCACTGTGCTCTCTCCCAACTGAACTATGTCCCCAAGCCCAGCTCTGATCTCATTTACAAACTTTAGGAGGCAAACCCAGCAGCAGGCTGTGTCTGGGAATGGAGCTGAGTCAGCCAGTGCATGATGCTGTGGACGTAAAAACCGTTCTCTCATCCTAAAGGGAATAAGAGAGAGTTTATTCTGGAGCTATCCTGAGTGATCATGGCCTGAGAATACAGAATTAGGTTGCCCCAAATTCCTTGTTCCAACATGGAAGCAGTTTCACAGGGTTTTCACAGCTTTACAAAGCAAAGACAGTCATAAATCAAGGCAACTTTAAAATGTGTCGTGGATGTTCTGGTGGAAGCTTCACCAGAGCCCCTGGCATCCATATACCCAAAGTCTGGAATGTTCAGTAGGAAGCTCCATTCCAAGCACCCTCCCTCATCTCTCTCCAAACCCTGCTGCATCTCAGAAAGCCTGGCAAAAATGATGATCCCCTCCCTCAGAGATGCTCAAGACCACTACCACAGGGTATTTAAACTGCCCCCCAGATACATGTGGTTTCCTGGTCTTCCTTTCCCGTCTCCTGGGGGGGGGGGAAGCTGGAAAATCATCCAGGAGCATTGTATCCATTAAACCTGGTGTTGCAATCTGCTGGCCTGGTCTGTCACCTGGGTACCCTGTCCCTTTAAGAGACAACCCCTCCCACTCCCAACCTCCCCATCCCCTTCCACTGAGGCAAGCAGATCTCCCACTTCCTCCCCAGTCCTCTGTCTTCCTCCCCAGTCCTCTCTCTCTCTCTCTCTCTCTCTCTCTCTCTCTCTCTCTCTCTCTCTCTCTCTCTCTCCCCTTCTTCTGGAGAGGCAGTTTCTGCCTCTCTCTCTTTCTCTTCTCCCCTTCCCTTTCCCCTCCATAACCCACTAAATAAACTCTATACCCAAACTCTCTCTGCATGGCTTATCTGTCTGTTTCCCACCAAGGCCTCAGGCCACCTAACAGTGACCTGCCACCACCTCTTTATAAATGATAACTTTTTCTAATTCAGTGTGATTTGATCTGATTTAGATTGTTGCATCGGTGAGGATGCTTATTGGCATGCAGATTTTAGTGAGTATATCAAGAGGCCCGTACATGATGGAGAAGCTTTTCTATAGGATTAAGGCGCTATCTGATGACATTTAGCGCTTGGATTGGTGGAAGCTGGGGTCCAGCTAAGTTAATAGCTTCTAAAAGGTTTTTTACTTATTATCATGAGATGTTAGTTCAGAAGTGGAGCAAGGATGGCTGTCACAGAAGACTAAATCTAGCCCAAGATAAAAGTAATTAGCCTCTGAACCTGTGAAATTCCAGTCTCTCCACAGTTCTGAAATTCCAATCGGTCCACCAAGGTCTGCAGACACTAAGCTCCTTCCAGGAGTGTTTTGTTCCCAGCCAGTCACAGCTCCTTTCCAGGGACTCTCAGTCACAACGCCTGCTGCAGTAAAGGGTTCAGCTCAGAAGAAAACAAGGCCCCACTGCCACCAAAGGGGTCTTGTGCTCCTCAGTTTTGACACCTGTAAGCCTATGGCGATTTTGTTCATTGCAGGAAACTTTCTCCTATCAATGGTCTCTAGCCCATGACTCTCAGGGGAGGAGCAGCGGGGACCACCGGTTCCAATCCTGTTGGGGTTAGAAAAGAGCAATTCCTTATGCTTACATCAGTCCTTTCTAATCTATTAGGCATGGAGCTTCCCTGCATAGACAGCTGAGATGGAGGCATGCAGGTCACTAATTTCATGTGAGATGAATCAAACTTTTCATTGATTGAAATCAGACTATCTCGCAGAGTCTGTGAGAAGCGAGATATTCACACACACACACACACACACACACACACACACACACGTATGCACGCGCGCGCGCACACACACACACACACACACATTGTGTCTCATGAAGCTCACGGGGCCTCAGTGAGCTCACTCTCCACACTTGCCCAAGTCACTGTGCTCTTCATGACAGTACTTGAGCCACCTTCTCCAAACTGAAATCTACCCCTGCCCCCCTGACTTCTCTACATTCACCCCACAGAAAACGAAATCCATCCCTTTGTGTCAAAGCCACCCCAGTAAAGAGGTGACCCCCCCAGATGACTTGTATGCTTAGTCTCCCCAATTCCCACAGACAGTCAGTGTGCTTCGTGGACAATGAGGCTCTTGTTACTTAGCAACTATCCTCCCCAGGTAAGGTCAAACCCATTCGGATCCAGATCCTCCTCTGCCTGCCTCCACATGCCTCCCTCCAAGATTGGCATCCCCATTTGTAAGCTACTGTGAACATCAAAAACAGATACAGTAGCCCATGTATGTAATCAACCATTGTCGCATCCAAACTCTGAACAAGGAAGGGCAATTGTATTCAACTATGTGCAAAGTACTTTTTAGTGCCTCCTCTTGATCCCTCAGACTGTCACAGCAACCGCTGATTTGTCCCTCCGCCCCCACGGCACTGCTTCCAGTGGACTCTGCACAGATGCTCTGGAAAATGTTTTAGTTTACATCTTGGTTGTTAGAGTTTTACATCATTCAGACAGCAGCTTCCAAGGAAATAACTGAGCTAGGAATTGCCCTGAGTTGAGTGGGAAGAGGTTCCTGAGCCCCGTGGGGTCTGCTTTCAAGCCCCAGTGCCCACGCTAGACAGTAGAGCAACAGGAAGCCCATCCCACCCAACTCTCCACAACTTAAAACTGCATTTATGTATATTTCCTTACCTAAGGACAGCCTCTTAGAACCAAGGCTAGAAATGGGGTAGGGCTTGTAAGCTATTCCTGAACCTTAATCCCCACATAAGAGTTGACCGATTTAAAACTCTACACACAGACAACCTCTGTGCACAAGCCAGTAAATGGTGGCCCAGGCTCAGTTACCTTAGACAAACATAGCCTGAGAAAGACTTGTGAAGCAGACACAGTCAACTGTATCTCTTCATTAATATGTCTCAGTGAAGGAGGGAGGGAGGAAAAGAGAAAGGGATTTACTGTTACTGAATAAAAAAATAAAAAGGAAGGACATGACTTCTAGGTACAGTGGAGGAGAAAGTTTATTGTAGATAAAAAGGAGAGTATAAGCAGAGGCAGGGACATCTGGGAGAGTCCAGAGTGGACATGACCCTGAGCCATGTGAGGAGAGAGAGAAGGGAAGGGAGAGGGAAGACTGGCAGCTAGGTGCTGCAGCCAAGAGGGGAAAGGTTAAAGGGGGGCAGGTAACCAAAATGGCTAGATTATATTGGGAAGAGTCTCTGGGGAAAAGGTAACCCAGCCCCTGGGCTAGAGAGTTAGGGGTATACCAGAGGGCAGGGTATGCTAGTCACACCTGTAATAGGTGGAGACTGAGGGATACTGGGAGAACCTGAAGGCAGGGTCCTCTTTGATGTGTTAAATAGGCACCTTAGCCATGTGTCCCTGGCTTGAGATTAATAGCTAACTTTATTGAACCCTCTTACATGGCCAATTAATAAAACAAGTATGCCTCAGGGCTTTTTTAACCTCAGTAAAATAGATAAAGTCATTATTGACTTAATGATTAATAAATTTAGTCATTAAGATTTCCTTTGTTTTCTTGACTGGCATCTCACTATACAGTCCAGGCTGGCCTGGAACTCAAGATACTCCTGTCTCAGCTGTGTACACCACACCCAACTAAATAAGGTTGCCTTAGTAAGCTAATAAATATTCACTATACCTGGGCTGAGTCGTGTTGAATATGATAGGAAGCATCAGTCCTTACAGCAAATGTTATTGCGTCTTACCAAGAAACCACTACTAACCCAGGCCAGGGTGGGACATAAGTGGTAGACACTTAGTAAGTATTGGGGTCAGGCTTGCTCTTTTAAAAAGTTCATGTATTTATAAAGAAAAGGCAGTTGTGGTAGACCATGCCTATATCCCTAGCAGTTGAGAGTGTACTAGAGGCAGAAGGATCTGGAATTCAAGGATATCCTCCACTATTAGAGTGGCTAGCCTAAGCCGAGCGGTGGTGGTGCACACCTTTAATCCCAGCACTTGGGAGGCAGAGGCAGGCAGATCTCTGTGAGTTCGAGACCAGCCTGGTCTACAAGAGCTAGCTCCAGGACAGGCTCTAAAGCTGCAGAGAAACCCTGTCTCGAAAAACCAAAAAAAAAAGAGTGACTAGCCTAGGCTAATTGAATCCCTGTCAATTTACTATGCAGAAATATGAAAATGTATACTATAGATATAAATATAGAAAATAAATGGATTGTACAGATATCTTATATCTAGTCACCTTGTTATAATTATAATATTCATTTTTTATTAGAAGTCTAAATTTAGGTATTGGGAACAAAAGATAAAAATATAAAAAATGAAGATTAAATAGAAATACTTAAATGTGCAGAAGTGTGCAAAAACAGAATACCATGGCATTTTTAATGGCATTGCTGATTAGAAAAGAAAATAATACATCTGGAAGTAACTTAAAGAAGAAAGTGGTTCTCTGTTTATGTGCCCTGATCATGGTCTATCACTGAGGGAAGTCAGAGCAGGAAGTCAAGAAGCAAAGACAGTAACCATGGAGGAAAGTTGCCCACTGTCTTGCCTTGCTCCCCATTGAGAATGAGGATAAGCAAACAAAAGCCATAAGCTTCCTGCTTCCATGTCCTTCTATGTGGGCTGTGATTAGACAGTGCAGCCCAGAATTTAGGTAGGTCTTTCCACTTCAAATAATCTGATAAAGAAAATCCTTCACAGTGGTGCTCATCTGCCTGGCATTAGTTGATTCTTGATGTAGTGAAGCTGACAGCCATCATATTCATGTAGCCTGTATGATTCACAGGTAATGACGGATGGTTTCTTTAAAGTGGGCAATAGCACAGAGTCAACAGGTCTCCCATTTTAGTCCTACAAAGTTTGGAAGACCATATACTTAGTCTAAAAATCATGTTGAAGCAGCTGCTATTAGCTCCTAGTTTTCATTGATCAGTAGTCAGCCAATAAATGCCCCTGCCAAGGTCCAGGGTTAAAGCCCTTTATATGCTGTTCCTCTATAGCTTCTGTTGCTGTGATAAAGTGACTTGGGGAGGTAAGATCTTATTTCATTTTACAGCTCACAATCCCTCACTAGGGAAGCCAAGGCAGTTAACTTTAACAGGACAGGAAATTATGGAGGAATGCAATTTATTGGCTTGCTTCTAGGCTCATATTCAGCTATTTTTCTTATTGTAGCCCAGGCACATCTGCCTAGGTGTTGGAGGAGGCCGCTAGTTAGTTCCCGGCTGCTCAGTCCCAAAATAATCACACAGAAACTATATTACTTAAATCACTGCTTGGCCCATTAGCTCTAGCTTCTTATTTGCTAACTATTACATCTCCATTGATCTGTGCATCACCACGAGGTCGTGGCCTACCAGCAAAGTTTCAGCATGTCTGTCTCCAGCAGAGGCTCCATGGCTTCTCCCTGACTCTGCCTCCTTTCTCCCAGCATTCAGTTTAGTTTTCCCCACCTACTTAAATTCTGTCCTATCAACAGGCCAAGGCAGTTTCTTTATTCACCAATGGTATTCACAGCATACAGAGGGGAATCCCACATCACCTAGGGATGGTACCACCCCCAGTGGGCTGGACAGTTCTATAGCAATTAGTAATCAGGAAAATGTGTCCACAGACATGCCCACTGCCAATCTAATGAGGACAATTCTTCAGCTGAGATTTCCTCTTCCCAGATGTGTCAGGTTGGCAGATAGTTGGTCAGAAAATTAGAAGCCAATTGGTGTACTGCCTCCTGATTTCTAGGCCTGCTTCTCTCTTTCCTCCCCAAACACTATATATTGAGCAGAGGAGTAACCTGAGCTGACACATCTCAATGGGACTATACTCAACCAGCAGACAGAATGGCACCCACTGAAATTTTCAATGGCAAGTTCATTTATCCTATTAAAAGGCATTCCTTTACCAGTATTTTGAACTTTGGGATTAGAACTTTGGGATTCCAGCACAGATTGAAGGCCAGCATCTCTCTAGAATTCATGCAGGACTCCAGCTCCAGATGTGGGCTGCAGAGACATCCAGTTTTGCAGACTGAATGGTCACCTGATTCTTGGTCTTTCTGTCAGGAGACAGCTATTGTTGGACTACCCAGGCCACAGCCTGTAAGCTACTATAATAAATCCCTTTTTAATATACATATGTATTCAATCTATCTGTTCTGTTCCTCTAAAGAACCCTGACTAATACAGACTGTGGTACCAGAGGTGGGGTACTGTGACGGACCTGACCTTGTGATGTTGGGAGGATTGTGGTAACATTTGGACTTTGGGCTGGAAAAGCCAGTGAGTGCTCAGAGCTGGGGGGGGGGGGGCTGTTCTGTGGGAGCATTAAAGATTAGAATGTTGAGAGCAGTACAGACAACGGAGGCCCAGCTAGTGACCTTTCAGAGAGGCGTCTGAGAATTCCTTAAAGACTCTTTCAAGGCCATTCGGTGTTTTGAATTGAGAATATGTGGTTCTGATTAGCAGGGACTGAAGAATCAGCTGTGACTAACAAGAGACCAGATTCACTACAGTGAAATCTTTGGTTTGCTGGGACAATTGATACTGGACAGCTGGGGCTGAAGCTATGATTAAGAAGCAGCCAGCATTATTGAAAGAAAATCTGCTGGGAAGGGCTTCCTCGGAGTCAGAACACAGAAGCTGTGTTCCAGGGCTGCCCAAGGTGATGCCTCATGCTGGCACCAAACTTAGTAATGTATAAGAGTCTCTCAGGTGATAGTGGTTCTGAAGGTATAAAGGGGTCATGAAGAGAAACTGAGGCTTGGCACTGTGAGAGGCCAGGAGAGGCCATTGGTGAGGGGGGGGGGGGCAGCCTTAGTGGCAGTTGAAGTCCAGGAATTGAAGGGGTCGTAGAGAGAAGTTGAGTTTTGTCCCCATGTGGCAGAGTCAGCGTCCCTGATGAGAGCCCTGGAGAGCCTAAAACTGAAAGTGCAGCCCAGCTGTAGCAGGAGACACAGCATTTTGGAGCACCAGTACCATGGTACAACGACCAAAACACAGCAGTATCTGTGGAGTGGAGCCTGCCCGAGCCTAAGAGGTGGAGAACTGACCCAGGCCTTTTGAAGTCAGAAGATCATGAATTGAATCCCAGATGTTGTGCACTGGAAATTTTATACTGTTAAACTCAGATTCAATCCTAGGCCCCCCAAAACTACCTAATCTCTTTGGTTCATTGTTCGTAAATTAGAAAAATAATATGTCCCAAAGATATTATAGAATTGAAACCATAAGTGATTTGACTCTGAGCTTTACAAGTGGCATATACTATATGACATGATGTTTTAATATTAATTATAATAATTGTCATTATCATAAGACATGGTAGACTTTCGGTCTTAAGAATCCATCTTGGGGCTGGAGAGATGGCTCAGTGGTTAAGAACACTGGCTGGTCTTCCAGAGGTCCTGAGTTCAATTCCCAGCAACCACATGGTGGCTCACAACCATCTGTAATGAGATCTGGAGCCCTCTTCTGGCATGCGGGCATACATGGAGGCAGAATGTTGCATACATAATAAATAAATAAAATCTTTTTTAAAAATTCATCTCAAAGACTGAGAGCAGATGAAACAAACTCATGAGCCAAAAGAGGCGAAACGGGGAAAAGAGAGTGGGAAACTGTTACTCTGAGTGACACTTATAAATGTTCCGGTTATTGATCCCTCCCTACCCCTTGTTATGGGATACTGGAAAAGAAGATAATTTTTAAAAATTGCACCTAATAAACTTAAAGCAAAGTCAAAGGAGAAATGACTTTGTGTTTGAGGAGGACATGGATAATTCATTTAACAAGCAAATGTGATGAAAACCTCTACAAACAACCATGACCCCAAATCTAGATGCAATTAGCTTGTTTGGTTGGTTTCGGTTTGTTTTTTCAAGACTGAGTTTCTCTGTATAGCTCTGGCTGTCCTAGAACTTACTCTGTAGACCAGGATGGCCTCAAACTCACTGAGATCTACCTACTTCTGCCTCCTGAGTGCTGGGATTAAAGGTGTGAGCCACCACCACCTGGTTAGATGCAATGAGCTTTGTTTTTTTTTATAATTTGTAGTAATTACCCAGTATTATGCATTCTCTTGGAACAATACAAATCAAACTAAGGCACTCACTTACTAGTTCTAAATTATTTACTAGGACACCTTAGGATTTCCCTTATACAATTTCACGTCACCAGCGTTCAGAATGCCTTACTTCTTCCTTTCTCATGTGGATGCCCTCTTTTAAAGCTTCTCTAAATTTCCTGGCTATAGTCTACAATATGGGAAACCCTGTCTTGTTCATGACCTTGCAGAAAAAGCTTAAAGTGTGCTATTACTCACCATTCACTGTGGTGTCCTCAGTCAGGAGGAAGAGATTTCTCTCCTTTCCCAGTCTGTGCGGTTGGCTGTTTGTTTTTATTACAACAGAATGTTGGAAGACTCTTCCTATGTCTTAGATGCTTTCTATTTGTTACCTTGCAAAACTTAGAACCTGGGGCTGGGGAGATGGCTCAGTCAGTAAAGTGCCTGCTGTGCAAGCGAGCGGTGATCCCCAGCATGCCCAGCATTGCCCACAAAAGCTGGACACAGCCGTATGTGCACCTATGATTCTAGAGCATGGGGAGGCAGACACAGAAGCATCCCTGCAGCTTGCTGGCCAGTCAATTTAGCTGAATCCATGAGATTCCAGCTCAGTGGGAGACCCTGTTTAATAAGGTGGAGAGTTATTGAGGAAGACACCCACCATCAACCTCAGGCCTCCACACTCACGTGAACACTAACTTCTGATTCCATAGCTCAACAGTTTGGGCTGTGTTTAGCTAATTTGTTCTGTTCCTAGTCTCTTTGGAGATCGGAGTTGACCAGTGTGAGAGCACCTCCCTCGTGTGTCTGACAGTCGGTGCTTCCAGCTGAGTCTCGTTCTTTCCATGTGGTCTATGATCTGCAAATTTCTAGACCACATACACATCTTTACTGGGAAATCTCGAAGCAGCGGTGCAGGAAAGTGAGAGCAGAAGGCACATTCCTCTTCCAGCCTTGTTTGGAAATCACTGTCCTCCTGCATTTTATTGGCCAAAGCCAGAAGCAAGACTTGCTGGGTCCAGTCCAGAGGCATGGGAAGGGTGAGTTGGTTCCATCTCCATATGGGAGGAGTCCCTTATTTCTTCCATCTTCCTTTCTGCTCCGCTTGCATTTAACAGCAGCGTCTTCTTAGATGGGAACCTGAAAGATCATTTTTCTCTGTGGTTTATATCTTCTTTTTTCCTCAAGGGAGAGAAAGACCTTAAATAAATTTTGCTCTTAGAAAAGTAAGTAGAGAGCTGTTCAGAACAGGAAAATGATGAAGGATAATTTACTGTTTGGAACTACTTGCCACAAACTCAACACACAAACAAAATCTGGAAAATTGTAAATAGAACTGTTTCTTCTGTTTTTTGTTTGAAGAATGGTATTTCTCCTAACTAATTACATTTACATGATTTGTTCATTAATTGTTTTGAAGCAGCTGGCCCATAACTAAATGGAAACAATGATAGTAATTTGTATATTCTTAAATTATAATTAAAGTTCCAGAAACAAATTTGAGTCTTCGCAGCACGGAACAGTTATGTAAGACTATGTATTCAGGAGCATGCTCACAGGAGTGAACAATGCTAGCACTTGAAGCTTGTCCAGTTGTCTCGACTTTGAATGTTAATTAGGGAAGTCTTTAAGAAACACTGACGTTAGAACAACAAAATGAAACAACTTTTGATAGGTGGTGCACATTCAGTGCCCGTCTCTCCAAATTAAAGAGAAGGCCTTGGACCTATAAAAAAAAATTTTGTAAGAAATTTAAACGTCCAATTTTCACCAATATAAGGATGATTGAAGTATGTTTGAAAGATTTCAGCATCCGAGTAGAAGTAACTAGGGCTCTCACACTCCAGGAACCAGAGGAATCTGTTGATTGTCATGGCCTTAAGAGTCTAATAACACAAGTGAGTTTGGGTGTGTGCTCATTTAAAATGGAGCCTGCTTGATTTCTAGACATAACGAGGGCTGCCAGGTAACGAGCATCATCATGTTCCCCAGCCCATTATGTAAATTACGTTATTTAATCCTCAGGATGCCTCTGCAGGCTGGCATTTAGTGTGCAGACTGGACTGGATGGCTTAAGTGACAGGCTTGCTTCCTCGCCGCACTGGAGACGGCAGTGTCCGCGTGGTGAGGCCATGAGGGAGAGCTGTTCATGCGTCTCTCCCTAGCATGTAGATGACACTCTCACCCGTGTCTGCACATTCTCTTCCCACTGCGCGTCTGCGCCCAGAGTCTTCTTTTCACACCCGTTACACTGGCCCACCCTCGTGACCTCACCCTAACTTAACTTTCCCTTTAGAAGACTCCAGCTCTAGGGAGCTGCAGAGATGGTTCAGAAGTTCAGAGCACTGGCTGCTCTTGCAGACGACTGGGGTTCTGTTCTCAGCACCTACCTGGTAGCTATAACTATCTATAACTCCTGTTCCAGGGCATCCAATGCCCTCCTCTGACTCCCAAGAGTACCATACACAAACATGCAAGCAAACACTCACATGCATTTCTTATTTATTTATTTATTTATTTATTTATTTATTTATTTATTATGTATACAATATTCTGTCTGTGTGTGTATGCCTGAAGGCCAGAAGAGGGCACCAGACCCCATTACAGATGGTTTTGAGCCACCATGCAGATGGTTTTGAGCCACCATGTGGTTGCTGGGAATTGAACTCATGACCTTTGGAAGAGCAGGCAAGGCTCTTAACCTCTGAGCCATCTCTCCAGCCCTACTCACATGCATTTCTAAAAAGTCCCGTCTCTAGATGTCCTTACATTCTGAAATATTAGGCTTAGGGTTCAACATATAAAACTGAGGGGGCGGGCATCATTCAGTCCATATATATTACATAATCATGGTTTTACAATTGAGGAGATAGGCCTGGGAAAATTGTTGGGGAGCTATTTGGGACTTTCAGGCGGAAGAAGGGAAAAGGGGGAGAGTAACTGGGATACGTGTAATATGGGCGGATTGCAATGATGCATAAGCTATCATAGTGAAACCCATTATTTGAACACTAACCATAAAACTATTAAAACATGCTTTTAGGTTCAGGTGGGCATTTAGGATTCCTTCGAAGCATCAGGTCACTTAAGACCCTTTGCTAACTGCTCAGATTCTTGCACCCAGCAGTACCACATGGCCTTTATCAAGTCCCAACTCCCTAACGGCGAGTATTTGCTGTGTATTTATCTCAGCACCAGACTGTGGAGTTCAACATGGTGTTCAGCACATTGGCAAGCACTCAACACTTTCATATCTCACACTTCAAAAAAAATGACCTCACACAGTCAAACTGTGTACAAAATTGTAATACTGAATGTTATAATACTTGTTTTGTTTTAAAAATCCATGCCTGCCAGTGGGAAGATGGTTCAGTCAATAAAGTGTCCACTGTGGAAACATTGTGAACAACAGTTCACACCCCACCCCACGTGTGGTGTCTTGTCCCTGGAATCCCCATACTGGAAGTGGGGGTGGAGCAGAGACGGAATAACCCCAGGCACTCACTGGATAGGCAGCCTAGCCAATAGCAAGCTCTGGGTTCAGTGAGAGACAGTCTCAAAAGCTAAGGTAGAGAGTAACTGAGGAGGACTCCAAATTTAGACCCTTAGGTAGGGTTAAGGTTAGGGTTAGATTCTCCATGTGTGTATGGCATCTGCATTTACACCAAGAGAAACACATACACGTGATGACATACATCTCTCACACACATGTCTACACATACACAAGAAAAATATTTTTGAAGACGCACACCTTATTAAAGGAAGCTGTGTCTGAGGGGAAGGTATTCCTACTGTTCGGTCCTCAGTGTGAGTGACTTCCTTAGGGCGGGTGGAGATATTAGGCCTGATGATCCTCTGAGGCACCCGAATAAAAGCTGAGGAAGGGTAGGATTAGCAAAGACACATCAAAAGGCCAGAGGCGCCTTTCCTCTTCAATGGCTTTTCTGAAGAGCAGTGTGGGTTGCCATAGCAACAGCAGCACTTTGTAGCACTTCCCTCCATCTTCCTACCTGCTGCCAGCCTCCTGCCCCAGTAGGGTGTCCTCCTCCAGGCCCTTGAGAGCCGGAGCGAGAGACAACAGGGGCTGAACCAGCCAGGGGGTGAAGGAAAGAAGCTGAGGGGAGGGAGGGACGTACTCCTGCCAGGAGGTGAAGGCTAAAGCGTGGGCAGGACTGACAGAGGAATAAAGGAGTAAGCCGCCACCGTTGGCAAATAATCACAGCTGGGGCAGTAGTTCTCAGAGCTGATTACCCTGTGATCCTCTGCTTAATTGATTTTACACAACCTCCTGACTGCGCAATTGGGAGCCTCGAACAATAAAGGCAGTTTTCAAAGGACAGCTGCTCGCTGGAGTGGACACCCCACACAGAACTGTTTACTGGAGCTCCTAATGACTTATTCTTCTCAACCCAGCCAGAAAATATCTTTTTAAAGTCGAAATGGGAAGGATGCCAGGCCTGTGGATAAGAGAGTGCACACGAGGGTGTAGCTACAGCGTGTAACGATTAGTCTTCCTGATCAAATGGGTGACTTCACTGCGAGAGTCCCCATTTCTACCACGAGAATATGACGTGTAAATGCTAACATTACCATTTTCTAGGTTTTTCTTTCCATCCATTCTAAGTCAAACATAAAATTTACTTAGTGGTAATTTTTGCAAGATTGGAAGAAAGAGGATTAGGGGTAATCATAAATTATATATGGTAAATTTATTAGTCAATACCATTAGAAAAAAATCATGGAGTCAGAAAAAAAGACTCAGGTTTATCAGCGTTTTCTTTTAGGGGAAAATTACCAGTTCTATCAAAATCACAGAGAAAATTTATCCGAACAATTCCTAGAGTCAATCACGGTCCATTAAAAAACAAAACAGCAGAAACATACAATCCCGAGGCCACTCCCAGCAGTCACAGCCCCTCATTAGCAGCAACAAGACAGTGAATTTACTTAGCAACCCGCTGCTGGCATTCGGCCTTTGTCTTCCTCACATCTGCTGCTCCAGGATGATGCAGCTAATAAATATGTTTATAAGCCAGTAATTTATTTCTGGTGCTATTTTTACCCCTTTTTACACCAAACTTCATTCATTGGGAGGAAACCTTAATTGCCCCATCGTTAAGTGACCTTTCTTACTATGCTGCTAGGAGATTTTACAAAGCCTGAGAATAAAGTCCAGCAGAAGCTGTAGGTGGACATTTTCATGTCATAGTCAGCAGGGAAACATCCGGCCAAGGGAAGTGAGAAGGAGGGACATGAGTACCCAGGAAGTCAGGGCCATGTGTCTCCTGACCTCTAGATAGCGAGATGTAGTGCTGCTTAGTACGGCTACATATTAAGACAGACAATTAAATAGAGGTCACTAATTAGCTTCATGAAGATGGTGCATGAAAAGGCAAGCAGTGGGAGAGGGCCCCTAGGTACAAAAGAACCAGGGATTATGTGATTATCTTAAAAAAAATAGAAATTCATTCTCCAAAATTTGCATTGATCTTCTTTGCATAAGAATGCTCATCTGGGCCGCAGAGACGGCTCCATGGGTGAGAGTTCTGGCTGCTCTCCCAGAAGACCTCTGTCCGATTCCAAGTGCCTACATGGTGACTCACCGCCATCTATAACTCCAGTTCCAAGGGATCCTACACCCTGTTCTGATTTATTCAGGTACAAAGCAGGAATGTGGTCCACAAACATAAAGCAAAGTACTCATATGCATAATAATAATATTATAATATTTAAAAAATAATGTTCATCCATCAACCCAATATGGCCATTGTTGACTGTCTTAGAAGTCAGAATGTTCCAAAGGTTACTTTTTGTAAGACAAGGGGTCAGTTCTCCAGAGGAACACAAGATGGGCCAGTAGGATAAGTAGACAAACACCTTAACCAGGAATAAGTAATAAGTAGCCTGATTATACTACAGTTCTGTCACTAACAAACTGTCATGCAAAACTATGCTTCTGAGTCTGTATCAGTTAGCTATTGCTGTGTAACAAAACCATTCAAAACCAAATGGATTAAAGTAACAACTGCTTACTTATCACACATCTGTATGTGGGTAGTTCTGCTGATCTAGGCTCAGCTGATGTCAGCTTGGTTTACTTATCCAGCTATGGTCACTTGTTAGTTGAAGAATATAGCCTCAACTAGGACAATGAGACTCTGCTTTAGGCAGTTTATCTCATTCTCTAGCAAACTATTTACTGCAAGACTGTTTTCAGGGTAGTAGAGAGGGCCTGGCAACAGGGGAAGCAGAAGGATAGACAATGGGCTTTCAAGGAGGGAGGAGCATGAGAAATGGAGGGAAGAACAAAAGAATGAAAGGGAAAAGAAGAGGAAAAGGGGCCAGGAGAGAGGAGAGGAAAGAGGGAGAGAGAAAGAAAGGGAGAGGGGAGGGAAGACAGAGAGACAGAGAGAACAGTCTTTTGAGACCTCGGCTCAACGTGGCTCTTTAAGTCTGCCTTTTCTCAGGGCGGTCATGCTTCCTGGCTGGTTGCTGTGCAACGGTTTACAAATCATGAAGTGTCTTTAGCAGATATGACATAATAGGACAAAACTGGCAATGACATTTGGGGCACAGAACCTCCCGAGACGCTTTATTTATTCATGTCCTTTGCCACATTCGAGGGAGGGAATGTCCTGAGAGATATTTTATTGATGAATATCCTTTGCCTTATTCCATAAGGTTTTTAGGGAGCCTGCTATATGAATCCATACACAAATATCTCAGCATACTCATGAACAAGCACAAAATAGAGACAAGACAAAAATAGCTGTTGGTGGAAAATTGAGTCCTAGAGTAGCAGAGACTACTACAAATATACAAATATTTGCTCTGTATGTCCTAGAACAAAACAAAGTAAAAAGTCCTCCCCAAGGTACGTCACCCAAGTTGACCAAGAATGGTAGGAGGAAGGCTGCCTGGCACACAAGCTGCCTCCCAAGCCTCAGTAAAGTTGCAGAGAAGCCCTTCCTCCCCCAGCTTCACTGGCTGCTTTCTATCTCTGGGTTGTGGTGGGGTGTGTTCCTTAGGTCCAGAAGGAAGTGAGCTTAACCCACAGGCCATGTCTGGACCACGGTAAAAACAGCTGATGTTCATGGAACACAGTGAAAAGAAATTGTAGAGATTTTCCATTGATCAGCGGCACAGTATTTCCTCTGAAAAGAAATCTAGGATTTAAGAGTCAACTCAATGGAGAGATCAGTATTCATTAAACAAGAACTCAAATGGGTATGGTCAAGGCAAGTTTGTGAACGTATCATGGAAACACCTGGATTTTGGAAACCAGGTCTCATTTGGGACATCCATTCCTCATCTGGAACATCTGTTCAGAAGCTCACTGATTCCCAATGAATTTTGCGGAATGAGTCCATAGCAACTATTTCCTTGGATGGAACTGGTGTACCACAGGGCCAAATATGATTGTTTCAAAATATCTAATATACTCTCCTCATCTTTGTAAGCTTGGCATTGGGGAAAATATCTGAATTTGTGTCTATAATTGTGTGTAATAATATCAAAGTAGTGAACTTTAATACAACTTTGACACAACATCTCACTTGCTCAATCAGCCTTCAAAACAGTTTACCCAGGCTTCCCTGGGTTCTCTAGTGACTTCCCAGAAAAAGTGGAAATTTCTTCCCTAAGCAGAAGATAGACATACTTTTCCTATCTTCCAAATTGCTGCATCTCAGAGTTCATAATTACCACACCAAGTGAATGTATAGAGCAAAATATAAAAGAAATATAAAAGTTGCCAGCACCAAAATGGAATTACTTGTGTTAATTATATTTTTTAAAGTAAATAACCCAGGAAGTAATGAAGGAAGGGCTCAATTCTTATGAATGACTATCTGATAGTAACTCACACAAAACAATCCTGCCAGACTGCTAGCCTGTGCAGATGCTACCACAACCTGCTGAGGAAGATGCTCTGCATGACCATCTACCCAACAACTGGCTCAACCTCAGACAGATACCAGTCACCATGACCAAGGCTTATTGTTTCAAAATAGCACATGGACTGTAACATGAAGGGCCTGCTTGTTGTCTAAGTTTCTGTCCTGCCCAGTTCCCACAGCCGGTATGTCCCAAAGAAAATCACACAGAGGTCTACATAAGTTATAAACTGATTGGCTCATTAGCTCAGGCTTCATATTAGCTCTTATAACTTATATTAGTCCATTATTCTAGTATATGTTAGTCACATGGCTCGGTACCTTTTCAGCAGGGCAGGTCACATCCTGCTTCTTCGGTGTCTGGGCAGGACTGCAAAGGGAGCTTACCTCTTCCCAGAATACTCCTGTTCTCATTGCCCCGCCTCTACTTCCTGTCTGGTTGTCCCACCTATACTTTCTGCCTGGCTACTGGCCAATCAACATTTATTTAAAACATAATGACAGAATATAGAATTGTCCCACAGCAATGGACTACTACCCCCCTCTTTGGGGGAGGAGGCTTTGAAAACACCCCCTCTAAAGGAAGTGGGGAGGCTTCAAAAACATAGCCTATTGACTGTTCTCATCATTTTCTATGACAGGTGTGTTCCCACTGAGGTTCTCAACCTCCGCTTTGGAAAACTAGTCCCAAATAAACATCACTCATCCTTGGAGAAAACTCCCCTTGTTTCTTTTTTCACTTTGGGTGACAGTATCATCTGGATACAAACATAGGCAGACAAAAACAAAATGGTATCTAAAGTTCATACTTTTCCAAACCCTGCAGTGCATGAGCTTTGCTCAGCCACGGGAAAACAAAGACCTATCACTGCTGGCAAAAGTCAACCCCAAAATTAAACATTCATTTTGAAAAACTATCTAAACATGAATTTCCCTCTACTTAATTAGGAGCCTCAATCTGAGTGTGTAGTATGCCTTCAATATTAGCTAACATAAGGGCTTGTGGGCTTTCACAGCATACAGGAGAAAGAGAGAGAGAGAGAGAGAGAGAGAGAGAGAGAGAGAGAGAGAGAGAGAGAGAGAGAGGTGTAAGCAGAGGCCTCTCATTTGTTTCCCAGTCACCCAGACCCAAAATAAACACACAGAAACTATATTAATTACAATACTGTTTGGCCAGTAGCTTAAGCGTATTTCAAGCTAGCTCTTTCATCTCAAATAAACCCATTTCTATTCATCTGTGTATCACCACGTGGTTGTGGCTTACCAGCAAGGTTCTATCCAGTGTCCAGCATCTGTCTCCTGAGGCGGCTACATGGCTTCTCTCTGACTCTGCCTTCTTTCCCCTTCTATCTGCTTAGAGTTCCTGCCTTGCTCTATTCTGCTAAGCCACTGACTGAAACAGCTTTATCCATTAACCAATAAAAGCAACACATAGACAGAAAGACTTCCCACACCAGAGAGGGTGTCAGATTCATCCTTTTTCCCGTTCCTGTGATAGCTCACCCTCTTCTATTGTAATGGCACTAATTCTTTCAGGAGTGCAGAGGGCTTCCTCTCTCACCATTGCTGCATTATAGATTTCATTTGCAACACATGAGTTTAAGAAACTCTCAGCGGGGGCTGGAGAGATGGCGCAACAGTTTCAAAAGTACTGACTGTTTGTCCAGAGGACTGAGATTCAATTCCCAGAGAGCAAGGGCTGCTCTTCCAGAGGACTGGAGTTGAATTCCCAGCACTCACATGGCAGCTCACAACTGTCTATTACTCCAGTTCCAGGGGATCTGATACCCTCACACCAATACACATAAAGTTAAATAAAGTATCAAAGAAAGAAAGAAGAAAGAAAGAAAGAAAGAAAGAAAGAAAGAAAGAAAGAAAGAAAGAAAGACAGACAGACAATCAGATATTAATGGTCTTTGAATGTAAGCAGATGAAACACAGTCTTTGATGCTCGTCAAGGTCACAGATCAATGACTGGTGCCTAGCAGTTTGCAAAATGGTAGATTAGGTGCTAGACAAAAGGGTTTGTGCTGTCGTTTGTTTTGTTACTCGCAGTCTTGCTGTACTGGGTTTGGGTCTATGGCCATGTGCATGCTACCCTCTTTTGACTTAATTTTGAGACAGGGTCTCAGTTGTCCAGACTGGCCCATAACTCACTCTGCAGCTCTGGCAGGCTTTCAGTTCCTGATCCACTTGCTGAGGCTGGGATTTGAAGCCTGCCCTACCAAGCTGGGTTTCTGTGACTTTATTTGATGTAGGCAATTAGAAAATGTCACCAGATAAAAGCTGTATGGAGTCTCCCATTTGCACTCAAGCTTCCTGTGCCCTTTAAGAGATGGGCCTTTTAGAAATAAACTCAGCAAGACACAGCAGTAACATTTACCCCTTTAAACTTAAGGGAGCAGGTGAGGAAACAGCTGCATAAACACAGGGGAGGCCTTCAGGACCCAAAGGACACTGAGTTAGAGAAAAGGAGGATGCCAAGCTGCCCAGGGTTCCTCCAAGAAAGGGTTCCTGGTGATTCCTTATTCTTTACACCAAAGTCACCAAACAGGTGAACCCTCTGTGAAAGAGATCTTCTACAAACAGCCATTTCTATGTCTGTCTGCTCTCCCCTGCAGAAGCTTTGAACTCCAGAGCAACTACCATTAAGAAAGGAACCTGTATGGGATGCCCCTCTGTATGCTGTGAATATGTTTTATCACCATTGGTTAATAAAGAAGCTACTTTGTCCTATGACAGGACAGAATACAGCTAGGCAGGAAATCCAAACAAAGATATAGGGAAATCCAAGGATACAGGGAAAAAGAAGACAGAGTCAAGGGAGACACCAACAGCTGCCTGAGAAGCAAGATGTAAGTTAACAAGCCATGAGCTTTGATGGAGGAGTGTCTATGTGTTACTTTCATTGATTAATAAAAAAACTTCCTTGGCCCTTTAATAGAACAGAAAATTAGGTAGGCAGAGTAAACAGGACAGAATTCTGGGAAAGAGTGGGGAGATACTTCAGGCAGTCGCCATATGCAGTCACCATGCCTCTCCTCCCTGAGATGGACGCAGGTTAAGATCTCTCCTGGTAAGCGACCACCTTGTGGTACTACACAGATTACTAAATATGGATTAAAGGAAGATGTGAGAATTAACCAATAAGAGGCTGAAACTAATGGGCCAGGCAGTGTTTAAAAGAATACAGTTTCCATGTAATTATTTCGGGTATAAAGCTAGCCGAGTGGCGGGACGCAGCCCCGCCGTTCCATCTACAGAGCCTCATAATAAACTAAAATATAAACTAAGCTAAAATATAAAATATAAACTAATAGACGTGGGCTAATTTAAGTTGTAAGAGTTAGTTAACAATAAGCCTGAGCTAATAGGTCAAACAGTTTGTAATTAATATTAACCATCTGAGTGGTTGTTCAGAAACTGGTGGGCAGGAGAGAAACCTCCAGTTACAGGAAACCCCAGTAGCAGGTGTTGACTGTGTGCCTCAGGTGGCCCACCACCAAGAGCCACCCATGCACTTGGCTATTGTGACTCCTCCTTCTTCTTAGACCAGATCTGATGCCTACACATGCAGAAGTGCAATGAAACTTCTTGACCAGACAGTTCTGGACACTAGAAGATCACATCCTGTAAAAGAACCCACCCACCTCACCCAGTTCCTCTCTTATTGCATGCTATACTGAATAAAATAAACAAAAATCCCTGGTCAGAGCAAAAAAAGTACCATAAATAAGTGATTTACCCCCAAAGATTATTTGTCAAAGAACTAAAGAGGAGAACATAAGAGTGGTACAGAGCGCACCAGTGGAGGAAAGGGTAGGCTCTTAAATTAAGTGGCTAAGGAAGTCCTCAGTAAGGAAATACTTGAATGCATTCTTGAAGGTTATTCTAGAAAAGGGAGCAACAGATGCAAAGGGCCTAAAGTTGGAGCGTCCTGAGGAAGAATTAAAGAGAAACAAGTGAAGAAGAGATTCACAGGCATGGGACTGAAGATAATGAAGTCAGAAGGTAGTGGGGGACATTGTGGGGTTCTCTATTGTCACCAGCTTTCACTCAAGGTGAAGGGTTTAAACCTAGGGACAATGTGCAAATGGTCATCTTCGCTGATAAAGAAGAGTCAAGCGTGTCCCCAAATGTTTCAGCCTGAAGAACTAAACCCTCGAGTGAGTGTCTATGGAAAAGAGAAGTGGTCCAAAGTCTGAATCAAGGGACATCACAGCACTTTGGGCTACTGAACTTGGAGAAACCAGTGAAAAAGACTGAGAGGGTAGAGCAGATGGAGTGAGAGCGACTTGTCAGCATGCTTCCAGAGGAGGGACAACAGTGTCAAGCTGGATGAAGACTCCCAAAGTTGCTGCATTTGGCAATGGGGAGAATACAAGCTCTGACAGAGCCTGATCAGTAATGCAGAGAGAGCAAAAGGTTGTCTAGATCAAGCCCAGAAGGAGCAGAGAAGAACCAGAGATGAAGCTACCATCACCCTCGTCACAGAGTTTGCTATGAAGGATCAGGAGAGGACAGCTGGTGGGGTGTAGGGCCCAGGGCAGCTTGGTACACACCTGCCTAGACAGGCTCTACAGAGACTAACCTGAAAGTAGGCCTGACTCAGTAGTTTACCCTGAGGCAATACTTGGTTCCAAGAAAGACCACAAACTGAGACCACCCAGGCACCACCCAGGAACATACCATCCAAAGGAAATTTCTAATGTTCCAATTATTTTTTTAAAGATTTATTTATTTATTATGTATACAACATTCCTTCTCTGTATGCTTGCATGCCAGAAGAGGGCACCAGATCTCATTATAAATGGTTGTGAGCCACCATGTGGTTGCTGGGAATTGAACTCAGGACCTCTGGAAGAGCAGTCAGTGCTCTTAACCTCTGAGCCATCTCTCCAGCCCCTAATGTTCCAATTATTGTACATAGGATCACCTGATATACCTTATCCCAACACACCCAACACCCTTCACCTAGACACCCCTAGACAAATATCAGCCAATCAGGGGTCCTGAACCTTAGAAATCCCTCATCCCAAACTCTTCTATTATAAAAACCCTACCCCAACTGAGCTAGGGGCTCTCTGATGGTGCCAATGTGTTGGACATAGCAAAGGTCCAAATTCAAATTTGAATAAGAATAAAGGCTCTTTGCTTTTACATGTGGGACTCAGTCTCCTTGTTGGTTTTGGGGGAACTCCACAGTCAGGACATAACAGGGGCTGGTCATTTGCTTGGATGGGGAAAACAGCAAACTGTGTATGATAGAAGCAAGTCACAGAGTGAAATTATGGCACAGGGAATTGTTGTAATAGTTCTAAAGAAATGACTGTCATGGGCTTGGATGCAGCTCAACTGAGTATTTGTTATGGTAAAAATAAAATGGCACCATGCCACAAGGGGCAGTGAGTCCAAGGTAGGGGCCTTGGTGGGTCTCACAGTCCCAGGAGGAGCCACAGCAGGTGAGAGACAGAGACAGATAGGCACACCATGCAGAGAAAGTGGGTATTTATTCGGTAGGCTATGGGAGGAAAGGGGAAGGGAGAAGGGGAAAGGGGGGAAGGGGGAAGGAGAGAGAGGCACAGAGAGAGAGGTGGGTAGAAGGGAGGGGGAGGAGCCAGAGGCAGTAGCTATCTCTTCAGAACAGAGATGGGGAAAAGAAAGACTTAGGAAGACTTGCAGGCTGGAAGAGGAAGAAAGATCCGGTTGCCTCTGAGGAAGGGAGGGGGAATGGGCAGGGCTTGTCTCTTAAAGGGATAGGACTGACCGGTTGGATTTTCCCAACTCAGAACAAATCAGTCAAAGGGGCACATGAAGTGCCTATAATCCCAGCACTTTAGAGGTGGAAGCAGGAAGTCCAAAAGCTCAAGATTATCCCCAGCTACACAGCAAGCTTGAGGCTAGTCCAAGAGGCACAGACCCAGTCTCTAGAACAGGTGGAAAAAGCTTGTAGCTTGGCAGGTATTTGGAGGATTGGAGGCCATGGAGAATGGACCCTGCCCTCCTGTTTCCCTGGCAACGCCAGAAAAGGAAGTCCTTCTTTAGGATTTAAATTACCATATGAAAAGATGGAGATAGTCGGTTTCTAATGAAGCCCATTAGGGACCTGACATTCTAAAACTACCTAAAACATTATTATCTCTTCCTTTTAAGAGTTAATCCAGCTGGGCCTGTCAATCACCTGCTCCCTAGAAAGCTGGTCACCCGGAAGTAGTGAAGTAGTAACTGGCCCTTTAACAAGGACCAGTTACAATATACTTATCTTTCCCAGAGTGCCTCCCTCCATGAAAATGCCTCACAGTGTAGTACAGCCGACCCACCCATCTTTTTCTTTTCCTTTTCCCTTCCTCCCTTCTAGTTTCTTTTTGGTTACTGGCCAAAGCCTGGGCATGCTTCTCCCGTGTTCTGGGCTTTCTCTGTCCCTCTCTGAAGCGCCCATTCCCCTACTACCATGTAGCTGCGTGCCAACATCCTTTGCAAAAGACACAGTTTTCTCCCTTTCTCCTGCCCATCTCCCTTCTCTGAGCAGCTGTGGAAATTTACAGCTTGCCTGCCCTGTTGTTTTTCCCCCCAAACTCTAATAAAATTGTCTTGGAGAGCTTTCTTTTGATTAAGGAGACTAAGAATCCAAAAGAAGCAACCCAATTTCCTCGGCAGTTTAAAGTGACATTGATGGAACTCCAATTTCCCCAGGAACTTAGGACGACATCAGTAGAACTCCAATTTCCCACATAACAGAAGAAAATGGGATCCGAACAGTATTACCAACAAAAGTAACCCTAACCACTGCTCATGTTTACTATGGCCTGACTCCGTTCTAAACATGTTTCCAACATTAGTCCACTTACCAATCACAGTAACCCTACAAAATGGTGACACCAGGACAGGCAAGCTGAAAACCTCAGCAGATACTCAGGAGGAGGAAGATGAAGAGAGAGGAAGCCATGTCTTTGGAGTTAGTTTCAAAGAAAGCAGACAAACTCAACAATGAAGATCAGCAACTGGTCAGCAGAAGAGGGACAGGAGCGTCAATGAATGAGGAAGAAAAATAAAAGCAGGTAGATAAAAAATGGAAAAGTTATGGGCAAACCATAGTACTAGGTTCTCTGCCCCACTCCTCTAGTAAGTTTCTCAGCAGTAAGCCAGATCAAGCCAAACTGAAGTATAACAACAGGTTTATTAAGCAAAGCAGCTCCCAGGCAGGATCCCCACTCCCAGAGATTGAGGCCAGAGAAGTTGCACGCCCGACCTAAAGCACGGAGATTTTACAGGCTGTAGGCGAGGAGTCATGATGTGTCACCACAAGCTGGTTGTGCTCAAGTATGGTCAAAAGCTGAGTGCTTAGGTGGGGATTGGGAGGCTGACAGCATCAGGGGAGGAAGTTGCAACAGTCACTGAGAATGTGGAACTGGGCTTTTTGATGCCTTTCCTTTATTCAGAGACTTTCTGAGTGGGCAGGGTTGGGAGACAGAGAGAGAGGCAGGAATGGGTAGTTCTGAACCATGCAGGGGCAAGCCAGAGAGTCTAACAGAACACAGTACCACATAGAAGAAGCTCTGCATGCAACTACATGGAAGGAGAATTTCCAGAAAAGAAGAGAACATTGTCTCCTTAAGGGATAATTATTCCTCCTGTAGCCTTAGTATGGCATTAGGTGAATTGGCTGTCCTGGAAGGTGATCTCCTGGCCAGGTTACTTACAGACCCAAAGTTTAATGCCAAGCAAGCAGACAGTCCTCTGTAACAGTCTGATCTTTGGAACTGATTGGAATGTCATGTTCTCCTTGAGCTGGAAGTAACCCAGTCTTTTGGCCAGAAGGCCTAAGGAGCTAGTGTTGCCGGGAAACAGGAAGTGGGGCCCAAAGCTGACCACGAGGGAAGAGTTCATCCTTAAGGTTTCTAAAGCTACTGTAACATTCCCCTCTCAAGAACTGATACCCTAAAATCAGTTAGGACCTGGACTAGGAACCAGAGCCTCCAAGTACTTCTGTCATTTCTGGCCTCCAAAAAGGATAAGAACAAGAAACATATCAAGGCCCCTTTTCCTGAACGTCTCAACCCGCTTCTAGCTCCCATTTTCATGGTGTAAGTGTTAAGTTTCAAACCCAGACAAGCCACTGAGGTGGCTATTTAATATAGCAAAGTGGACCTGGTCCCCAGGTTCTCCCAGCATCCCTCAGTCTCTACCTGTTGCAGGGCATGTCCAGTATACCCTACCCTCTATCCTGAACACTCCAGCCCAGGGGCTGAGCTGCTCTTCCCCCAGAGGCTCTTACCTATATGATCCAGACATTTTGGTTACCTGCTACCTTTTGGACCTTTGACCTCCTGGCTGCTGCTCCTGGTTCCTCTCTCTCCTCCTCTCCCCACAAGGCCGGCTCAGTCTGGTCATGTCCACTCTGGACTCTCCCAGATGTCCCTGCCTCTGACTATGCTCTCACACACTCTATAATAAACTTCCTCCTCCACCATATAGAGGAACAGTCACACCCATTCCTTTCCTTTTTATTTCCTTTTGTCGTTCGTTAAGACTTGAGGTCACACACAGTGAGGAAGGACACAGGGTTTCTGAGCTCAGAGTCCAAGTCCCTACTGATCAGCTCACCTTGTGTGAGTGTTGCTGTAATAATTCCATGGTGGTTTATGTAACATGAGGGGGCCTAGGCCTGTTTGTTTGTTGGTTTCTGTTCTGCCCAGTAACCCACAGCCGGCAAGCCCTAAAGAAATAACACAGAGATCTTTTTAAGTTGTAAAGCTGATTGGCCCATTAGCTCTAGCCTCTCACTGGTTAACTCTAACATCTTGATTAACCCATTTTTCTGATCTATGTTAGCCATGTGGCTCAGTACCTTTTTTCAGTGGTGCAGATCACATCCTGCTGCTTTGGTGATCTGGGCAGGAGTGGGAGGAATCAACTTCCTCCTTCCCAGAGTTCTCCTGTTCTCATTACATCATTTCCACGTCCTGTCTGGCTTTCCCGTCTATACTTTCTGCCTGGCCAATCAGCGTTTGATTTAAAACATGATTGACAGATTACAGACAATTCTCCCGCACCAGTTTAAATAAAAATGTCTTCTGCAGGCTTGAGTGTTTCAACACTGGGTTCCCAGGGCTGACTGGGGAGGCTTAGGAGAGCTAGCCTTGCTAGAGAACGCACATCACAGTAGATGGGCTTCAAGTGTTCATAGCCTCACCCCCACCTGCAGTTTGCTCTCTCTGGGTCATGTTTGTTGTCAAAGATGTGAGCTCCCGGCTTTCTGTTCTACCACAGCTTGCCACTTGCTGTCACACCTCCAGGCCATGATAGACCCATATCTCCCTGCATAATCTCAAATAAACTCTTTCTTCCATATGTTGATTCTGGTCATGGTTGTTTTTATCACAACCACAGAGAAGGAGCTAATATACCCCAAGCGTAACAGCAAAGCTCCATAAGAAGGCAAGTTCCATCTGGACCTATGGCCTACTCCCCGCCAGTCTATCTGTGTTGGTGGGGCAGAGTTAGGATGGAGATTTGAGCTGAGGAGTCAGGCACTAGGTGGACTTGACAGAAGAAAAGGCAAGAAATTGACCAGATACTTGTTAAACAATAAAACTCTAATGATGGTACGAAGAGAAGAGGGTACCACTGCAAACAAGCAGGAGGCCACGTCCTAGAGAGGCCAGGCCAGACCACACAGGGCGATCTTCTATGCCAGGTGGGCACTGGGACTGCCCCATCAGGCCATGGGTTTCCAAACTGTGTTTTCTCTCTTCTGATGCTTTAGCAATGGCACCCTTGATGAATGAAGTCCAATGGGGAAAACACACCAGTTGCAGGAGGTTGCTCCTGCAGAAGGAACTGTGGCTACCACAGCCCATCCCCAGAGAAGCATGACTCTCGGGGGTCCAGCTATAAAGCTTTAGACAGTTAGAACCAGAGATGGGGAGAGGAGAGGAAAAGGGCCACTAACAGGGAGACACTAACGGAGAAATGAGGGAGTGACAGACAGTGCAGCGCTTTTTTTAAAAATGGTTGCTCATGATGTAGCCCATGGTGGCTTTGAACTTATGGCAATTCCCTTGTTTTAGCCTCCCAAGTTCTGGGATTTCAGGCTTATACCTTAAGCCCAGTGTGTGTGTGTGTGTGTGTGTGTGTGTGTGTGTGTGTGTGTGTGTGTTTGTGTGTGTGTGCACACGTGTGTGTGTGTGTGTGTGTGTGTGTGTGTGTGTTCATAGAGGTTACTTCCCAGCTTTTCAGCTAAGACCAAATGTGATATTTGACTACAAACACTACAGCCTCTACAGTGCTAAGCCCATTGCTCTGGGCAGGGAGTTTCAGAAGAAATGGGTGATTTTCTTCTTCCATTTTTACCACTACTGGTTAGCAAGATGTCCAGGATCTACCCAGAAATATGCAGTCAAGAGAAAAAAGCTTTCCACTTATGACAAATAAATCAATTTTTTTTCTCCATAAAACTGAGCCAGCTCCTGCTTCGGTCATTGCATCTGACCTCTTCGGGAGATTTCTCACAATGCTGAATATCACTGGCAGAGCATCTGTTACCTGCAGACCCTGTGCTGGGTATTTTACACTTTCAGTCCTTTCCGGAACCTGCCAATGGACTTGCCAGGCTAGTCACTCTCTCACTCTCGTCCAGGTGAAACCCGCAGAGGACCCTTCATGTCTGCCTTCCTCGTTGCTTTCCTGTCTCACGCTTTCACTGCCTGTCAGCTCCTGCAGCTTCCAATTCTGTCATCTTCTTGCCCTGCTGGCCCTCTCTACGACTTCATCCCCACCTTCGAGGGCCAAGTTGATGTTCTCTCCTGCCTCTGCCCTTCCATGGGTGCCAGGATTGAGCGCCATCACTTGATGAGAGCCCCTCTCTTGATTCCAGCCATTGGCAGAACGCTGGACCTGTAGCCGCTGGAATATCTGCCACCAGAGCTGTGGCGATTGCGCGAGCATTGGTTTCCTCTGCGGGGCAATAGGAGCCCCCAGGGAGGTGCCAGGAAGGCCTCGGGACTAACAGTGTCTGGCACAGAATGAACACTCGGTAAGTGGCTGTTGAAATCGGACATGATGGAACACGCTTGTAATTCAACTCTCCATAAGGAAAAACAAAAGAAAAGGCTGTTGAATTATGACTGATATAAAGAATAAGAGAAAGTTTAAAGCTTATTAATTTCAGACATTAACATTCTAAAAACACGAAGCGGTGCTTTTCAGATTCATGGTTCCTGTTGACCGACTTCGGCTTTCTCTCGGCCAGGCTTCTAATAGCGAGTCCTGCTTGGCTGCCGTAGAATAATCGTTGTTTACGTCCGGAGTAATGAGCCCGCAGCTCAGCAGAACTCAGAGGCACCGTAAGAACACAAACTGTATTCGGTGGGATTTCAACTGTGACAATCGCTTTGTGCTCAGCATGGCAGACCAAAGATTGGGTGTTAGGCCAGCAGAGGCCACCTGGTTGCCATGCGAGGGAGGAGGCGGTCTGCTGGCTGTTGTCATGGCCCACTGATACGGCATTTTTTGGTCACAGATTATGGTTTCAGAAATCTCTCAAAACTTGAAATTTTTATTTAAAGAGAAAAAAACCAAGTGTGATGATAGACACCTATAACCCCAGCACTTAGGAAGCAGAGGCAGGAGGATTGCTGAGAGTTGAAAACCAGTGTGTATTATATAGTGAATGTAATTAAGGATAGTCTGGGATGCAGCCACTTAAATATGTTTCCTTGATGATCATACAGCTCAAAAGTCTAGAGAAAATAATTCAGTGGTAATTTTTTAACTCAATTTATGCTGATTTTCCTCTTTTGGCCTCTTTTTCCTTAATTATTATTGTTACATATATTTATATGAGTGACAGTATTATAACATATATAATATCATTACAATATATATATATATATAAAATGCTAATATATATAAATACAACCTGCTGGGTCCATTTTAGTGTTGCTCATATGTATATTTTCAGGACTGACCACTTGGCGTTGGATAACCAATTAGGGCTTCATCCCCGAGAAAGACAGACTCTTGGCAGTCGTTAGCTGCCCATAACTCTTCTTCCCGGGCATCCACACTCACTTGCTCATGAGACCAAACATTTTTCATTCTCTGATGCTGTGCCTGGTTTTCCCACAGTTACCAAGACCTACAAAGTCCTCTCTCCCATGGCCTCCCACTCTGCATCCTTACAACGTCCTGTCCTCATCTGGGGGAAAGACATGAAGTTACAACTTCATGTAACTTGCTTGATGGGTGGAGGTGGGTCACTACAAACTGATTTATTTTGAACCTAACTAAATATTAAATCTAACAGGAGTCATGAAAGAGGATTATTCCCCTTTTTTCCTAATTTTAACTACAGTCTAGTTCTTTTTCTTTTTCACGATGGATAAGTGTATAAAAATAAAATGATAGCAAAAATATAAAACCCTGGGTGGAGCTCATGGCTTCAGAACCGCCACGCCAACTCTATAGGAGTTTGCTAAGATATACAGAGTTTAGGGCTGGATGATGTTTTCATCAATGAGTCAATTAGAATAATTGGTCCAAAGACCCTGAGACAGGGAGGAATGAAGAACCTCACACCTTCCTCCCAGTTGACACCAGCCACTCAGATGCTAATGCCTGAGAATTTTCTGCCACAAGGCGAAGCAAACAGTCCATGAAAAACACTTCACAAAGAGAAAAGCCCTATATACTCACCTCAGGGGTTTCCCATTTGGATGCTGGGAAACTCAGCCACAGCAGTTCTGCAGGGATGCACTCAAGTACTGAAGGGAGGGAAGGAGGAGAATGGCATCAAGGGTCAAAGAGAAGACCCTGGTGGAATCAGCTGTGGCCAGTCCCCCCCAAGGACCCCAGTGAAGGGATCTAGGGTAGTCGCTTCAGAGTGATTCTTCTGCATGCACATACAGAGTGACTAAAAACAGGCCTGAAGACCAGGGGCAAAGATGATGCTTAAGAGGTCTCCTGGGAGCATCCAGACTTCCTCGAGTCCTTGGTCACACATCGTGAGCACTACAGCAGGAAGCAAACGCTGACAGAATCCAGGCTAAAGCTATGGCTCAGTAGTTCGGTGAAATAATAGACCTGTCCTAAGGGACCTGAACTGTCAACTGGCCCAAACTACTCACCTAGCAGAGTCTCAGTTGGGGAATTGCTCTGATCAGAATGACCTGTGGGCGTGTCTATGGGCAATTGTTTTGATGGTTAGTTAATGTAGGAGGATTCAGCCCACTGGGCAGACTCTGGGCTGTATGGTAAAGCTAACTGTGAGCCTGCGAGCCTGTCAACAAGCTGCGTTCTTCCATGGCTTCTGCTTCAGGATCCCGCTGAGTTCCTGCCCTGACTTCTCTCAGGGATGCACGAGACCTGGAAGGGTGAGCCACAATAAACCCTGTCCTCTCGTAAGTTGCTGTTGATCAGGCTGTCTCGTCATAGCAGCAGAATAAAACTACAACAAGGTCCCTGAAGAAACTTCCAGAACAGGGTAACCGAAGCTGCTCTCAGTGCCACAAGGGACACAAAGGGTTGCGGAGTCAAGCCTGAACCCTACCAGCAGCCTCCCGCCCAGGAGAAGGCAGGCGGCACTCAGTGGGCCTTCGCTAAGGTTTTACACTTCCACTAGCCAGCACAGTCTCATCCAATCATGGACCACACTTTTATCTTCTTCCCGAAAGCAAACAAAGCTGAAGAAAAAGTTGAGTGTGTGGCTCTTATATTCCTAATTAAAACTTCCGCGTCAGACTCCAGACCTCTGGGCATCTACTGAGAGGCAACTGCTGAGACGCTTATGGAGAGCGATGAGGGAAAGGCACAATATCACAGTTGTGCTGTTCGCGTAGATGGTGGCTTCGTTCATGCCCTGCTGGGGGACGCGGGTGGCAGAGCCAACTGCCTCTCACAGGCCGCTAGTGGCACCACGCACAGAGGTGCCCCGTGGACTCAGCACCACAAAACAAGCAAAGGTTCCTGCTTCACTTAATCTCGCTGCAACCCGAGGGCACGGAACTATTTTTAAAATAAAATACATGATTCTAATTAACCCACAAACAAAAGCATCGCAAAGCTAGTTTAAGGAAGTGTGGTGGCTTTTGTAGTCTCCCACACTTGAACTCCTGATCCCCTGATGGTGCTGTTTAGGGAGGTTTAGGAGGTGTGGCCTTGAGGGAGGAGGTGCACCACCGGAGGTGGGCGTTGTTGTCTTCTGCTTGCTATTCAGGATGTGACCCTCAGCTTTCTCGTCCAGCTGGGATGCCTTTGTTCCACCATCATGGATTCTCAACTCTTTCTTCTGTAAGTTGCCCTGGTCATGAGGTTTTCTCAGAGCGATAGAAAAGGACCTGCCCAGTCCCGAACCACACACCTCAGTGGACTTCCAAACGGTTAGGACGGCCATCCTAAAGCAGTAAAGCTTCACGTAAGGTTCTGTGCTTTCACTATCAGTCACTTTGTTAGTCGCTTATCTACCACACGGAGAGAGAGCATGAAAGAACCCATGACAGAGCTGAAGCTAGAAAAAGAATCCTTTCTATTCTCTATATACTGGTTTAATCATCATTGTATATGTGAGCAATTCAGGTTGATAGAGACTACGTAATATGAAGGAAATTTACAATATATGAAATCAGAGGATGCCAAGAGAAAGGCGCTTGGAGTGCAAGCTTGGTGACCTGAGTTGGAGTCCTGAAACCCTCCTGAAGGTGGAAAGAGAGAACCGAGTCCACAATGTCCTCTGGCCACACCTGTAGAGGGCAAATGTGCTCCCCCATACATCATGAGCACACACATGCACACAATAATAGTTATATAGACATGGACCCAAGATGCAGTTGGATTGCCTCCTGTCTTGATACAAACAACAGAAACTACAAAACTGCTAGTTTTCAAACTAAAGGCTTATGTCTTCCGGTGTGGGAGGTCCTTCTGTCTATGTGTTGCTTTCATTGGTTCATGCATAAAGAAACCGCCTTGGCCCATTGATAGGGCAGAACTTAGGTAGCCAGGGGTGGGGAACTAAATGGCATGCTGGGAGAAAGGAGGCAGAGTCAAGAGAGGAACACCATGGAGCCACCAGAGACATATGCTGGGAATTTTATCCGGTAAGGCACTGCCATGTGGCGATACATAGATTACTAGGAATGGGTTAAATTAATATAAGAGTTAGCCAATAAGAAGCTACAGCTAATGGGCCAAACAGTGTTTTAATGAATATGGTTTCTGTGTAATTATTTTGGGGCTAAGCTAGCCAGGCGGCCGGGTCAAACAAGCAGGCCCTCCTCCTACAGTCTTCTTTTTCAAAATACTTGTGTCCTTTACAAGTTCTACTTTCTCTTGAGTACATGAGACATTGGAAGGAAGTGCATGAGCATACAGTAAAAGGTAGAAAACAGTGGGTGTTGCCATGAAGTCACATAGCATTCCTGTAGGCATTGCTACCTCATCATTCACCAGAGCATAGTTGGATGCTTCACCAAGGCAAGTGGCCCAGGCCATTGGGGCATTTCCTGCTCAGTCTGTCCCCTCCAATCCACTTCAGTCACCTACAAGATTCTGTACTTCCACACATCCCATTAGATACCACGTGCTTGCTACCTAATATACACTACAGCCAGGTGAGGACAGTGTCGAATTATTAGACATTAAAGCTATTATTATTAGGCATTAGAGCTACAAGGCTTCTAAATGAAATGCACATCCATTGTACTTCTGTGTGGTTTCCAAGACCCAGGCACTTAGAGAATAGTTGGGCAGAGAACATTATGTCCATTTTTACATTATTTCAGTTCTGGGTCTAGAAAGATGTAAGTTAGAAGAAAGGCAGAAATCATATAAAATGGGATAGAAAATTGAAGTTGAGTGGTTGTTCAAATTTTAAAAAGGAGAAATGGTATTTCTCTTCTGACCCACACAGCACAAGTAGCAGCTGTGCCTCACCCAGCTTGTGTAACAGGGTATAACGGGGCCTTCAGTTGGTCCCTCGGGACTATGACTTTCCTTGTGGCATGTGAGCACTACAGCTATATCTTCAGTGATATTTGGGTTCCTTTATCCACCATGACAGAGTTAGATGTCTGAGCATTCACAATGACACTGTGACCTCAGGACAAGCTGGGAACCAGATGGAAATGCCCTCTAGCTGATCTATTTGCCCAACATTACAGACAGACAATCACTTGTCTATGAAGACATGTCCCCATTTGGCTCAGTCTAGTTGAAGTTTCAGGCTAAAATCCTTTTGAACCAAGGAACAAAGGTAAAGTCTCACTGTTGGGGAGTAGACTAGAAAAATTTGAAGATAGATTCTGAATTTATATTTGATAGTATAATGGCATTGTCTTAGTTAGGGTTTCTACTGATGTGAAGAGATACCATGACCATGGCAACTCTTATAAAGGAAAACAATTAATTGGGTGACTGCTTACAATTCAGAGGTTCAGTCCATTATTATCATGGTAGGACATGGCAGCGTGCAGGCAGACATGGTGCTGGAGAAGTAGCTGAGAGTTCTATATCTTGCAGGTAACAGGAAGTGGACTAAGTGTCACACTGAGTGACGTTTCAGCAATCGAGACCCCAAAGCCTACCACCACAGTGACACATTTCCCCCAACAAGGCCATACCTACTCTAACAAGGCCCCACATCCTAATTGTGCCACTCCCTTTGGGGGGGGGCATTTTCTTTCAAACATCCACATGCGTGCCACAGAAAGAACTCTGGGAGGGGGTTAGTATGGGGATGCTACACAGAAGATCCCGTCTGGCTCCCAGAGTTCTAGGACTTCTCCAGGGGAGGAATACTTTCTGATGATTCACTAAGCTGCCAACTTGTTTTGTATTACTCCTGTGTTTATGCTTTTGGCAAAAGTTTGAAGGTATCTTCAGTTTTCAGGACTCCACAAGGCCTTGGCAGGTCACCCAGCAGGGTTAAGTGATCTGACTGGGGAACGGGAGAGAAACTAAATACAAAAAAAGGGAGGGCAAAATAACACTAAAAATGTCTGAAAAAGTTATAAGGAACCATAGTATCAACTGCTTATTTTTTTTAAAAAATCTCCTATAATATACATAAGTCTGTGTACAAATATACACATAAAATTAAATGAAATGTTCTCATCTTAGATGGCACTGTTCCCTCTAAAAGCCAAAGACAATCTAACAAAAGCCCCAACACCAAGCAAGAGAAGCCTTCTTTGGAGTTGTTGGTCAGGATTGTCCAAGAGACTCCTTAAAAATACAGTCTATTGCTATTGCTGTTGGCTGCCCCCACCAGAGGTAGAAGGTAAGTTCCTATTGCTGGAGACACCATGCACTTCAGACATAGGTCTCAGAGGACCCCGAGCTGGAACTGATTTGAAAGCCTCCTCCCCGTGGACTAGCTCTCATGGGACCAGAAGGTGCCACGCAAGCTTCCAAGGGAGGGAAGCAAGCAACAGTCCTTCTCAGCTATAGCACCTATGAACCACAATGTGGAATCAAATGCTACAATAACCCTAAAGGTGTAATTGTGGCACACATACCTTGGTTGTAACCAACAGCTTTCTAATTGAACTTAAGACTGTAACAACAAGAGGGAAGCCATGTGTGGTACTGGAAATATGCAACCACTCAGGGTTAACGAAGTGAAATAACCCTAAAACCAGCACTTTATGAAACCAGCAGAATTTCAGGGACAATGGCAGTTTGATCTTGGTGCCAGGTCACAAAATGGGCCCCAAATGGCAGTTCTGTTAACAATAGATTCTTACTAGGTAAACAGGAGTCCTATTGGGTAAACAAAAATCTAAACTCATCATTCCTCAGAAACCTCCTCATGCTAGTTTCTGCTTGTCAGTAAAACTGCTGCATTCCTCCTCTGTCCCTGGCAGTCAACCATTGGGGACAACATGCATCCTGATTAACACAAGCAGCCTGCATCAGCTTAAAGATCCCCCCATCGCTGACTGTCGTATAATCCACTTGTTTCCCCACCCAGTGGCTGCTCTCTCCTCTCATGAGACCGCCTGGCAGTCTGTCCCCCAATTAACTGCTTGTCTACTCCCGAATCTGGTGGTTTCTGTGCTTTGCTTACACGTGGCATATAATCTTTCTTCTGTATGTGTATTCTGTTTGTGAGTATTTTATTACCTATTTTTAAGTCTGTGGTCATCAAGGATACTGGCCTGGAGATTTTTGTTGGTGTTGTATCTTTTTCTGGTTTGGCTCTTATAGTGGTGTTGGCTTCACAGAAGCCATTTGGGAGTGCTCCTTCTCTTCCTATCTCAGAGTTTAGGAACAGGCTGGCTATAGATCTTCTTTGAAAGTCAGTTACAGTTCTGCTGTAAATCCTTCTGGACCTGGACTTTTCTTAGCTGGAAGAATTTTTTTTTATTCTTTTTTGTTTCCTTTTCCCCAAAACAGGCTTTCACTATGTAGCTCTGACCGTCTGGGACTGTAGAACAGACTGACCTTGAACTCATAGAGATCCACCTGCCTCTGCCTCCTGTGTGCTGGTACGAAAGCTGTGTGCCACCACGACCAGTTGTTTAATTTGATTTCAGTCTCCTCATTTGTTATGGGTCTGTTTAGGTTGCTGACCTTTTCTTGATTTGATTTTGTTGATTTGGCCAAATCTAGAGACTCATCCATTTCTTTGAGTTTTTCCAGATTCATGGAGTACAGTCTTTAAAATATTCTCTTATACTCATCTGAATTTTTTTAGTGTCTGTTGTAATGCTTCCTCTTTCATTTCCGACTCTGATTGGGTCCTCTCTGCTGGAAGCCTGTCTCCAGACAGGTGCAGTAACTAGGATGGGTGTGTGATGCCGGCCCAACGGAGAAACTGTCATCACCTATTTCAAACAAGGGGCCCGGGATAGCCTGGGTCATTTTTATTTATACAATTTCAATGATTTGCACGAAAAGCTTTGCAATCAGATTTGTTCCTTTATGTTTCTAAAAATGATTACAACAATTGCCAGTTTGTTCCTTTGCTTCTTCCCCATTCTGTCCCCCAACATTCCCACAGGTAACCATTACCTACCTGATCCATGGCTCTAATGTCCGACAAAGGAAGGTCTCTAACGGGCACACCACCTGGACAGTGCGCCCAGTTGGCAGCATTTGCGGTTACAGCACCATGCAGGGTGAGGGACAGCCTTGTCTCTAGTGGTTAACATTTACAACTGGTAAGGTCTGAGTTCTCAGAATCAATTCACCAGCTGAAGCTGGATCAATTCATTCTGTATTCTTCCAGGTTTTTTTTATTTATCCTATAGGCAAGATAACTCGGAAACTTACTGTTAATAGTTGGCACTGTTTGTCCCTGGTTCTCATGCCGCGCTCCTCTCAGCTTCTGAGGGCATTGGCACAGCTATGAGAGAACCATGGGCTTCTATGATTCTGCTTCCTTCCCTGTCTCTAGACTGTCCCCGTTGACTTCTGATATCATCTATTTATTTACATTTCTCCGAGACTCTGTGATTAAAAGCATTCTCTCTGGATCAGTTATGCAAATATATAATATTAAACTCCTTGAACTACTGTGACTCTTTACAGGGTGTGACGGGAAGGCAACTTGGAAAGTGAAACTGAAGGCAGCCAGCGATACGGCTTATAGAATGGGAGCAAGGAGAGCAGCTAGCACGAGGCCCAGATTTATGTAGCGAACTGTTCACAGGCTTTGCCTACTGGGTCAGGGTCTCTCCAGGATCTAGCCACAAGGTCCATGCTGTCTTCAGGCCTTTTCCCCTGAAGAAGTCACATGGCTCCTGCCACTCTCTTTCTTTCTTTTGGTTGGGGTCTGCCAATCAACACCAAGAACTAGTTCTTAGATTCATTCATGGGTTGTTTATATTGCTTTCTTTGTTTATGTCTCATTAATTTCTGCTCTGATTTTCTTTTCTTTTCTGCTGTTGACTGGGTTTGGATTTAGTTTGTTCTTGTTTTTCCAAAATTTTTAGTTGCATCGTTAAATCGTGTATTTGTGTTCTTTATTGTTTTTTAATATGAGCACTGAGCGTTATTCATTTTCCTCACAGGACCATTTTCATTGTCCCAGAGGTTTTGCTGTGTTTTTATTTTTATTTATTTAGTTGTTTATCTAGGAAATGTTTATTTCTTCCTTGGTTTCTTCATTGACCCAGACATTATTTTGGTGATGAGTTGTTTGATCTCCATGGATTGTGCATTACTAGAACTTTCTTTGCTGTCATTGTTAAGTTTACTGCACTGCGGTCAGATAGGAAGCAAGGAGTAGTGTTAGTCTTTTTCAATTTGTAAAGATTTGTGTTGTGACCCAAGATATGGTCTATTTTAGAAAAGCTTCCACACGCTCCTGGGTGGAATGTCTATGCTTTGGTGTTTGGATAGAATACATTGTGGATATCTGTTAAATCCGTTTGATATACTGTATCAATTATTTCTGATGTTTCTCGGTGTATTTTTTTAATCAAATGACCTGATTATTGGAGAAAGTGGAAAATCATATGCTATTAACTGATGTTAATTCGTGTCTTTAAATCAGGTAGTACAGTTTTTATAAAATTGGGCACACTGGAATTAGGTGCCTACATGTTCAGGATAGTGATGTCTTCTCCGTTAACTGCTCCCTTGATTAGACTGTAGTGTCTCCCTTTATCTCGTCTTATTCGTTTAAGTTTGAAGTGTCAGAAGTTAGGACAGAGGCACCTGCTTGCTTTGTGGAGCATTTTGTCCCTGCTTTTACACTAGGACCATGCCATCTCTAAAGCTAAGATGAGTTTCTTATAGACAACATATAGATGGATTTTGTTTCTTGATCCATTTAGTCAGCTGCGTTTTTTGATTGAAGAATTAAGGTCACTGATATTTATATTATTATCGAAATGTATGTACTAATTGTGGTCATCATGTCATCATTGACTTTTGGTGTGTTCTCAGTGGTATTTTGTGTTTCAATAATTATGATTTCATATTTTTTTCAAAGATTTACTTATTTATTATGTATACAGTGTTCTGCCTTTATATACACCAGCATAACAGGAAAGGGCACCAGATCTCATTACAGATGCTTGTGAGCCACCACGTGGGTGCTGGGAATTGAACTCAGGTCCTCTGGAAGAACAGCCAGTGCTCTTAACCTGAGCCATTTCTCCAGTCCCTGATTTCATATTTCTTTCCATAGTCTCTACTATGTCCATTCCTCTCTTCAACCTGAAATAATTTTTCTTGCATTTCCCTTAGGTTTGGTTTGTTGAATATGGTTTATTTTTAAGTTGTTTATGTCACGGAAAGTCTTTCTCTTTAATTATGGCAGATAATTTTGCTGGGAATATTAGTCTAGGTTGGCTGTCACAATCTTTTGTTTGATGAGTTTTCCTTTATATGTGACTTGTATTTTTCACTTTCTGCTTTCAATACATTTTCTTTATTATGTATATTTAGTGCTCTAACTATGATATACCTTGAGGGTTTTCTTCTCTGGTCTTGCCTACTTGATGTTTTGTGTAGTTCTTGTATCTATATAGGTGAGTCTGTTCTTAGTCTGGGGAAGTTTCTTCTAAGTTGTTGAATATATGGACTGTGTCGTTGACTTGGGGTCCTTCTCCCTCATCTCTGCCTGTATATGAAAGGCTTGTTTTTTTCATGGTGTCCCATACTTCTTGTATGTTCCTTTGCTGTGCTTTTTAATTTTTTTCTATTACTCACTTATTTGGCCTAGATCCTCTACTTTATCTTCAAGCCTTGGCATTGTCTTGTACTTGGTTGAAATTATTTGCTAGATTTTTTTCTTTGAGTTTTCTAGTCAAGTTCCTGGGTTTTCCCATTCCATCTTCATTTTAGCTTCAGTGTCTCTTCAGTGTCTCCGTCCCCTTATTAAACTCCATCCCCAGGCCCTAGGCTGTCTTCATCACTTCCATCATCAGCATGTTTGTACTTCCTTGGGCATCGCTCATGCATTTATTCTCTTTAAACCCTCTCTTCCTAACTTCAGAGCGCTGTATCTTTGTCCTCTTTAAACCCTTTGAATTATTTGATGAAGTTTATGGTTGTTCTAAGCTTTGTATCCTCAAGTTCATGTGGGTAATTCTCATTGGCAAACATTTCTACAGGGATGGTAGGCTTTGGAGAGAAGGCCCTGACTTGATCTTTCATATTGTTGGTGTTTTTGAGATGAGATCTGGACATGTAGAATTCTTCATCAGCTCTAAGTCCGATGCAGACAGAGCAGTTTAGAGCAGAAGAGGATGGGTGAGTACATTGGACCTAGACGTTGGAAATGCCTTGGGTGGAATGAAGTCAGGTAGAAAGAGGGGATTGTGGTGGGATGTAGGATATGATACAGGATGTGCTTCCTGGTCCAGGCCTGGAGTGTGGGGTTTGAGCTGGCTGGGTAGAATGGTTAGATATGGCTAGGGTCTATGGGTTGTGGAATAGGGAGGGAGGGTCCTGGCCAAAACCTAGAGATCATGTGCAGTGCACGCAGTAGAGACCAGATGAGGCCAGGGCACTGTATATGAAACTCAGGCTAGACCTTGCTTGCTGGAGAAGACATTGGTGGGGATGTCAGGATGTCTCACTAGGCTACACCCTGGAGGAGGATGTGGGAAGTCAGATTGGATAAAAATGGGAAAATTATATCAACCAAAAGTAGGTTTAACAACAGGGAATTACATGGCTCCAAAGGACCTTCTCACATATACATATTAAGTATAAACAGAAAGAGTAACTCCAGCTAAGAAGCCTGCCAGACACCGCCTTAATCAGGGGACCAAAGTCAACATGGTCAGGAATGGGACAGTTCCATCTGATAAAATCATCAGAAACATGGATCCTGTGATACTCCCACACACACACAAAAAAAGGGGACACAACTTGAACTTAATCATGATGGAATAGCTGGCAAGATGAGGAATATTCTTCAACAGAACTGACTTGAAATCTTGAAAGTCTTAAAAGGTAAAGGAAGAGAAGTAAGAATGAGAGGCTGGTCCAGGCTACGGAGAATACGGGGAACACGCACAGCTCAGCTTGGTCCATTTGTGCCATGGGTCAAAAGGGGAGAGTGAGACGCAGATGGGGCCTGGGGATGAATGGTCATCATGTTCTTTAAAGTCCTTGATTCAGTGGGTATATTATGTTGCCAAGACATTCACAGTAAGTTTTGGGGAGTGGAGAGAATTTCCTTTCAGCAACTCACCAAAAATGATTTGGGGTGATTTGTACCAAAATTGCAACTTTTCTTTCACTTGGAGATTATTTTAAAATAACAGTATAGTTCTTGGGATTTTAGATGGGCTACCGCTTTTGTTCATGTCTGATTTAATGTTCCAGCGGTTTGAAGGGAACTGCTTTAAGAAAAAGAATAAAATAAATTCTTACTTTTGCCTTCCAAGTGCAAAAGTAGTATAGTACACAATGCTCTGCCCTCTTCCTTCTAAACAGTACTTTCAAGAGAGCACTCCACAGGACACATGGGAGCACTTCTTGATCCTCCTCTTGGCGCAGTGCGCGCTCAAGAGAACGCTGGGAAGAAGAAGGCAGAGATACCAGGAGACACAGAGCAAGCAGGATGGGCAGTAAGGAGATGAGGTAACAAAGCCATGAGACAGAAAGTAAATTAATAGAAATGGGTTAATTTAAGTTATAAGAGATAGTGGGACTAGCCTATATACTGAGCTTTATAGTTAATAATAAGTCCCTGTGCAATTTTTTTGTGAGCTGGTGGCCCAAAGAAAAATCCACCTATGGGAGGTTGTAGCTCTGATCCTCAGGGAAGCTGTCGTGTGCAAGAGCAGCTACATCTGTTCCGTCATCATTCTTTATTCTTCTACACACAGCTGTGAATCACGCCTAAGCTACCTGTAGGTTACACATACACAAGCACACATACTCGCACATGTGCATGCGCGCGTGCACTTGCACACACATGCACACACGCACACATGCACACGCACGCGCACACACAATTTCAGTTCAGAAGAAAAGTTGTTACCTAGATTTATAGTTTAGCAATGAAGCAAGTCAGACCATCTCATCTGAGGGGCAATGAAATGCCCTGAGGTGGAAAGTCGAGGGACAGCTAAGTGGTACCTCAGCCTGGTTCCGACACCAGTGAAGCAACAGAAGTCTCCAAGCATCCTCCTTGGACAACTGTGTGTCAGTGTGTGGTCAGCAGCTTTCACAGCCACAACAGTATAGATGCTGAAAGGAAAGCCCGTTCAAGAGATGCATTTTCAAAGGCGCTAACACATCCACTTCACTCAGAGGGTTCCATTCATTCCCAGTGTGTGCTGACTGCTAGTGGCCCTTGTCATACTGCACTGTTGGTGGTTTCTGCATAGAGAGAGCACGAAAGACCAGAGCATTGCCCATTGAGAACTGCCCACTTGCAAATGGTCAAGGGCTAAGCCTGCGGAGATGGCTCATTAAGGTCAGACAGACCCCACAGTAGATAAGATCAACACCGGGAAGCTCGGGTAAGGTTAGTCAGTTGGTAAGTCATAAACCTGAGAGGGGGAGTAGCAGTTACAGTGACCAAGAAAGACAGATACAAGAAAGGTAATGGAGAGGTCCCGTCATCGCTAGTCTAAAAGGTCCTAAGGCTAAGAAGGGCACACACAAGGGTACCAAAAAAAGAAAGAAAAAAGAAAAGATGGGGGAGGCTTACAGTCTATGGAAGTGGTGTCTCAAAGATACAGCAAATGAGCTCATAAAGAAGAAAGGTTATGGAATAGAGAGAGAGATTAGTCCATATGGTCAGAACCTGCTCCCCCATGTGTGTGCATGTGTGCGTGTGTGCATGTGTGCATGTGTGCGTGTGTGCATGTGTGCATGCATATGTGTAGCTATCAATAATTTCATTTTGTCAGTGTGCCACTCCCACACCTAAAACCCCAAAGAAGCAATCTGAAAGCACTAGTAGATGGAAAAACAAATAAATCAAATCAAATCAAACAACGCCTACAGGTACAATATGAATGATGAAGAAATGTCACAAAGCTAGCAGTTCATGCCAGGTAATTGTAGCACAAGAGAAGCTGAGACAGGATAGACTTCTCGAGTCCCAGGTCAGCCTGGCTAGCAGAGTGAAGCCATGTATAAGAACACAAAGTCAAAAAGAAAAAAAAAATCAGAAAACAATGACTATTGTAATATGAGCCTGTAATCAGCCCTCGGGAAGTAGAGACAGGTAGACCAGGGTCATCCTCTGCTACATATTGAATTGATGGCTACCCTGGGGTTACAAGTGACCTCTCATGGGTCAAAAAAAAAAAAAAAAAAGAATTGGAACCACCACCCAGCTCAGACAAGAGGCAGAAATCACTGAGCCCAGCCCCTATGAGGAAAAGCCCTGCTGGGTCTACAGGAGTCCCAGCTGGAGACTGAGAAACCTTAGGAGCCTGCTTTGTCGTCTGCCCAGCTGTTTTTATTCAGTGCCATCTGTCATGGTACCAGGTGTTGAAGCAGAGACCCAGGAGTCTCTGGAAGGCCTCTAGGATTTGGTGAGCTCTGTGTCGCCAAGGGAGGGCAAGGGGATCATGACGCGGGTTCAAGTGAAAGAACGTATAGAGCACTAAACTCTAAATGGCAGAATGGGCAGTTGTGCTCACAGCTGGCTGAGGACTCCAAGGAATCAATGAAAATGCACCTGGCCCACCACCCTTGTGACTGGCAGCAGGAGGCCTTGTGCTACACACAGGACACAATGCTGGACCCGCTGGAGTGGCGCAGGCGGGCACAGGGGCCCTCTGCTCCAGGGAGAACTGGCTGAACAAAGCCTCTACCGAGACTGAGCCTGGCAGGTAGGACATTTCAGCCTGGATGTCAGGTGTGGCTCCACTTTGAAGTGTTTTTCTAGCACCCAGCACTGCCCCCAGCTGCTACAATCCAAGGCAGGGAGACCAGAGAATGCCAAGGCGCTTGCATCCTGACTTAAGCTCAGTTCAGGAGTTCTGGTCAGAGTTTTCTTTTCTTTTTTTAACTGTTTTTATTGAGCTACATATATTTTTATCCATTCCACTCCTTTCCTCTCCCCACACCTTCTACCCTTTCCCACGGTCCCCAAGCTCCCAATTTACTCAGATCTTGTCTTTTTCTACTTCCCATGTAGATTAGATCCATGTATACCTCTTTTAAGGTCCTCTTTGTTGTCGAAGTTTTGTGAGATTGTGAATTGTAGGCTGGTTTTTCTTTTCTTTATGTCTAAAAGCCACTTATGAGTGAATACATACGATATTTGTCTTTCTGGGACTGGGTTACCTCAGTCAATATGATGTTTCCTAGATCCATCCATTTGCCTGCAAATTTCAAGATGGCATTATTTTTTCTGCTGTGTAGTTCTCCATTGTATAAATGTACCACATCTTCTTTACCCATTCTTAGTCAAGGGCCATTTAGATTGTTTCCAAGTTTTGGCTATGACAAATAATTTTGCTATGAACATAGTTGCCCACATGTCCTTGTGGTATGATTGAACATCATTTGGGTATATACCCAAAAGTGGTATTGCTGGGTCTTCAGGTAGGTTGTTTCCTAATTTTTTGATTAAATCAGCCATACTGATTTCCAAAGTGGCTGTATCAGTTTGCACTCCCACCAGCAATGCAGGAGTGTTCCTTTTACCCCACATCCTCTCCAGTATAAGTTGTCATCAGTGTTTTTGATCTTGGCCAATCTTACAGGTGTAAGATGGAATCTCAGAGTTGTTTTGATTTGAATTCCTCTCATGACTAAGGATGTTGAACATTTCCTTAAGTGTCTTTCAGCCATTTCAGATTTATCTATTGAGAGTTCTTGGTTTAAGTCTGCACTCCATTTTTTTATTGTGTTATTTGTTCTTTTGATGATCAACTTCGTGAGTCCTTTGTATATATTGGAGATCAGCCCTCTGTGTGATGTGGGGTTTGTGAGGACTTTTTCCCATTCTGTAGGCTGCCATTTTGTCTTGTTGACCATGTCCTTTGCTTTACAGAAGCTTCTCAGTTTCAGGAGGTCTCATTTATTAATTGTTTTTCTCAGTGTCTGTGGTACTGGCATTATATTTAAGAAGTGGTCTTCTGTGCCAATGTGTTCAAGTGTACTTCCCACTTTCTCTTCTCTGATGGTCAGTGTGGTTGGCTTTATGTTGAGGTCTTTGATCCATTTGGACTTGAGTTTTGTTCATGGTGATAGATATGGATCTATTTTCATTCTTCTACATACATGCTTTCTGTTTTTCATTTTATATTTTTTTGTCAAAAATCAGGTGTTTGTAGGTGTATGGATTGATACCCCAGTCTTCAGTTTGATTCCATTGGTCCTCTTGTCTGTTTTTATGCCAAATACCAGACTGTTTTCAGTACTATAGCTCTGTAGTAGAGTTTGAAGTCAGGGATTGTGATGCCTCCAGAAGTTCCTTTATTACACAAGATTGTTTTGGCTATCCTGGGTTCTGGCTTTTCCATTTGAAGTTGAGTACTGTTCTTTTGAGGTTTGTGAAGAATTTTGATGGGCATTGCATTGAATCTGTAGATTACTTTTGATAAGATTACCATTTTTTACTATGTTAATTCTACCTATTGAAGAATATGGGAGATCTTTCCACTTTCTTGTGTCTTCTTCAATTTCTTTCTTCAAAGATTTAAAGTTCTTGTCTTAGGGGCAATTCACTTGCTTGGTTACAATTATTCCAAGATATTTTATCTCATTTTTGGCTATTGTGAAGGGTAGTATTTCTCTGATTTTTTTCTGTTTGTTTATCATCTGTGTAAAGAAGGGCTACTGATTTTTTTTGTGTTAATCTTGTTTCCTGCTACATTACTGAAGGTATTTATGAGTTATAAAAGTTCCTTGGTACAATTTTTTGGGATCATTTACATAAACTATAATATCATCAGCAAATAGAGTTTAACTTCTCTTCTGATTTGTATCCCCTTGATCTCCTTTTGTTGTCTTATTGCTCTAGCTAGGACCTCAAGAACTATATTGAATAGATATGGAGAGAGTGGACAACCTTGTCTTGTTTCTGATTTCAGTGGGATCACTTTAAGTTTCTCTCCATTTAATTCGATATTGGCTGTTGGCTTACTGTATATTGCCTTTATTATGTTTATGTATGTTCCTTGTATCCCTGCTCTCTTCAAGGTTTTTTTCGGCATCTAATGAGATAATCATGTGGGGTTTTTTCAGTTTGCTTTTATGGTGGATTTGTTTGTTGAACCTACCATATATCTCTGGGATGAAGCCTACTTGGTCTTGGTGAGTGATTTTTCTCATGTGTTCTTAAAGATGGTTTGCCAGTATTTTACTGAATTTTTTTTGCACTAATGTTCATGAGTGAGATTGGTCTGTTATTCTCTTTCTTAGTAATGTCTTTATGTGGTTTGGGTATCAGGGTAAGTGTAGCCTCGTAAAAAGGGTTTGGCAATGTTCCTTATGTTTCTATTGTGTGAAACAATTTGAGGAGTTTTGATATGAGTTCTTTGAAAATCCTGTAGAATTCTGAGCTGAAACCATCTGGTCCTGGGCTTGTCTTTGGTTGGAAGACTTTTGATGACTGTTTTCATTTCTTTAGCAGGTATAGGCCTATTTAATTTGCTTATCTTGTCTTGATTTAATTTTTATAAGTGATATTTATCCAGAAAATTGATCATTTTTTTAAGTTTTCCAATTTTGTGGAATACAGGTTTTCAAAATATGAACAGATCATTCTTTGTATTTCCTCCGTGTCTGCTGTTAGGTCTTCCTTTTCATTTCTGATTCTGTTGATTTGGATATTCTCTGTCTGCCTTTTGGTTAGTTTGGATAAAAGTTTGTTTATTTTGTTGATTTTTCTCAATGAACCAACTCTTTGTTTCATTGATTATTTTTTCTTTGTTTCTATTTTGTTAATTTCAGCTCTCAGTTTGATTATTTCCTGTCATCTAGTCCTCCTGGGTGAGTTTGCTTCTTTTTGTTCCAGAGGTTTCATATGTTCTGTTAATTCACTAGTGTGGGATTTTTCCAGCTTCTTTATGTAGGCATTTGGTGCTCTGAACTTTCCTCTTATCACTGCTTTCACTGTGTTTTATAAATTTGGGTATGTTGTGTGATCATTTTAATTGAATTTTAGGAAGTCTTTAATTTCTTCCTTTATTTTTTCCTTGACCCAGTGGTTATTCAGGTGAGCATTGTTTAATTTCCATGTGTTTGTGGGCTTTCTGAAATTAGTGTTGCTGTTGAATTCTAATTTTAAGCCATAGTGATCCAATAAGATACATGGGGTTATTCCAATTTTTTTTTTGTATCTGTTGAGGTTTGCTTTGTTACCTAGCATGTGTTCAATTTTTGAGAAGGCTCCATAATGTGCTGAGGAAAAGGTATATTCTTTTATTTTTGAATAGAATATTCCACAGATGTCTGTTAAATTCATTGGAGTCATAACATCTGTTAGTTCCCCTATTTCTGTTGTTTCTTTCTGGCAGTCCTGTCCAGTGGTTAGAGTACAAGTGTTGAAGTCTCCCACTATTAGAAGTGTTTCTTTTACATATAAATGTGCCTTTGTATTTGGGGATAGATGTTCAGCATTAAGATTTTTTTCTCTAACAAATATGAAATGACCTTCTTTCTCTCTTTTTGTTGATTTTAGTTTGAAGTCTATTTTGTTGGATAGCTATACCAACTTGTTTCTTAGGTCCATTTGATTGGAAAATTTTTTCCCAACCTTTTACTCTGAGGTGATATCTGTCTTTGAGGTTGAAGTGTGTTTCTTGTATGCAGCAGAAAGACGGATCCTGTTTTTGTATCCAATCTGTTAGCCTGTATCTTTTTATAGGTGAGTTGAGTCCATTTATATTAAGGGATATTAATGACTAGTGATTGCTTGTTCCTGTTGTTTTAGTTTTTGTTGTTGGTGATGTTATTTTGTGTGTTTTTCCCTTCTTTGGGATTTGCTGCTGTGAGATCATCTACTGTCTGTGTTTTTGTGGATGTAGCTAACTTTCTTGGGTTGGAGTTTTCTTTCTTGTGTAGGGTTGGGTTTGTGACTAGGTATTAGTTAAATCTGTTCTGTCATGGGATATCTTGTTTTCTCCATCTATGGTGATTGAAAGTTTTGCTGGGTATAGTAGTCTGGGCAGGCATCCATGGTCTCTTAATGTCTGCATAAGGCTTGACCAGGACCTTCTGGCTTTCATTGTTTTCATTGAGAAGTTAGGTGTAATTTTAATAGATCTGCCTTTATGTGTTACTTGGCCTTTTTCATTTGCAGCTCTTAATATTCTTTCTTTACTCTGTATGTTTAGTGTTTTGATTATTATGTGGCAAGGAGACTTTGGGGGGGGGGGTGTCCAGTCTATCTGGTGTTCTATAAGCCTCTTGTATCTTCATATGCATACCTTCCTTTAGGTTGGGAAAGTTTTCTTCTATGATTTTGTTGAATATATTTCCTGTGCCTTTGAGTTGGACTTCTTCTCCTTCTTCTATACTTACAATTCTTAGGTTTGGTCTTTTCATGGTGTCTCATATTTCCTGGATATTTTGTGTTAAGCTTTTGGTAGATTTAATGTTCTTTGACAGAACAGTCTGCTTCCTCTATTGTATCTTCAGCACTGAGATTCTCTCTTTTATCTCTTATATTCTGCTGTTTATACTTACATTTGTGGTTCCTGATTGTTTTCCCATATTTTCCATTTCCAGAATTCCCTTGGTTTTCTGGTCAGAATATTCAATGGCACTCAAGTAGCTTCAGTACATTTGTTTGGGGTATTTGAGTTTTATAAAGGGATATTTTAGGTCTTCTGCTGCCTCACAATAACATAGTTCCTCTGGAATTGGGTCATCTTCACAGCAGAGATGGTCTGTGTCCATCTCTGAAACAATGTGGTGAATCCAGGAGTAGATTCCATAGACTTTCATTGCAATGGGGTGGAAAAGAGACCCATGTAAAGTCCCTCCCAAATAGGCTTTTGGAAGGAATGACAACCATCAGACAATGGTCAAACTTCTACAAGGTCCTCTGGATTAAAGAGGGACCTCCCAGTAGTCAGGCTATGTCCCTGAGCACTAGTTAAGGAACCATTAAAAAATGAGGCAGGAGGTCACATGGTTTATTTGGTCCTTGTGGTTAGAGTTTCTATTGCTATGATAAATACTATGACCAAAAGCAACTTAGGGGGGAAAGGTTCTATTTCATCTTACGCCTCCAGGTAACAGTCCATCGACTGAGGGAAGGCAAGGCGAGAACCTGAGTGCAGGAACTAAAGCAGAAGCCAGGGAGGAATGCTGTTTACTGGCTTGCTCCCCTTGGATTGCTCACTTTGCTTTTTATACATCCTAGGACCACCTGCCCAGGAATGGCACTGCCCACAGTAGGCTGGCCTTTTCCATGTCAATCATCAATCAGGAAAATGCTATAGGCTTACCTGCAGGCCAGTCTGATGGGGCATTTCTCAACTGAGGTTCTCTCTTCTAAGATGACTCTAGTTTGGGTCAAGTTAACTAAAAGCTAGCCAGCATGGCCCTCAATATCCTGTCTATTGGGAAGTCATTGGTGAGGAAGGGCTTTCCATGTACTATTTCCTAAGGATTGAACCCTGTACTCTGAGATGTGCCCCTGATTCTTACCAGGGTCAAGAGAGCCTAACTCCATGAGTTAGCTTTCTCAGCTATCTCTTTAAAGGTCATTACTTTGTTTTACCCATCCAGAAGACTGAGACCTCTAAACACAAAGGAGACCAAATTGTATCCCCAGGGCAGTTGATAGTCTTTGGATCACTGAGGCCTTAAATGTAGATCTATTTGACTTTAAATACTCTATGGCAATGAAAACCTCAGTTATTACTTCAGAATGACTTTTCTGTCCTGAATGAGAAGGCCTCCACTCCGTTGGTCAAAGTGGCACTCATGCCAAGAAGACTGGCTCAGCTTAGGAGTGTGTGGGTGAAATCTATTTGTTTGCCTTCTCTGCAGGAGGGCCCCATCTTCTGAACTCCTGGGAGAGAAAGCCAGGGTTTATCCTTTTGGTGTTTCTCATAGACTTTCACTATCTGTTTAGTGATTGTATAGTTTTCTTTCCCACAAATAGTCTCTTTGCTAGTTGTAGGGTCCCAGACCCGCCTCTGCCCTGATGAAGGTGTGATAGAAGCTCTTTAAATGTTTCCATCTATGTGGGTAGACAAGAGTAATCTCTATGCTATCCCCATGGCTGGAAGGCAAGTCCTTCCATTTGGCCTTTGACTAGTTCCTCAGAAGAGAGGATTCCATAAAGGGGGACCATGATTACAATAAGCCGTTTCTCTGGCAGCAACGTCAACATTCAGGTTTCTTTGATATCCCACCTGTTCCTTTTTAAAAATGCCTTGGCAATGGAAACTGTCACTTCTTTTGTTGAAATGCAGCAGAAAGCACTCCATCTAGTCTTGGTGATATCTTAGGACCCTGTGGTCCTAAGGAAGCTTCTGGTTCTTCCCTTGTGTTGCAAGAGCATGCAGAGTAACACGGAGAGTAAACAGGCTTATTTAAAACCACTGTAATGGTGACAAAGGTGGGAAAGACATCCTTTAAGTCCAAGACAGTGAACCACTCATGCCATGCCACCCAGAGTCCTGGCACTTGTACTTAGACTCTCTAATGCCACTGGCATAAAGTTACCCTTGGATTTTCCCAGACCAGGAAGGAAAAACATTTAGACAAGAGACAGACTACAAGTTAGCCATGGAGGGACAGAGAAAATCATCAGATGAGAATATGAACAGCTATCACAGAAGCCTCTCTACGCATAGCTAAGGAGCTAGACAACCTGGTCCAGATAATCTCACTGTGCGGGGAGGAACCTAGAATAGGGCTTTTGATCGCCATTGGCAGTGTACTTGTTAAATCAAAGGCCTGTCCCTTTATGTGGGCACAATAAGAAACACTCATGCCTCCCCTGTAGCTTTATCTCCTGCAGCTGCAAAAAGCTAGGTTCATTCTCAAGGGTCTCTGAATCTTGACTTCATGGGCCCATGTGAACCCACACCCAGGCCAGACACCTGCAACAGAAGCTGATTCAACAGAAGTCAAGCAGAATAGCGCCAGGCAGGAAATCCAAACAAAGATACAGGGAAGAAGAAGGCAGAGTTGGGGAGATGCTGGCAGTCACCAGAGAAGCAAGATGTGAAGTAACAAGCCGCAAGTCTCGTGGTAAAATATAGAATAATAGAAATGGGTTAATTTAATTGTAAGAGCTAGTTGATAAGCCTGAGCTCATAGGGCCAAACAGTTTGTGATTAATATTAAGCCTTGGAGTGGTTATTTTGTAACTGGTGGGTGGAAAAGGAACCTCCAGATACAGTTGACTCCAAACTGGTACTGACTGAGAGCAAGGACAAGAGGTAAAGTTTATAAAGTAAGGAATCTCGTTCTTCTGCTGGTTCCTGGATTTCCAGAAGGGCTGAAACCCGGAGCTGAGTCCTACAGTGCAGTAACTACAATAATAACAGGACCTGCTTCATCTGAAATATACCTCAAACCCTGTCCAGATGCAACATTTCTCTTTTTCTCTGACTCACAGCCCTTGCAGCTGAATGACTAAGTAGATAAAGCATCACTTGATTTAGGTCTGAGGATGGGTGTGACCATTCTCTGATCTGTGGTGATGGAATCCAGGGTGAAAATCTCTTTCCTGTGAATAGGGCCCATTACACATAACCATTTTCTATTGCCCCTTGGGTACCAGGAACAAAGAAAGTCTGAGAATTTGCCTTGAGAATCCAATTCCCTAAATCTCTAACTATGCTGAAGAAGGGAAGGGTAAAATTCCACCCCTGCCTGGTAGAAGATTATTATTATATAGACAGAGTAACCAATCTGAGTGACAGGTCACTCAAAGGGACACCACAGGGGAGTTCCATTAGAGCCCATCCAGGACACCCAAGAGAGAAGATATCTGGAAGAGTCCAAGTGGCACTTTCTCTGTCCAAAAGAAGAGTCCTCATGGAGTAGACAGACCTTTCTTTCAGTGCCTGTTCAGATGGTTGGGGCCCAAGTTCCCACAAAGACTTTCAGGTTTCGGCCTCCGTGTGGCCTCAGTCAAACTGTGTTGCCTTAAAGCTTCTTCCAGTCTTTCCCATCCAAGGATTGGTCAGAAAGAGGAACATCTGGGTAGCTGGTCAATGTTCCAGGCTCTTCCCAAAAAGGAGGATCAGAGACTGGACAGAGCCATTCACAGAGAACCTTACACCCGAGTTTCAGATTGGCTGCCACACTACCTGCTTTTAAATAGCATAAGAGTCCCATAAAGCACAAGACAAGTGTTATGGTAACAGGCTAGATGGTAAAGATGCTCACTGGATATGGTCTGGGGAATCCCAGACAAGCCCCCAAAATGTCACTGCATTTCTTACATCCTATAAAGAGCAAAGCTTACACCAGGCGGTGGTGGTGCACAACTTTAATCTCAGCACTCGGGAGGCAGAGGCAGCTAGGTTTCTGTGAGTTTGAGGTCAGTCTGGTCTACAAGAGCTAGCTCCAGTACAGGCTCCAAAGTGACAGAAAAACCCTGTCTTGAAAAAAAAAAGAAAAGCAAAACTCACAGACTTAAAAGAGAATCCAATCAACAAATTTACTCTAGATCAGGGGTTCTCAACCTTCTTAACACCTCATGTTGTGGTAACACCCAATCATAAAATTATTTTCATTGCTACTTCATAACTTTAATTTTACTACTGTTATGAATCATGATGCAAATATCTGATATGCCAGATATTTGTTATGCGACCCCTGTGAGAAGGTCATCCCACTCCCAAAAGGGTCACAGCCCACAGCTTGAGAACCATTGTTCTAGAGCCACAGAAAGAGAAAGTCCTGCCTGTCAGAAAGAGGCCTCAAGGATAGAAATCCCATTTAAACACTGGGGGTTGGAGGTTTTTAACTCCGTGAAGAAAACCTGTGGGGTAAAGGATGGTCATTTTCTTCCAAGTATACAAGATGGTTGCCTTCTTTCTGACCCCAGACTGCTTGAGATGATCTGGTAAGTTGATCAAAGGATCATCAAGTTCAGAATCCAGGAATCATGAAGTAGGGCTATTTGTTTTTATTGTCTTGTGTTAGGCTTACAGAGAAAATTTGTTTTGTTTGTTTGTTTGAAAGTTTTCTGAGATATAATCTAGCTATACATCTCAGGCTTGCTTTGAAATCACAATCAAGATCTTCCTTCTGATGAGATTACTGGCATGTGACCAGGCTGGAAAGGTCACTTTCAAAGGACCAGTCTTCTCCTTGGACTTTGGGTCTCTGATGTCTCCTCCCTCCATCCCCCTTCACTCATAAAAAATATTCTCCTAGCTGGTCTTTCCTCTCTTTCAAGACTCATCATTCCTTACCTTTCTCATCCTTATCCCCAACATACATTCCTACCCCTATCTACTTAAAGATAGGCAGTTCCCCACCATCCCTACATATTTTTAAATTTTTTTGTATTATGTCTTTATTTTTGAGTTATTTATGGTCTGTTTTCCCTCGTTAGTAAGGTATTAAGAGTAGGAATGTGTTTGTCTTCCATATTGCTGTATTGCCAGATTGGGGAATGACTCTAAGTTCTTCCATAATAATTTTTTGACTGGGTAAATGAATGAATGTCCCAATGCCTTTGCCATGCTGTCTTTTTTCTATATCAGATATCCTTTCCCTTTGGTCTTCATTGCTTAAACAGTATTTCACTTCTAACACTTGGCTTAAATATAAATTCTCCTGAGAAATCTTACAACAATTCCCTTTTCCTCTCCCAGCACCCAGCACCTATCATATGTGTGCACATGCGCACACACCGATGTACATGAATAAGCACGCCAGCAACTGGGGTTCTTTGTCTTCTGAACTCTCATTACACCCTTCCCTCATGCATGAATTAAAGAGACAAGTGACCATCCATGAAATCTTTGTCTCTCATGTGCATAGCTATTGCCAGAAATTGGCTGCCAGACCAAGACCTCCCTGGGAGCAGGAACTGGACACTGGCAAATGGCTTGTAGGCATCGCTCCAAACCTGCCCCCGCAAACTTGTCTTGTGTAACAGTTTGGTTTCTCCTCTCTTACACCTGCTCACTGACTTTCTAGGAGCCAGGAGAGAACTCTGCAGCCGTGGAGACTGGTGGAACTTGGGACAGATGACCTGCCAGGTACCGTCATAATGTTCTAAGCTTCTATAAGGTTCTCTGGCAACTGGAGCATGACTCCAGAAAACAAATATAAAACCAACTTTTAGTTTTCTCCCTAACATAATTAATCCATATAAATTCCTATTTTATTTCCTATGGCAAATTCTTCCCATGTTTCTTACCCTGGGAGACCAGTTGAACTCACTGCTCCCTAGTGAGAGACCTTAGCATCTGTTCTAGGACCTCTACTGTGTGGACTCTCTCACCAGGTGGCTCAGCTTTCACCTCCATCCAAAGATCTCCTTGATGAGAATTGCTTTTGAAAGAGCATTCTCTGCCTGTGGTTGATCCTACCCTCCCCTGACATGTTTTGTTCCATTCTGGTTTTTAAATGGCACCTCCTCCTGTTAATAAAATAAATGTCGCCTAATTTCTTTTCTCCTATCCAGCATAAACTAATCATTACAGATTCTGAATTAGGTGACTTTCTCCTAGTGAGAGCTACATTTCAGTGAGATTCTAAAAGGCCCCGGGTGGGAGTTAATCACATTTCTGAAACAAACAATAAAACCTAAGTGGATGCTAGGATGTCAAATAGAAGTGGACTTTTGCATTCCCAAGCTCATGCCCAGACTGTCAAGCAATGTCATGGTCATTTTATGTCAGAACAAGACAGCTGGGTTGTCTAGGTAGAGCTGAAACTGATCTCTCATAGTTCTGAAGCCTCAGAATTCCAAAGATAACACTATCCCATGAAATGTTTTTACAGAAGGCTGGTGGAATGTCTCAGCCAAGTAAGCATCAACTGATCTTGGCTACAGGTGTGCCAAAAAAAAAGAGGCATCGGCATTGCCCAGTGCAGTACAAGGAGAACTCATCTCTTCAATGTAGCATCCATCAAAGGAACAATACATACAGCAGCATGGTTTGGGGCATTTACTTCCATTACCTAGAGACAGACTCCATGAACCACCTAGCCTCTTCACTGACTTCTGAGCATCTTCCCACCCTGGATGGTCTCAGAAGGGCTGGTTTGAACGACTTGGCCCAGCTCATGCTCAAAGATTGCACTGCGGCCTCTGTGCCAGGCATTAGAATGAGAAGCTCTGGTCCAGCACTGTGGCCTTGTCCTCTCACAACCCCACCTGGCTGCTGAAAGAGCCCTATCTGCTTTATGTCACATACTCTGGAGCACGAATGCCCACCTCTAAGTCAAGAGTAATCTTTTTGAACTATGTACTTTACCGCGTATGTCTTCTGTGAACCGCTGTTCTTTCTGCCAGGCTTCTGGCAGCTCACTGGCACAGCGCTTAGCCTTCTGTTGATTTCTCCCTGGATACTCCAGCTTGCCACAAATCTCACCACATTCGCCTCACAGGTCCAGACAGACCTTTCTGTCTGTTTGGCTCTTCTCTCACCCACGCCATGAATAACGTCCTCACATGTCAGAAGAGGTCAGGAGACATCCCCAGCCAACCAGCCCTTCTTACAGGAGCCTAATCCACACCTTCCACAGGCCACGCCACCCAGCACTGTTACACCAAGGCTTAAGTTTCCAGCACAAGAATTTGGGGGATATATTCGGACAGTAGCATGTCCTTAACTTCCTTTGGAGACATCGTGAGATGTCTTTACCGTTTCCGTGTCTATCAACATTCTACTCGGGCTTATTTCTATAGTCTTTGGAAGATGGCAACTTTCCACTTTCCTTTTCTCTCTAGACCTTACCAAAATCACCTTCAAAACACCCCCTGGTGACAGGCAGCTAGTGGTAGGGCACAGCTTTAATACCAGCACTCAGGAGGCAGAAGCAGGTGGATCTATAGAACAAGTTCCAGGAAGTCAGGGCTCCACAGAGAAACCCTGTCTCAAACAAAACAAAAAAACAAAAACAAACAAAAATCTTAATGGCAACATTGGTGTTTATTAGTATTGTGTTTTACCTAAGGAGACACAACACACGTATCTATTCACCCTATATGGGGAGCCCACAACAGACCAAAGTACAAAGTCCAAGTTAGTTAACCAGTGAGTTTTACTTAGAAGAGTAGGCCTGAGGGATTACTGTCAGGAGCAAATATGATTCAAAACCAGCTGTCTCACCAATGCCCACCTCGGCACAGACAAGAGCTTGCGAAGCTGGAATCTGGAGCACGTTGCACAGCCTGGAGACAGCTCAACAGGTTGGAGAGGGTCCTTTCCAAGTGACTCCGATGGTTTAAACTTCTGGCCAGCTCCTCTGGTCTGTCTTCTTGGCAGTTTTGCATGTCTGAGAATGACTGAGCAGGCTTTATTGTTTATTCTGGTTGGGAGGGACCTAATGACTCTGGTCAGTGTCAGGGACTTCCTGGAGCTATTTTGAGTTGTTTACCTTCTGTCTTAAGGAGTTTCCTGCAGATATTCGATCACAGAGGAAATTGCTACCCAACAATTAGCATACCTCCCCTCAAAATGCTTCCACTCTCTCCCCAGTAGCCAATTCTGAAGCCATTCATTAAGGCATTTATCTAAATGACTTTCCATTTCTGATACCAATTTTCTGTCTCAGCTCATTTGAGGTGCTGTAACAAATTATTATAGAGTAGGTGTTTTAGTTATTTATTATGTATATAATATTTTGTCTGTGTGTATGCCTGCAGGCCAGAAGAGGGCACCAGACCTCATTACAGATGGTTGTGAGCTACTGTGTGGTTGCTGGGAACTGAACTCAGGACCTTTGGAAGTGCAGACAATGTTCTTAACCACTGAGCCATCTCTCCAGCCCTTGGTTATTTTTTCATATTGCTGTGATATGACATCATGACCAAGCCAGCTTATAAAAGAACATTTAATTGGGCTTACAGCTTCAGAGAGTTAAACTCCATGGTAGTGAAGCAAAGGCCCAGTGGCAGGAACAGCTGAGGGCTCACATCTTCTCCCATAAATAGAAAACAGAGGAAACCCTGTCTCAAAAAACAAAAAAAAAAAAAGAAAGAAAACAGAGAAAAACACACTGGGAATGACAAGATTCTTTTGAACTGTCAAAGCCTGTCCCCATTGACCCACCTGCTTCAACAAGGTCACACCTCCTCATCCTTCCCAAACAATTCCTGCAACTGGGGACCAATATCATAGGTCATTCTCATTCTGAAGAGATGAAGGTAACACCATCTTTACCTGATTTTACCCTAATTCTATTTTGTGTCTGCTTCGGTGCTTTTCAGCACCTAACACCCTGTCTTGGTAACACATGCAGGTCTTTCCACAACCCTGATCATGGCATAACCCAGATTCATGACCAACATTTCTGCTGAATGTGTAGCCAAAACAATGTTAGCGGGTTCCCCTAAGCCATACCTATCAATGATGCAATTGTGAGTTTGCCTTTAAGAATGCTTTACCCTGAGCTTGGGTGCTGAGGGTCCATTGAGGGCAAGAGCCCGTTCTTAGTTGCTGGCTAATACAGGAATATGATTTGGCCTTAGGTATGTGGTAGTCTGTGCTATCTTACCTGATTAATAACAACTCAACCCACCATACTGGACAACTTTAAAAAAAAAGAAAAGAAAGAAATTTGTCTCGCCGGGCGGTGGTGGTGCACGCCTTTAATCCCGGCACTCAGGAGGCAGAGGCAGGAGGACTTCTGTGAGTTCAAGGCCAGCCTGATCTGCAAGAGTTAGTTCAAAATAGGCTCCAATAGTTCCAGGACAGGCTCTAAAAAAGCTGCAGAGAAACCCTATCTCGAAAAACCAAAAAAAGAAAAAAGAAAAAAAAAAAATAGGCTCCAAAAGCTACAGAGAAACCCTGTCTCGAAAAACAAAAAACAAACCAAAAAAAGGAAAAGAAAGAAAGAAAAGAAATTTGTCTCTTAAAGTTCTGCATGCTCAAAGTTCAGGATCCATGCATTGGCAAGCTAGTGTCTGGTCAAGTATATTTCCTGGGTCAGAAATGACCATTGTATGACATCCTCAAATAGGAGACCAAGATCTGCTTGTTCTTGCTTTGTTTTGTCATAAGTACTAATCTCATTCATGAAGGCCCCACCCTCATGACCTATTCACCTCCCAGAGGCCCACATCCTAACACCACACACCGGAGCTAGGGCTCTCAGATGTGAATGTCCAGGTGGGCACACAAACATTCAGCCTGAAACACCATTATTTCAGAAGGAGCTAGAAAATAAGCCTTCTGAACTTGAAATTCTCGGTCATTAGTTAAGAGAACACATGACCTTTCTGTGGGCTACATCACTTCAAAGCGACTGCTTTTTAAAGAAATGTTAGATTTGTGCATTTTAAAGTTACTGATGGGCCTTGATTGCGTCTGAAGAAATATGAAAGAGAAAGAAATGACAGGTTCAACAAGAAAAAAAAAGAAAAGAAAACTCAGTCACTCCCAAGGGGCATCGTCATGTCAGTTCAAATTCTGTGGCTTGATTGATGTAAACCTGTTTATCATCCATCAAGCTAAACGCAGGTACTCACCCTCCACGCTCTGCAATAACAGTTTGGGAAACGCATAATTATTTCAGCAATTAAACCTAGCAAGTATTAAAAGTGACTTGCAGAGCAGTCACATGGAAATTGGATTCTGAAGGATTTAGAAGATTAAATACTCTAAGAAAACAAGACAAAGATTGAGAGAAAAGAAAGGAGAAAGGCAACAGAAAGGAAGACCCCATCAAGCTCATGGACTCTGGACTGACAGCCGGAGAGTCTGAATGGGACCGAACTAAACTCTTGGTCTTTCTATGGGGCCCCTGACAGTGGGACCAGGATTTATCCCTGGTGCATGGACTGGCTTTTTGGAGCCCATTCTCTATGGAGGGATATCTTGCTCAGCCTTGATACTGGGGGGAGGGGCTTGGTCCTTTCTGAACTTAATATGCCAGGCTTTGTTGACTCCCCAGAGGAGGACTTAACCTCCTTGAGGATTGGATGGAGGTGTGGGAGAGACAGGGAGAAAAGGAAGGAAGAGGTAACTGTGACTGTGTTTTGTTTTGGTTTCGTTTGGTTTTTCAAGACAGTTTTCTCTGTTAGGTTTAGAGCCTGTCCTGGATCTAGCTCTTGTAGACCAGGCTGGCCTCGAACTCACAGAGATCCACCTGCCTCTGCCTCCCGAGTGCTGGGATTAAAGGCGTGCGCCACCACCGCCCGGCTCAGTGGTTGTGTTTTAATTCATGTAAAATAAATTTAAAAATTAAAAAAAAAAGAAAGACCCCATCAACCCAGGTGGAGGGGAGATTGAAACCTTAGAGAGGAGCAAAGAGAAAGGAGGCTGGGTTTCCTGTTAGTCAGCTGGTGCAGTCCTGAAATCTGCTACCTCCCTGTTAGCAGCTCGCTTTCTGTTAAATTTCGAAGGTTCCTGAAAAGCCAATTCTGATGGTCCATGAGATTCAGTTAAACAAATACCTGCAATTTTTAAAAACTAAAAAGTCATTTAAAATTATTGCTAAAGAGGAGGGGGAGGGGTCATCATTTGGTGGGCTTTCTCGGAGATGGAGTCTGGACTGAGGCAACTCTCAGAGGAGGGGGCTTGGGATGGAATTTTCCACCCAAACACTGGAGGCTTTTGGGGTATAGGGGTGCCAGGGACTGGGGTGAAGCTTCCACCCAAACAGATAGTTTGTTTTCTTTTAAAAAAAACAATTAAATTTTTAAAAATTACTGCTAATTAGAGTAGTATCTGGCTCCTCTTTCTGCAGGGTCTGGACGGCTCCTTCTCAATGCTTTTCTATTTTAAAGTTATCAGAGCCCCGCCCCCACCAGAAACCCCCGCCAGGCATTGCTTGATTAATTCTTTTATCTCCCTCTGAGCTCAGGGATCTAGAGAAATCTGGTGAGGCCAAGGCTGGCTCCCCATTTTGCTAATGCTCTGACCTAGATTGGGCCTACTTCATTTAATAAACAGGGAGAGTCGTAGCCTCAGGCTGTCAATTCATCTGCGGCTGCTGTGGGCCCATGGTTTGTTTATAAAGGATGTTTTCGCCCGCAGTGAAACAGGCCGCAGCCGTTGCTTTCTTCTGAGTTTATAGAAATAGACTGAAGTCTGGGGCAAAATTGTAGGTTCTTCAGAAACGCTCATGAAGGCATTATTTTTGTCTCTTAACAGTCTCCGAAAAAAACCTACATGTCTTCTCCAGATAAACTTTGACAGTCCCTGTCCCCCTTCATATAACTAACTAGAGGCAAATACATTGCCCACAGCACTTAGTGCTTGGTTCAGATCTGTTTCCACATCTCCTGGATTCGTTCTGATATTACACACAGGGCACAACTGCAGCAGTAACTAACTAGCGACAACTGGGTGTGTTCACCACACCTGGTTCACGGCCAAGGTCTATGCATCCATTAACCCACTGAAACCAGGTAAGAACACCATGAGGTAGACACCATCATCATCCCACTCTCTGGGTATCCAAGAGCACATATCTCAAAGTAGAACATTAAAACCATGGTTTGTCTCACCCCATGTAGAACTGCCTGCATTATAACCATGATCTCGAATGCATGGGGCCACAGGACCTCGATCATTGTAGCAACTATTGAAACCCTCGTCTGATCCATTTCTCGGCTCTCTACCCCGCCTGATCCATTTCTTGGCTCTGTAAGGCAAATGGGATTATGTCTAATGCTTCAAATGAAGAAAGTGAAGCTTCTAGAGTTTGCATGACTTGTCCAAAGTAGAATTGTTTGTCGGCAGCTGTCGGCAGCAGAGAAGACTGCTCGAACACGGGATTAAACCAGAGGAAAACCTTTATTAGTTGGCCAGTGACTACACTGAGCGTTCAGGATCCCAGTGTTCAGTTCAGGGATCACACTGTGCCTTTCTCAGGGTGAACGGTTGAGCACAAAAACCATGTCCTGGGTTGACATACCTCAGTTAACAAGAACAGTTAGCCAGAAGCAGAACTACAGGAGCCAAAAGGCAAGGTTAGTACATTTAGAGTCTTTCTAAGGTTAGTACATTTAGAGTCTTTCTAAGGTTAGTACATTTAGAGTCTTTCTAAGGTTAGTACATTTAGAGTCTTTCTCAGAACTATGGACTTTGGTGGATGTGGTCTTTGTTCAGTTCTGGCAGGCTGTGCCATTAAGTTCTGAGCTTTACAGCCTGAACGGTAGTTCTACCATGGAATCATTTGTGCTAAGATTTCAGGGCCTACTAAGTCTGGGGCCCTGTTACAGTGCAGTGTGGGAAGAGAAAGAGGCTAAATTAGAATTTCAGATAATAAGTAGTATTTGAATCATGTTATACTAAAAGCAAATACTATTGGTCTAAAGTTGAAAGTCATGTGGCATTAATGATATGCACCAAATAACCGTTTAGCATAAATACATTCTCTTATTCAAAGTTGAATCTAACCGGGTATTGTGTATTTACACATCAACCTTACCCTAAAGTGACATCACTGGTGGGTGGCAATGTTGGGACTGTAAGATGGGTTTTCTGGCCAGGCTGAGGCCTTCATCACATTAAGGAGCCCACACCCCAAGAAACAGCCTCTGCCCCAGTAGTCAAACACTCATATAAATTAATAATTCTTATTACAGATAAATTGACCTTTGAACATGTATGAATCTTGTCCATACATGCTGGTGTCGAACATTGTAAATTTATTTTCTATAGCTTACCAGGATTCTGTCTCCAGGCCTTCTACCAAGCTGATGGAAGTACCTCTGTGAGAGAAGGGGTAACCTGATGAGCCTGGCTTTGAGAAGGGCTCTGGACACAGTGTGTGCTGTGGTCATATTTATTATGAGGGTGGAAATGCAGACCACAGGATGTCTGTTAAATGATAAACCGTAGCATGGAAATGTCTTGTTCTCAAAAGCATGAGTCGTGTTACAGTGTGGCCAGAAGACTATTTTAACACACTAGTGAATTTTGTGTGTCTCCAAAATTCTCTGTGTCTCTCCCTCATCCAAAGAATTAGTTTCTCCTGTTTTATCCTTACTCAGGGAAGGGAGAAATACATGTGGGAAGGTCAGTCAGTCAGGAGACTCCTCTCTCCCTGATTGAGTTTCAAGTCTGAGTCTTTAAAAAAAAAATTTTATGAATCTCTGTGAGTTCAAGGCCAGCCTGATCTACAGAAAGTATTCCAGGATTGGCTCCAGACCTTTAAGATATAAGGAAGGCAGCTCATAGCTCCAAGGGTGTACATAAAAAATTAAATTAAATTTAAAACCTGGATAAATTCCATATTAATACCTTTCAGAAAAACACAAGGGATTAATACCCCAAAAAAGTAGAATGGAAGAAATAATCAAACTCGGGGCTGAAATAAAGTAGAAACATACAAACATGCAAAAAATACAAAGAATCAATTAAACAATGAGTTGGTCCTTTGAAAAGATCAAGACTGACAAACCTTTAGCCAAATTTACCAAAAGACAGTGAGAAAAGATCAAAGTTAAAATAAAATTAGAAATGAAAATGGAAGCATCACAACAAACACCGAGGAAGGAGAATCATAAAGATATACTTTTAAAATTTATATTCCGCCAAACTGGAAAACCTAAAGAAATGGATACATTTCTTGGTATACTTAAATCAAGATGGAATAAACGATTTAAACAGACTTATGACCTCTTGTGAAATAGAAGCAGTGACTGAAACTCTCCCAACTGAAAACATCTTGGGGCTGGAAGGATCCAGTGCAGAGGAACTAACATCAGTACTGTTCAAATTATTTCACCAAATAAAAACTGAAGGAATGTTTCCTAATTCTTTTTACAAAGTCACTACTACCCTGAAACCAAAACCACACACAGACACCCCCTCAAAATGAAAACTGCACTAATATCCCTTAGGAACATAAATACAAAAGTTTCCCCCAAAATTCTTGAAACCAAATTCAAGAGCACATCAAAACGGTCACCCACCATAGTCAAGCTGGCTTCATCCCAGAGACTCAGGGAGGGTGCACCATGTATAAATTAATAAATTTAATCCACCACATATACAGACTGAAAGACAAAACCACATAATCATCTCATTAGATACAGAAAAGGTCTTTGACAAAATCCAACATCCCTTCATGATAAAAGCCCTAGAGAAACTAGGGATAAAAGGCGCATTCCTCAACATAAATAAGGCCATTTACAACAAGCTCACAACCAACACCATCCTAAACAGAGAGAAGTCTCCCTAAAATCAGAATCACGATACCGTTGTCCACTCTCTCCATACATATTCAAGACTTGGTCAGACCAATAAGACACCTGAAGGAGATCAAGAGGAGACAAATAGGGAAGGAAAAATCAATGTATCCTTACTTGCAGATGATACTATTTTATACATAAAAGACCCTAAGGACTGTACTAGGAAGCATAGACAGCTAACAAAGAATTTCAGCAAAGTATCAGAATACAACATTGACACACAGAAATCAGTGACCCTCCTGTATACAACTGACAGACTGAGAAAGAAATCAGGGAATCATGACTTTCACAATAGGCTCATAAAAAAATACTTTGGGGTAATTCTAACTAAGCAAGTGAAAGATTTGTATACTAAGAACTGCAAGATGGCAGCTGAAGAGATGACTCAGTGGTTGAGAGCACTGACTGCTCTTCCAGAGGACCCAGGTTCAATTCCCAGCACCTACATGGCAGCTCAAACTGTGTGGAACTCCAGTTCCAGGTGATTGGATACCTTCACACAAACATATATCCAAGCAAAACACTGACACATATAAAACAAAATAAAATAAATCATTAAAAACTGTAAGATGTGGAGAAAGAAATTGAAGATATCAAAAAATGGAAAGATCTCCCATGATCATAAACAAATAGGATTAATATAGTTGAAATTCCTATCCTACCAGAAGCAATCTACAGATTCAATACAATCCCCATTAAAATTGCAACAATTTTTCATAAAAATTTAAAAGAAAACAAAAACTTTCATATGGAAACATACAAAAAACTCAGGATATCATTTAAAAATCCTGAATAATGAAACTGGAGATTTCACCATCCCTGATTTCAAGTTGTATTACAGAGCTATAGCAATAAAAACCTGCATGTCATAAAGACAGACATGCTGATCAATGGAATGAAATTGTTGACCCAGATGTAAATCCACATATCTACAGACCCTTGAGTTTTGACAAAGAAGCCAAAAATACACCATGGAGAAAAGACAGTATCTTCAGCAAATGGCGCTTATCAAACTGGATGTCTGCATGTAGAAGAATGCAAATAGATCAATTACTTACTACCCTGCCCAAAACTCAACTCCAAAATAGACCAAAGATGTCAGCATGAAACAAGATACCCTGAATCTGATGAGAAAGTGAGGAATACTCTTGAACTCACAAGAACAGCAAAGGACTTTCTAAACAGAATACTGGTAGCACAGGCACTAAGATCAACAATTAATAAATGGGACCTCATGAAACTGAAAATCTATACAACAAAGAACATCATCATTTGAGCAAAGTGGCAGCCTACATAGTGTTAAAAAAACCTTTACCAATCATACATCTGAGAGGATTAATAGCTAGAATATATAAAGAACTTTTAAAAAATTAAACATTGCCATGCAGTGGTGGTGCATGCCTTTAATCCTAGCAATCAGGAGGCAAAGGCAGACAGATCTCTGAGTTCAAAGCCAGCCTGTTCTACAGAGTTCCAGGACAGCCAGGGTTGTACAGAGAAAACCTGTCTTGAAATACACACACACACACACACACACACACACACACACACACACACACAAATGAACATCAAGAAAACAAAAAACCCAATTACAAATAGCGTATAGAACTAAACAGAATTCCCAAAAGATATAGCACAAATGGCTGAGAAATACTTATTACAACATTGACAATTTTAAGCCTTTGGGGAAATGCAAATTAAAATTACTTTGAGATTCCATCTCACCCTAATCAGAATGGCCAAGATGAATAAAAGAAATGTCAGCTGATGCTACTGAGATGTGGAGCAAGGGGACACTCCCATTGCTGGTGGGAGTGCAAACTTGTACAGCCACTATGGGAGTCAGTGTGGCAGTTCCTCAGGAGCACAAGAATCGATCTATCTCAAGATCCAACTAGCCCACTCTTTGGCATATATGCAAAAGGGATGCTTCGTCCTACTGCAGAGACCCTTGCTCACCCATGCTCATTGGTGCTCTGTTCATGACAGCCAGAAACTGGGAACAACCTAGATGTCTACCAGCTGGTGACTGCACGGTGTAAATGTGCTGCAAAAGCGTGGTACATTTGCTTGCACAATGGAATATTGTCTAGCTGTTAAGAAAAGTCAGATTTGCAGGTAAATGGATGGAGCTAGAAACCATCACCATGCGTGAGGTGACCCAGGCCCCACAAACAAACGCTGTATGTCTATTATATTGTATTTCTATTATAATATGTGGATGCTACTTTTTAAGCTTTAGATATGTATGTTTCAATCCAAATAACCATAGAGGTTAAGTTGCTAGTAAGGAAGCAGGAGTGAGATGTTGCAAAGAAGGGGCAATAGAGTAGCGTTATAAAGAGAAGGAGAAAACAGGAGAATTAAATAGGGGGAGGAATGGGAGGATAGAGTAAAAGAGGAAATATGGAGAGAGACAGCTAAAGGCCCTTTGAAAAGCCCTATGAGAACCTGCTATTGCAGACGCTTCCTAAAATATACATATATGAATGAAATCTAAATGAAGTCACCATATAGTGGAGGAGATAATGGTCCATCACCAATCAAAACCTCCAATACCTGGTTACATCTTGTTGAGTCGCTGGCCAAAGGGCTCCCATAGCCCCTACTACCACTGTTGTAGGAAGCCGCTTACCACCTCCACCCAAGGTTCCCATTGGCCCCACCACCACCATCCAACATGATAAGCTACTGCCAAGGCTATTGGTCACTCTCTCCACTGATGGTAAGACCCTAATGCTGAAGACACAATTTCCTTATGTCAATGAACATAGAGAAATGGAGCTGGTGCCTAACTAGAAGCTTTACCACTACGAAACAGTATTCATGGTGCTGAATACAAATAGCATTCATTTTGCCCTCCATCAGAGGAGAAAAGTAATCATTTCTTTTACCCAGAAACAACCTCATGAACAACAGAGACCCGCCTGAAAATGTCATGAGAGTAACCAACCATTTTTAAATTAGATTTAAGGCCTACTCCATGATACAGAACCTATATAGGACACTGCAAAAGTGGCTAAGAATCTAAGACTAGATAGGTCATGAGCTTAGGGGGAAATCTACTACTATTATTCTGCTAAAGGAATTTAGCAATAAAACGACTCCTAAGATATATTACTATACCCATAGGTCACACATCCACCAACCCTCGTCAGGGAAATTTCTTCTTGCAGTATGTGGTAATAAACACAGAAAACAAACAATGTATAGAGCATCAGAGACCTTGGAACACGCAGTCCTAAATGGAATGTCTTTCCTCCTGAGGGCTCAGGGAGCCCCGCAGAAAAGGCAGCTGAGAGAGTGCGAGAGCCGGAGGGAACAGACGACACCAAGGACAGTGTCTTCCAGATGCTACAGGGCTGATGCACATCTGGACTCACAGAGACCCCGTTCCAGCACACAGGTGGCCTGCACAGGTTCAAACCACACAGTCCCACACTGAGAAGGGGGAGTGGACACAAAGTCCCACTCCTAACCAAGAAGCTTTTTGTAAAGATGCCTATTGGGAAATTTAAAAACTCAGTTTTCTCCAATGGGATGTTACTGGGTATATCAACCACACTCCAGAGCAGGCTCCATATTCAGGAGTAGCTGGTGCCAAAAACTGGATAGCCACAAGTAAAAGAATGAAAGTAGTTCCCTATTTTTCAGCCTGCACACACACACACACACACACACACACACACACACACACACAATCAACTCCAGCTGGATCAAAGACATGATTATAAGACTTGAAACTCTGCTAGAGGGAGAAGCAGGGGGAATGCTTTGGGGTCACAGGCATGGCTTCGAGGTCACAGGCATGGGCTTCAGAGTCACAGGCATGGGCTTCGGGGTCACAGGCATGGCTTCGGGGTCACAGGCATGGGCTTCGGGATCACAGGCATGGGCTTCCGGGCACAGGCATGGGCTTAAGGGTCATTCAGGATCACAGGCATGGGCTTCAGAATCACAGGCATGGGCTTCAGAATCACAGGCACGGGCTTTGGGGTCACAGGCCTGGGCTTCGGGGTCACAGGCATGGCTTTAGGTCACAGGCATGGGCTTTGGGATCGGAGTCACAGGCAAGGGCTTAGGGGTCACAGACATGGGCTTAGGGGTCACAGGCATGGGCTTCGGGGTCGCAGGCATGGGCTTTCTGAACAGACTTTAGGCACTCTGAAAATAATGTGAGCAACTGACAAATAAGATTTTATGAAATCAAAAAGCTTTTGCACAGTGAAGGAAGCAGTTAACTGAGCAAAGAGACGGCCTACAGAATGGGAGAGAACCTTGGCTAGCCACCCATCTAACAGAGGATTAGTATCTAGAATATACAATGAACTTAAAAAACTAAACAAGAAGATATGAAATAACTCAATAAATGGGTTAAAGACATGAACAGACAATTCTCAAAAGATGAAACACAAATGTCTAATAAACATGAAAAATTTAAACTCACTAGCCATTAAAGAAATGCAGATCAAAACAACGGACACATACCATGAAAACTTAATCAAGTCAGTGTCCTGATGCCAGCTATGAGGACTTGAGGCTGAGACTGTGCTGTCACTGTCCAGCACACGTTGGCCATGTGATGCCCTCAGTATTGGGCTCGTAGCCTCCCTAAGTGTGAGCCAATAATCTTCTAATTGCAAGTCACGCAGTCTCTGTATCACAGCAGAAAACAGTATAAGACAGGGACTCGGAGACACAGCAGCTGGCACAGGCTTGAGAATGCCAAGAAGAAATCACAGTGGCATCAGGACACGAACTCGATATCAGGTAACAAATGCCAGCTTGTTCGAACTCTGCACAAGGCAACCAAAAGGAAGTTTCAGGACTTAACTCCCCCCGCCCCGTGTTAGCCAGGCTCACCACTGTCAGAGGCAGCAGTTATGAGTCGTTCAATGGAAAGTCAAGTGGACATACTGAGTCCTTCCTCACTCTCCCCCATCTGTCCTTTCTTCTCAGCCACAGGGATGTCTCCGCCGACAGTGCCTGCTGCAGCCAGTTCCTCCCACAGCTCCTCCAACAAGTGTTACCACACAGAGTGTTAGAGCCCCAGGTCAGGCGGGTAGCTAGCGGCTGGCCTTTCCCAGCATGCTCAACATCACATGTAAACTGATCTCACAGTTCATCCCCCACCCCACCTCCTTTGCAGGCCTTCCTTTGTCAAGAGTCAGCCTACTCGTCCAAAAGGAAGCCAGAAAGATTGACATTGTTGTTATTGGGGCTGCGGCCTCAGAGCTTGTAGGAGTGGGGTTATGGGTGGGGGTCCTGGAACTCCTGCTGGGTGAGGGCTTGGCTTCAAGACACCAACTAGGGTCTGTGCCTGAACAATTTCCCCACAGCAGGAAAGACAGAAAAGGAACCTCGAAGCCACGCAGAGCTGGCTGAATGTGCAGAGCAGGGAGAGCCGGGGAAGCCCAGATGGGGGCAGAAACCCTGGAGCCTCTTTTTCAGGAGATTCAAACCTTGAATACTATTCCAAAAATAGTCCCTAGAAGCCAGAAGGCTCCCAAGCGAAGAAGAGATTTAATTTAGATAGCACAGCAGAAAGGCTTGAAATCGGAACTGACAGCAAGCAAAGGGTTAGGATGCCTCCCCCGGGGCGTGACCCAGACTCTAAATGAGAAAACGTGATTCTCCACCAGACAGACGGTTACCCTCGCCAGCCTCCCTAGCCAGTGTGCCCACTGCTGCATGGCTGCAGCCCCCTCTACAAGAGAAAGGCCTTGCTCTCGGCCGTAGGTGATGAACAGGAGCCGCTGTGGAGCAAGAGACATCCTTCCGGTGCCACGTCAGTGAGGACCCTCATCACCAAGGTCCTTCCATCAGTTGCCTCTTGGATGTGGGTCATGAACGGAACTGAATGGCTCTGGCTTAAGTCTGAGTCGGGCTTTTGCTACATTCATTGGGGAGAGCAGTTCACGCACTCAACAAGCCTTTACCGAGTAACTGCAAACCATTCCCCGTGGGTGAAGACCGTGAGCAAATAGGATTGCTGTTTGTAAGGAGCTAACATTTTAGACATGGAGAAACATAAAAGATGAGTGCTCTGATATATGAAAAAGACAAACCTTGTCACCAGAACATGAATGGGGGAAGACGGGAGATAGATTATTCTTAACTGGGTATGTAGCTGTGTCCAGGCTGAATCCTGACTGAGTTCACTTTGGTCCAAGATGGCCTACGCCCCAGTTTCTGCTCAGAAGAAGCCCACTTTTCCAGGATTTGTTTTTGCTAGTTGGCTTTTCCTCTGTGGGAGTTTCAGAGTCTCTGGCTCTTACCTCAACCAGTCAGATCCCTGCTGTCACTGAAGGCTATCCACAGAGTGCAGCTCACCTGATTCAATTCAAGGAGAAATGAGACCTGGCCCTGGCCCTCACCCTACAGAACAAAAGCCCAGACACCCCAGAGGCAAAGGTGCTTCTGCTCTGGACCCCAGTCCCCTCAACGGAGTCTGTCTCTTTGTGAGGGGGGCATGCATATATGTATTGGGGTGGGTGCCCTCCTCACTAATGGCTCCCTGGCTTGGTGGTTGAAGACACAGGTCTCTCCAGTCTCTAAAGGAAAAAAACCTGTGTAAGACACAAGAGGAACCCCCACACCTCTGGGGTACAGTCCTTATTTTGGGGTAACGAATCCTCAGGAGCAATGCTTGGTATTTCCAAGAGACTCGGGTCTGAGCAGGTCGGGAATCAGGCAAAGATCGACACCAGCTTCCCCAGGACAATGGACGATGGGGCTTAAGCTGGTTTAAATTCAGTCTAGTTTGCCACCCGGTTCATGGCCTTGTGTGAAAAGCCTTTCAGAATAGCCTCCAAGCACACACTCAGAGCAGAAAGCAGGCACTCGGGCCAGTGTGCGAGTTTACCTCGCCTGTCTCTACCTCCACAGCTGCTACTGTTCTGTGCAATAGTGAGGCTAATTAAGGCAGAGTGCGCAGAGCGCACAAAGCACGGGAGAGCCGACACGAGCCAGAGAAAACTTTTATGGACTCTTGGAGATAGATCAGAAGTTCATTCGCTGAGAAAATTAAGTCTATTCATCCAGCTCTTTAGCCAAATTCACTTTTATACTAACATTAATATATATCCTGACAGTCCAGCCTGCTCTCAGAGGGCTGACAAGCCCGAATGTGTCTCTCAGCCTCTCTCTGCGCCCCCTTCCAGGTGAGCGCTTATCTCCTCTTCCACACCTGGAAAAGCCTATTCATCTTGGAAGGCCTCATTCACATACCATCCTCTGCGTGAAGCTTTTCAAACTCTTCATCCCCACCTCCCCCAATAAGAAGCACATTATTTCTTATCTTGGTGCTGTGTCCTCCCTCCCACCAGACGCTCGCCACAGTCTGTGCACACACGGTACAAGGCCAGTGGTTCACGGTCCTGTTACTGACATGAACTCATGATCCTCAGGAAGGTAAGAGCCCTGCTCCGTTCATGCTTGCAACCCTGGTGCCAGGCACTGTGCTTGGCATATATCCACCCTTAGTTACTGAAGGATTTCTGAGCCTCCATTCCTCTTCTGCAGAGTGTTAAGGTCATCAACAACTCAGCCCCTGGCCGCATGCACTATGTCAAATGTGAAACACTACCTTGCCCTCCACAGACTACCTCACCCAAAGTTGACTCAATTCATGTCTTCCACCTCCCAGAATCCTGATGGACAAGAGTCAACAATATTGATGTCACTATCTTAGGGTTTTATTGCTGTATAGAGACATCCATGACCATGGCAGCTCTTAGAAAGGAAAACATTTAACTGGGACTGGCTTACAGTTCAGAGGTTTAGTCCATTATCATCATGGCGGGAAGCATGGTGCCATGCAGGCAGACATGGAGCTGGAGAAGGAGCTCTCTCTCTCTCTCTCCCTCTCTCTCTCTCTCTCTCTCTCTCTCTCTCTCTCTCTCTCTCTCTCTCACACACACACACACACACACACACACACACACATTGCTAATAAATAATTCTTAAGTTTCCTCTTGCTATAGAGAACGGATTGTGGGGGCTAGGAGCAGGGAGACCAAATAGGAGCATCCTGGGGCAGACTAGGGAGCTTGTGGAGTGAAGACAGCTGGAAGCGAGTCTGAGTGAGTTTCAGAGAGGGAACCCAGAGGACCTGGGGGGGGGCGGTGGGAGCTAAGGTGCCAAGGACAGCATGATCTAACTCTTCATGCAGGCTGCACTAATAAAGCCCAGAGGCTGGGAGTCCTAGCAGATCCAGGGTCTGTTAAGAACCTGTTTTCTAGCATGGTGCCTCTCTACCGACCCCTTGTGGTGTGGAAGGAGCAAGGCAAGACTTGGATTATCTCCTTTCCTGGAGATACTGGACAGAAGTAACTGAGAGAGGAGAGGATTTCTTTAGAGAGGACGCTGTTGGCTGTGGCAGCGTTCACAGCTTGGCAGCGGGAGCCTGGGGCAGATGTGTGTTACATGGTATCAACCAGAAACAGCTGCACTGGAAACACAGCTGGTCTCTAACCCTCAAGACCCATCCCTGTAGAAAGAACAGTGGTTCTCAACCTTCTTGATGCTGTGATCCTTTAATACAGTTGTGGTGATCCCAACCATAAAATGATTTCATTGCTTCTTCGTAACTGTAATTTTGCTACTGCTATGAATCGTAGTGTAAATACCTGTGTTTTCTAATGGTCTTAGGCGACCCCCAGGTAGGAGTTGTTCGACCCTCAGAAGGTTGTGACCCACAGGTTGAGAACTGCTGCTGTAGCCTTTCATCTGTCATGTAGGTGCAGTATCCAGAAAGATTCCATAACCTCCCAAAAAAGCACGACTAGACTGAGACCAAATGTTCCAAGATGGAAACCTGTAGGGAGGATTCCACGTTCCAACTGCAACATTTCCCAAAGCCAGCCTGTCACCTTTGGTACTCAACAGAAGCACGTAGAGGGGACACAAACAGCAACAGACAGATTTCCTTACACCCCTTTTAAATAATTAAAAGTCAGTGCAGTTTTGCATATTTTAACTGCTAAGTACCACTGGTAGGCCTGGACATTGTATACAGATCAATATAAGAAGGCTCTAAAAGCCAGGCATAATGGCACACACCTTTAGTCCCAGCACTCAGGAAGCAGAGGCAGGCAGATTTCTGTGAGTTTGAGGCTAGCCTGGTCTACATAGTAGGTTCCAGGACAGCCATGGCTACATAATGGGAGACTGTCTTAAGAAGAGGAGGGGAAGACAAGGACAAGGACAAGGATGTGGAGGAGAGAAGAAAGGAAGGAGAAAAAGAGGAGGAGGAGGAAAAGGAGGAGGAGGAGGACGACGACTCTAATAAAGCAGAAAAAGAAGCAACTTGATGAGGGGCCTTGGGCTATGAAGAATATAGTGTGAATTCCCTGAGCTTAGTGTTTTCCTAACGTCCCAAGCAGACCACAGAAGCCGGCAAGCTGGGAACACCAATAGGCATGGATTCCAAATGAAGCCCCGAGAAGCCAGCTCTCAGCCAGAGGACTGGGAAAGAAGCACCCGAGCAAGACCGACACCTCTAGGTGAAAACCTCTCTACTCCAGTCCGTCACCACAGAACGCCCTGTGACCCTGCAGTCACCCACACCGGCAAATGGGGAGGTGGCAGTGCAGACCCCTGTACTGGTAAGCCTTAAAGAGGAACGCCAACACAAAGGGACGTGTCCCTGCTGGCCAGTAAGAAGCAGCTCCCTTGTAACCATGGAGACCCCAGGAAGCAGCTGGAGCTGAGCCCTCTCCAATGAGCAAGGAAGAACCTTCCCATTCCCAAACAGGGTGGCGCCAGAAGACCAACAAGTAGGAATTTGGCCACCTCTCAGAACTGAGATAAGGGAAAAGACCTGGAAGGAGTTAAGGAGGGGGAAAGAATATGATCAAAATATTTTATGAAATCAGCTCTACCCCTCAAACATGTTTAAAAGAAATAATGAGATCACTCCATGTCACTGCATCCTTGGAGACCGCATGGGAAACGAAGACACCTGGCTCCACCAATCACTGATGAGGAACCTATAGCCCCTACCCACTCTTTCCAAGCCAAGTGGGATCAGGAAGATCTACTGCCATCTGGCGGTTGCAGGGAGTGCCAGCTTCTCCTTGACAGAAATGACACTTTAAATAGGGTCTTTGTTTTTACATTTCATTATCATACACATGCCACAGAGAACGGAGAGGGGGTCAGAGAGAACATGCAGGAGTTGGCTATCTCCTGCCGCGTGGGTTCAACCTCAGATCAGACTTGGCGGCAAGTACATTTACTCACTGAGCTGTCTCTACAGCCCTAAAACAGCTTTTTAAAATAAGTCTTTAAATAGGTCTTTATTATTTTTTTTGTTGTTTCTGGTTTTCTCTTTTTGTTGTTTTTCAAGACAGGGTTTCTCTGTGTAGCCTTGGCTGTCCTGGAACTGTCCTCACTCTGTAAACCAGGCTGGCCTCGAACTCACAGAGATCCCCCTGCCTCTGCCTCCCAGGTGCTGGAATTAAAGGCGTGCGCCACCACCGCCCAGCTAAATCAGGCTTTAGAATAAAATTTAAATACATACTATGAAAAAATCAACATATAAAGAAACTTTTCAAACTGTATGATGCAAAGACAATTAATAAATGTTAATCCTGAGATGATAGAAATACTGAAATCATCCAAAAAGGTTTTTCAAACAGCCAAGATAAAAGTTTTTAACAAGCAATTGCAAACCTGGTTGAACAAGTAAAAAATAGATTGGACATAGTGGCGCACACCTTTAATCCTAGCACTTGGAAGGCAGAGGCAGGAGTAAAAGTAAAAAAAAAAAAATAGAAGTTATAAAGAACAACCAACTGTAAACTTAGATTTGAAAATAAAGTAGCTGAAATGAAGGGTTGGAAAGATGGCTCAATGGCTCAATCATTAAGGGCAGTGACTGCTCTTCCAGAGGACCCGGGTTCAATTCCTAGCACCCACCTGGCAGCTCACAACCATCTGTAATTCTAGTTCCAGGGGGTCCATTGCCCTGTTCTGGCCTCTGTGGGCACAGGCACACACATGGTGCACAGACATACATGCAGTCAAAACAGCCATACACATAAGAGAAACTAATTGACTAATTTTTTTATGTCAGTGAAGCGGACCTGGGAGATTGGCTCAGTCAAGTGATGTCTTTGGCACAGAACACGAGGAGGTCCTGAGTTCAGATTACCAGCGACCAGATGAAGCCTGGAGTGGAAGCACACACTATAGACCAAGAGGTGGAGAGGCAGACCGGAGGAACTCCGGGCGGGAAAATAGATTCAGGAAAATAAACAGAGTCTCAAGGACCTGTAAGGCTATAAGAAGAGTCTTAAGTCATTTATTTAGAGTTTCAGAAGGAGAGAGAAAGATACTCAAAGAAATAATGGCTGAAATCATTCCAAGTTCAAAAATATGAGCAATCCTCAAACATGATAAGGCATAAGAAATCTATGCCAACACACATCATGACTAATTGAATTAATTAAACTTACTAAAACAAATCTACTTGAAAATAGTTTAAAAAAACAAAACAAACACAAACACAAATAAAACAAAACAAACAAACAAAACCTGGCAGCTCATCCATAGGAGTAAAACAAGAGATTTCTCATTAGGCACCGTGGCTCAGAGGGCCGTAGAATATAACAGAACAATTTTCAGCATTTAAAAAGAAAGCTATCAATCAATAATTCTGTATCAAATTACAATATAATTTATTTAACACATGTTTGCTCTGTTTTTATGAGCCTTGTAAGTACGCACACAAGTTTTAAGCTTTGGTGGCTTTTTAAGTTTCTATTTTGGTGCCTAAATATCTAGTACCATGTCTGATGGATAAAAATAAGTAGATCCCTTTTCAATTTCTCTAATGTTTGTAATGCAGTGTAGCGTCAGCCGGCAGTCATGTATGGAAGTTGACAGTACACCACCTTACATACTCAAGAGTTGATGGAGTAACCAACCCGCTTTTTCATTTTTAAATGAGAAGCACAGTGCCACCTCCTGGTAGGGGTGTGTCATAAGGTCGGTTCATGAAAGCTCTCTGGTGGGGCCTCCATCCATCTCGGTGTGTCTTTCTCTCATACAAATTAATAATAATAATAATAATAATAATAATAATAATAATAATAATAATATAGTAAAAATAATACACTTTGAAACAGGCCAGGAAAGATGGTTCAGCAATTAATAGCCCTACTGCTCTGGCAGAGGCCCCAAATTCAGTTCCCAATCACCCACATTGAAGAGCTCACAACTGCCTGTAACTCCAGTTACAGGACCCTGACCCCTCTTCTGGGCTCCATGGGCACTGCACTTACCCAGACATGGACACACAGAAACATACACAATTATGAAAAATAAATATACCTTTTTAAAAATGTTGCCTTTTGACCACACTCGCACACGTGCACACACATACATCATGGGACATGTGCACCTACAGCTCAAACACACACACATTATACACACGTAATAATAATAATAAAATGTTTAAAAGAGGATTGACCATGATGTAATCCAAAAAAATCAGATCAATGACCACAAAACTATAACATCTTTTTGTTCTCTCCTAGCTGTTTGTCATGGCAAATGACTACTTGACCATAATTCACAGCCTGCCTACTTATAGCTTGGGTCTGGTGAAAAGCGTATTCAATCACTTCAGTGGGAATAATAAATATCAAACTTATATTTTATTATTTAAATGGGCCTCATAAAGTAAACATCATAGCAATTTGCTGCTGTTGGGAGTTGAAAGACAAGGGAAGCAAACTGGAAACAGGAGCTCCAAGGTGACCATAGTTAGGAGCCCTGAAGCCACAAAAGACATTGAGCCACTGTCCAACCCTGTAGTGAGGAGCAGCGGGCTGTGTTCCTGCCACCCAGCTCCCGGCCTCCTGGCTAGCTTGTGCCCCTAAAATAACAGCACACAAACTGTATTCATTTAAACACTGCCTGGCCCATTAATTTCAACCTCTTATTAGCTAATTCTCACATCTTGCTTTAACCCATATTTAGTAATGTGTGTAGCACCACAAGGTGGTGGCTCACCGGGAAAGATTCAGCATGTCTGACCTGTAGGCTGGCTCCGTGGCATCTGTCTCAGAGAGGAAAGGCATGGCATCTGTCTAACTTCCCTTCTTCCCAGCATTCTGTTCTGTCTACTCCACCTATCTAAATCCTGCCCTATCAAAAAGCCAAGGCAGTTTCTTTATTAACCAATGAGAGTCCTCCATCACAACCCCACCACCACCACCACCACCACCACCACCACCACCATGAGAAGAGCCTTTTCCACCTGCTACTTCCTGCCTTTTGTGATAGTTCTTTGCAAAGCCCACTCTGATTTATTTTAAATCGGGGGGGGGGGTAACACACCAACATACGGGGGGTACTTCCTCTAAACACTTTCCAAGTCCCTGGAAAGGTGCCAGTGACCCTTGGATCCCATGGTGGGTGGAGGACATCAGTGGGTAAGGGACAGATAGATATGCCATGCAGAGAAAGCTTGGGATGGAGAGTTTATTTAGTGAGTATTGGGAAGGTATAGCAGGAGGAAAGAGTATGGGGGAAGAGAGAGAAATAGAGAGGCAGAGAGGGGGGGTAAGAGAAGCAGAAGGAGGAAGGCAGAGAGCTGCCTCCTCAGAAGAAAGTGGGGAAGAGTGGGAGACTGGTTTGCCTCAGGGAGAAAAGGGAGATTGGGAGTGGGGGGGGGGGAACTCACCTCTTAAAGAGACAGGATACCCAGGTGACAGGGCAGGCCAGCAAAATCATAACAGAAAGACCTAATACACATCTACTAAAGAGGTTTCCTTTGGGGTGAGCAGCTGGCATGTCAACCTAGCCATGGCTGGACACCAGCTATAAGCTGTGGGCTGTGCGCCTGTCTGGATATGCCACCAAGAATCCAGCTTCTCTGTCTGACCTGCCTATAGTCCAAGGGCAGGGTGAATCCCACAGCCCTCCCTATGTGCTGGCACTCAGTCACACCACCACAGTGTCTGGCACAGAGGCGGCCTTCCTGAGATGCCTCGTGTGTGAATGAGTGAACAAGCCGTTTCAGCCATAATCCCCACAGTCCCTCACTCACCATGCCCTCTTTCCAGGTAACACATGGAAAAACTGTCTTAATTTTTGCTATATACATGCGATGATTTATCCTGTTTGTCAACACAACAGCACCTAGAATCAGCTAAACCCCAGGCTACTGAGTATGTGGGACCAGCCATGATAAGCTAAGTATGGACAGGTCACCCAAAGGAAGTACTTTACTTCCAACCACTATCACCTCCCAGAGTAGAACTTGGCCATCCATAAATTTAAATGGAGGCCAGAGTCTCAGTAGTTTACCCTGAGGCAATGCCTGGCTGCAGAAGGAACCACAGCTGAGATTACCAGACCCCCCCCCCCAAGAACAGACCATGCAAAGGAAATACCTAAAGTTCTAACCACTGTAGATAGGACACCACTGTAGATAGGAACACCTGCCAGCGCACATTCACCAGGACACCCTAGACAAATGTCAGCCAATCAGGGGTCTTAAACCTCAGAAATCCCTCACCCCCATCTTTACTACTATAAAACCCTATTCTAATTGAGCTCCGGGCTCTCCGGTTGTTCCAATACGTTGGACATGTGGAGAGACCGACTTTGCAAACTTGATTGAAATAAAGGCTCTTTGCTTTTACATACGGGACTCGGTCTCCTTGTTGGCTTTTGGGGGGACTTTGCAGATTTGGGCATAACATTTGGGGGCTTGTCTCAGATCCCCCAAGGCCCACTAGGACTACCATCCGTATAACGGATGAGTAAGCTTTCTGTGTTTTGTTTCATGTCTCATGTCTGTCTGTGAGTGGGCCCAGGAAACATAGTGCCTGAAGACTATCTGTGGATGCACAAAAAGATCACAGGCGGGGCACCCGGGAAAATGTTCTCAGGGCTCTTCTACAGAGGGTGGTTCCCTCTGGTGTGGTGACATGCGGGGAGTGTGGGAGACATGCGGGTCTCTCAGTTCTGTGGTGTGGCATGCGGGTAGCGTGGGGAGATACACGGGTAGCATTTCTCAGTTCTGTGGTAAGACACGCAGGTAGCATGGTCAGTTCTCTGGTGAGACACGCGGGTAGTGGGTCTCAAGTCTGTATAGAGACATGCAGATAGCGGGGTCTCCTTGCAATAGAGGGGCTGGTCACACCCGCAAAACAGCTTGAGCTGTGTCTTTGGTTTGGTTCGGTACCATTGTCCTGTTAGTTGTCCTGTATGTCTGTGTATTGTGTCTTGTGCTTTTGTCCTGACTTAAACTGACTCTGACAGACTCAAATCATGACTTCTTTGACTTTGATATTGTGGTCACTGACAGGACTTTAGAGACAGGGCCATAAGCATAGGGGTATATTTTCCTTGCCGCCTTAAACATTTCATGAAAAGGAGTCAGCCTTGGCCCCAAGCACGAGGCTGCCGGGCTTGTGTGGCTGGGTGGTTGGGCTATGCAGCCTTGCTGTTACAATGTAGCAAGGCTGCCAGGCACAGTTGTAGGGGGCGGATGTATCCCAATAGGATTTCAAACCCTGAACAGAGAATCTGGGGTTAATCGCTATGGCTTGAAGAGGTTAACAATATTTTCCCCTCCATGCTGCATACCATCCTGCCCTCTCTCGTGCTGGTGGATGAGTTCCCTCCACCAGCCCTGGGGGCTGCAAGCCGCAACTTCTGGTCAAACCTGACTTAGGTTTGTCTCTGCGGGTCAAGGACTCTTTCAGATCCAATGGGTTATAAAAATCTGTCATCATTTATAGGGGCTGGTTACAAGTTATTATTGGTTAATGTAAAAAAAAGAAAAAGAAACCTACTGATGGTCTCAAATGTTTCACACTGGTACAGGATTTTATGTGCTGTTCTTGTTTAAAATATTGTAGCCATACGTCATGCACCAGTCACTGAGGAAAACCTCAAAAAAGACCAGTAAGAGTTTTTATATTGTCTAAAAAAATAAGAAGACTGTAATATGTCGTCTGGAAAGGGAGAAAAAAGGGGATGTATACTATGTTTGCTGTGGTTTCTCATACATGCAAATACTAAATGTGCTTGTTTTGTTGTAAAGTTTGTCTATGTAAGTTTTTTGTTTGTTTTTGGTTTTTTTTTTTTTTTTGGAAGCATGGAGCTGAGACAGAAATGGTCTATTTGTGCTGTTACGGACCTGACTTCAGAAATTTATCACTGAGCTCTGATTACTAAATTTGGGTTAGCAAAAATTCAAATAAATTTTTGATATAGATAATATTAAAATTGTTATATGCTGTTGTTTTTTTAAGCTGGTTCTAAAATTAGATTATGGCTCTTCCTTTGCTAGACCCATGTTTTATTTACTTAAAATCTATACATGGATAATTTTTTTTTTTTTTTTGGTTTTTTGAGACAGGGTTTCCCTGTAGTTTCTAGAGCCTGTCCTGGATCTAGCTCTTGTAGACCAGGCTGGCCAGAGATCCGCCTGCCTCTGCCTCCCGAGTGCTGGGATTAAAGGCGTGCGCCACCACCGCCCGGTGATAATTTTTTTAAAAAATCATAAGGAGGCATAATTCCATTTTAAATTTCAGATTGCCATTTTACTAGAGTTTTAAAAAATGGATGCCACATGATTTCACCGCCATCTTAATTAAAGGTGACCATATGGAATAGGCCAAACAAATCTCCAAGAGAATTTGGATTAAAATAGATTAAAGCTACCTTGTTCTGCCAGCTAGACTTTGTTAATTTAAGAATCACCCAGGTAATAATGGTTAAAAAGACATTTAAGAGATTTTAAGTTTTTAAATACATTTATAAGGTTGTGAGACATCTGTGCTATAAAATATTTTATATTATGTTTTATATTGTTAGGGTTTGAGCTATTTGGATGAACTGAGTCATAATTTTTTTTGCATTAATACTAAGAGGTTTAGATCTCCTCTTCTGAAAAAAAAATGTTGTTTCTATGTCAATCACTCTGGGGTAATTAGAGATTCAACGGCTTTGCTAACAATAAAAAACAAAATGTTCACACTTAAGCTGGATGAAAACGTGTTTAAGTGGTCTCCTTGGTTAACAACCTTGCTTCCAGCTTTAACGATCTTGCTTCTTATCAACAGAATTGATGGCTTTTGTTCGAGAACGGGTCAATACTGCTCAACTGATGGTATTAAGGTTCCAGTATCACCTCCTTCAGTCCCTGGACAGACGGGACCCATGATTGAGTCCTGTCATCAGTACTTGTGAAGGGGGGAGGGGAATGTAAGGCCTAGGAGAGTTTTCCCAGGTCACCTTAGTACACACCTGCCAAGATGGGTTCTATAGATCAGCAGGAAGGAAGACCTGAGTCTCAGTTTGCCCTAAGACTCCCTCCTGTTCCCATTTCACCTTGGGACCTGTTCCCTGCCCTTGCAGGAGACAGCATTAACAGCTAGATACAAACTTGTTCTGTGTTTACCCTCGGAATGACTAATTCAGTTTCTTTATTAGCTTTAATTCAAAATCATTACAGAGTGTGGAGTTCTAGTCTTGTAAAAGCTGCTAACTTATTATAGACTGTTAAAAAAATACAAGTTAGTCAGTCATCTTTAAAGTGCTGATATAATTAATTACAGGAATAATAAGACTTATTTAGTTCCCTGTCTATGTTTTCAAAGTCAAACTTAAAGCAAGTAATAAAAAACAAAGTTTGTCTAATCAGACATACCTAGGCAGCCCTCATACTTCAGAGATCTGCAGAATATGGCATTTAAAATAATTTAAAAGCTTATTATATTAGACAGAGACTCTGAGATCCTGGCAGTAACCTAAGCTCTCCAGAGAAGATTATGGAACACCATGATGTCTCCACCTGGATTACGATGACGCTGACCACTGGGCGAGATGATCCCCAGTGCAACACCAGCTGCCAGGACCCGGTCCAGACCATGGACAAACAGCGGGAGCTTGGAGAATCGATTGCACCTTTTGCCTAGACAAAATAAGGCCAGTCTTTCCCATGTCCTGCTTTCACAGAAAAAGGAAAAAGCTCACCTTATGAGCATGGCTGAGGCAGTAAGACTGCTATTCTGGGTACTTCTGCCTCCAATGCTATGGAGACCTGGGTATGACTAACTGTATATGGACTCTGGTCCCTGTCATTTAAAAAAATATTTATTTATTTATTTATTTATTATGTATACAATATTCTGTCTCTGTGTATGGCTGCAGGCCAGAAGAGGGCACCAGACCCCATTACAGATGGTTGTGAGCCACCATGTGGTTGCTGGGAATTGAACTCAGGATCTTTGGAAGAGCAGGCAGTGCTCTTAACCTCTGAGCCATCTCTCCAGCCCATCCCTGTCATTTTTAATAGATTTAAAAACTATTTGGTCTGTACTCAGATATACTTTATTTCTCCTTCTGAGATCTCTGATAGTATTAACGGCTAGGGCAGTTATAATGTCAGTTCAGCAGCAAAAGGCATCCAGATCCTCCCACAGAGCTACAGCCAGCTTGTTAGCTCATTAAAAAATGTTTTACAGTCTGAGGATATAAAAGTTCATAAGCTTGAGAGTCTAAAAAATAACTTAAAATGTAAATAAATGTTTCTAATTTCTCCCCCACCCCATGGTAGTTCTAATAAGCTAATAGAGCAATGATTACTTACTGTGTGGGTCACAAGCCCAAGATTTTAAATCTATTCTGGTTGCCATTTAAATATGAACTTAAACGTGTTTCTCATTGGGCCAAAGACGTCTCTGTCCAAACCATACATGGTTCTCTGAACAGCAAAAAAAATATACATACGTCTAACAAATCTGTAGTTTTTGCTAGGACTCAAAAGTATGAGTCTATTCCTTCTGTTTACAGATACCTGTTATCTGCTCTTTTTCTACAATATGGGTTTTTCTTTAAGTAAATACATTTTAACTCTGTTCCTAGTTTAAACTTATCTCAATAGGCTTCCACTTGGCTGGCAGACGCATCTAAGCATCAGTTGCTGACTACAACCTGCTCTGAATTGTGGTGAGCCCTGGACTTCCTGAAAGCTGATGTGGACCAGTCCAGCTGCTATGAACATGAATTGTCCCTGTCCCTTCAACGGAGTCTGATGAATGCCCCATTGCCTAAATTTCTTCCCCCACCTTTGGCTAGTCTTTCAACCTGCTTGGGCCCTGGTAGCAATGCCCCAATGTCAGCTTGAAGTAGTTGCAGAAAGGAACACATCATCCCATGCTCCCTGCCCAGAATAGATTGAAAGGCCGAGACAAGGGGAACTCCCTGGCATGGGGGACAAGACAACTATCTATAGTGCCTGTTAATATACTAAGTCCAGAGTTGTCAATTAATAGATTTATTAATTTAAGTAGTTCCATGCCTCCTTAAAACCAGGGGCAAGCAGGATCCAAGATTGGGTCCTGTCATCGGTGCTTGTGAAGGGGGAAATGTGGGGACCAGCCATGATAAGCTAAATATGAACAGATCACCCAAAGGAAGCTCTTTACTTCCAACCGTTATCACCTGCCAGAGTAGAACTCAGCCATCAATAAATTTAAATGGAGGCCAGAGTCTCAGTAGTTTACCCTGAGGCAATGCCTGGCTGCAGGAGGAACCACAAGCTGATATTACCCGACCCCCACCCAAGAACAGACCATGCAAAGGAAATGCCTGGTATTCCAAGCGCTGTAGATAGAAACACCTGTAGATAGGAACACCTGCCAGCACACATTCACCAGGACACCCTAGACAAATGTCAGACAATCAGGGGTCTTAAAACCTCAGAAACCCCCTCACCCCCACCTTTATTACTATAAAGCCTTATTCTAATTGAGCTTGGGGCTCTCTGGTTATTCCAATATGTTGGACATGCGGAGAGACTGAGTTTGCAAACTTGATTAAAATAAAGGCTCTTTGCTTTTACATATGGGACTCCGTTTCCTTGTTGGCTTTTGTGGGGGACTTCGCAGATTTGGGCATAACATTAGTCCTCCTGTGAGGAAGTTTCTTCATTAGGTTATTTGAAGCAGGAAGGCCCACATTAACTCTGGGTCACATTTCTGGTGGAAGCCCGCATGAAGGACACAGGAGAAGGAAACTTTGCTGTATGCTTGCTTAGCCTCACTCTCCCTGACAAGCTCATCATATCCTGCTGATAGTAAATCCAGCTTCTTTAGGTTTTCAACACAGACTGAAGACCAGCAACTCTCTAGACCCTCCAGGGCTTCAGCACCAGATCGGAACTGCAGAGACATCCGGCCTCCTGGACTGAACGACTACTGGGTTATCAGTCTTTCCATCAAGAGAGCCAATCCTGGACTACTGGAACCACAGCCCATAAATCAGCTTAGTAAATCCCTTTTTTATATCCATACACATACACACACACACACACACACACACATTCATTTTATATGTTATCTTCCTTAAGAGAACCCAGACTAATGCAACACACTAAAATAAGACCTACAAATACAGCAGCCAGTATTTACTGAGAAATTTAAATTCTCTTTCATTGTCGCTATCAAATGTTGACATAATGTGCTATTTTCTGAAAGGCCAGCAGGCGGCAGGAACGTCAGCAGAATGCCAACTGCCAGCCCCAGGGCTCCAGCTGCTGCGTCTTTGCTTTCTCATGAAGGTCGTTTGTCACCCAGAGAAACAGAAGAAAGAACACAAATATCTAAACCCTAGTAGCCTCTGCTCAACACTCAGGACAACCAGCTCCTTGCACCCTTTTCTGAGATTATTACATGCAAAGTACAGTGTCTAACACACTACTTAGGGGCTGTATAATGGCACCACTAAGCCCATTTGAAGTGCTGTGACCCACAAAAGAGAGTTCCACTGAGAAGCAGAAATGTGAATCTGATTCCTTCTTACTCAGCGTTCAGAACACATTTGAGAGGAGCAGCTCTCTAAACACGGTCTTGTAAAAGAGAATTGAACTAATATCCATTAATGATGAGATAGGTCTTTTAATGTTCAGACAAGGGCTTTGAGTGAGTTCAAAGGCTCTCCATCTGGAGACCTCATTCTCATTCTGCAGCATTTGAATTCATTTGTTGTTTGCTTATTTTGCAAGTAGCTAACTTCAGATCACAGCTAAGCATTGCCCCATGGGAACCACGGTTTTATATGACTATAACCACACAGAGAGCAGACCCATCCTAGTTATCAGGATGCTGTGATCCCCCATGCCTGGGGAAGGTGCCCCTGGTTACAGATGCTGTGGATCCTGTGTCTGGGGAAGGTCCCCCTGGTTACAGATGCTGTGGACCCTGTACCTGGGGAAGGTCCCCCTGGTTACAAACAACCGTCTCACTGCATCCCCACAGTGTAGAGGAGAGAGTGAGCACAAGAATGAGAGGAGAGAAGAAGATGTCTCCTGCCCTCCCATAAGAACGCGAACGTCGCCCTTTCTCTGCGGAATCACCATGGCGGCTGGGACCCTGTACACATATCCTGAAAACTGGAGAGAATTCAAGGCCCTCATTGCTGCTCAGTACAGTGGGGCTCAGGTCCGCGTGCTCTCCGCACCCCCCCCCCCCACTTCCACTTTGGCCAAACCAACCGCACCCCTGAATTTCTCAGAAAATTTCCTGCTGGCAAGGTTCCAGCATTTGAGGGGGATGATGGATTCTGTGTGTTTGAGAGCAATGGCATCGCCTATTATGTAAGCAACGAGGACCTGCGGGGAAGTACTCCAGAGGCAGCAGCTCAGGTGGTGCAGTGGGTGAGCTTTGTTGACAGTGATAGCGTTCCTCCAGCCAGCACCTGGGTGTTCCCCACCTTGGGCATCATGCACCATAACAAACAGGCCACTGAAAATGCAAAAGAAGAGGTGAGGCGAATCCTAGGGCTGCTGGACACTCATTTGAAGACAAGGACTTTTTGGTGGGTGAGCGAGTGGGAGGGCAGGAGACATCTTCTTCTCTCCTCTCATTCTTATGCTCACTCTCTCCTCTACACTGTGGGGATGCAGTGAGACGGTTGTTTGTAACCAGGGGGACCTTCCCCAGGTACAGGGTCCACAGCGAGTGACTCTGGCTGATATCACAGTTGTCTGTACCCTTCTGTGGCTCTACAAGCAGGTCTTAGAGACTTCTTTTCGCCAGGCCTTCCCCAATACCAACCGATGGTTCCTCACCTGCATTAACCAGCCCCAGTTCAGGCAGTCTTGGGGGAGGTGAAGCTGTGTGAGAAGATGGCCCAGTTTGATGCCAAAAAGTTTGCAGAGAGCCAGCCTAAAAAAGATACTCCAAGGAAAAAGAAGGGTTCACGGGAAGAGAAACAGAAGCCCCAGGCTGAACGGAAAGAGGAGAAAAAGGCAGCTGCCCCAGCTCCTGAGGAGGAGATGGATGAGTGTGAGCAGGCACTGAACTACACTGGGAAGTTTGTCCCAGGGACTCAGGCCACAGTGGAAGAGTTTGGATTGCAGACACATGCTCTGTGCTGGAGAGTGAAACAGACGAACAATAGACAAATGAACAAATAAAACAAACTCAAGTTCTTGTTAACTGCTTGCTAGTGAGACACTTGCAACAGTTGTCATTTGCACAGGAAACAGATCTGGAAAGGATAAACTGTTGCTCCAAGTCGGGGAACTTTAGTTTCTGTTTCCATGCTTTGCAAACCTTCCAGGCGGCTCAAAGACTAAGTACATTGACTATTGTAATTGTGTTCTACATGATCAGAGTAGCAATGAAGACATCTACATCTGGCTACAATTCTGGTGACGATTGGGGTTGTTTTGTTTTGTTTTACAGTCTTTTAAGAGTCAATTAATTTAAAATTCAAAGCATGGAGGGCCGAGGTAAGCATTTCTTACTGGTCAGCAAGCATGGAGAGCCCCCTATGGCTCTGCCTGGACAGCTGGGTCTCCAGGCTGAGGCAGAGGCAAGGTTCCATACCAAAAGGCAGCCAGGCCAGGGCTTAGAGACACATTTAATATATTTCAGTAGCAGCTGAGAATTTTTATTATTGATGATATTTCTGCGTGTTCTTCCATAGCAAAGCTCAACCTCTATTAATCTCATTTTCCCTCTGATTTTATCTTCTTCTCCAACCCAAGGATTGGCACAAATTTCATGAAATAGCATTTTTCCCAGAGCGTCGGGGTGATCACTCATTAATACTAATGCATGCCTAGAGTGATTTAAAATGCCAATTAGCCGAGCATACCAGAAGCAGCAGATTAAAACAGGCCCAGAGTTTAGGCACACCTCCACCCCACTCCCAGAGAGACCATAAACCCAACAATGGACTCTCACAGGTCGAAATACCGACCTTTATCTGTCTTAACTGCACAAATGTCTTCCGCCTTCATCCCCACTCCAACCCCTCAATTTGCTATTCCTAAAACAGGAAACTAAAATGCTGAAGAACCCTCTTGTAAAATACAAGATCCTCCACAGGGCCTGGTGAGATGGCTCTGGTTAAAACACTGCCATGGTCACCTGAGGTCCACCCCTCGAATCCACATAAAGGTGGAAGGAGAGAGTAAAATCCATAAAGTTATCCTCTGACCTCCACACCCACACTGTGGCATGTTCACCAACCCCCTACACACACACACACACACACACACACACACACACACACACACACACACAAAGCAATAATAATTTTTGTTAATCTTCCAGGAGATAAACCAAATGACCAGTCTAGCACCGTTATCTCCTGAGTGAAGAGCCCAGAGCCCGGCATGTGCTGTTGGCAAACTGCTGCTAGGGCCATGTCCACCCCACCATTCTGCCACCCATGTGACCTCACCGCAGTTAGGACTGATCCCTTCCGCTGTCCACCCAGATCCTAGCTGTCCTTCCGGCTCACACCCGACCACCTCTTCTGTGTGTTCCCAGAAGCTGTCTCCACACCCGTTTGTCAACAGTCCTCTTCCGTGAGCCTCTGCCACACAGCCCAGCGTCTTTGCTGGGATCTACGAGAGTTAGTCACGGGGAAGCACAAGATTACTGACTCGGGCTTCCATGGGGAACCAACAGGCTCCTGCCAGCATTTATCTGACCAACCAAGACCAAAGAAGTCAAACTAGCAAGTGAGCATTTCTTCTTACATGCGTTCCTTAGACAAGTCCCAGGGTCCCCGGATGTGGACGCGCCCAACTGCTGATGGTAATCTCCTGCAAAGCTGCTTTCATTAGACAGGGGAGCCTCATACAAACCTTGGCTCCCTTGTTGTTCGCTGTGTTGGCTATTATACGATATAGGTTTTCTAGAATTATCTTTATCTGAGCAGGCTGCTCTTGTTGTGCCTGAGTCCTAGGACCCCAAAGAAAACCATCACCACGGAGCCACAGTTCCGAATGCAAAATCAAGGTTTTGTTTATTAAGTACGGGCTAGCACAAGTTCTCTGCTTTACAGTCTGACAGAGCAGATGGAGAAGGATTCTCTTACTATTGTAAGGGGTTTGTAAAGACAAAAACCACAAAACAGTCAAAAGGTTACAGTCTCAAAATACAAAATTACGTATCCTATATCATAACTGGCTAAAGATTAGGTAAAGCCCAGATGTCAGTTCCTAATAGGCTATTGTTATCTAAGGGGGATAGCAACAGCTCCCCTGGTTACGTCTTCCAGACATCTGCTGACCCTTTGCTGACCACAGGGGCTGTTTGAAATATTCCCCAGCTGACAGGGGAAGTTGGAGGGTGGTCAACATTCTCTGTATGACTACCGGTGGAGGAATGGGCTGCAGTCAGTGTAATATTCTGGCTCTTTAAGAGACAAGCCACGCCCACTCCCTTCCTGCCTGTTAGTTTAAATAGAGTTTTGATGTTAAAAATATAAACAAGGAAGTGTCACACAGCTAGAACTCATCCGTTTCTATTGAGGAGCTGTATAGACTGTGGCTTAGGTTAATGATTAAGAAAAACAATTGAGCCCCAGAAGCCAGGCTGGCCCTAATTCTCTTAATGCTGAAAGATGCAGTCACGGGGTTTCCATGTGCATCATTAGCCAAAACAAAGCTTTAAAGTGACTTCAGGCTGGATCAGATGTTTAATAATAACTTTGAGATGAAAAAACTCCAGAAAACAATCTAAAGTTCACAAGGACACATAACTGAGGTCAAAAACACTAAGCAACTCAACTGTTACTAGCTGATATACTTTCTTGCTAGGGTTGGTTGGTGATCAAAGGTCATGATTAGTTCCTTGAACCCATTCCTGCCCTCAATCTTCTGATTTAAGAAACTATTGTTGAGTGGGTATATACCCTAAAGATTTAAGTGCAGCTGACTGATGGGTCTTTTTGGTTTTGGTTTTGGTTGTTTGGTTGTTTGGTTGTTTGGTTGATTTTTCCAGACAGGGTTTCTCTGTGTAACTTTGATACCTGTCCTGGAACTTGCTCTGTAGACCAGGCTGGCCTCAAACTCACAGAGATCCGCCTGCCTCTGCCTCCGGAGTGCTGAGATTAAAGGCATGGGCCACCGCCACCTGGCAACTGATTGGTTTTTTTTTTTTGTATAAAAACTTAGGTTTGTGATTCCTTTAAGATTCCTTATAAGATTCTCTTTCAAGATAACAAAATGATTGATTCTTTTTTTTTGTAATGGCAAGATGCAGCCTGCCAACAAAAGAGCAGGCTGAGAAGAAATACTCTGTTTGCTCATGTTCTGTTAATCTGTAACAAGTTACTTAGATGCAAATGTATGTGGGTGATTGGGATGACTTTGTTTTTTTAATCATGTAAGGGAGATGAAAAACATGTTTTTGCCTGTACTCATTAAAAATCATTCACTTGAAAAACAGAATGTAACTACATTGTAATTTTTATATTGCCTGAAAAAATTTTGCTGGGGTATATACGCTGTAAGGGAAAGAATAAAGACAGAGCTAAAATGGGTTGGAAGGAAACCATCAAGAATGAGAGAGATAGGAGGCAAACATCAAGAATGAGAGAGATAGGTGGCGAACATCAAGAGAATTAGGAAGAGAAGGAAAGCATTAAGAGAGACAGGGACATTTCTGGATAGAGATAAGAAAAGAGAACACAGGACACAAAATGAAGGATTCAGAAGAATAAAGAAGGAAGGCATCAAGACAAAGTGTGGGTGTCTTTTCTCTTTACCCCTCAGACAAAAACGTCTTAGTCTGCAAGGACTCCGTGCCTTCCCTTTGAGCCCTGCCACTGCTGGGGGTTGGCATCCAGGCAGTAATGATTAGACAAAATAAGAACAGGATTTGGGGGGAGGCTCATTTTTTAACTATTCTCACTAAATTTTAAATTAATCTTTAGTTGGAATATACAGAAATGGGTTTTCACACAGAAATATCATTTATCATTACACTGTTCCCATCGGCCCCTACTGCCTGTCATCACGATCTCCCCTCCACTTTCTGCTGGTCCCTTTCTGCCCTCCTGATAGTTCTCCCTCTGCTTTCAGGACATAAATATCCCATCGCCCTTTCTTGTTCGCTCCTTCTCCCTCCCTTTCTGACTTCATGTGTGTGAATTTAAGTCTAGATTCAGTATACAGTATTTGTCTTTCTGAGTCTGGCTTATCTCATGCACAATAGTGGACTAACAGCCCTGTACAATCTCCATGCATTTCACAACTTCATCTTTACAGATGGATGAAATCCCCCATTGCGTGTGTGTACCGTATTTCCCGCATCTGTTCACCTACTGATGGACACCTAAGCTGGTTCCATGTCATGGCTCTGGTGAATAGAGCCACAATGGACGCGAAGCTCCCTCTCTGGGGTGAGAGAGTCCTTGAGTGATTCTGAGGAGAGAAATAGCTGAATCACAACTGCCAGCTTCTGGGGGAATCACCTTGCTGATCTCCATGGTAAATGTACCCGTTTACACACTTCCAGCAGTGAACAGGGGTGTCTTTCTCCACAGCCTTAGCTGTGTTTGCTGCCACATGTTCTCTGGATGCCAGACGTTTGGTTGGGGATGACGTGGAATCACAGAGTAGTTCGAATTTGAATTTCTATGAAGGCTAAGCATGTTGAATGCTTTTTCAAATAACAAGTGTGCGTGTTGTTTTGAGAAGTGTCTAGTTAATTTGTTAGCCTTTTATTCGCTGGATGAGTTTTTTGGTTGGGTTTTGGTTACAGATCTGACTATAGATTCTAGTATTGATCCCTTGTTGGAGGTACAGTTGGTAGAGATTCTCACATTCTGTAGGCTGTCCCTCAGAGATGGTTTCACGCAGTCCCTCCTCTCAGATGACTCTAACTTATGTCAAGCTGACATAAAGCTAGCCAGTATAACTGACCGCCGTCAGCTTGCTACACAAACGTCACTGTTGAGCCGCCTTTCCTTTATTAGTCATCCCCAAAATTATGGATTAACATCAACATCACAATATAAAACATTTTAAAATTTTACAAAGTCCCACAGTCTTTACAAATTTGAATGTGTAAAGACTTTAAAATTCAGTCTTTTTAAAATTCAAGGTCTCTTTTAAAACCTAAAATCTCTTAAAATTCAGTCTCTCAACTGTGGCTTCCTATAAAATCAAAAATAAAATTAAATGCATCCTTACTTGAAGAGGGAAGAACCAGGGCACAGTCACAATCTGAACAAAGCAAAACCAAATGCCAACTGTATAAATAATTCAACACCCAATATCTGAGATTCACTCACTATCACCTAGACTCCTCCAAAGGGCTTGGGTCACTTTTCTCAGTTGAGATTCCCTCCTCTCTGATGTCTCTAGTTTGTTTGTTTGTTTATTATGTATACAATATTCTGTCTGTGTGTATGCCTGCAGGCCAGAAGAGGGTACCAGACCTCATTACAGATGGTTGTGAGCCACCATGTGGTTGCTGGGAATTGAACTCAGAACCTTTGGAAGAGCAGGCAATGCTCTTAACCCCTGAGGCATCTCTCCAGCACAACTCTAGTTTGTGTCAAGTTGACATAAAACCGGCCAGTGTGCCCTACAACCTGAGGGTGAACTTAACACCAAAATGTATGAGGACTTCTCCATGTTCACTGACCTGGACCAGCCATGTTGGGTCCCCAGGGGGCAGGCAGGGATAAAAAGAGATCATAAAAGGTAAGAGTCAAAATCTGGGGCCAAGAGACTGAAGGACTGATGACCCAGGTCAGCGAGTTTGTTAACAATACAGTTCTTTCTATACTCCTCAAATGCGGAAGCAACATGCATGTCAGTAAAGAGTATCGGAGAGTAGAATTACAGGGAGCTTAGAATATTCCAAGGTCCCCCTTAGCAAGGTGCATTATGGGAAGGCAACCAAAGCATTTCACACTCAGTGTCTGGAATATTTAATCACATATATATGAGGAAAATGTCAAGTGCCATTTCCCAGACTGCTGTCCCACCCCCTAGCATTAGTCCCTAGCCATCCCTGCATGGCATGATTCCGGCAAGGCCAGGGGCAAGATGCCCACATTGCATCACCAGGGCTTCTGGACAGTCGCCAATCCAGTCTGGCCCCCAACAGTGTACCAGTCCTAATACTTCCCTAATAAAACACTCTAACAGAGGCAGCATAAAAAAGAAGGAAAACTCCTTTCAGGAGGAGCTTGAGATAGCTGGTCACATTACATCCAAAATCAAGAATCAGAAAGATAATGTTCCGTGAGTTCTCTTTCTCCATGTCCACAGTCCAGGAGCCCAGCCAGGTCATGGTACAACCAACAGTGGATGGAGCTTCCTGCCTCGAATAATAGAACTAAGATAATCCTCCTTGAGTGTGCTCAGAGACTGGCCCATCTCCCAGATAATGCTGAGTTTCAAGTTGAAAACTGAGAAAACTCATCGCAACCAGCCTCATGCAGCCTTCAAAGATGATGGGCAAGTACCAGGTGATTCACTATGAGGATCTGACCAGGAAGACCAAGAAGAGCTATGATTTCCTAGTTTTTAATTTTTTGTGTGTGTGTGTGTGTGTGTGTGTGTGTGTGTGTGTGTGTGTGGTGCACATGTAGAGGTCAAAGGTTGTCCCGTGAGAGACAGTTCTCTTCCTTCTACCATGTGGGTTCTTGATGTAGGTGTGTCTTCTATCTATCTGATGATTTCATTGGTTAATTAATAAAGAAACTGCTTGGCCTGATAGGTCAGAACATAGGTGGGTGGAGTAGACAGAACAGAATGCTGGGAAGAAGGGAAGTGAGTCAGATGCAATGAAGCTCTGACCCAAGATGGACGTAGGCTAGAATCTTCCCGGTAAGCCACCCTCGTGGTGCTACACACATTACTAAATATGGGTTAATCAAAATGTGAGTTAGCCAGTAAGAGGCTGAAGCTAATGGGCCAAGCAGTGTTTAAATGAATACTATTTGTGTTGTTATTTTGGGGCATAAGCTAGCCAGCCGTGTGGGATCCGGGCGGGATGTAAAGCAGGCCTGCTCGCCTCCACACTACAGGTTCTGGAGAACAAACTCAGGTCATCAGGCTTGGCAAGCACCTTTACCCACAGAGCCATCTCACCAGCCCTTGTATCCTAGGTATTGCTGGAACCATGTGACCCACTGGATCCAGAATGCCAAGTATGAGGTCTTCCCACCAACCAATAGTGGCTAGAAGCTCTTTTTGCTCTATCTGGAGAGACACTGTAGGTAGCTGAGAAATTCTTCAAATACTCGTTTCTAGCATTCATTGAGTCCATTGATGTTGACAGCAGTGAGGGACAGCAGTGGGCAAGCAGATATAGTAACAAGCAGTGCCCTCTAATTTAACAACCCTCATGAAAGCCTCCAGCATCAGGACCATTGGTACTACAAGTCCCTATGTAGGATTCAGGTGTTGGAACTCTTGAGTGCTGGTAACCAGTGAAAGAGCCCTCAGCCGTGAGTATTTGTGACTCTTTGGAATTCTTCTGGCAAGAAGGGCTGTAGACTCTCTTCTCTGGTTCTCACAGTCTACTCTCTCTTCTTATCTTCCATCTTCTGCTTGCTCTCTTCTCCCTCCTGCTGTGGGACAATGAACTTTTATCCTGTCACTTGTATTATTTTTAATAAAATGCTGATTGGCCAGTAGCCAGACAGGAAGTATAGGTGGGGTGACAAGGCAGGAAGTAGAGGTGGGGCAAGGAGAATTCTGGGAAGAGGATGCATTCTGCAGTCGTGACCCAGCCTTAGAGGAAGGGAGATGTGACTGCCTCGCCAAAAAAGGTACCAAGCCACATGGCTAACTCAGAGAAGAATTATGGGTTAATGGAAGATATAAGAATTAGTTAATAAGAAGCCTGAGCTAATGAGACAATCAGTTTATAACTAATGTATACCTCTGTGTGATTCTTTGTGAATTAATGGCTGCAGGACCAGACAGGACAGAAAACCTCCGTCAGCAAATGGTGCCCAACATGTGGACAACAACTGAGAAAGCCTGGGAAGTTATTCTAGATAGAAAAGAATACAGTTAAGCATGGCTTCTTGATAGCAGCACTTTCTCAGGTGGATTCTGCTTGCTAGAGGCAAGTGCTCTCATTTAAGAGAGGCTTTCTGACTCAGCTTTAGCTGCAAAATCTTGCAGTTCTTTTAAGAGGTCCTGCCACAAAACACTTAAATGGTGTTGATGAAAAGCTGACTGCATGCTTTTTGGTGGCGGCAGGGACCTTGAAACGTCATAGAGTTGTGGCAATAAATATGGCTCCAGCCAGTACTTCTGCCATGAGGCTAGCCTCTCAGAAAAAAAAGCTAAGGAATGGGTTGGATCCAGACGTCAAAGCCACGGCTTTCATCCTAACCATATCGTTTAGCAAATTAAAGACTTGTGTGGTCAGAAAAAGAGAGATATATAGTAAAGATAGATTCAAAGACAAAGAAAACCTCTAAATGGTTTATAATGTGTTTAAAAATATATGTAGGCTTGGGAGGAAAATAAAAAAGGATTAAAAAGTCCATAAAATAAAAAGAAAGGAAGAGAGTAATTGGGTGTGGTGGCACATACCTTTAATCCCAACACTTGGGAGGCAGGAGGCAGGCAGATAGATCTCTGTGAGTTCAAGGACAACCTGGTTTACAGAGTGAGTTACAGAAGCCAAAAATACACAGAGAAACCCTGTCTCAAAAAGTCAAAAATTAAAAATAAAATAACAGAAACGGAGTTTAAAATAAAAAAGCCATGTAAAGATGGAAAATACACAGAGAGTCTGGATACTGTATATTATTGTTTTGTCTTTGAATTGCATGACTGCTGAAGAAGGAGCAACAGCTGCTAAAAGACATTTGATTATAAATGCTGCTGGATTAATCAAAGATAGATATTTTGAAAATACCTTGATTTCAAAATTGAAGTCAAAAGGTATGTTACTTTGGAGAAGAGGATTTGCTTTTGTTTCCACAGGAAATGAGAGTCTGTAGATTCATTCTGAGTTAAGAAAAATCTGGTTTGATCAAGGAAGACCACCTGAGAATTCTCCGATAGGAGCAGATGGCCTAGATGTCTGAGTTCTACATCCAGAACAGCCTCAAGACTGCTGACTGAGATGAATCAGGCCTCACAGGATATTCTATTAATGACTTGATCATAAATCTAAATTTTCTTTAGGTCCCCATAAGATTATCTGTGCCCCCAACCAGCAGGAAGTAGCCTGAAAAACTATGCCCACATTCCCAAAAAAATGGACTCTGTGTATTATCCTTTGTTTAGAATGTTGGTTACAAGTTATTATGGATAATGGTCAGGAGAAAAGCTAAACAAAGAATATTAGATTCAGAGTTCTTGTTTTTAAAAAAAAGGGGGGGTTAAGGAGGGGAGTGTTGTGGGACAATGGTCTGTACCCTGTCACTTATATTTTAAATAAATGCTGATTGGCCAGTAGCCAGGCAGGAAGTAGAGGCAGGGCAACAAGAATTCTGAGAAGTGTATGATTTCTTTGGGACTTAACGACTGCAGGAACCGGGCTGGACAGAAACCTCAGCCAAAACCCCCCCCTAGCTTTTCTTAGTCTTCAAGTGCTATTCAGTTGTTGATGGCCACTGCCAAGATTTATGAGTACTTGCCTCTGTGGAGACATAAGAGAGGCAGGGTAGAGCTGGGGTTCCTGCCTCTGCTCAGGATCTGAGGCATCTAGAGGGCCAGTCACGAACTGGATACTGGGTGTGGCTAGAATCAGTCAGGCATCCTCTGCTGCAGTGAGCAGCACACCAGTGCACAGGTGGATTGACACCAGGGCTATTTCTAGTACTGAGGCTTCTTCTGCTGTCACACGGCACCTGGACACAGGTCTCCAAGGACTGTGTCCCCACCACATCTTCAGCAGTTAAACAATGGTTGTCAGTCCTTTGGCTAGAGAGACAGACCTGAGGCTCACAAGCTGGGCAGCACTGGTAGCTATGGGTGGCTCTGCACAATTTACAGCTGTCAGGCTGTGAGGCTATGCATGTGTGTGCTGAGATTCACAGTGGCACCTGCAGGACCCTCGGCTGTCCAGTCATGGCCCAGTGCAGAAGCTTGTCCAACCGGCAAGCTGCTACCTGAAACCAGGGCCAAGGCTGGTGCTCATCCTACTGTCAAGCGGTGCCTGCTGCCACCGTGTCCAGGGCAGCAATCCTCTGCTTCTATTTTGTTACCAGCTCAGCCTGAACACCAAAAGCAGGCAAAGAAAGGGCCACTGGAGAGGAGTCTTCACTAGATCTATGTTGCAACACCAAGGGAGATGGTGCAAGAGAGTCCCCAGACAATTCTGAGCGATCCTAAGCCACCTACTTACATAGGCTGAGAAGGGGTGCTTAGAATAGTCACAGCCTTGACACCTGTCGTAGTAGCCCCTCCCCCGGGGGGTGGGCCCCTCTCTTGGACTAGGTGAAAGTGGTTATCTAGGCCAGCGATTGCAGAAAGTCTGGAGCATGCTGTTTCTAACAGCCTTGGCAGAGGTTGTGCCTTCCGGAGCCAGGGTAATCAGCACACTGCAATCTTTTGTGTATTGTGTCAAGGGATCCAAAAAAAAAGGATCCAAAGGATTCCAGATGGCCAGTGCTGGCAAAAGGGGAGTCAGGTGACTTATAGTCCTTTTGTTCAAGGCAGTTCAGGCTGCCTAGGCATGCTAGAACTATTCATTAGGCAGTCAAATGGCCCCATTTTCAATGCTGGTGCTTGTTTACAGGAAAACAAACATAAACAGTATACAAACATAAATGAAAGAACTTAATATCAGTAGTGATTTTTTTTTAGATTTCAATAATTTTTTGTTGTTTGTTTTTTTGTTTTCAAGACAGAGTTTCTCTGTAGTTTTGGAGTCTGTCCTGAAACTCATTCTGTAGACCAGGCTGGCCTCGAACTCACAGATCCACCTGTCTCTGCCTCCTGATTAAAGGCGTGTGCCACTACTACTTAGCATTCAACGGTGATTTAACAGTGCTTTAGACCTACTGAGTGTCCAAGGACAGGTGGATCCCCGTCTCTCAGCCCAACGATGGACAAGCATGTAAGACACTCTGTGCATTTCAGCAACCACAGTTGACTGGGAGGTGGGGCTTCTGCATCTCATATGGCATACGACCTCAGTCCCAAAAGCCTGTCAGCAGGTACAGGCTCTGCTCAGTTACAGCATGGCTGCCTCTGGGACTTGAGTGAGACTGCTCCCCAGCAGGCTCTGATGGTTGAATACTTGGTCCCAGGTAGGTGGTACTGTTTGGGTAGGTCTAGGAGGTGTGGCATTACTGAAGGAGATGTGTCACTAGGGACAGGCTTTGGGATTCCAAAGACACACATCATTTGGCTTATTGTCTCTCCTTCCTGTTTGTGGAACGTGAGCTCTCAGCTTGTTGTTCTTACATTTCCCTGCTGTGGCACTTTAACCCTCTGGAATTGCACATCCAAATAAGCTCCTCCTTCTGTCAGTTGCCTTGGTCAGGTGTTTTATCATAGCCTCGGGGAACTGTCTCCCTGAGGAATTCTGTCACCAGCTTGTGGAGGAGTCCAGAGTGGTGGGAGTGATGGGCAGGTGAAATGTTTTGATAACATAAGCCATTTCTAACTTTGCTTTCCTCCCCCTCCCTCTCCAGAGCACTGTCTTCCCTGCTCCCTGGCCACCCCACTCCCTTCTGCCCATGTTTGTCTCTGAAATTTGCACTAATTTGTCTCAGTGGGGAATCACGGAGACAGAGGATCCATGAAGTGGCATATGGCTCCACCTCATTTAGAAACACGTGTTGAGCCTACATGGACAATGCTGCTTAGACACGCACTCACACATTCACACATGTGCTGTGCATGAGAAGGGGCAGTCCCCACATGCCTCTCCAGCTTTTTGAGGGTGAGTGGTCAGGGCATTGTAGTTTTGTATTGTCTTCCTTCCCCGTGGTGAGAGAATTAAAAACAAGGCTAGCTCTCTAGTTTAGGAAAGGGGTCTCTCCCATCCCTGCCTCTATCCCAGACCCCTACTCCTCCCTTGCAGCAGAGAGATTGCCTCTCTTCTCTAGCCTTCCTGCCAGTGAGCAGATTTTTGCTGAGGTGAATTCGGACCTTGTTTATTTTCCCATCTGTGATGCAGCTGCATATCCACTAAATCTCTCGCTGTGCCTAGTCCGCAATGTCTGATAAGTCCTGGGAGTCTGATTGATTTGGGATCCGCCTGTCAAATTTTTTGTTTTGTTTGGTGCCAAAAGAAAGGCTAAATGAACACTAAAATGTTTTGCTTTCTGTAAATAAAAATGTGTAATAAAAGGTCAGTTAAAACTACAGAAAATGGCAAAACCAATATGCAGTGAGCCCGAGTTAAAAGTCAGTGAGGGTAAGTGCAGACATTATAAACAAATGAGATAAAGGGACAGGGCAGGGAAAGGGGGAAAGAGGAGGATCAAAGCTAAAGAAACAAATCAGAGAAGCAGAATCTTATGAAAGAGAAGACACAAAGTCAAGGATTTAGGAAAACTTATATTAGAAAACAAAACCACAATGAGAAAGCCAGTAATCATAAATGAAGGGGAATAAAAAGTCAAAACATAAAGCCCTTTCAAAAACAACAAAAACCCAACAAGATAGTCAAACTAGTTCTAAAAGTGTACCAAAAATAAATAAATAAGTAGATAGATAGATAGATAGATAGATAGATAGATAGATAAAGGAGAAACAGAAGGAAGGGGTATGGGGGTGACAGACAATGGCTGCTCAATAATTTAAGTGTACATTGGTCAAATGCATGAAGGAGAGTGACAGATAAAAGTATTTTTAATTCAATAAGTAAAAGCACTACCAAAAATAGTTTTGCATGTTTTCAAGAAACTTAAATACTAGCTGAAGGAACTGGAGCCTGCTCTGTGCAGGGAGGATCAGCTGACCTGTCTTCCCCATGACTGCTGCCGGTGCTGAGTCTGGACTAGTGCCTCATGTCTACCCAGGCTGTCTTCACTTTGGGGGAGCCTCTTGTTGTGTATCAGGGGCCCCTATTGGCTACACTCAGCTCTGTGATGTGTAGGCTGAGCAGGCTCTCCTACCCTCCCTCAGGCTCACCAGTTCCTGTCACCTCCCAAGTGTTAGGAGTGTTGGAAGCAAGCACACACTAAGATCAGTCAACACTTGAACCCCAGAACCTTACACACAGGAAAGGTTTTGCAAACAGCCAAGGGTTACAGAATGTAAGGGCTTGCTCCAGGACTCACCACCAATACTCAACTATGTGCAACAGAATCGGATTCCACAGCAGCAGCTGGACTGTAACTGCCAAGTCTAGTAAGCTGTGGGCATCCCACACAGGACCCTCGAGAAGCCCAGGACTTGTGGTCACTCCGCTGTGGTGTAGAGGAAGGAGGGAGACCACGCTGGAGTCTCTCCAATACCCTCTCCAAAGAAATCACTTTATTCATGTGGTAATGAAGTAACTTTGTGTGTGGTTACAAAAATCTGTGAAACTATAAAAATGTTACAATTATGAGACACTGAAGAATGTAACTAAATATAACATTTAAAATTACTTATAAAATACTGACCCTTACAAGTATATCTCATTATTTACATTTTTTTATTTTCATAAAAACTTAAGTGTTTTTGAACCATTTCTCATTAGTACACTTTACATGAATTAATACCATCGAGATGAGAGTCCTCTCAGGTATGATTTCATTCATTTTTAAAAGTCAAACAAAACACTTGATTTCAGTGAGAAAAATAATGTATACGTAAAAGACGAAGACAACCTCAGCAGTCATGATCAGCCACCATATCTTTTCTTGAGTTCTTCAAGAGAATCCTTCAATTCTGATTTTTCTAAGTGATTGAATAATGCATCTGTGACTGAAAAAGAAAATAGATTGTATATTACTCTCGCTTTAAAAAACTATGCGAAACATAAATTCAAGAGATTATTTAACCTGTCAAATCAAGAGATTTTAACTTTAATCAAGAGATAAAAGCAATAACATTTTTCATAAATTCTAGTTTATAGATTTAAAAAGCTAATATGAAAAGAATACAGCAATCCAGTATTTCTTTCCAAAGTATTTTGCTACCAGTATAAATTTCCCTTACATCCTCGAAGACATCAGTCTAAGCAGTCCACACTCAACACTTGGCAAACAATGACAGTCCATGCTTCTCAACACTAAACTGGGACAAACTGTCACTTGACAGTGGTTAGAGCAGAGTGCTTCCACGTCTCACTCAGCACACAGCAGAGACCAACCAAGACCCTGCTGGTAGGGTGACCTGAAGAACCAGCTCACGCTCAGAGCACACCCTGAACTTAGGCTGCTGGAGGGAAAGACACTCATTTGCTATGTCCCAGCACTAAGGCCTAGGGAAGGAGGCACAATTTCTGTTCTCATGGAGCTTTCATTCTGCCTGAGAAAGGGAAATAAATGCACAAGCAGGGAAAGGAGACAGAGAAGGGGATGAGCAGTGGAAGGCGGGAAGTTATTCTGATCAGGGCTGATGGCAATAAAGTGACAACAGAATGAAGTGGTGAAGATATGGGAGTAGGAACTCAAGACTCAAGAAACACAGGCCTCCAGCGCAAAAGCTTGGCAAGATGGCTCAGCAGATGGAGTACTTGCCATGCAAGCCTGATAACCTGAGTTCGACCCCCAGGACCCACATCAAGATGGAAGGAAAGAACCTATTCCAAAAGCTGTCTTCTGAGCTATACAGGCACGCAGGCGTGTACACACACACTGGTAATAACAAAAGCTGTCTTCTGAGCTATACAGGCACGCAGGCGTGTACACACACACTGGTAATAACAAAAGCTGTCTTCTGAGCTATACAGGCACGCAGGCGTGTACACACACACTGGTAATAACAAAAGCTGTCTTCTGAGCTATACAGGCACGCAGGCATGTACACACACTGATGATAACATGATGATGGAGATAATTTTTAAAATGCAAAGCTCTGTTGTAATTTTTAAAAATGACAAAATAAAGTCTTCTAGAATAGTAATAATATCAATACTGACTAGGAATTTGAGAGGAATGTTTTTGATGAGCTAAAACAGAGGGCTGGGGATGTGTTTCAGCTGGCAGAGTGCCTCACAGTCATGTAGCCCTGGGTTCAACATGAGCCAATGGTTGTGGTGGCACAAACCTAAAATCCGAGATAGTGACAGGAGGTCACAAGTTCAAGGTTATCCATAGCTACAAGTGAATAAGGCTAACCTGAGATACGTGAAAACCTGTCTCAAAAACAAAGGAAAATAACAATCTTTGACTCCATTACTCATTCTCTTTAGTGAATTTACATCACTATTTACTAGGTTCCATGAAGCTGTAAGGCCAGTTTGGTTCTAACATACTTTCTCTTCACATAAACCCAGAATGACTGTTTATACTTAGTTGAGTTCTGAATATCCCAAAGGCTTTTCTGTTTCCTATCTAAATATTAGAAAGAAAGAAAGAAAGAAAGAAAGAAAGAAAGAAAGAAAGAAAGAAAGAAAGAAAGAAAGAAAGAAAGAAAGAAAAAGAAAGACAGGAAAGAAGGAAAAAAATAGTCTAAGGCTATGGCTCAATGGATAAAGCACTTGCCAGATAGCTCTAAGAATATCCCAGATCCCCAGTGCCCGCATGAAGCTGGACACTACGGTGAACAGGAGACAGCAGAGACAGGAGAATCCCGTCAGTCCGAGGGCTGGCTAGCCTAGTATATGCAGCAGCATACAAGGGACCCTGCCTCAAACAAGACAGAAGACAAGAACTGGTACCAAAGGCTGTCCTCAGACAACCCACATTCGTACATGTATCAACACACACACTAAGCACACTCTTACACTAACATAAAAATATTTTTAATTATTTAAAATTCTTTTTAAAAGATAAAACAGAAACTTTTAAGTTAAATTTCTTTTTTTTAAAAGATTCATTTTATGTGTGTGAGTGTTTTGCCTGTATACACATATGTGTGCCATGTATGTGCCCGGTACCCAGAGTCAGAAGAGGGCATCACAGCCTATTAACTGGGGTTACAGTTGTCAGCCACCATGTGGGTGCTGGGAACTGCTCAAGTCCTCAAGAGCAAGCAGTGCCCTTAACCACTGAACCATCTCTCCAGTCCTAACTACTTTTTACTTCCTGCTTGTTCACTTCCCAATGTAAGGGTGCCTTTCTCTCACAGCTGTTTGGTGTTTTGTTTTAATAAAACAAAACAAAACAAAAGATCTTTCCCTACTGTAGTCTAAGCTGGCCTCCAGAAGGCTGAGGTCACAGTACACGCAGCTGCACATTCAGCTGAGAATGTCAACACCAGAGTACAGACTGAGAACCCTGTGTGTCACAACTAGAAACAAGGACCTAAAAGGAGCTCACAGATGCTTAGTGCAGGGAGCACTGAAGATATTGCTGATTTTCTCAAAACAGGGTTTTTGTGTGTAGTCCTGCCTGTCCTGGAACTTGCTGTGTAGACCAGGTTTGTGTCTGACTGAGATCCACCTGCCACTGGCTCCCACATGCTGGGATTAAAGGCGTGCACCACCACTACTAGCTTCTGCACTCAGGAGGCAGAGGCAGGCGGATCTCTGGGTTCGAGGCCAGCCTGGTCTACAGAGCGAGTTCCAGGACAATCAGAGCTACAAAGAACACCTTGTCTTAAAAAACAAGCAAAAAGGGCATTCTTTTAATTGAGTGATTTATCTTTTGCCTAAAATCAGAAACAGACCCCCAAATGCTGAGAACTAAAGCTTTTATAGAGTTTAACTGTTATGCTACCCAGCAGTACAAATAAGGACTAGAATTCAGGGTCATCATGCCACTCTTGACCCCACCTAGAATCCAGCTGCACTGCATGCTCTGAATGCTACTGGTGTGACTGCCCAGGCCTCCAGCACATGCTGACCCCACACCTTTGGCTAACTAACTTCTGCACTTAGAATTCAGCTGAAATTAAATACTCAGGGAGGGAGCCCCCCAGAAGGGATAAGACACACGCTGTACCCAGTTCTGTGGCAGGAGCCACTGCATGCCCCACAATAGCAGAATTCAATCTCTATACAACTGGGTACAGCCTGGGCTCAAAGCTCCAGTATGGTTCCTTAACTCTGTAACCTTCATAACACCTTTAACCACCCCCCCAAGCCTTGGCTTCCTCCTGTTAGAGAATAATAATAGTATCTACATTTGAAAATACTGCCAAGAACTACAGTTTTAACTCTATGTAATCCAGCTGTATCAATTAACTTAATTACAAGCATTTCTAGCTGACTGCATGTATCCTGTACATGGTAAACGGCTAGCAGTAAAACAGCAGCAGAGGAGGGCGAGGAGCTGCGGGAAAGCCTGCTCTCTCAGAACTCACTCTTCCTCTCGGGTGCTGACATGAACATCACTGCCATGTCAAACCTCTTCAGCTGAGAAAGCCTCTGTAGGATTTCAAAGATGAGAGATGGCTTTTCCTTCCTGAAACAGTCCAAACATGAACACAAATCATTAGTTATAGGCAGTCATGTTTTCCTAGTAACAACATTCTTCACTTTCCCTTGAGGTTAAGTCAGTCTCTGTCTGTCTGTCTCTGTCTGTCTGTCTGTCTGTCTGTCTGTCTCTCTCTCTCTCTCTATATATATATATATATAGATAGATAGATAGATAGATAGATAGATAGATATAGATATAGATATATAGATATATAATTGTTTGTTTTTCAAGATGGGGTTTCTCTATGAAACAGTTCTAGCTGTACTAATAACTCTCTCTGTAGACCAGGCTAGCCTGGAACTCACAGAGATCCACCTGCCTCTGCCTCCTGAGTATTGGGATTAAAGGTGTGCATCACCACCGCCAGGCTGTACATCTGTATCTTAAAGGGAGCACAGCATGTGCAACTGCCGTCTCTCACACCGGGTACTTTGTATTCTACTTCTCTCTGTCCCCATAGACTTTCCCTTCTTCCTGGTTTGTTCTTGTCATCTCTTCATTTCTGTAAGAATAAATCTTACTAGGAACCGAATATTGTTATGGACAAGATATTAGGATCAAAGTGAATGAATTTTCCAAATCCCTGGACATAACATTACAAAATGAGAAGACAACTAAAAGATTCAACTTACTCAACGTAAAAGTCATGTAAAATTTTAATGATTTGATTGAATACATCTGGATCTAGGTTTTTCTGAAACAACTTCGGATACAAAGATGGTTCGATTTTCTTGGAAAAAGAAGAGTTAGAAAGTTGAATTGTGACAATATTCATATTACATGTATTATATAATATTTCCTCAGGTAAAATATTATGAATAATTACTAAACACTAATATTTAATGAGAAGTAGTGAGGTTTTACTTAAACACAGCTCTGAAAGAAGGATGGACATGATAGGGACATAAGATAATCATGGCTCTTAGCTAGAGAGATGCTCATGGTTAAGAGTACTTCCTGCTCACGCGAAGGACATGGGTTCAATTCTCTGTACCATCCCACAACTGCCTATGACTCCAGTTCCAGGGGTTCTGAAACACACTCTTATATGTATACACATAACATATGCACATGTAAATAATTAAAAATTATAAATAGTCAGAACAATCCATGAACACAAGAGATGGACCCGATGAGAAAGTCCCAAACTACAACTACAAGCAGAGATGAGGGCAGCCTGGCCTGAGATAGTGCCTGAATGACCATTCACTGTAAAAGTGTAAGGCAGCGTCACTACACCTGAAGACTGTACTAATCTATGATTTGCTAAATTCATGCAATTTAACTTATTTTGAGACAAATAAAAGCTTGCTTTCAGGAAAATAAATGCCCAGATACCACAAGCACTGCCTGACACACAAAAGACACTCAAGGATTATAATTTTCTTTCCCCCCTCTTGGAAGATGAAATATTAAAGCTTAGACTTTCATATTAAAGTCTAATATGAAATTAGACTTTAAGTCTAATTTTAGGCCCTGGAATTTCACACACAGTTCACTTCCCTGATTACAACATGTCCAGCAGTCAGTCCAGGACAATGCACACCAGGCAAGGGAGACGCATTTTATGCAGTTTCATCACACAAAAGGCAAACACAGCATTGCTACAGCAACCAGAAGAAAGTCTCTGACCTGCGCCCAGGGGCGCTGTTGGCTCCCTCCACTTACCTTTAAATACTGATACAACATATTTGGGGAACTTCTCAGCTGTCTGAAGTCAGACTCGAGCTGGAAGGAGTTGGCAGGAACTGGAGGCAGAACAGCAGTGGCAAACTGATCCGGTGTCTGCTCTACCTTCACAGAGGTCTTCTCACTGAAAGACTGGCCCAGGTCCCGCTTCAAATCAGCCTGTGGTCTGGGGTATTAAAGAGCGTTAGGCAACCAGTTAAAGAAGCAGCAGCCAAAATCCAAAAAAGGAAAAAGCAACACAAAACTTCTAACTTCTGATTTTGCTAATATTGCGTTTCCTATCTGCATTCTGACAATGTTCAATTCTTTCAACGTGTGTGTGCATACACAACATATATCTTTACAATGTGTGTGTGTGTCCCCATCCTTACAAATCTTCACATTCTGGCTGAATCAACTGCTAGGTCATGAGTTAGGCCATTCTTTGAGAATATCATTTTTATCTAGTACAACTCAGCCTTTCAGAAATCTGAATTTCAGCTTCAAGATATTTGAGGAAAAAATACTTCACTTTAAAGCCACCTTTGAACAGCATTCTTGAACAATCATACACTATTTTAAATAAACTACTAAAGTTCAATGTTGAAAATAGACAAACTTCGTGTGTTTACTGAATGGCAATATAAGACTAACCAGTAGCCCAAGCCAAGCCAGTGGATTTGTGTCTTCTCTACGGTCATCAGTAGGAAAATAATGTGAAATTAATTTTAAGCTGAATACAAATGGGATTGCTTCATTAAGGGATTTTTGTACACACATCATTACACTGTGTTTTAATTCACCCCACTCCCACAACCACCCTGTCTCTGCCTCTATTGCTGAGGTCCCTCCCTGAAATAGCCTCCCTTATTTGGTTTTGACTCTCAATTCTAAACTATATCTTTAAAGAGTGCTCAATAGTCTTCAGTATTGATGGATATAAGAATGGTAACATTTTAACTATTTTTTCTTTCTTTATTTATTTTGGTTTTTTTTTGTTTTTTTTTTTTTTGTTTTGTTTTGGTTTTTTTTTTTTGAGATAGAGTCTTTCTGTGTAGCCCTGGCTATCCTGGAACTCATTCTGTAGAACAGGATGGCCTCAAACTCAAAGATCAACTCTTCATTTTTTTATGATGCTTACTTCTATCAAATACTCATTCTCATATTCTCTCTCTCTCTCTCTCTCTCTCTCTCTCTCTCTCTCTCTCTCTCTCTCTCTCTCTCACACACACACACACACACACCAGTAGAACAGAAGTAGAACAGCTATTACTGAAGTTCTAGAGAAGAAAATAAGCAATGTCAATTTGATCAAGAATCAAGTCAGGCAGTAGTGCAAATGCCTTTATTCTCAGCACTCAGGAGGCAGAGGCAGGCAGGTCTCTGTGAGTTGGAGGACAGCTAGTCTACAGAGTGAGTTCCAGGACAGCCAGGACTACACAAAGAAACCCTGTCTCGATAAACCACACACACACACAAAGAATGAAGACACTTGAACACCTCTAAACCACTTGTATTCGCTTTGGTAAAGGAATGATGGTTCCCTAAGAAGACCTCATACTATAGCCTGCAGTCAGCTGGCTGCTCAACATCACTGGTGAGAACAAATGAGAACTCTTCCCTGCAACACCGACTGCTTGTGGAATTATCATTATAGAGACTATCGTAACAGTAGCTACTCACTGTAGGACCAAAGTGTCATTGATTTCTTCTATTTTCAACACTTTGGCTCTTGGAGTATCACCTGCAGGCAAGGCGTCCCCCTGGTTTGAATTCTTGCTTTCGGTGCCCACTGTTGCTGTTGCATTTGCTCGATTACTCTGGGGAGCAGTGACAGTACTATCTGGCGAATCAACAGTCTCTATCAACTTGCCAGTTTCTTCAATAAAAATCTTCTTGAGTGCTTTCTAAAACAATTAAAATTGATTCTTTAAATCAATATATTAAAAACTTTCCCATCCTAAGGTCACAAGTCTAAAAAGACTACTATGTTCTTATGGCTAATATCCCAGTTAAAAGTAAATCCAATTTGTTGGCTAGACAGATTTAGGAATATAATAATACATCTGAGAATACAAACAATAAAAAGCTATTTGCCTACCCCAGGCACCAAAATGGTAGGCAAGGGATATTCATAACAGCAGTTACAAAGGTGAAAGCTCAGACTGCAAAGAGCAAGAATGGCAAAGTAGAAAGAAGGCTGCAAGGTAGCCCATGGAGAGGGAGGAGAAGAGGTACAGACTACCTGGGAGGGTGTGAAGACAGCCAGTACGGGAACCTGTGTGCAAACCAGAGTTTGGGCTCTACCTTCAGGACAATGGGGAAAACCCAGAACCATCCTGACGGCATCTTCAGGGCTGAGGAAGCAGCACAGGAGCACACAGGAGCCAGCACTGCATATGAAAAGTCTAGCTTGAAACCCTACGCACACTCTTAAGTGTGTGACAGCTGCATAAGCCCAGTCCAGGATACACATCTGCAAACCACATTTACAAGGTTGGTGGGGGGGGGGTGCCCAAAATGGTTTTCCAGTTTAATAACATTCACTACTGATCAAGGAAAAGCCAAACAGGCAGAGTTGCTCTTGCTTCTGCTGCTATGATGTCTTCTCCAGACCAGCTGCCCAGAAGCTTCCAGCCAATTTGTCAGAGTGCTGGAACCACAGCCACACATCCCCAAATCCAGCTTTTCACATGGATTCCAGGGACTGAACCTGAGTCAAAGAGCCTGCTTTCCCCTGCCTAGCCATCTACCTGGCCCAACTGTCCATTTTTGTTTTGTACAATTTTAATCTTACATCTTTCTAATGGGAGGGGTCATGTGGAAGTCAGAAGACAACTTACAAGTCAGTTCTCCCTCCCTCCCACATGTGAACCCCAGAGATGGAACTGAGCAAGTCAGGCTTGGTGACAAGTGCTCCACCCACTGGGCCATCTCATTGGTGTTTTGTTTTGTTTTGTTTTTTGTTAGATTTGTTTTGTTTTTTAGTTTTTGCCTTATTTTAGCATTTACAATTTTGTACTGTCAGTTGTATGGTAACTTGTGTCTCACTGGAAAAAGCATTTATGTCTGTATTTTCTCTCTCTAAACCTAATACACAGTATTTTCTCTGCTTTCCATATCTCCAACACTCTCCTCATTCTTTACCTCCTCTTTTCTGCTTTCCCAATTCCCCCTCAATCACTACTTAAACGCTGATACCCTCAGCTCTGAAACAAAAATACCATAAACTACATTTTTTCCAACCAATACCTCAGTGGTCTCTCTGACTCTAAGCACAGTAAAACACCAAGTATGTTAGCCTTCTCCTGAACATAACTTCAAGCAAAGACAATCCATCAGGATGAACAAAGTCAATTGAGGAAAACTAAAATCCAAAGACCACATACATCCCAAATGATACACAAACACAAAGAAAGAAATATCAAAAAGCCATGAGAGCATTCCACTATGACACACTCCCACCAAGCTGACACCTTCTGGGTAAGAAAAACAGAGATGATGAGACACCTGAAATGCCAGAAAAAAACTTGAGTTCTACGCCAAACAGGACCGATGATCATATAAGGGACAAAAAGAAACAGATAAGGAAATCAATTCAGGACATAGACAAGAAGTTACCAAAGTAAGTGAAATAATTCATAACTTAAAGGAAAAATTCAACAAGTAAGCTGATGGTAAAAAGGAACCAAACGGGAATTTAAGAAATGGAAGAATCAGTTGATTAAAACACATCAGAAAGTATCATCAATGGACAATACTAAACAAAATTTCAGAGATGGAGGATAAAGTTGAGCCAATAACACAATATAAAATTTTCTTTATATAAGAAAAATATGTAAAAATATATAAATGAAATGTAAGTTCCTCTAGAATGAATTCTCCCTAATTTTGTCAATAATTCTATGAGACATTTATTAGAGGTACACCAAGAGTTTTCAACATTTTACATTTACTAGTACAAAGTTTGTTTCCAGTTCTAATCCTGTAACAATGATATTTGTTGTAAGGAGGCTGTTTGTTGGTTCCCAGCTGCTCAGCCCTGAAATAATCACACAGAAACTATATTATTTAAAATACTGCTTGGCCCATTAGCTCTAGCTTCTTATTGGCTAACTCTTACATATTTACTTAACCCATTTCTATTAATCTGTGTATCACCACGTTGCTGTGGCTTAGTCTCTGGCAGGGCTACATGGCTTCTTCCTAACTCCGCCTCCTTTCTCCCAGCATTCAGTTTAGTTTTCCCCACCTATCTACTCTATCAGGCCAAACCAGTTTCTTTATTAACCAGTGGTATTGACAGCAGGCAGAGGGGAATCCCACATCAGATACCCAAGGGCAGGGAGAAATGAAAGCGTGGTACTCACAGGTAACCCTCGGTGAGGTGGATTATCCACAGCGTTTATCACATTGTGTCTTTGTGTAGAGTCAAGAAAGACTTCATCCCAATGTCCTCTCTCAATTAATTCCTTGAAAATAAATTTATAATAGCTATCAAATATTCTTAAGTTAATTATGTAACTAATAAATTTATGTACCAGATGACATGATGATATTTTGGTAAAGAAATATATTACCTTTTTAATTTTGGAAAGTTCGGTGATGGCCTGAGTATTTCCAGGTTCCAGAAGTAATACAGTTTCAAAGTCTAATGGGTATTTTAAAAAGCAACAAAATAGTGAAATTACTTTATGACACTCAAAACACGACATCTTTTGTTAATAATCCCCTTTATTTTATTTATTCATTTTGGCTTTTTGCAACAGGCTCTTGCATAGTCCAGGCTGTTCTCGAACCATCTACACAGTCAAAGATAACCTGAACCCCTAATCATCCTGCCTCTATCACCTGAGTGCTGGGACTATGAGCATGTCACCACAGTCGACAGAAATCTCACTGTTCCCAGGAGCTCTACTTCAGACACTAAGGAACAGGCAGGCAACAGTAAGAACAAGCGTCTGCTCAGCTGCTCTAGTGGTTTCACAGGGATTCCAGGGAACTCTTACCACAACCCTGGTTTACAGATGATACAAAGAGAGCACTGAATTTAACTACAGCTCACACCTATGATGATGGAGTAACTTCCCCACAAGACTACCATACCCTAGAATATTACTCAGTGTTTAAAAGGTAATAAAGCAAGGTGTGGCTACACATACATGTAACCCCAGTACTTGGGAAGCAGAGGCAAAAGGACTGCTATGAGTTCACACCTATCCAGTACTACATATCAAATGCTAGGCCAGCCAGGGCTAACACAGCAAAGACTGTCTCTCAAACACTGAAGAAAAAGTTCAGTAAGAATGATTAGCAGGTAAAGGCACTTGCCACAGCCTGGTTGATCTGAGTTCTATTCCCAGGCCCCACATGGTGGAAAGAAAGAAGTAACTCTATGCAAGTTGGCCTCTGACCCCCGCATGTGTGTCTGTGGCATGCATGCATGTACATACACATGTTCAATAAAATAAAATATAAAAAAAAATTTAGAAAACTTTAAAAAAAGGAATGAACTTCTGATACTTCAGCATGTGTAAAGCTTAAAAACATTCTCAGTTAAAAGGACCAGACATAAAAACACGGGCCTGAGTCCACCCACGCGGCATATCTAACATACTCAAATTTAGCCCAGTGTGGCGGCATGCCTGTAATCCCAGCACTCAAGAAACTAAAGAACTCAAATCCAGTCCGGCTTTACAGTAAGACCCTGTCCCAAAAATGCAGTAGTAACAGTAAAATAGTCAGGTTAACAGACACAGAAAAACAGTGATTACCAGGGGCTGGCAAAGGGAAGAGTAAAATGAATAATTAGCATCTGATATACAAAGTTTAGAATGAATACAGAAAGTTTGCACAACACTGACAATACACTTTTACTGAAAATATACACCCCAAATGGAAAAAAGTCCAAATTTAAAATCCAGGACCACAAGGCCAGCAGGGGTAGTATTGCCCACGGTAAGCTGGGCCTTCACTCATCAATTAACAATCAAGAAAATGTACCACAGGCATGCCTACTTGCCAGTGTGGTAGGAGCATTTTCTCAATTGGAGTTTCCTCTCCCCAAATGACTCTGGCTTGTGTCAAGCTGAGATAAAACTAACCAGCACAGACTTCAAAGGAAATAAAAAGTGAGAAAGAACAAGTGAAATCCAAAGATGAAGAACAAAGTGCAAAATGAAACAAAAGAAAACACAAGTAGCAGAACCAAGTTAGTGTTCTGAAGAGAGAGAAAACGAATCCCACAGGACAAGATCACAAAGAAGGAGAAAAAGATGCTTATAAGACTGAGAAAGGACAGCAGGGTATGGAAGCACATGTCTGTGATCCCAGCACTCGGGAGACAGAAGTAGGAGGGTATCTGTGGGTTCTAGGACAGCCAGGGCTACTAAAAGACCCCGTCTCAAACAAAACAAAAAGACTAAGAAAGGAATCATTACAGTCCTCATGTTACTCATGTTATTATCAATGCCAGCTGCTGATGCCTCCTCTTCTCATTCTTGACTGCTCCTCACTTTTCCTATTCGTCTACAATTCACATTTTCCTTCCTTCAGTTAGTGATTGACAGAGATGTTATAGATAATCAAGCATACTACAGAAGGTGCTATTTTCAGACTCACCTTGATCTCTGGAGTGCTTCATGAAATTTCACTATCCTTGAACTGTGGGAAGTTACAGAAATCTTTGCTTCTGCCCCTAGGAGCCTTATTAGAGTGAGTATGTGAGTTATTATAGCCTTACCTTGCTTGGCCTCAGCGATCTTGCCCAAAAATGTTCTTGCAGTTCCTCTTCTGGCAAAAGCCTTTGCATACGAGCCGTCTAGTGAGATAGCTTGTGTGCAGTCTCTTTCAGCTTCTTCATATCTATTGAACAAGATAAAATTACTAACTGGAAAATATGTAACTTATGAAAATGTAACACTGGGACTGGTGAGATGACTCAGTGGATAAAGGTGCTTGCTGCCAGGCCTGAAGACCTGAATCCACTATCCACATGGTAGAAGGAAAGAATCAACTCTCACAAGTTGTTCTCTGACCTCCATGCCACATGCCACGGTGCATGCACACACAAACCATGCACATACGCACAAACACACACATGCATGAAAGCATACAATAGGGAGGGAGGGAGGGAGGGAGAGAAAGAGAGAGAGAGGAGAGAGGAGAGAGGAGAGGAGAGGAAAGAGAGAGAGAGAGAGAGAGAGAGAGAGAGAGAGAGAGAGAGAGAGAGAGAGAGAGAGAGAGAGAGAGAGAGACTGGTCTTATTATGTAGACCAGGCTGACTTAGAATTGGCTATACTTTCTCCTCAGCCTAGCATATATATTTTCAATGAACAATTCCCAAAACTCTGTGTTTGGGGGGAAAGACTATTTTCAAAATTTCTTACTCCCACTAAATCTCTGAACCATCTGGAAAGGAAGAAAAGAGTCGCAGACTGTGGGACTGTGGAGAGTCAGGGAAGGATGGAGCCTATGACCGCAGAGTAGTCTAAAGAACAGCACTGCCACCACACAGCTCTCCAGTCTCAGTGCGCCATGGGCTACATGACAATCACAACTGGCACCACTGGCTTCATGGTAAAGCTCACCAAACCCCGGAGCAGCTAACATAAAGGAAAAACCCACAGAAAATTAAAGGATTGCTATGTATGTGAGCCATTGCACATGGTCTGATATCTGGATGAATATTAATCAGTAATGCAACCAGCAATCAGTTCAGACTGATTGGTGCTAGTCTAAGAGTAACAAAAGAACATACTACTGAGTTATTTTTGTATGTCTTACTTCAATATGCACCTCAAGAATAGGACCCAGATTTGTCCTGGATCCACTTTATTCACGTACTAAAATCCTGCCTCCCATGTCTGAACACATCCTCGACAGCTCTTCTGAAGCTGACCATCCACAGTCTGCCTGCCTGTAGACCTCCATCACTATAGCTCAAGGCTGCCCCACTCATCTACTAGAAACCAACTACCAATACCGACTACCACCTCAACAAACAGTATTTCTTGTATAAATTAGCTAGTCTAACAACTTAAATATCTTTCTTTCTTTTCCTTTTTCTTTCTGTGTGTGGAATATGTGCTCCTATCTGTGCATGTGGAAGCCAGAAGTCAGTGTGAACTGTCTTTGATGATCCTCCACCTTTGTGACCCTGGAGCTCACCAACTGATAAGATTATGCTTTGGCAAGTCTGCGATTCCAGGGCTGGGACTGCAGCTGTGTGCTGCCATGCTTTTCATGTGGGTTCTAGGGATGCAAACTCAGACTATCATGTTGGGAACTGAACCAGTTCTCCCTTTCTAGCCCACTTTCCCACTCCTAGATCTCCCTTCCCTACCCTGCCCATCTAATCAGCTCTAACCTGACAGCTGTGCAAGTCAAGCCACAGCTTGTTACTTAAACAAAAGGTTGTGGAAGCTTAGAATACTGTACTTTATGTTCTACATTCGCCTCTAATATATAAACACCTTCCAAGTACAGGAAAAGGCTTGTGATGCTAAGCTGTACTGTGCTGACCTAATACATTACTAAGATGATTATCAACAAAAGCAATAAATCAATACAATGATACACTCACAAATACAAATAAAATCTCACCGATATGAAGGTATTATGTTTGACATTAATCAAACCATTTGGGTCTTTGTCTAAAACAATGCATGATAGTTCAACGGCAAGATTCACAAGCTCCCAAAAGCTGGAACAACCACTACTGGCTAACCAAGAAAAGACAAAGCTCAAGTTGTGTCTATCGGCTTAAGTGAGGTTAAAAACACAACCAACAGTTCCCTCCTTAATAGTTTTCCTAACCTGGAGTCCTTTGAGGGTCTGAAAACTTCCAAGGAGAAAAATTATGTAGTCTCAGAAATCCTGAAGTGAAATTTAGTTTTCTTTCAATTACAAACAGATAATTAAGTCACTAGTAAAGCAGTACTGTAACACTTAACCAATAAGACACATATTATTATGTATAATACAATGTTACATTAGACCTCAAAATGTCCTTAATGCTCATTATTATTTCTGAATCACAGCAGTAATTCAACCTACTGCTTGCCTGCATGTGACACTACCTCAAAAAACAATAACAACAAAAGTTTGTAGGGCTTGGAAGATGGCTCAGCAGGTAAAGGCCCTTGCCCCCAAGCATGATGACATAAGTCTGATCCCCAAAACTGATATGGAAGGAGAGGCCAATTCTGCAACCTGTTCTCTGACCTACACATATAATACACACACACACAATAATAAATGTAATAAAAATAATTTTTAAACAATACACAACAGTATAATTATAAGTTGTACATCTATTAAAAATGTAAAGATAATAAAACTCACATGATACATACTACGTCACATGTACACACATTCCTTATCTCTAAATTTTATTCTCATTAACTTTAATGCAATGCTGGGGGTTGATTTATTCTTAAGCATTGCATTAAAGTTAATGAGCACATCTCTAGTGTATGGGAGGTCCTGGATTCTAACCCTAACATCAAGAAGAAAGAAAAAACTAGAAAGAAAGAAGAAAAAAAAGACTCAAAGACAGATGACAAAATTACTAAATCGACTAAACTTTATTAATTGGTTAATTTAAAATGCACTCAATGGTAAATTTTCACCCTGAAAGCAAAACATAGTACTTACTTCTCAAGCTTAAGGTAGGCCATGGCTCTGTTAGCTGGAAGGAGGGCATTGGTACCATCAGCAGCTATCCCTCTAGTGTAGCATTCAATTGCTCTCTCATATTTTCCCTCTTTGAAAAATCCATTCCCCTATTATTTGGGAGAGAGAGATGAAAATCAAATCATGCTGAAAAATTCAAAATCTTAAAAAAATCATACCAAATACCAATATGAAATCTACCAAATACCAATATGAAATCAGTAATTATATTATATCCCCACTGCTGACAATCTACAGATGGAGACAGGAGAGCGAGTGACATGCTTGCTGAGTAGGCTGGAGGACTGACCTGAGCCACAGAAAAGCCAGGAGTGACCGCACCAGCTTGCAGCCCCTACTGTGGGAGGTGGACAAGGAGCTCAGGGGCTTGTCTACCCAGGCAGTCTAGCCAACTTAAGCTCCAAGTTCAGAAAAAAACATGTCTCAATAATAATAATAAGATAAAGAGTAACAGAGAAAGATGATCTTTGGCCTTCACACAATCTACCCCCTACATAGATATTACAAGCATCTACTTCATGAGACATTTAGTATCTATTAGAACATGGATTTCTTAAATGGCACTATTCTCTTTTCAGCACAAAAATACTACTATATTACTCTATAACATCATTAATGAACTAATTAAACAGTTAAGGCCCAAACATTACACTGAGTCTTTACTTACATTACAAACTGATCAAAACAGCCTACAGAATGGGAAAAGATCTTCACTAACCCCACATCAGACAGAGGTCTGATTTCTAAAATATACAAAGAACTCAATAGAAGAACTCGTCAAAAGAACAAATAATCCAATAAAAAAAATGGAGTACAGACCTAAACAGAAAACTCTCAACAGAGGAATCTAAAATGGCTGAAAGACACTTAGAAACGCAAATCAAAACATCTCTGAGATTCCATCTTCCACCTGTTAAGAATGACCAAGATCAAAAACACTGATGACAACTTATGCTGGGGAGGTTGTGGGGAAAAGGGAACACTTCTGCATTGCTGGTGGGAGTCAGCCCCTTTGGATATCAGTGTGGCAATTTCTCAGAAAACTAGGAAACAACCTTCCTCAAGACCCAGTAATACCACTTTTGGGTATATACCCAAAGGATGCTCAATTGTGTCACAAGGACATGTGCTCAACTATGTTCATAGCAGCATTGGTTAACATAGCCAGAACCTGGAAACAACCTAAATGCCCCTCGACTGAAGAATGGATAAGGAAAATGTGGTACATTTACACAATGGAGTACTACACAGCAAAAAAAAAAAAAAAAAAAAGACATCTTGAATTTTGCAGGAAAATGGATGGAGCTAGAAAACATCATTTTGAGTGAGGTAACCCAAAAACAATTATCACATGTACTCACTCATAGGTGGTTTTTAAACATAAAGGAAAGAAAGCCAGCTTACAAACCACAATCCCAGAGAACTTAGACAACAATGAGGACACTAAGAGAGACTTACATAGATCTAATCTACATGGGTAGTAGAAAAAAACAAGATCTCCTGAGTAAATTGGGAGCATTGGGACTTTGGGGGAGGGTTGAAGGCGGGGGAGGGGAGAGGCAGGGAGGGGAGCAGAGAAAAATGTAGAGCTCAATAAAAATCAATGAAAAAAAAGATGAACTGTAGTTATCTACATATAAATACATGTAGTTTGTTCCCTAACCCTAAATGTGCTTATAATTATTTTGCACGATTATTCTTATATATAAGTCACCAATTACTCAAATTTTGAATTAGTAGCCACCAGAGGTTTTAGTGCACTTAATTTCAACTTCCTATTCAAAAGACTTGTTTTTAATGTGACAGACAGAAATGTAGCCAACAAGCAGCACACCAGAAGCAAACATTTCACGGAACATCAGAAGCCCGCTGAATTACCAGATCTTTCTCTGAAATGGCCTTCTGCTTGTTCTGCTGTTCTTCAAGGTGTTTTTTCTCCCCTTCAGCTGGCTTAGTCACTGAAGCAGCTTCTTTGGGACATGAGTTTTCTTTGGATGTTAAAGCCTAGGAGACACAGCACTCAACTAAAATAAAACAAGTAACGCAAGATGCATCTGCATTAGACCCAATTAAATAGAGTAAAATGTCTGTTCCACTCAAACACTGGACTACTTTCCATTCTCATTCAGTCTTTCTTAACTTATTAGAGTAAAAGCAGTATTGTGTAAATATGTAAAATAAATTTAATACGCTGCTTATTTCGATAAAATGAGCTGTACCCAGCAAATATAGTTGATCATTTAAACTCCAAATATTTGTCAAATTTCTACATAGTCCGGGGCACTATTCTAGGTGCTGTTTTTTCAAGCATAAAATAACTGAGTCACATTGCTAAATTTCCCTGATTTATTATTCAACTATTATTTGACCTAATATATAAAAAAATACCCTTTGCAACAATAATGAAGTTGGTATACTTATCATCAATTTTATGTGCAATAAGTAATATTTAAAACCAGATTTCCTCAATAACTGTCACACTTTTCACAATGTGCCAAGATTGCAAAACAGCTGCCGCTTTAATTCAAAGGCCAAGTGAGAGGAATACGCAACTGCTCTCTGCCATCAGAGCACCTATTTCCCATTTAATAACATCTACGGTCCTTTTTCTTTTGGCTGCAGACTCATTATGTAGCACAAGCTGGCCTCAAATCTGGGCGCTCACATCTCTCTTGTCCCACATGTCAGTCACTGGAGTGAGCCACCATGTCTGATAATTCTATTATTATAACAGCAGAGGATCACATAATATGCAAACATTTATCACAGAAATAATCATTGAAATAATTTTAAAACTGGGCTGGTTAAAAGCGATTGTAGGTTTTGCAGAGGACCAGGTTCAATTGTTAGCACCTACATCAGTGGCTTACAACTTCCTATAACTCCAGTTCCAAGGGATCTAGTGCCCTCTACTGGACACACATGTGCACATAATTCTTTAATTATTAAACAATTTAATAAATTATTAAATAAATCTTTAAAATTTTTAAAATTTTCAATTAAAAAATATCTTTAAAAAATAAAAAAATTTAAAAACTGTAATTTGGTAAAAAAGAGGCAACAGTTTTAGAAATCTCAGCCAACATTTTTCTTTAAACCATACTGTGTGTGTGTGTATATAAAAGTATATATATATATATATGTGTGTGTGTGTGTGTGTGTGTGTGTGTGTGTGTATACTATATAGCAATACAAATTACATATAATGAAATGATTTGATGGTGCTTCAAACAGAATTCAAAGAAATAAAATTATTAAGAATCATTATTTCTAAGTAAGTCAATGTTAGCCAATTTATAAAAGTTTATGAGTAGGGGCCATATCTGTAGAGTACCCCCGCCTTACCAGTTAGGGTTGTATCTCTACAGTACCCCTGCCTTACCAGTTTGGTTAAACTATATAGTACATGAAATAAAATTATAATATTTCTGTGTAATTCCAGCACTTGGGAGGCTGAAGCTGGCCTCAAGTTGTCTGAGCTATGTACTGTAATCCTGACACAGAAATCTACTGTGACTGGGAGGACGATGACACAGCTCAGCAGTTAAGAGCACTGTGTGATCTTCCAAGTTCAAGACCAGCTGATGAAATGGCAGCTCACAAACATCTGTAACTCTGACTCTAGGAGACCCGACGTTCTTCTGACCACCAGAGGCACCAGGCAAGCATGTGCATATAGACAAAATGCTCAGACACATAAAAATAAATGTGTTTTTAAAAAAAAAATCTATAGTATGTATACAATCTAAGCAAAAAGTTTCACCTTCATGATATAAAAGTCAAACCTGATGCACTTAAATGCTTATCATTTACCTGATCAATTTTCCTGAGTTCATTTGTTGCTTCAAAGTTATCTGGTTCCAGTTCTAATACTTTTTCATAATCTAAGTAAAACAGAAGATAGAGAATTTTTTAAAAGGAGGATAATTTTACAACTTGTACAAAACCATAGCAATTATTCTACAATAAAATGAACTATCAACAGCTATTAATCCATTAAACATTTTTCATTTTCTCTCAGGCAGACAGAACCCTTTAGCAAACCATCTTCCACCAATTCCCAGGTGGTTACGTCATCATAAAGTGTACACCAGCAAACCACACAGAACAACATCCATGCAACATCAGTTTTATTCATACTTTGTAATTACACAGGGCTTGTTATGGAATAACAAGACAGCGTTTACTAATAAATAAAAACACTTTGTTCTGTGTCCCGCCTCACAACAGCCAACAAGATGACTTCACCTTTATTTTGCAGATGAGAACTAAGGATCAGAAGACATGAGCCACAGGTACCGTTCCAGAGTTCAATTACGTAAGAGTCTGAAACAAAGTCTGACCGCAGCAAACAATGCATTCTTCCCAAAATAAGAAGGCATCGTTTAGATTACCGAAAGGACTGGCAAGATGGCTCAGCAGGTAAAGGCACCCACCATCAAGCCTGACAATTGAGTTTCATCCCTGGGACCCCTGCACACCTTGGAAATAGAGAACCGACTCCCTCAAGCTCTTCTCCAGCATCCGCTCACACGCTGGGGCACACACACATATTTTTTTTTAATTGTAAAATAAAAAAATTTTAATTGCCAAAAAGACAAGCTTTGTTCAAAGCACTAAGTATAAAGGGCACTATACTTATTAGTATTCTCTGTATTCTATGTGTCACCGAATGGAGAAATACTTAAATGATGACCTAAAAAGATGAGTACCTTTTCTGGCCTCCTCTAACTTCTGCAGAGCAAACCGAGCAGCACCTCGTCTGGCATAAGCTTTGGTGTAAGTCCTACTTAAGGCAATTGCCAAATTACAGTCAGACTCAGCAACAGCAAATCTGCAATTCAAAAAAATTAAAATAAATGAAGTCATAAAAATAATTTAATAGACAAAAACTTCAAAATTAATTTCTGAAATTGCACAGTGAGTTCCAGGCTACAAAATGAGATCTTGTCTCAAAAAAGAAAAAAGAAAGAAAGAAAGAAAGAAAGAAAGAAAGAAAGAAAGAAAGAAAGAAAGAAAGAAAGAAAGGAAGGAAGAAAGAAAAGAAAAATTAAAAAAAAAATACAAACAAATATTTAGAAACCCAATCTCTACACATGCACAACCACTCACACGCATGTAGAAAGCCCTCACTTTTTCAATCTAAAGTAAGCTGATGCTCTGTTTGTTGGCAACACAGGATTATACGGGTCAGCATCCATGCCTTTCGTGTAGCATTCAATAGCTTCATCATATTTTCCTTGTTTGAAGTATTTATTGCCCTGAAAGAAAAGAGAATCAAGCAAAATGGGTTGAGTCCGCGAGCTCTGCCATAGTCCGGTTTCTCTCCGGACAGCACCAGCTCACAGAAACTAGCCTGAAGGAGAAAGGGAGACTTTCAACACCACTGAGGATACAGGGAAAAAAAAAAAAAAAAAAAAAACCTCCACTACTTGGGCCTCTGCTCCCAGGATGCTTCTGTTCTAGGGAATCGGGGGGCAACAGGACACCTCTAAGTATCCTAAAGCTCCTTAAGTCACCTGTCCTCTTGGTCAGAGAGGCCACAGATTTCAGAGCTGGACTGTAAGCAGTTCTCTCTACAAAGAGGGTCATCACCAAGAAAAGTGCCCTAAATGCTTCTAAGACAAGTCATGTTGCTTACAAGACCTTGACCTATGCCCATAGTGATAAAAGAGAACTGAAAAGCCAAGAGACCTTAAGTTAAAGAAAAAAGGTTGATTTTTGGCAACCTGTATGGTCTTAAGCACCCAGCAAGAAGTATAGCTAAAAAGTAAAATGACTGGTAATAATTCAGAACAACTTGACTAGACTTTTCAAAGGGACAGACATCAGTAATTCAGGACGTCCCAATTAGCCATAAGTGTGAGATGCTAACATGGCAGGTAGGACACTCATAGCAAGCCTAGCAGTAATACAATATGCTCCATTTCTAATTTATCGGTGGTTACAGTGTTACTTTATGGTTTGGTTGTTATATTGTTTCTCTTCCTGGGTACTGTTAATATGCATCAATGATTATAATCTCAAGCTATTTTCCTTTTAATTTATTCCACTTCTTAAAACTACCCTTATGTTTTCTATAGTATCGATATGTCACTATCAGTATGTTCTTTTTACAGTCTATGGGCTCTCACACTTAGAAGATGATAAAACTTGTACTACAAAACTTGTGGAGTATTCACCTAACAACCGGAACAATATGTGCTGGTCCTCTTAAGATCTGCATACCCTAATTAAATCGCTTCCTGATTCTGCCTTTATACTTTAATGATTTATTAACATCACAATTCTCAGGACAACAGGCCCTGATATTTTTAGTTCTAACCTTAGGAACAATTCCCTATATGTTTTATTACTTTTATATAGTTTGATGCCTCAAGCAATGACATCCTCTCCTCCAGATTACCTTCAAATGACAACTCACCAAGCTACAACCCAAGCTCTCACATGTCCCACTTAGGGAACATGGGTTGAAACTTCTGATGCCTGGACGGGGAGGCTTCATGCCCCTGTTCAGTATCAGAAGCCCTGAAGATTAAGAAATCAAAGTCTCACAGGGGCAAATTGAGGCAGGACAGAAAGACAGGGAAAATTATTGAGATATAAGAAGGAAAAGAAACCTTTCACCCCAGAGTCTCTCAGTAAAGTCTCACGCTAGCTGAGAAGCAAAAATTCTAGGACAATTAGCATTTGCTATGAAGGTTGCTAACATAAAAAATAGTATTCTCTTAAAATAGCGTGGTCCACACTTAGAGCTTAAATGCATAAGACCTTGGGTAGGGCCTGATTCCTTCCCTAGACACTGTTGAGAATCTACTCATAGTTAGTAAACTATTACAGAGTTAGCAACAAGTACTCTGTCTACAATGGAGATGTCCGACCTTCCTGCATCCCTGTGGTCCAGGTTCTACATCACCAACAGTACTTCTGCCAGGTGCCCCTGGCATCTCATCTATGTTTCTTAGCAATCCTTAAAGACACCTTCAAAACCCACCCAACCTCACATCTGACTGCTAGCCCATACCCACACTCTGGACTGTCTTTCCTTTTGAGCACTCTTATTAACTCTTCTACTTAAGCCTGTGTTTAAATATTTCTATTAACCCTCCTCTCCTCTCCAAGAGAAATGAGAGACACTAAATGTCACAAAAGTAACCAAAGATGGCCTGTGATATGGAGAAATGGAAGGTAATATTTATACCAACAATCATACACTCATTTCATGATGCTGCTGTCTACCACTGAAAGCATGAATAATACCAGATGTGGTCCAAGCATTTGGAATCAATTCACTGAACACATCAACCATGGAGGTTCAGCAACACTTCTGTTCCCATTGTAGAGCTAAGAAAGTGGGCTATAAGAAGTTTAAAGAACTTGTCACAAATTTAGAACCAGGCAATTAATGTGGCTCTAAAGAATATGTTCCTGGCTATTATACACACTGCCACCCAACAAGGATATAGCCAATAACAATTTCAAATGTGAAGATCCCCAGAACCATGCTAAGAATTTTAGAATTTGCATAGTCTTATATACAGCCTTCCTCTAAGGAATCTAAAACTAGCCTAGGGTACCTTTTCTTTTAAAATGAGAGCCTTCTGGGAATCCACACGAACACCGTCATCTTCTGACTCTGACTCTTGAGACACAGAATCGTGGGTGCTATCTTCTTTGTCGAGTTCATCGAGGATACTGTCCTGAAATCAGAAGCAGAGCAGTGCTCATACTTGTGTGAAAATTAAGAAAATCAATTACCTTCAAAAGAACTTAAATTCTTAGTATCTAGGGACTTACAGAAACATAAATGAAAGCCAAATAATCTCCTACAATTAAGATTACAGAGGGGCTGGAGAGATGCTCAGCAGCTAAGAGCAGTAGCTGCCCTCGCAGAGGACCCCGGCTCAGTTTCCAGCACCCACACCAGACAGCTGACAACCACATGTAACTCCATTTCCAGGGGATCTGACACCTCTGGTCTCAGGGCACCCATATTCATGTGCACACACACACACGTGCAGACACACATAACTACATATAGTAAAGTAAAAATAAATTTTCACAAAACGAACAGGGAGGTGGATCTGAGTTTGAAGCCAGCCCGGCCCACAGATGTCCAGGACTTACAGAGTTCAGGGATATAAAGGGAAAAAGAGGAATCAATTCTGGGGGACAGTGAGATGGCTCAGTGGGTAAGGGTGCCTGCCACCAAGCCTGATGACCTGAGTTCAATCCCCAGGGCCTACGTGGTGGAAAGAAAAGCTCACCAGCTGTCCTCTGACTCCACATGTATGCATGGCATGTGCATGCCCACATACACACACACACACAAATAAATAAACAGAATCTGACTTAGACTAAGTATAGTATAGTAAGTAGCTTACACATCTAACCCCAGCACTCAGGAGTATTACTGTGAGTTAAAGACTGGCCTGGGTTACAGTGTAAGAGTTCCTCATCTCCAATACATTGTCCCTTTCAAAATACATAATATCTATTTTATATATATATATATATATATATATATGACTTTAAACTCATAAAGTAAAACATAATCTGCATATCAGTAAACATAATCTGCATATCACAAATAGCAATGAGGTATTATGAATGTCTTGACAGTTTGCAAAATTTATACACTATTGTTACTAAGCACCCAGTAACAAAGAAAGGGTTTTTTCTTATTTACATTCATGTAATGAATTCCAGATCAGTCATAGCTACATAGCAAAACCCTCCCCCTTCCCACTCTCTCCCTCTTCCCATCCCCTCTGCAAGTGCGCATGCACACACACACACACACACACACACACACACACACACACATTCTTGAGTCAATTAGCTTTGGTTTAATTAACAAAAATAACACAATTTATTGGGAAAACTGTTCAATGAAGAATGAACTATGACCAGCAAGTTCCCTCTTAGGTGCTTATATCCTTAAACCTGTGTGAGACTACTCATAGCATGCTTATCCATATGACTTCAAACTGAAAACCCATGTGGACATCAACAAGAGAATGGACACATATTGTGTGAGTCCACACAACAGAATGAAAACAACAAAAAGTACCGCTACACTGTAATGACACAGACCAACAGCAAACAAAGCTAACAAAGGAAATCAAACACAGGAGTGCACACTGCATAAGGCATCTATATAAACTCTAGAACACAGAACTATAATAATCTAGAATATGAGAGGTCAGAAGAGCTGCGGCTTTGAGGGGTCATCTAACAGGGCACAGGAAGGCTTCTGGGATACTGAAATGCTTTACAATTGGAAAGAATACAGTTTTTCTATGTGTATATAGGAGGAAAATTTAGAACGCTATTCACTTAACATTGGGAATTTATGTGCATTATACTTTAGTATATATGTTAAACAGAAAAATACAAAGACAATAAATATAACATTAACAGCAGCTACTGTCTCTACACCTGTGAAAAGAAAGAAATGTACAATAGAGCTTCACAACACTGGGAAGTCTCCTGTAGACTGTAAGCACATGTATTAATTTCATTATTGTACTCTAGGACATGTATATATCTCCAGACATTTTTTAAATGAATAAATATTATATAACACCGGCTATTGACCCCAAGCTAGAGTCAAACTTCTGGCAATCTATCTGCTTCAGCCTCCCAAGTGTTGGTTGCACCATGACACCTAGCTATTAAATAATGATTTTTTTTAAAGATTTATTTAAGTGGTGTGTGTGTGTGTGTGTGTGTGTGTGTGTGCATACCACATGTATACAAATGCCTGTGGAGACAAGATGAGAGAAATAACTCCTGGAACTGGAATTACAGGCAGTTGGGAGTTGCCAGGTAGGTGCTAGGAACTGAACCCAAGTCTTCCTCAAGAGCAGCAAGAGCTCTTAATGGCTGCGCCATCTCCAGCCCCACGAACTACTTTTTAAAAGACCATATTGTGATATTACTTATTCAAAGACCCCAAGCCAAGCAACCAACATTCGGGAGAGCTCAGATGTTCCCCCAACACACAGATTACCCCGGCTGGGTTAGGTGATGGCTTACACCACACCATCTCCATGGACTAGGGCAAAAGAGTCTCACCTGAGTATCAGCTGCTCCCTACCACCTGGCAAGTCTGCCTGTGGCCTGGGGAAGGGATAAGAGCACACAGAGGTGAGGAAAGGCTAGAGGGGACTCCATCTATGTGGCTATGGGGAACACCCACACCCTTGTTGGATAGGGCTTTCCAGGTGCAGCTTGTTTGGGGAGGAGCATCTACAGCCCTGGAAGTAGTTCTTCATCTAGGCTCTGTAAGAAAATTCAACACATCCGTGGATTCCCCAGAGCAATCTTTGGCAGAATTGTGCCTCAGACTGTCATTTGGACCTTAGGAGGAAAAGTAGACACTATTTTATATCTCTCCCAGAGAAGAAATCGTAACAACAGACTAATAAATCTTTTTGAAAATAAACAAAAAGACCAAGCATGGTAGTATACATCTTTAAACCCAGTACTTAGGAGAAAACAGCAGGCAGATCTCTGTGAGTTCAAGGCCAGCCTGGTCTAAAAAAAAATGGAAGAGAAAAAAATAAAAATAAAAGGCAAGCAAGATAATAAATAAATGAGGCTACAGAGATGGCTAAAGACTACATCACGAAGAGGAAGAGACCTGGTCAGTCGTCCTCATCAACTCAGACCATAAAATCCAGTATGGACAAGTTCAATAGAAAAACCTAGGTTAAAGTCTCAGAGTCTGACAGTGCCCCAGGACCTCCATGTCCTAAGAGCAGGACAGACAATGCTTCTCTCTTAAAGCCAAAAGGGGGAGGGGAGCTGATAGAAATGGACAGGAAAGGCACTTCCTCACACCAAAAAGAGTCACAAAGGGACCTGAGAACACTAAACACAGTCTGGGGAACCAGCTTGCTCATGCATGAGCTCAGTCACTTCAGGTAGGATGTCACTGGACCGACAGAAATGCATCGGAAGGAACACAAGAATGTGTAGTAAATGGATGCAAGATTATAAACTCAGGTGGAGGGAAAACCACGCAGCAGGTGTAGCTTTAGTGCTGTCCAGTTTGGCCCAAAAATGCATGCTAGGGTACAGACCTGTAAATGACCGAATTATATCAGCCAGATTCCAGACAACGACACGTCCAGTAACTATCACACAGGTATATGCACCAACAGTGTAAGCAGAAGAGGATGTCATCAACAGTTTCTACACAGATCTATAGAACAAGGTCAGCAGGGCACATAAGAATGACATACTAATAATTATGGGTGACTTCAATGCAAGACTGCAATCAGGAGAAAGAATGGACTATAGTGTCATGGGAACATATAGATTCGGAAAAAGGAACGACAGCAGGGAACGACTGCTTGACCTCTGCTATGCAAATGATTTGTACAGATCCAGCACAAAATTCAAGCAGGCCAAACCATCAAGATGCCGGATGTGGGAATCCCCTGACAAATGCACACACAGCCAAGTTGACTACATTCTGTCAGCAGGAAACTCTTATCTAGCATCCAAAACAGCCAATCATCTCCTAGTGCTGACTTAGGGTCAGATCACCAACTTGTTACGGCCAACATTCAACTGAAGCGTAGGAGAAGCACACCAGGCAAGACAAACTGGAAGGTCGATTGTAAACAACTGATGAACCCAGCTGTACAGAGAGAGTGCAAGAGAACCACTTAAAAAAAAGATGAGGGAAATCATGAAACAACCCTTACTAAAATAGAAAGCAAATGGGAGAAAATCAAAAGAGCTATACAAGAGGCTCCCAAAGAGACACCTGGTTATGCAAAAAGGGCAACACCAGTAGAACGGCTTACCGCAGAGACAATCAACCTGGCAGAAAAAAGAAGGAAGCTAAAGAGCAAACAAGGCAATCAGCAGGCAGCAAAACACAACTATCTGTGCAGGGAGGTCTAAAGAAGAGCGAAGAAGGATGGAGAGCTGCATATACAATGTATATGCAAAGAGGTGGAAAAGGCTAGACTCCATAATAAAACACATCTTGTTTACGAAGCTATCAGATGGACAACTGCCAGATATGCTCCTCAGATTCGGGTGATTAAAGATGGGCAAGGTCATTTATTAGCAGGACCAGGGGAAGTAGAGCAAAGATGGAGACAATTCTTTGACACCCTATACAATGACCCTAATGCTATCAACGTAGACTACAACAAGAAACACTCTGGCAGTCACTCCAACACCAGAGACGATGAGGAACTATTAAATATTGACGGGAATGAGATAGAGGAAGCTATCAAGAGAGTGAAACACAGGAGGGTTCTGGGAGAGGATGACATCACGGTGGAGGAGCCTACAATAGGCTCAGCGGCCTAGGCACTTCTTAGACTCTTCAGAGAGATATGGTAACACAAAGTGATTCCCCACAGAATGGAAGCACTCAGTCATTATTCCCACACACAAGAAGGAGGACAAGCTGGACTGCTCAAAACACGGGGGCATAAGTTTGTTGTACCATAGCAGCAAGACCTTCTCCATTATCCTGCAAAAAATCAAGGGCAAAACAGAGGAAGTCCTAGCAGTGGCCCAGTGTGGATTCAGAGCTAATAGGAGCAAAACTGAGCAGATCTTCACTTTGAGGCAACTGACAGAAAACACAAAGAATTATCTGTTACATCAACTTCAGGAAGGCATTCGATAGCATTTGGAGGAAAGGACTTTAGGAAACAATGAGGTTCTACAGGTACACAGAGCAAATCATAAGAATACTAGAAAATGCCTATACAACACCTTTGCGAAGTCGTGGAGAACTAAGTGATGAGTTTAAGACAATCACAGGGGAGCTGCAGGGATGCGTCCTCTCACCGCTCTTTAATATAATCCTGGAATTAGCAATAGCAACAGCCCTGGAGGATGAGGAGATTGGCGTACAGAGAGGTGGTGTGAAAATCAATAACTTGTGTTTTACTGACGATGTACTACTTGCTGAAAGTCCGAATGAGCTGCAGGCCGTGGTAAATAGAGTGGTGGAAGTCAGTGAAAGCTTTGGTGTGAGAGGAAACATCGCGAAGACTGAGATGCTACACTTGGGAAGGGAGCATAAGGATTTTACCACTGTAATAAAGAATCAGAACCTCAAGCTAACAATCAACTTTGTCTATCTGGGAGGGAACTATTTCAGACGTCAAGAGGCAGACAGGGATAGCTAGGGCTGCATTTCAGGCACTAGGAGAGGTTTGGTCAGCAATAGACATAACGACAACAACAAAATCACAAGTATATGAGACACTTGTCCTGAGCTGCCTTCTTTACAACTCTCTGCAACCTGGACAATGAAACGCTCCTGATGTGTTTGAGATGGCGTGTCTCAGGAGGATTTCAGGTATCACAAGAAGAGAAGACATTAAGAAACATCTCCATCTACAGAAGGAAGTAAGCTACAGGATGCGGCAACAGCACTTGAGCTACTTCAGCCATGTTATGAGAATGAATAATGGCGATACCCAAAGACAGCACTGCTGAGAGGAATGCACAGGATGAGGCGAAGAGCAAGGCCCAGAATACAATGGACAGACAGCATAAAGGAGGACTGTGGAACCTTGGGTATGACAATAACAGAGCACCTAGCACTGCCCAGGATAGGAACTGGAGAGCCACCATAAACAGGCTGCCCATGCATGAAGACGCATTGCCAGGGCATTGATGATGACAGAAATGGTTCAGCCATTAAGAGTACTTGCTGCTCCTGCAGAGAACCCAGGCTTATTTCTCAGCACCCACAGCTCACAACTCCCTATTTCTGGTTCCAGAAAATTTGACTCTGTCTTCAGGTCTCTGTACACGAGTGGTACATTTACATATATGCAAGCAAAACACACACACACACAAAACTAAATAAATCTTCTTACAAACAAAAAAAAATATATTCTAAATAGGGTTGTCACTTCTCTCCCCAAATATAGATACTTCTAACCACATCACTTTAATAAGTGTGAGTCCAGAATAAGGTAGGCTAACTGGCTAATAAGTTCGCTATCGCAAACTAACGTGACAGTAGATGTCTGGAGCCTTGGGATAGGTTCTGAGGCAGAGCATGTCTTATCATTGTGTGAGTCATATATGGGAAATAAGATACACACAGTACTCAGTAGCTATCTCAGACCTAGGAAAGTAAAGCCCTCCACCAGACTGGCCTGCAGGCAAGTCTGTGGGGTAATCTTTTTATTAATGTCAATATGGTCAGAACCAATCCTGCGCAGGTGATCCAGGTTTGCATAAGAAAACAGACTGAGCATCAGATCTCATTACAGATGGTTGTAAACCATCCTGTGGCTGTTGGGGACTGAACTCAGGACCTCTGTAAGAGCAATCAGTGCTCTTAACCTCTGAGCCAGGTGGATCTCTGCAAGTTCAAGGCCAGCCTGGTCTACAGAGCGAATTCCAGGACAGGCTCCAAAGCTATAAAGAGAAACCCTGTCTGAAGAAATTTTTTTTAAAAAAGGAAGGCCGGGCGGTGGTGGCACACGCCTTTAATCCCAGCACTCGGGAGGCAGAGGCAGGCGGATCTCTGAGTTCGAGGCCAGTCTGGTCTACAAGAGCTAGTTCCAGAACAGGCTCTAGAAACCACAGGGAAACCCTGTCTCAAAAAAAACCAAAAAGGAAGAAAGCAGGCTGAGCAAGTTATTGAGAGTGAGTCAGTAAGCAGTGTTCCTCTATGCTTCCGCTCCTCCCTGGCATCCTCTGATGATGCACTCTAACCTATAGGATGTAACCAGCCTTTTTCTCCTTGAACAGCTTTTGGTCAGTACTTCATCACAGTAGTGGAGAAGCAAACCAGGACACGTGCTTGCATTGCAGCTGACATGGTGGTACATTACCTGTCTACGACATGTCTGGCATTCCTGAAGCTGAGGCAAGAGAATCACAAGTTCAAAACTAGCCTGAACCACATTAGAACAAACACCTTCCCCACCACAAAAATAGAGAGAAACACAAGCCGCACAGACACTATTATTTTTTGTATAATCTGTGACTAGTATCTATGCCAAAAAATGTTTATCTAACTACTAAGAAGTATATAACTGGATAAACTTACCACATCAAGTTTTGCCCAGGCATCATAATCATAAGATTTTATTCTGTTTTTTGTGTTTTCCTCTTTGGTTTTTTTGGAAGAATCCTTAGCTTTGACTTTCTTCTTTTTCCTAAAATTCCCATTTCGAATAGGAGGTAAATTCTAAACAAGAGAAAGAAAAACAAAAGCTTTGAGCACTTTGACACTTTGTTGCTTTTGTATACTAACAATGTATGAAGTTATCACTAAATGATACTTTCTTTTTTTGTTTTGTTTTGTTTTATTTTGTTTTTTTGAAACAGGGTTTCTCTGTATATGCCTGGTTATCCTGTAACTCACTCTGTAGACCAAGCTGGCCTCCAACTCAGAGATCGACCTTTCTCTGCCTCCTAAGTGCTAGGATTAAAGGTCTGTGCCACCATGCCTGGCACTAAAAATATTTTCAAATAAGAATTTTTTTTCTCAACTTAATTTGCAAGTGCTTCATTTTATCGTATTGATTACGGGGACTGGAGAAATAGCTCAGTGAGTAAGAGCACTTGCTATGCAAGCAAAAGGACCCGAGTCTGAATCCCCAGCCTCCTGGTAAAAGAGACATGGCCACGCATGCCTGTGACTGCAGCGGGAAACAGAGACAAGCAGAACTCAGGAGCTCTCAGGCCGGTCAGCTTAACTGCTAGAACACAGGATATGACAGGTCACTGAAAGACCTGTGTCCAAATACAAGGAGTTGAGACATGTACCACATGGGCACATTCATGAACATGCACACCTAGGCATACAAAACATACACACAAAAAAAGCAGTGATTGTAAGTTCAACTCATTATTTGATGAATGCTGCAGATTGTTCAATCACAAAAGTATTAACCTGAAGTATGAATTATGCCTTTAAATTTACAACTCTAAATTCAAACTTCAAAGCCTGATTTTCAGTTAGTAGGATAAATAAGCACAAGTTCAAAGACACCTGGTATGCTTACAACTGCTACATACAGCATGAAAACCTAGCCAGATTTAAACACACTAGCTTAATACAAATAGCTCAACCTAACTAGGTATGGTGGCACATGCTTTTAATCCTAGCACTCAGGAAGCTGAGGCAGGCAGATCTCTGTGAGTTCAAGGCCAGCCTGGTTTACAGAACTAGTTCCAGGACAGACAGGGCAACATGAAATCCCTGTCTCGGGGGAAAAAAAAAAAAAAAAAAAAAAAAAAAAAAAAAAAAAAAAGCACTATCACATGACTATCCTTTCAATAAACACCAAGATTTAGAATATCTTATGACAGTTAACACATTATTCAAACTCGGTAAGCAGGGTCTCTGAAAATGTTAATGGTGACATAAACCACTCCAATCTCAGCATTTTTATGTTTTGTTAACAGGATCTCATGTAGCCCAGGCTAGACTCAAACTCTCTACATAGCCAAGGAGGACCTTGAACTCTTGAGCCTTCTGCCTCTACCTACTGAGTACTAGGATTACAGGCAATTTCAGGCTTTTCAGAACACATTTTACAAGGTCACACTTTTTTAAAAAATACATTTCTGGATCAGTAATGTGCTTGGCAGGTGAAAGTGCTTGTTGTGAGCTTGATGACTCAAGTTCAATTCCTGGAACCCACAGAGAACCAACTCCAGGGAGCTGCCCTTTAACTTCTAATCATGCCTGTGGCATGCTGGCACACATGCACACACACATACATTGTACACACACTAATAACAAATTATATTAACGGAAACCTTCATTTACCTCTTCAGGAACACCACTTTGCCTTCTTAGTTCCAGATCTTTTTGTTTAATGTCATTTTCCCAGTGCTCTAAATCCCTCATGAAATCTTGCAATTCCTCTGCATTTTGTTTTACTTGTAACTGTAATTCAATGGCTTTGCTTGTTGAAGTCATTCTGACCTGTAAAGTTTTGAGTATACACCCTATGGTTAGAATTGGGATGACAGATGCTTAAATTCACAATGGAGATGCATCTCCATAAACCCATCATAATTTAATGGTACTGTGAAACAGAAAACCGCATTTAAACCTGTTGTAGTGGTACATGCCTGTGAGGCCAACCCTCAGAAGACTGAGGCAGTAGGGTCAAAGGTCCAAGGTCACCCTGAGGTGCTCAACAAGGCCCCTTTCTAAATGCAGGGACACGGGACACTGCCAAGTGTGATGGTCACTACTATGCTGGCGTGGCATAAATAAACATAAATCAGAGGGTAAAATAGTAGAATTAACTAAGTGTTCAAACCTCAGCTGGGCTTTAAAAAGTGGGCCAGTTGAAGGAGTAACAGGAAGGAAAAGGCAGCAGAGAGAATGCTGAGGGAATGAAGAGCTTAGAAGTCGACACGGGACAGATCCTGAAATGCCAGGCCATGGGGTGTTATGTTCTAAAGGCCACGTAAAGGGACTAATGGGTAAAATAAAAATAACTGCTTAGGTGAGAAACTGGGAAATAAAGATTTAAATGATGTTCTAGATTTCTGCTTGGTAGGAACTGGTAATGTCATTTTAAGTCAAGAAATGAAATTTTGAGCAAGGTTGGAGTTGCCACTCAAGCCTGACAACTTAAGTCCAATCCTGGTGCCCACATAAAGGTACAAAGGGAAAACCAGCTCCACAAAAGTTGTTCTCTGACATGTATACCATAGCACATGCATGTACCATCTCACATCAAATATACATACAGCAAAAAACAATTAAAATTTTTGAAAAAGAAAAGCAATTTTAAAAGGGAGGGAACAACAGCAGAATGAGTTCAGTCTGGACTGTTGAATGTGGGTGCTTCGGGGTCGTCAGAAGGTAACTAGTAGGTAAAGGACTAGAGATAAATGTGGGTGACGCCAGCACTATTTTTGTTGTTGTTGTTTTGTTTTCGAAACCAGGTTTCTCTGTATAATAGTCCTAGCTGTCCTGGAACTCCCTTTGTGGACCAGGCTGGCCTCAAAGTCATAGAGATCCGCCTGCCTCTGCCTCTCTAGAGTTGGGATTAAAGGCACACACCGCCACCACCTGGCAACACCAGCATTAATAATAAAAGTAGAAACTCATCATGCATTTGAACATGCTTAGCCGCTGTAACTGATAGAATACTTAAAACAAGAAACTGGACAAAGCCTGAAGAACAGTAATACTTAGGGAACAGGAAGAGATGGCTACATCAGAAAAACTAGATCAGTATCTAGGGAGCTGAGAGGATATGAGAGCACTGTCACCAAAGACCTGAGAAAATTAGTTTAAGTGGGAAAGGTTAGCAGTGCCAAACGCCACATGAGCGCACATACCTGAAAAGGCCCTATAAAGAATGAGAATATACATAGGATTTAAGGGTAGAAATGAGTTAAATAAATTATATTATATGGGACTAGGGTAACTTTGCATTTAATAATGTTAAGACTTAATCCCAGCACTCGGGAGGCAGATCTCTGAGAGTTCGAGGCCAACCTGGTCTACAAGAGCTAGTTCCAGGACAGGCTCCAAAGCTACAGAGAAACCCTGTCTCGAAAAAAACTAAATAAATAAATAAAATAAAATAATGTTAAGACTCAATCCACTGAAGGCACATGAAGACTATAGCTGGGCACAGCTGGCCACTGTTTTCTATTCCAGTTCTTCAGGAGGTAGAGGGTGCATTACAAATTACAGTCAACAGGACAACTTAACAGACCTTGCCTAAGAATAATTTTTAAAGGGTTAGCATTTTCCAACAATTGAAAAAGGTGTTAAGTTCAAACCTGAAGACTGCAGGCAGATAGATAGATGAAAAGGGATAAAGTGATAAGACCGGGTACTTTAAGGTAGAGAAACTATGGGGGTGAGAGTAGGGACTTAACAGCCTTTTCTCCCCACTAAAAAGAGACTGTTTGGGGTGCAATGGATCTTCTGACTCCGTCTCGACAACACAGTTTAAGCTTCAACCAGTGTACACATTGGTTATGCGCATGCATTTCATTCATAAACAAAACTAGTATAATGCTTTCGCTAGAGACAAACCAGCACAAATAGACACAAGACCCTGAAGTGAGTTAAATAAATAACTAGCCGTGAGGTGATGCTGCATGCCTTTAATCCCAGCACTCAGGGGGCAGAGGCAGCCGGTTCGAGGCCAGCTTGTTCTACTACAAAGTTTATAGCAGGACAGCCAGAGAAACGGAGGGGGGCGGCACCATGAAATGCAGCAGAGCCAAAAGCTCTTCTTCCGCCACCCACCCGCCCTCGGGACCTACGACAGCCCGGGATACAGGCGGGATTCGTTACGCGGGCAACCAGAAACGTCCAGCGCCTGGCGAAACACCCTCACACCCTGGCCAACAGGAGGCGACCACCACCGTAGAGCGGGGACGGAGAGCCGGCTCCCGGCCAGGCCGAACGCGCAGGCCTCGGCGGCGCGCGGAGCCCACTCAGGAACCGGCCGCGCAGCCCCGCTGCCCGGCCACCGCCCCCGCCTACTCCCGACCAGGCGCAGGCCGGCCCCGCGCTCCCGCCCGGCACCCCGAGCGCCCCTGCAGCCGGCGGTAACGGGAAAGCGTGCTCACCCGCCCCGGCCGTCACCACACACCCACCGCAGCCAGGGAGACGCGCGGCGTCACACGCCGCCGCCGGAGCCTTCCCACAAGGACCCGCGCGCCGCTCGCGCGTGCGCAGAGGGTTCGGCTCCCGCGCCCGGCAGGTCTGGGTCGGGTAGCTCGCGGACAGACTGAGTATTTAAGTAAACTGAGTGTGAGAACCCGAAATGTGCGCCCATCCTGATGTATTCTGAACCCCCCAAACAATAGGAATTTAACTTCCCTCGATTGTGTCTCTGAGAGCAGCCTTGTTTTCAGCTAACGAGATGTTTGTAGCCTCTGCATGAGGATCATAGAAAGTTAGTTACTTCTAAGAACCGTCTACAGTAGTAACCCCGTTGTTTTCCCTCTAAGGCTTGCATTTGACTGCTTGTCTTCCTTGTGCTTTTTGCTAGTAAGTAACCTTTTCTAAGAGTATCTGTGGATCTCAGGTTTGTGTCCGTCTTACCCTGGCTTATCTAAAACAGAGACTTTGAAACCTGCACCACTTGACTAAATTCAAAAAGAGAAACACTAATTGTAACTGAATGATCTCATGGTCATTGTTCCCTAATTTTGAGGCACCATCGTCCCACTCATGGCTGCCCTGTGAGCTCAGACATGACCAGCTTCTCTTTAGATGGCATGGCTCTCCACTTCTGTTGACAATTGTCTTTAAAAAAAAGCTTCTATAATACTGGCAAACTGTCTTATTTGATTTTTTCTATGAATAAACTATAGTTTTCTCAATTGAATTTATTTTTAATCCCTAAATAGTTATATTCAAAGAAACAATCTCTTTGTTTGCATTATATGTTGAAATTGTGATGGCCACTGGAAATAAACACACAAATACTGCTGCAGAAGTGACATGCTGCAGTGACTGTTGCAAGTGCTGTTGATTTCATGGCCCAATAACTGAACTCTTTCAGTCAGTTAAGTGTGGAAGGATTCTGACAACCATCATGAGTAGCCAGACAGTGGTGATGCATGCCTTTAATCCCAGTGTTCAGGAGGCAGAGGCAGGCAGATCACTGTAATTCTAGGCCAGCCTGGTCTATAAGAGCTAGTACCAGGAAAGGCTCCAAAGCTACAGAGAAACCCTGTCTTAAAAAAACAACAAAACAAAAGAAGCCGGGCGGTGGTGGCGCACGCCTTTAATCCCAGCACTCGGGAGGCAGAGGCAGGCGGATCTCTGTGAGTTCGAGGCCAGCCTGGTCTACAAGAGCTAGTTCCAGGACAGGCTCTAAAAAAGCTGCAGAGAAACCCTGTCTCGAAAAACCAAAAAAAAAAAAAAAAGAAAAAAAAACAAAAGAAGAAAGAAGGAAAGAAAGAAAGAAAGAAAGAAAGAAAGAAAGAAAGAAAGAGAAAGAGAAAAAAAAAGAAAAGTTAAAAAAGAAAAAAAAAAAAAAAGAAAAAAGTAAAAAAAGAAAGTTAAACTGGGTGTGGTGGCACACACCCTTAATCTCAGCTCTCTGGAGGCAGAGGCAAGCTGATCTCTGTGAATTTGAGGCCAGCTTGGTCTACAGAGTGAGTTCCATGACACCCAGGGCTGTTACACAAAGAAACTCTATCTCAAAAGAACAAACAAAGGGTTATTAACTAACTTCTTTGTTGGTTGGTTGTTTTGTTTTGTTTTGTTTTTGATTTTTGGTTTTGGTTTGTTTGTTTTTCAGAATACTATGTAGCCCAGGCTTTCCTGAAAATTAATCTGTGGCCACAGATCTTAAACTCAGGTTCTCCCTACCTCTTTGATGCACACGGGTGGCATTCACTCAGACAGGCTCTGGCCTCCAAGTACTAGGGCTATAGTGAGGAACTACCCACATTTACAAAGACAACATTTGAGCTTTGGGACTCTCTATACCATTCAGTTGTGTGAAAGAAAACCTGGAGTCAAAGTAACTTAAACACGACAGGAGATATTTCTCTATTACTTTTTTAAAGATATACTTATTTTTCAGTGTCTGTGAGAGTGTCTACATGTGTACCATATGAGTGCCTGGTGAGGCCAGAAGAGGGTATCGGATCCCCCTGAAACTAGAGTTACAGGTAGTTATGAGTCATCTCATATGGGTGCTGGGAACTGAACCCAGGTCCTCTGCATGAGCAGCAAATATTCTTGACTGATGAGCCAGCTCTCCAGCTTTGCTATTTCTCTCTTATATAAGACCAAGTATAAACAATCCAGCACTGGCATTACAATCAGTGTCAGAGAGAAGGTCCTACTAGATCCCTGCTTCCTTGTGAGCACAGAGCTTTCACTCACAGTACAATCTCAAGCTCCAGCGATATTATCTAAAATCAAGCAAGCAGGAAGGGACAAAAGTAAGAATAATACAACTTTCTACTTTTTAAGAATGCTTCCATAGGGGAGAGACAGATGGCTTTAGCGGTTAAGAATGCTCACTGCTTGGGTGGTTTGAATGAAAATGACCCCCAAAGGGAGTGGCACTACTAGGAGTACTAGGAGTACTTGTTGGAGTAGGTGTGGCCTGTTGGAGGAAGTATGTCACTGTGGAGGTAGGCTGTAAGGTCTCCTATGTTCAAGCTACACCCAGTGTCACAGTTCACTTCCTGTTGCCTACAAATCAGGATGTAGACTCTCAGCTACTTCTCTAGCACCACATCTGCCTGTGTGCCACTGTGTCCCACCATAATGATACTGTACTAAACCTCTAAAACTAAACCAGCCCAATTGAATGCTTTCCTTTCAATGCATGGCTTTGCCAGGGTCATAGTGTCCCTTCACAGCAATAGAAACCCTAAGACACTGCTCTTTGAGAGAACCAGAGTTCTGTTCCCAGCACCCACACCCACACTGAGCAACACACAACTATCTGTAATTCCAACTCACTTGTACATGAGTGCCATTCATTCACACAGATACAAACACATACACATAAACAAAAATAATGCCCATCTTTTTTTTAAGTTTCTTCCAAATGAGACATTGTTTATAAAAACACTGTTTATCACAGCCTGAGACACACTAAGATCTTAACAAATGCTACTTCTCCTGCAAAGCTAAGGTATGGACGCTGGGTTACATTAGCTTCTTTGTGTCTCTCTGTCTCCCAGTTATTTAAAGGAGACTTTGAGAGAGAAGAATAAGAGTTACAAGTATTAGGGATCAGTGGGTGGAAGTTAAAGTTAATCTAGGACAGTGAATTGTCTCTCCCAGTGCAAAGCAAAATGTGCATAAGTCAGACAAGTAGGAATAATAAGAAATATCAGACAAATAGGAAATAATAAAGAAAAAGTCAGACAGATAGGAATAATAAACATGGGCTGGAGAGATGACTCAGCAGTGAAGAGTTCTTGCTGCTTTTGAAGATGACCTGGGTTTAATCCCCAGGACCTGCATGAGGGTAGAGCTCACAACCACCTGTAACTCCTATTCCAAGGAATCAGACATCCCCCGCTGGCCTCCAGGGACCAAGCAGGCATACATGCAGGAAAAATATTCACATATAAAATATTTTCAAAAGTGTGGTGGCATACACCTTTAATTCCAGCACTAGGGAGGCAGAGGCGGCAGATCTCTGTGCAGATCTTCAAGGTCAGCCTGGTCTACATAGTCAGTTCCAGGATAGCCAGGGCTACAAATACCCTGTCTAAATAAAAAAAAAAAAAAGGAAAAGAAGGAATGAAAGAAGGAAGGAAGGAAGGAAGGAAGGAAGGGAGGGAAAAGAATGCTAAGAAGAATGACATGTTATAAAAATAACATGTCGGGTTGGAGAGATGGCTCAGAGGTTAAGAGCATTGCCTGCTCTTCCAAAGGTCCTGAGTTCAATCCCAGCAATCACATGGTGACTCACAACCATCTGTAATGAGGTCTGGTGCCCTCTTCTGGCCTGCAGGCATACATACAGACAGAATATTGTATACATAGTAAATAAATAAATAAATAAATAAATAAATAAATATTAAAAAAAATAAAAATAACATGTCTTATTCCATATGATATAAATATACAAATAACATTGCTAATTTCACATTGATAGTAGCTTTCTCATGTTACTGTTGAAGATGCTGATCTGAACAAGAAATTTGTCCATGTGGTCAGACCCTGGCTAGACACACACAACCTGACTTCAGTATCTGCACCTTGACCACTATGTCCCACTAACTCTTCTCTTGCCCAGGAACACTCCTGGGGAGGGCAGGATAACCTGCTTTATCCATCCAGGTCTGTACTACTAGGAGTTAGTCCTGCCTGATATCTTCCTCAAACTGTGGCCTAAATAATCTGCGAGAAGTCGCTCAGGAATCTCCTCCCCTTCCGTAGTCACAGACGCTGTTTCCCAGTGTTCTTCTTCTCCTCCCATGTGTGATCAAGGGGACTGGTACTGGGGCCAAAGCTCCCAGTCCCCATTCTTCCCCCACCCCACGTGTGATGCTCTTTATTCATGTTACAGGTACCAGGAAGACTTCTTCCTCCTCCTGGCTACAGAGTCTTCTGAGCCCCAGTGGCTTCACCCAAGCCCACACTCTGTGATCCAGGCTGCAAAGACCTCCACTCCTGCTCCAGGGAGGAGGCCAGAAGACCGACAGAGTCAACATATACAAGGATGAAACACATTCAGGTTTTCTCCAGTGCCTTTAATTGGAAACATGATGTCTCTAAGCTTTGGTACAAGGCTGGTGCTGTGGGGCCACACCTGGCTCCTGAGCATCAGGGGTCAATAAATATATCATAGAGATGGAAACAGGAGCCCCAGGGTCCCTCTTCTACCAGCCTAGGATGTTCCAAATTATGGCAGCTGGATAAACCTTAGTATAATTGCCAGTGACACCAAGTGAGAGAGTCTTTTCTTTTTTGGATGCCCAATCTTCCTCCTATGAGGGCTGTTCTTTTGAAACAAAACAAAGCTCTATGTGGGATCAAAACACGTGTCTGTTACTGCACTAAATGTCTGCAAGTGGGAAACGTCTAGAAGCAGATGCTGATGTGGCCATACAGACATCTAGGATCGAAGAGGCCACCTGCCCTAGCCCACTTACAACCGCGCAACCCCTGACTCCACACGCTCACAGATTTGACTCTCTGAGACTTTCCTGCTTGGGTCTAAGACCTGCTTCTTTGGGGCCCAGCACAAGGCTGAGTCTCAGTTGCAGAGACAGCCATTTGGAAACCCCGAATTTCTACCACTGGTTCTTCCTACAAACACCAGAAGACACCTCACAGTCATAATACTGTCTGCATCACCCTCTCCCCAAGCCCCATGCAGGAAAAAAGGGAAGACCCTCCCCTTCACATTAAAGGGAATATGAGGCCAAGGACTTGCTCATGGCCCCACTACACTTTAAAGAACTCTTGAGGGCTGCTACCTTTGCCAGACAGAGAGGGGCTCTATTTCTTAGATCATGTTACTAAAATATAAGACAACAAAGATTTGGCTGATTCTCTACATTTTTCCAATTGTATCCTTTCTTCTCTCTCCCACATGGGCATTTCTAGAGTTGAGATCTCTTTCATAAAACTGGGGTTTGGGGTTCCTCCAAGACTAGTCTCTCCCCTCCCCAGTAAAGGGCAAATAGCACCTGGATCTGGCTTGGCCCCCTGCCCTCATTGCCCATCTGGCTGCAAACTCTATTGGGTAGACGACACTATGTAGGCTGTCGCAATGTACTTCTTGCCATTTCCGTAGGTGGTCTTATCCCACGTGTAGGTCTGGATGCTCAGAGGATAGCCACCCAGGCTTAAGTGGCACCTGTAGGGAAAGATCATGAATCGAGTCAGAAGAGCCCACCACTTCACCCATCTCTGTTCCAGATGGAAAAGACCTCGTCATCCCCAGCAGAAGCGTTTCAGCCTCCCAGACAGAGTGGCCCGCATTCCGAAGCCTCTGTCCCAACTCCCTGAGCTTGGCCAGCTTTCCAAATCTGGACTTTGGTGTCTCTCTGCCTATGGGACAGTGCTCCCTGTCCTTCCCAGAGAAATACTCTGAATGCCTCGAGCTGAATGCTTTGGAAATTAGGTGTTTGCTTTCTGCTTCAAAAATAATAGGACCAGAGCAAGGCACTTGGGCACATGTCCATAAACTCAGGATTCAGAGAATCTACAACCCCAGCTACATAGTGAGACAAAGCCCCCAAAAAATAAATAAATGAAAACAAAACGTATTAGGACCCAAACAAATTCTCAAGTGACAGAGGCCAGTTATTATCAACTGCTCTCTTTGGGACTCTGTGGTTCTCCCAAACAGCCAATCAGGGTTCAGGGATCCGGGACAACCGCACTACTGACGTCTTGGTAGATTATGATACTGAATGCTTCACTCGAGGAGGGAAGAAAGGAGCTACATGGTGCTGCTGCTAGGGTGAAGACTGGCAGCGACCAGTCTAATCTGACCACTTCACTGTGGAAGGGAAGAGCAATAGTTTCTCCAACCTTTCCAGCCAGAGTGGAAGCCCTAATGTCTCCTGACGCCACCCTAGATGGTGATGTACAGTCAGACTCCCATGCTGCTCTTGTCTCTCGGTCGCCCCAGTACTCACTTTCTGCCTGGCCTGGTGATGAAGCACAAAGAATAGAGGGCAAACTCGAACTCGGGGCTGCTGCCAATGAAAGCTGAGCCCACTTCCTTGTAGTAGCCATCCCAGTTGAACTGCATGGCTAGCACATCAGGGTAGGAATCCCACTGCAGAAGAAAGGACAGCAAAAGTCACGTGATAGAACCGGGCACCGTCAGTCAGCTAGTATTTATGGGAATTCTTGAGGAGCCTTCTAGAGACACTTGCTTTAAACAGACAGAAGGGACAGCCTACCGTGCAAAGTGCCCGAGTCCCACTCAGACCCACTGTCTGAAGCTACCAGTGGCAATGGGGCCAGAATGACACCCACGTGATCAACCAGAGTGAAGGGAAACAAACAGGTACTCCCTATGGCCCTCCACATGCAAGAGACCAGTTTATTACCCCAAATCATTTTCTGGCCTAGGGCAGCAAAAGTTTCTTATAAAACATGGAGTTTAGCTCAGTTAGCCAGGGTGGACATCACTGCCACCCTCTGAGGATGACATTCAGGCAGGGAGTAAATGCACAGCTTTGTTCTATGGTCTAAGAATCAGGCCTTGGCCCCCAGCTGAATGTGGTACCCTCTATCTCCTGTCCCTGGCAGTTTTGCAGGCTTCACTGTTGGGACTTGGGGTGGAAATCTGCTCTCTAGCAGATGAGAACATGGTTTCTGTTGGGTGGCTGTCTGTTGGGTGGCAGTGAGAAGCAAGTCTGATGGCTTGACAGCCAGAGGAAGAGCAGGAGGTCTGGGCACCCACCAGGCCCCTCCAGCCCAGGGACTTACAGGCCCATCATAGTTGTGACTGTAATAGTCAAGCAGACCCTCCTTCTCCTGCAGGTAGAAGCGGATCCAGTTGTGGAAGCCAGTGACCTTGCCCTTTTTCACTTCGCCTGTAATAAAGAGCCCAAAGTGGGTGTCCGGGCTGCCTTCCCATCCCCTTCCCCTCCAGTTTATCTCTACCATTCCACGCCAAGCCTGTCTCCCATCTCCAGGCTCTCTTACTTAGCCCCTTGCCTGATACCCTCATATGACTGTTCTCTCTGGCTCAAGACTCCAGAAGACTTCCTCCTAGACAATCCTCTGCTCTGACATACTCTTCTGACTGCTTTCGCAGGATCAAGCCAGGCTCAGTGAGAACCACAAGGATGAGGGTGCACAGTAGCCTCTGTAGGAAGCCCCTAACCAAGCCACAAAGCAGAGGATCATTCAGAGGCAGACATACCAGCCAACAGTCGCTCATGGAATCCTGGGAGCGCCTGGACTGGTTTTCTTTCCCACCTAGATATTCTAGATGAACTGTCATCCCTCAGCGTGGCTTCTCAGATGCCCCTCACACTTGACCTGGGAGTCCCTCCCTGCCAGCGGCTTGACTACCTGTTAACCAATGCTCAGGGCTGACCTGCCCCTAAGCAGAGCCATTCTCCTTCATCTTCATCTCTCCCACTCTTTCTCTGCCAAGCAGAGTGAGCCTACCTGAGAAGACATGTTCAAAGCCACTCGAATCCCTTTCTTCATTGCCTCTTGAGTACAGCCCAAACCACATGTTCTTCAAATCATCCACAAACTCTTGTTCGGAGCTGTAGCGGTCTGTGGAGAGAAAAACAAAGGACTCTTCAGCAAGGAGCTAGAGCAGTCCTGGGAAGCAAGGAAGGGTATCTGCTCCAGTGCATCAGGAGGCATTCACCAAATGTGACCAGACTTTCATTCTACATGGTCAAGGGTCTCAGGAGTACACACACACACACAGAGAGAGAGAGAGAGAGAGAGAGAGAGAGAGAGAGAGAGAGAGAGAGAGAGAGAGAGAGAGAGAGAGAGAGACAGAGAGAGAGAGACAGAGACAGAGTCACAGAGAGAGACACACAGAGAGAGAGACACACACAGAGAGAGAGTCTCTACAGCTTGCATTCCAGGGAAAGACTTGAATAATAAACAGAAATTATAAATAATATCTCAGATAAGTATGAAGGGCACCCATAACAACTAGAGGATGATGTGGGAGCAAGGAGTACTATGTGTTTGGGGATTTGGGGTATTGTTTTTAGACAGGGTTTTACTAAGTAGTCCTGGCTGTTCCAGAATAGAATACATAAACCAAACTGGCCTTGAGCTCACAGAGCTCTGACTATTTCTGCCTCCCAAATGCTGGAATCTGAGATATATGTCATCACACCTGGCAGAAGTACTTTGTCTTGAATGCGCCTCTCAGAAGTTTGTAAGACACTTGATACCTCCTTCAAAATGAAGATGTAGTGTCTCCAGAGGTAGTTAGGGTGATGGATGTGGTGGCTCACGCTTTTAATCTCTGCACTCAGGAGGCAGAGACAGGTGGATCTCTGTGAGTGTGAGGCCAGCCTGGTCTACACAGTGAGTTCTAGTACAGCCAGGGTTATATAGAGAGTCCCCATCTCAAAAAAAATAAATAAAAAGGATAATTGGGCTATGAAGTTCTGTCCAATGAGTGAATTGATGCCATTCTGTGGGGGTCCACACTGAGTGGATGGTTTCCTTTCAATTTTAAAGTTTAGAAAGATGAGTTTAGAGCTGGGTGTGGTAGTAAAAGCCTGTAGTCACATGAAAGTTGAAAGTCACCCTCAAGATAAAATGAGTTCAGGGCCAGCATGGGTTACATGAAACTTTGTCTCAAAATAAGTAATAACAAAAATAAATTCAGCTCTCTCCTTAGCCTTTCTCACTCAATCGATCTCTGCATTATGGGATGTCACAACACAGCACGAAGGCCCTCGTGAGATGCTGCCCTACCATTTCTAGAACTGTGAACAGTATTTCTATTCATACTTAGACACACACACACAAACACAGAAAGATACACATACACAAACATACAAACAAACATATACACAGAGATTCACACACACAAGACCCTCAGACTCATATGCACACATACACACAGAGACACACACACATACATACACATATACATACAGGCACACACACATACAGGCACACACATAGACACACACAGACACACACAGAGGCATACACACATATGCAAACACAGAAAGATACACACACACAAACATATACAAACACACAAACAAGCATACACACACAGACTCACACACACAAGACCCTCACAGACACATGTACAATATGCACGCATACACACAGAGACACACACATACATGCACATATAAATACAGGCACACACACAAATGCACACATACACACTTACAGAGACACCAGACACACACACACACACAGAGACACATACACATAGAGGCACACACAATACACAAACATAAACACACAGAGACATTCACACAAACATACACAAACACACACACAAGCATACACACAGAGACTCACACAAATAAGACCCTCACAGACGCACATACACATATGCACACATACAAAGACACACACACATACACGCAAAAATGCATACAGGTACACACAGAGACATACACACACTCACAGAGACACACACATACACACACTCACAGAGACACACGCACACATTCCTAACTCCTGGACTTTATGCACAAGAACTGGATGAATTGTGGTGATGATCAGGAGATGAGGTGACCTAGAGAGGAGCAGGTATGGGGAATAGAAGGAACAGTGAGTTCCTCTATGCTGTGTTATGTAAATAACAGATAGCCAAGTGGAGCTGTTGAAAAGGCCACTGGGCCCCAAGGGAAAAGTCAGAGCTGGAGTTTTAAATCAGGGACTTCCAGAATTGTGTGGAGGATCCAAAACAGATACCAGGAATATTCTTTCCTTTCAAGGACTTAAAACACTGTTGGAAAACAAGACTGAGTAGACATGAACAGAATGGTTTCACAGACCAAATAGTTACCCTTATTAGTACTTGCTGGGTGTCCCCTTTTGATGTTTTGCAAGCATCAACCTTCAAAGACCTTAAGGCACAGATAAGACCAGGAGAGGTCACAACAGCACTGTGCAGGTGTTTAACTTGCCTCATGTTGCTAAAACCAAATCCCTGCAACTGCAGTTTATAATTTTTTTTAGATTTATTTATTTATTATGTAGGCAACATTCTGCCTGCATGTATGCCCACATGCCAGAAAAGGGCATCAGATCTCATTACAGATGGTTGTAAGCCACCATATGGTTGCTGGGAATTGAACTCAAGACCTCTGGAAAAGCAGCTGCTGCTCTTAACCACTGAGCCATCTCTCCAGACCCCTGCAGTTTATAATTAATAGAAGTTTAGCTGCCTCACATTCTGGAGTCTAGGAAATCAAACAAGTCCCGGCATGTGAGAAGGGCCAGGCAAAGCAAGCATACTACAGAGTCAGATTCTCTAATAGCGTATTCTCAGTGGTCCACGGATCCACAGTTGGAGTCGCCTCCCAAAGTTCTCACCTCTAGACATCATCAACATACGGCACTAGAGATTACATTTTTAATACGCGAAATTTGGGAGATGCCCTTAAACTATAAGACCAGAATTGCACCTCTGGTAACAGACCCAACTGTCAAACCAAGTCTGTCTGGCTGAGCTATTCTGGGCTGTATTCTGATCTCTCAAAGGCTGAAGAGATGTGGCAGGAGCTGCTGGTGCCTTTGTAAATGTAGCAGGCTAGTGGGAGCTGGAATGCGGGAGCTGGGGTGAGTTCCGGGACGTCTGTTCTGAGTACTGGAAGGCTGTTTCTGGCTACTTGTTCACTTAGGTCTTCCAGCCTGGCTAGACTTCTGATTCTCTTACTGAAAAAAAAAAAAAAAACTACGGGTTTAGTTCAGTGGTTCTCAACATGTGGGTTGCAACCCCTTTGGCAAACCTTTTTCTCCAAAAATACTTACATTACGATTCATAACAGTAGCAAAATAACAGTTATGAAGTAGCAAGAAAAATAATTCTATGGTTGGGGGTCACCACTATGTGAGGAACTGTATTCAAGAGTCCCGGCATTAGGAAGCCTGACAGAGCATTAGCATGCCTCTGTCTCTCGTGTGTTTACCACAGAGCAGACACCAGGGGGCATCATAGGATTGCATGTATCTTAGAGAACCACTCCGGTGTTTCACCTCTAACAACAGAGTTAGTAAGTTACTCTGCTGTAGTCTAAGGCTGCAGACCAAAAGCAGCAGGTCTGCCTGGACACGGTCCCCGGGGGACAGCAAAGGAGACCTGTACGGATCCGCCTCCGAGACCGTCCAGCTTGCCAGAGTTCAGAAAAGGAATCTGGAGGATACTAACAAACAGAACCAGAGCCAAGAAGTCCCAAAGCCTAAACCTTTTTTGGTCTGATTTGCATGTATCTGTTTCTGGAGGTGGTCCAGTCAGACCACTTCCTAATCAGCCTTTGCTGATTCTCTGTTGCCGTCCAGGAGAAGGAGGTATGGACAGCCCCACTTACCCAAACGTAAGGCTTCTGACATGACTCTGGGATCCATGGGGTGGCTGAAAAGTGCCCAGAGTATGGATAGAGTTGGGGTGGGGAGCTCATTCCCTTCAGAAGGTAGGAAACTCACAAGATGACTGACGTTCAGTCTAAAGATGGGTGATCTAAGCAACAAGCCAGTCAGAAGGTCGTTCAGCTCCTGCTAGGGTCCCCAATCTCTATAGATTCTAGCCATGTCTTTGATACCTTCAGGCTGATACTGGTCTCCATGCAGAGTCTCTTTGCTCTATTACCCGTTCTCACACCACCACCACCACCGCCACTGCAGCGGCCACCAGAGACCTCAGCAATGTCTGGCTTTCCTGGAGTCACACCTCATCCCATAGCTTTGTGGCTCACTCACTCTGCTGATGGAGAAAACCATAGAGCTCCTTCATGACAGCTGTCTTCATGACCTCCCTGAGGAAGAGAGCCTGCTCCTGCAGCTCTTGGGCACTGAAGTGCTCCCCGTGGCCGGTGGCCCGCTGGTAATTGTTGAGCAGGTTGATGAAAGCTGCGTAGGTAGGCTTGGTGAACAACTGCTCGTTGACGTAAGTGAAAAGCCTGCAGCAAGCGGATGGAGAGCCATTAGGGGGCTTGCACATGCCGTAGACACTCTCCCAGAATCTTCCAAACAGGCCAGGGGCAGCACATAGAGATGGACGGGTTCAGGGTTCAGAAGCAAAGGCAATGTGAGGGGCTTTTGAAAGGCAACTCTGAGGTCTGTCTTAGTCTACCTCACTGATTGTAAGATCAGCATTATCTCAGCCTGGCCAGCCACAGAAACCTTTTGGCTATCCACCCACCTACCCTCAAGGTGATTTCTTTGTTTCTGGAAATTAAATTGTCTCCCTCTCCCTTTGAGCTTGCTTGACTTGTGGAGCAAGACCTGAAAGTGAGGGCGGAGGACAGATAGAGTGAGGGTTGTGAGGGGTGAGGGGCACTCACGGCTCCGGACAGCGGTCCACTTGGTTCCCTGTCTCTGATGGGGAGACACGGTTTTGACTGTTGAGGACAATGTCTTCCTTGTGGGCTTTATTGGTGTCTACCCTGTAGATGGTCTCAGAGATACTCTGAAGGTCCTCGTTGGTTACAGCATCACTGCGGTGGGAGAAGCCCTCTAAGAGGAATTGGGAGAGGGGTGGTCTGAGAGCTGGAGGAAGGCAGGGCACTGTCTGAAGACCAATAGCATCCCCCTCTTGGCCCCTTCTGGAAGGAAGCTTGCTCTAGTGAGGGGGAACACCACCCAATACTCTGCAGTTAGAGGGCAAGATAGAAACAGACCGCTAAGGTCAGCACGTATCATTGCCACGATGCGCACAGAAAGCCCACATCAGGTTCCAAACTGAAGCAGGCATCGGAATCCCCTGGAAGATTTAATCAGAGGGGTGAACCCAGTCCAGAGTTTCTGAGCAGTTGGTCTGGGGCACAGGCCTAGGGCTGGTCGCCTCGCCTAAGGATTCTCAGATGCTCCTGATGTCGTGGGTCCAAGGACCACACTGGGAGAACTCTAGAGAGTTCCCGTGTGTGGGGGGCTATGCTGCCAGAGCAGACTGACCATGGTCACCACACAAGCTGTAAAAATCTTCACAGCAGTTCCCAAACTCTTGGCATCGGTCATTGCAGTGGCAAGGCTGGTGCTTGTCGTAGGCTTCCCGGCAGCGGCCCTGGCAGGAGTTTGGTGCAGCGTACAGGTCTAAGAGGACAGAGAAGAGAGTGTGTGTGGTGTGTGTGTGTGTGTGTGTGTGTGTGTGTGTGTGTGTGTCCCTGGCAACCTCGAGAGGGTGTGCTAGGAGCCTAAGGACCAATTCTTCTACCCACACCCGTAGCTGGGTTCCTTGCTAAAGGTCTCCTGGGGGCAGGGGACTAATCACTTGCACACCCTGCAGTCAGGAAGTTCTTTGCTTTCTGATGTAGGACTCTACTCTCTGGCCTGTTGTTTTTATAATCTTCCCACCCTAAAAATAAAACCTCTTCTACTCCATCCCCCCCCCCCAGGCCTCAGACGTTTTCCTGGTCACCCTCCCACTTGGTTGCTTGGATCACACCAGGGTCTCCTCTGGTCAGATGCAGCCTCATTCTTCTGGCTTGGGTCTAGTTCCTTGCCTCTGTTGTGGCACCCTCTCCCTTTGTCACCCCCTGTACTATCTGGAGTTCATGCTTACGGCTGACTGGGATCTCATCCTCTGGATCCAGGAACTCCTTTGGCTCCGGAGGGTCTTCTTCAGCTGTAACGTAGGAAAATAATGTCACCAACCATCCTGGCATTTCCAGCCTCAAAGCAATTGTGTATGGACAAACCCCTCACATTGAAGGCTCAGGACGGGAAATGTGAGGTATTTCCAAGGTCAGATTACTGAAAACTTAGGGGGAAAACAAAACTATTTCCCCCAGGTGACAAAGGTCCTCCCATTTTGGCATTTGGGGCCCCGCTGTGCTCAGAAGGACTAAAAAGAAAAGTCCATAAAAAGCGGAGGAAGAGGCGGGCGAGTCCCACCAGGACTGCAAACCAATTCAAGTTACCACATATGAATAGAGCATTTCAGCATTCTCCAAATGACAAGGCTGTCGGTTCAGAACATCCTGTTCCTATTAAGAGAGCTGGGGAGGGGAGGGACCCACGACTCCCTGGGGGTGGGCTGGGCAGGTGTTAAGTATTGTTGAAGCACTGTTAAAATCTGTTTAGAATCAGTTAATGGTCGGGATTTGTTCTTCTAGTTCTTACTGTAAGCACTCCTTCGGATGTTTTCCTGTAAGCCAGCGGGGGATGGGCAGCTTGACTCCCTAACTGCCAGCTATTGGACTCTCTTGCTGTCTCAGATGCCCGGGTTAAGCAGCTAGCCATTCTAGCCACCTGCCAGCTCCAGTGTGTGACGGGAACTACTTGATGGTGGCAGCTGCTTACCCCGAAGCCACAGTCCCAGGCACGACCATTTCAAAGAGTTTACACCACAACTTGGTTCAATCGCCAGCGTCTGTGAACTCTAGCTGACTCTGCCACAATTGCCACCCAAGCCAGAGGCCGAGCATTTCCCCTGCGGGCCCAACCTAGCTTTACTGTGGGTCCCAGCCTCATAGGGGGGTCGTATAACTGAATGTGTCACGAAGAATTTGCCAACAGTAAAATGTTTCTGAACTGGAAATGGCTGAAAATTAAACCCCCAAATCAAACATAATGAATCTGAGGTGTTTCTGGCAGGATCCAATCATGTGTCGTGTGACCTCTCTGCATCTTTGGTTCTGAACATACAACATACATCACGCGTGTCATCACACCACCCAAAGCCACCAATCACACAGGTCTGCTCTGGTGCAGAACTGCAGTATGTTGTGAATTACAATGTCCTTTGTTTGTTTGTTTTAATGTTGTGTGAGACAGGCCCTCAGGTAGCCCAGGCGGGCTCTGAACTCACTAGGTAGCTGAGGATGGTCTTGAACTACTGGGCCTTCTGTTTCTACCTCCCAAGTGCTAAGGGTTACAGGCATGCACCACCGTATGTGGCTATAACAGCAAATGTTTGATATGCATACCTGTTGTATATAGATAGCTATGTAACATAGGCATAGGCTCTTGGGCATAAAGGAGTCCCAAGCAGAGGGAGGAGGGATTGTAAGAATCTCAAAAGGACAATGCCATGACTGGAGTAAACACCGAGCTTCGCAGCGTGGGCGGTTTGCTGTGCCTGGACACCTCTTCTCTAGCTACAACATCAGGTTTTGGGAGCTAGGGAGAGAGAGAGTCGCCCATCCCGCTGTTGTGATTAAACCCAACAAAATGTTTCTCTGAGCATTTTCTTTTCCGCTTTCAGGAGAGTGAGCTGAGCTGAACCCAAATTAAAAAGGCAGCAACTGGACTGGAAAAAGACATAATCTGCAGCAACCACCAGCACCGGAGCACCTCAGCAGCAGCTGCCACCACCACAGCAGCAGCAGCAGCAGGCAGCAGCAAGAGAACAGGTTAAGCTGCAGAAGTGGTGGGCAGAAGGGAATCATGGGAAATGTGCAACCCTTGAGACGGGCACTAGCTCCCGGAGGTAAGGGCAGGGCCCATTGTGGATCAGGAGACCTGTGACCATTCCTTTGACTGGACCATTAACACAGGATTACCTTTCCTGTGGAGCTCAAGAGCCATGCATAAGGTATGTGAACTTCTCGCTGGCTAGCCAGCCCTGCCATGTGCTCAGAATTACCAGTCTTAATAAAAATGACCTCAGTTCTAAGTTATTTCCCACCCTAAGTCTCATAAAACGTCACCAATAGGGCAACAAGGCAACCTGGCAGTATCCTTGATCCTTGGAACCCCTCCCACTTTCTATTTCCTTTCTTGCTTTTTCTTAATAAATCCACATTAATTTAACTTAATAAGTCCACATTAATTTACGTTGCTGGCTCCTTCTCAGCCTTTCCTTACTCCTCTTAAATGCGAAACAATGAACTAAACAAGGAGTCTATTAAAAAGTGGTTTTTCAAGGTCTGGAGAGATGGCTCAACAGTGAAGAGCAATTGCACTTCCAGGGGAAGTTGGATTTTCCCAGCACATGCGTCAGGTGGCTCTCAACTGCCAAGACTCCAGCTCCAGGGGGCCCGAGGCCTTCTTCAGAACTCCCAAGCTACAAGTACATACACACCACACACAGACACACACACACACACACACACACACAGAGAGAGAGAGAGAGAGAGAGAGAGAGAGAGAGACGTGCATGCACACACTTGCACATGCACACAAATAAAATAAATATTAAAAAAATGATTTGTCAAGAAGTATTTCCATAGCTGGGCCTGGGCATAAGGGTCTGCAATCCTAGCTACTTAGCAGACTGAAGTAGGAGGATCACAAGTTCAAGGTCAACTTGTGTTACATAGTGAGTTCAAAGCTTACCTTGGACACTTAGTTATATCCTGTGTCAGAATAAAAAGTAGAAAATGAGCTGAGAATACAATTCAGTGGGTGAGCACCTGCCTCATATATCTGAGACCTATGATTCGATCCTAGTACAGAGGGAGAAATGCCTTTAAATCTGTATCGATGGAGAAACAAATGACCCTTTGGGGATGGGCATATGTTGTGGGAATTTCTTTCTGCCAACAGTTTTTGGGTACCAGCCTTAGTGGCTTCTGTGTGTGGACATGATCTCTTTAATCAGATATCCGATTGCAGCTTCCAGCTGCCCCTCAGGGCAGAGGACCACAGTGGCTCCAGTGGCTCTCTGCCTTGTTATTTGTGAATGTCCCCCAATAAACATTTCATATCCCTATATTTCAGACTCTCATGGACTCACCCACGCGTACAGGCATGCCTTTGTTTTTTGTTTTGTTTTGTTTTGTTGCTATTTTGAGACAGGTTCTCACTATGTAGCCCTGGCTGTCCTGGAACTCACTATGTACACCAAGCTGGCCTCCAACTCACAGAGATCCACCTGCCTCTGTCCCCTAGAGTGCTAGGAATAAAGGTGTGTACCACCACGTCCCACATGGGAAGGACAGTCTAAAGCAGTGGTTGCTTATTTCACTCCCGGGAGAAGAGTGCTCTGTGCTTTGACAGCCACAGAGGCCAAACGGTCTTCCTCATGTCATGTAGACTGTGAGTGCTGCCTACCACTTATGCGTGTGCTTCCCAGTGTGACTAATAGTGAACAATATCATATATACTAAAGTGTTGTTTTGTGGCTTAAACTTTCAAGACTCTGTTTTTGGGTTTTTTTTTTAAGATTTATTTATTTATTATGTATATGATGTTCTGTCTGCGTATATGCCTGCAGGCCAGAAGAGGGCACTGGATCTCATATAGATGGTTGTGAGGCACCATGTGATTACTGGGAATTGAACTCAGAACCTCTGGAAGAGCAGCCGATGCTCAACCTGAGTCGTCTCTCCAGCCTTCCCCACCCCAAGATATTGTTAATCCTGGTTGTTCCCTCAGATCTTCCAGGTGCTCTACTTTAATTTAGGAACTTCCTAGAAAAGCCGAGACTAGTGATGAGCCAATCTCTGACCCTCGTCCCTGCCCTCCACACTCTGCTCCTTTGCCCTGAAGCCCTCTCCTCCGTCTCCAGCCTTGCTCTGGACTTCTGGACACTAGCCCAGACTTGCACACAGGCTGAGATGACATGTGTCCCAACCCTTCATCCCACATGCTGCCTCACCAGTGCACAGATGTTCATAGTCGTCACAGCAATCGTCATGTTGGGGACACCGACGATCACACTGGCAGTCTGCATCCCGGTTAAATTTCTCGTTACAGCGAGACGCACATGACTCCAGGTTTCCTACAACAGTCAAGATGACCAGTTCAGTGCTTCAGGGATCCTATGCTTTTCTTAAATTGTCCCTGCACGAGGGCTCAGGGAGGAACAAGGAAGGCCATCGCTGCCTACAGGACAGCCATGTTTATAGCCTCCTAGCTCAGTGTAGGCCTTTCCCACACTTAGGTGCCCTGCATGACCTAGGTTCAGAGTACCAACCAGCGGCTCAGACTCAGGTGCCTGTTGGAGGGACCAGTGACAGAAACAAGCAAAGAAGCAGTGTGTGAGAAGTAAGATTGTCACAAATTGAACAGGGAGAGTTTGACTGGAGTCTACCATCACTTTCCAGCAGCAGGAGACATAGCCGGAGCCTCCAGATTGCCCAAAGAACACCTCATTTGGGAGTGAAAATTTCTCAGATTTTAAACTTCCAGCAGGCTGAAGAAAGAGGTCAGTGGCCAAGACAAGTTTTGTGGGCCTGTCCCGTGGCTGAGGGAGAGTCGCCACTGCCACAGTGGTGCCTCCTGCCACTCCTGAGCCACCCCTCACTCTGCTCCTACCCTGTTTCTATTCTTTGTTCTCCCCTCCTTCAGCCTCTCTTCTGCACCCTGTTTCCCCATGTCACTCTCTGCTTCTTCCAGCCTCTGGAATGCATTCTGTGCTTGGGTGGGGAATGAGGCCAATGTGGGTGAGAATTGGGCTTTGGGACAGGATTCTGTTATGCAACCACAGACCACATCCCTTGCTCCAGACAAACCATTTACAGAAGCAAGCTTTTGGTCACAAGGGGCATATGACCAGAACTTTTGTTTTCTTTTGTTTTGTTTTGTTTTCTGAGGCAGGATTTCTCTGTGTAGCTCTGCTGTCCTGGAACTTGCTCTGTAGACCAGGCTGTCTTCAAACTCAGAGATCCTGCCCCTGCCTCCCAAGTGCTGGAATTAAAGGAGTGTGCAACCATGCCTGGCAATGACCAGAACTTTTGCAAAGAACAATACAAACACACTGCTACTATGAAAGAGAAACCAGGCCTCACCATGCCCACAACAGCTAAGAGTGCAGGGTAGAGGGTAGGAGAGGAGTCTTCTCACGCTTGACTTAGGGGTGTTTTCATGGGGGCGTCTGAGGCTTGGGTGTCAGGAACACTGGGTTTCGGAGTCAGGCTGAAGACTACACAGAAGTCAGGGCCAGAGTCAGAAGCCAGGCATGTTTGTAATGCCAAGATTTGTGAGGTAGAAGCAGGAGGATCAGGTGTTCAAGGCCAGCTTTAGTAGAAAAACAAGTTCAAAGTCAGCCTGGGCTACATCAAATTTTGTCTCAAAAAAAGCAAAAACAAAACAGCCACAAGAAGCCAGGCAGTGGTGGCACATGCCTTTAATTCCAGCACTGGGGAGGTAGAGACAAGCAGATCTGTGAGTTCGAGGCCAGCTTGGTCTACAGAATGAGTTCCAGAACAGCCAGGAAACCTTGTCTCGAAAAAACAGCCACAAGAGTCAAAGTTGCCATGAGCATCTGGATAGGGCCAGTGAGGAAATATAACCCTGACTTAGACCAGGGCTGCTATTAGCCTTCAACTTAGAGCTACAGTGAGGAGAAACTTGCACTAAGTTGATCGATAAACAGTTTTGTATTAATTGCTATTGGGTAGGGAATGGAGTAAGATTAAACTTGATTTAGGACTGAGCATGTACCAGCTCTAGAAAGGGAGAAATAATCTGAGTTTTGTCTCAGGTTAGACTTGGGGCTGGGATTACATCACACCTAATGGGGGTACGTAGCGGAGCGATGCTGGCCTCTGGTACCCAGCCGCCTGAGTTGGAATCCTAGCCAGGATGCTTCCCAGCTGTGTGATCTTGGGCAAGTTATTTCACTTTCTATGCCTCTGTTGGCTTATCTGTAAAAATAAGAAAAAACCAGAGTCTATCTCATAGAACGTGCATAAGAAGTAAATGAGTTAAGCTTGGCAAAGCGCTTCCTGTGGTGTATGACACAGAACGGGGCCACTTCAGTCTTTGTTATATAAATAAACAATGGCCACATTCCATGTCCATACCGGAGACCGCAAATATCCAGACTGGTTTCAGCAATCATCCCTGGTTAGGGAACCTGCCCACAAACGACTTGCCTGACTCCCTCCCCCAGTTCAGCTGGGCCATCCTGTGAGGAGCTGGGTTGTTTGCAGGTGTGCGTTCTGGGATGTTTTACCAGCTGATGTCATTGTCACTATGAGTCTATTTGCAGCAGAGAGGTGTCAGGTCAAGGTTAAATCAGGTCCTGAGGCCATTGCCTATTGTGTGCAGGGCCTCTAACACATCCAAGAAGGCAGGGTATTAGTCTGGGAGATTGTCCTAAAGAAGGCCAAGCCCAAGGCCACTTTTCCATCTGAGCACACAGGGAACCCTTCGTGAATCTTAAGTCATCTCACTTGGCACCTAAACGCTAAGGTCTTGAGAAAAAGTGTTCAGCTCAGGAGGAAGGCTGGGCCAGCTGCTTGCCCCACCAGCCTGGCAGAACACCCAGAGTCCAGAGGGAAAGTAAGTGAGTGGGGGCCTTGCTCTTAATGGGCCACTGAGACAGAGTCCAAGGGTGGAATTCACTGTTCTAGGGCTGGCAGGAGCTGAGAGAGAGGGAGAGAGTGTGTGTGAATAGCTGGCCGTGGAGCTCAGGAGAGCACTCCCCCTGGCCCCTGCTGTGTGGATTTGTCATCTGCTTCAGAACTTTGTCTCCAGTAAGAACTCAATGCCACCAGGTCTCACATTCCTCTGTGAGTGTCTTTTGCTTCAGAGTAACCTTGGGACATGGGGGTGGCTGGCATGGAGTTTTTCCTACAGGAACCTCACTGTGCTGTCCTGGGGACACTAAATGACTCCTCGTTCTGACTTCAGGTTCCCACCCTTTGATAAAAAGTCTTTGTATAAGTCTCACTCACCAAGCTAGGGCCCGTATGACTACTTCAGCAGCCTCTGCCCCTTGCTTCTCTGCCCAGTCTCTTCTTCTCCTCGGCCTTTCTTCATTTTACCTTTTCTCTTAGCCTCGGATTTTCCTACCACTCCTCATTTGGAATTCTGATTCCTTCCCCTGTAAAAAACTAGGTTTCTCTGCATCTTCAAAGACCGTAAGCCCGATACAACCTTAATACTCTTTCCCCACTGACCATTAAAAAGCTTAGCACCAAGCCTGGATGGTTACAGGATCCCTGTATGTCAGCCCTCAGGCCTTTTGACAACTGAAACATCCTCACATATTTTCTCTCAGGGAAGCCCAGATGTTATTTCCATGGAAACCTAGTGAGCTAAAAACCTTCATTTCCAAGACCAGCTTCCTGCCTCTGTTCACTTGAAAAAGCCAAGGCCTTGGAAGGCACCTGGCTGATAGGCCATGACCTGTGCCCCCATGACTCCTGGTGTGGCTCATACTTGGGTACCCAAGTCTGAAAATGCTGGATGCTAGGACAGAACTAACAGGAGTGTTGTTTTTTAGCAAAATTTCAATCATTCAATTTTTATCAATAAAGACTCGGCAGTCAGATGTTGGGGTGAAAGCCTGCTAGCTCGTAGAAGCAGATAAAGCACCCAGCTGACCTTCCTCCTCCACCAACATGCCAGAAGCCTTCCCTTTTTCTCTATTTCATCTCAAACAAGACTTCTTACACAGAACTGGCTTCCAGGTCCTTATTGTTAAAAACAAACGATTGGGATTTTGGTTAAAACAACACAGGAGCAGAGACTCGCCCCTACCTTCTGGGGTCTTTCCACTGTACCCTCGCTTCCCGTCCGCCGACAGCAGAGGCTAACCAAGGCAGTCCAGAGCTGCCTGCGCCTCTGAAACCGCAAAAGCCATGCCCTCAGGGACCTCCTGCAAGGACCAGATGTCTCCTGTGCCATCTTCTCCTAGAGCTGGCGTGTCCCAACCCTCTGATCACCCTAACACTGGTTAGTCCCACACGCTCTCCTTCATCCCTACAATGATCAGACCTGAGGTAAGGTCCCGTGCCTACCTACCCTTCCCTCTCTTTCTCTCCCTCTCCAGCCCCAGGACCCGGGCAGAGCGGAGTCCTCAAAGAGGCACATATAGTGTCATGGGAACAGCTTTTCTCATCCATTGCTTTTGTGTTTAGAAATCACACTCAGGGTCCCCCTCTACACACCCGGATGGAGAATGACACCAAAAGTCAGCACCTCCTGGAAAGATCCATGCTAAAACCCTGATAAGTTCCAAGGGGCTGAGCCCTTGCTCGCTTGCTCGGTCCTCCTGCTCTGATCCTGTAGATAGTCCGAGGCAGGAACACCCCGGGAGGGTGGAACTGCAGGAACTCTGACTCTCCTGGGGCAGAGGAGGATGCTGCCCACACCCCTCAGCTCAGCCCCCTCCCTTGGCCCTCCTCCCTACCACCCACTAATCACTAATTAACACCGCAGCAGCTTTTTGCACAGTTACTGAAGCTGTTGGGGGGGGGGGGGACTCTATTCCTCTAATCATTTGTGTAGTCCCAAGTGGGACAGGCCTCACTGCTGAGTCAGGAACTTAAGTTTCCTCCCGAGACCACCCATCTTCTAAGGCTCATCTATCACCTGGCGGCAGAGGAGGGAGTGACCTGAGACAATCAGGCAATCCCAACTCAGAAACCTCCTTCCCTTTTACACTGTGTGGTGGCCGTGGGAAAATAAAACCTGGGCCAAGTATGGAGTCTGGTTATTCCAGTGATGGTAGAGGTGATCCCCGAAGGCTTCAGCTCTGCAATTCCTCCACATCACCAGCCGACTTCAGAGACACAGATCCCAGAACCTCAACCAAGGCAGGCTCTCTATTCTCTAAGCAACCCATCCGACTCCCATGCCCACCAGAGCATGACTTACCAGCCCAGGCCAAGCCACAGAGCATGGCCACTATCAGGGAGACGGAGGCCTTCATGATGCCAGCTGCGGCAGACTGACCGCTGGACTTCCCACTACAATCAAGGTGAATGTCACAGTCCTCAGATGAGCCTTAGTCCGCAGGCAGATCCTTTTAAAGACACCAGGACTTGTGGATCTGGTGTGTCTAGATCCTTCCAGGAAGGAAAGGGGGAGGGAATGGATCGCAGATGGATGGGAGATGGAAAGGGGGTGGGGCCCCACAGCTGTTTGAAGCCAGAGAGAAGGTGACTAAGCAGACAGGTCACGTCAGATGTTGAAAACAGGTAATGCTGGCTATCTGTAGCTAGAAAATAGGCCACACTAGCAGACGCAGCAAGATGAGCCTAGTTTGGCAGGTTCTTTACTCAAGTTAGGGACACTGATGTGCTCATCTTCAGGTGACCTACACCCACCTACCCGCAGTCACAGACCTGGCCTTCCTGGAACTGCAAGCCTAGACCCAAGCTGGGATTCAAGGGACTACTGCGGTCACATTGTTTCATTTCACATGCATGTAGAAACCCCTTCCATGCTTGTTGAATTTACACTTGAATGTCTTCACCGCTGGCAAGGTTGGGGCACATCCTCTTTGGACAGCTCACCTCCTCTCACAGATCTCCTTCCCAACCCTTAGGACTTTTATAACCTAAGACGTGCTGGTAGAGACAAAAACTGATAAGGAATATTGGGGGTGGAATATCAAGTCCCTAAGGGAGCATTCATCAACCCATTCACGACTAGTGGAGGAACTTAGATTCTGTACTGGCTAGTTTTTATGTCAACTTGACACAAGCTGAGGTCACCTGGGAAGAAGGAATCTTAATTAAGAAAATGTCACCCCAGGACTGGCCTGTAGGCAAGTCTGTAAGGCGTTTTTTCTTGGTTGATGATGGATGTGGGAGGGTCCTGCCCACTGTGGGCAGTGCCACACTTGGGAAAGTGGTCCTAGGTTGTATAAGAAAGCAGGCTGAAGCCGGGCGGTGGTGGCGCACGCCTTTAATCCCAGCACTCGGGAGGCAGAGGCAGGCGGATCTCTGTGAGTTCGAGACCAGCCTGGTCTACAAGAGCTAGTTCCAGGACAGGCTCCAAAGCTACAGAGAAACCCTGTCTCAAAAAACCAAAAAAAGAAAAAAAAAAGAAAGAAAGCGGGCTGAAGCTGGGTGGTGGTGGCTCATGCCTTTAATCCCAGCACTCAGGAGGCAGAGACAGGTGGATCTCTATGAGTTTGAGGCCAGTCTGGTCTACAGAGCAAGTTCCAGGCCAGGCTCCAAAGCTACAGAGAAACCCTGTCTTGAAAGAAAGGAAGGAAGAAAAGAAAGGAGCGAAGGAAGGAAGAAAGGAAGGAGCGAAGGAAGGAAGGAAGGAAGGAAGGAAGGAAGGAAGGAAGGAAGGAAGGAAAGAAGGAAGGAAGGAAGGAAGGAAACAGACTGAAAACATCATGGAGAGCAAGCCAGTGAGCAGTGTTCCTCCATGGCTTCTGCTTCAGTTCCTACCTTCAGGTTCCGACTTTGAGTTTCTGTCCTGACTTCCCTCAAAGATAAAACCTGAGAATCTTAAGATGAAATAAACCCTTACCTCTTCAAGTTGCTTTCGGTTGTGGTGTTTTATCATAGCAATGGAAACCCTAACTAATCATATACAAGCACACAGAAAAAGCAGAACGTGTCTCCAACACTTTATCTACTGGCCCATCTAGACACAAACCCCAGTGTTCCTCATCTTTGGTTCTCCTTCGAATCCATGCTAACGTAGGCTTCCATCTTGACGAGTTCTTTTCAGGGAGCCCTCATGGAAATTTCACAAGACCGGGATCCAAGTGGGGAAGGGGCACAGGAAGATGCACAATGAAGGGTGATGGGAAAGGGGGGCCAACAGAGATGCTGAAGTTGGAGGTGGCGGACTGTGTCCTTTGTGGTGATGTGGAAGAGGAGGAAGAGGCTGAGTCTGCTAGAGCCAGCGCCAGGGGCCAGCCAGCTGCAGGGATGTGGGAAGTGGATATTCTGCCAAGTGATTTTTTATTTTATATTTATTTATTTTTATCTTATATGCATTGGTGGTTTGCTATGAATGTTGGGTTCCCTGGAACTGGAGTTACAAACAGTTGTGAGCTGCCATGTGGGTGCTGGAAATTGACCCCTGGTCCTCTGGAAGAGCAGTCAGTGCTCTTAACCTCTGAGCCATTTCTCCAGCCCCATGTATTTATTGAGCTGCCATTTTATGCTAAGAGCTATGCTGTAACTGGGTTTAGGCCATAGAAAATTCTGTATCATCCTTCCACCCGTCTGTCTGTCTGTCTATCTATCTATCTATCTATCTATCTATCTATCTATCTATCTATCTATCTATCTATCTCTGTCTCTCTCTGACTCTGTTTCTCTTTCTGTGTATGTGTATGTGTGTGTATGTTTTCATGTATGAATGCCAGCACATGCATGCCATAGTACACATGTGTAGTCAGAGGACAACTTGGGAGCTGGTTTTTGTCTAATAGTTTCCCCACTGTGTTCACCAGGATGACCAGTCCATGAGCTTCCAGGGATTTCCCATCTGCACCACCTCCCAATATCCTCAAAGGAGTTCTGGAACTGCAAACTCAGGTACTGTACTTGGCCTTTACATGCATCCTGGGGATCCAAACTAAGGTTCTTGGGCCGGGCGGTGGTGGCGCACGCCTTTAATCCCAGCACTCGGGAGGCAGAGGCAGGCAGATCTCTGTGAGTTCGAGACCATCCTGGTCTACAAGAGCTAGTTCCAGGACAGGCTCCAAAGCCACAGAGAAACCCTGTCTCGAAAAACCAAAAAAAAAAAAAAAAAAAAAAAAAAAAAACCTAAGGTTCTTATGTTTCCACAGCAAGTCATCTCCCAATCCATGGGCTCAGGCCTTCCTGAAACTATTGACTTCTGCTGGTACAGAGGACACACGATCTCAGATGTTGTTCCCTCGTCATTGGACTCATTGAGCTACCACTGGGAGCCACAGCCTGCCAGGATCAGAGTGCTGAGAGAGACTGGCTCCAGGAATATAAATGAGATACATGCACCTAGGCCCGCCTACTCCACCATGTTGGTCTTGTGAAACCAAGACCAAATAATGTCAACAGGGAGCAGAGCCTGGAAGAACTTCCAGCTGGCCCAGCTCCGGGAGATCTGGATTACATTTTTAAGGACACTCCAGATTCAGCTTCCAAAGGGATCCAAATAACCTAAAGATGCTGGCTTTCTAAGCTGCAGCCCGAGAGTGCCCTGGCGCTAGAGGAAGGCCCAGCACAGCCATCCACATCTGGTCTCACCATGTATCACAACTGGGCACATGTGGTTTCTCTCCTCCAGCAGTTTGAATGTTACACAGCACACTCGGCTTCCCACTTTTCCCTTTGAAGTTTGGGGGCAGCCTGACTTTCCGCAGCAAGCTTATTGCCTGGGCACACACATCTCAGAGTCCTGGGCTGTGCATGCGGCTTAACCAACCACACCCACGACTGACCTCTGCCTAAAACGCCCTCTGCTCACTAATGTCCATCTACCAGCCATCCTCCAGTCTCCAGGAACCCTCCCGCCACAGACTCTGTCCCAGATACCACCCGGTGCCTTTGGCACACTCTGGTCCCCTCTTCCAGGTACCAGTTAACGTCTGCAGTACCACTTAACCCTTTACCCACCCAACTGTTTCTGTAGCTCATCTCTGAAAGTCCTTCAGATGGGAATCTCATGTCTCCTCGGCTGTTGTATTAGAGAACTGTCGCTACGTGTCAGGAATTAACATAAGAACTCAGGAGGGGACTGGGCCACCTTCCACTTTGACCCTTGTCACTAAGGACTTGAGGGAAGACCCTGGTAAAACAGAGGTAGCAGGTGGAGTGTCCTGTGCCGTGAATTCGACAGAGTTTGTCCTGGAAGGGATTAGGTGGAAGTGGGGTCCAGGGATCCATGCTGAGGTTGTATTTTTATAAAAGAAAGAACTAGTTTTTGCTATTGTGTGTACATTTGTGTCTGTTTCTGACACAGAGTCTCTTGTAGCCCAGGCTGACCTTGAACTCACTATGAAGCCAAGGGTGACCTTGAATTCCTGATCTCCCATCTCCCAAGTGCTGGGTTATATATACCAAGTGAGAGCCTCCTGACATATGTATTTATGACCAATTGAAACTGTGGGTGGAATCTAAACCCTCAAGCACCCCCCCCCCCACACACACACACACACTGCCTTCGCAATGGCTCGGTTGTGATGTGTCCCTTGAGAGCTTGTGGTTTGGAGGTTTCTTCCAGGTGTGTTGATGGGGAGGTGGTGGGCCTTTGCGAGGTAGAGCATGGGAGGTCACTGGGATGGTGTCAGCTGTCAGCAGAAGGGACTAGGGAGTTCCCAGAGGACCCCCACGATTACTCTCCCTAGGGGGCTGTGATGCAGAAGGCAAGCGCAGCCTTTCCTCCTCTTCTAGAGCACAGGTATCTGGTTCCTACAAGGACTTCCTTATGATGCCATACACCACCTGCTCCTCCCCAAAGACTGAAACAACGGACCCACTCCATCTTGCACATCTAGCCTCCTGCTTTTTTCCTAAGCCAGACATAGCATGCCTAAAATCTCAGTACTCTGGAGGGTGAGGTAAGAAAATATACATATCAAGATGAATGTTTGTTAAACGATTCATAGCAAAACCAATAACGACAGCAAAAAAATTTTCCACTTCTTTTCTTTATAAACATATTCATTGTCCAGCGCTTTGCTGGAGCAGCATCAAACCAACACACCACCAGGGCATTAGTTTAGGCACTATGACTTCAAGGAGAGGTCAACACAGGGATAGACAGAACCCAGGATTCTATCGGCTTCTAAATTTATGACATAGCTTTGTACTCTTTTGGGTTCCAGAGTAATGACTTGAAACACTTGCAGAATGGTAGTCAACTGTGCCAATGTTTTTTTTTTCTGCCTCTCAACAGTGATGATGAAGTAAAATTACTATTGCAGGCTCCACCCGCTTTGGAAAGCACCTAGGCTCAGCAACACACAAAAACGAGGATGGGCCTGGCAGACAGAGATAAGGAGCCTCCAGGAGCCAGCAGGGCTGTGAGCAAAGGTGAGACAAAGAGAGAAATAGACGTGCCCTAGGCTGACCAGGAGCCAGGTGCTGGCAGGAGGCACCTTACCAGCTTCTTGCCCCAGGTGTGTTGGCACAGTAGACCTGCTCTGGCTTCTTAAGGATGGTGACGGTACACAGGACTGGCAGGAGCAGTTCCTGACCCACACATGAAGACTCACTCTGTTAAAATGACCGTGATTATTATGCTAGGGAGTTAGGTTATGAAGAATCTCGCCTCTCTCATGGATTCATTCATTCATTCATTCATTCATTCATGCAGATGGTAAGAATGAAGTGTCACTGTGCCAGACATGACAGCATAGCAGCTACAAAGTGAGCTAGCTGGCGTCTGAGAGATGGAGGACACTGGGAAAACATATCTGAAGCTCTGGTTTGGGCCACTGGGGTACAGTGTGAGGACACTGGTCACAAAGCTGAAACACCTCTGCCATCCCAGCTCTGCCGCCTTTCACGGCCTTGTCCAACCCTGCGCAGCTTTCCTGATCTTCCCGTCCTCAGTTTCCCTTACAGACGCAAAAGAAAGGAGGCAAGAGACCCTGGCAAGGCTGCCATAAGGACTGAGGGACTTCATACTTGAACCTATGGAACAGTGCCTCGTGTGTAACAAAACTAGGTTAAGTAAAATTAAAGAATAAAGTAGGGCCAGGGATGTAGCTCCGTAGGCACATGAGCCTGCCCTAAGCACTTCTTAAGCTGAGTGCCTGGGAGCCCAGCACTTTGGAGGCAGCAGCAGGAGAATCAGAAGTTGTTAGTGGAAGTGAGAGGGGAACAAGACCAGGTTATGGGGGTGATTATGATTTAAAAAAAACCATTTCATATATATGAATGAAAATTCCACAATGAAACCAGTTGTGTATAAGTAATGTATGCTAAGAAAAATGTTTTTTAAAAAAGTGCTTACTGATCTTGCAAAGGACCTGGGCTTGGTTGCTGGTCCTCACAACTGCCCATGACTCACCCCAGTTCCAGGGGATCGCATGCCCTCTTCTGACCTCGATGAATTCCTCTGGGCACAAAACTCACACAAGTGAATGTATATACAAATAATAAACACACAAACAAATCAATCCTTAAAAGAAATTTGAAATCATCCTCAGCTATGTATCAAGTTCAAGGCCAGTCTAGAACATATGAGACCTCGTCTCAAGTGAGAGGAGGCTCAATTTAGACAGGATGACTAGAGGTAACCTCTTTTTGAGAGAAGTAGAGATAGATAGATAGATAGATAGATAGATAGATAGATAGATAGATAGACAGACAGACAGACAGAAAGACAGAAGATGGATGATAAATAGACAGATAGGAGAGAGATTTAAAATAGAGTCACAAAGCATGATATGTATTAAAAATAAATATGAATTTTAAATGTAAAACAAGGACCCTCCATATTTGGTGTTCGGGTTCAACAGCCCTTCAGTGAGTCTCACTGCCTGACTCTCCTGGTTAGAGCCTTCCTTCCGACTTCTGAGGTGCAGCCTGCAGCCATTGCTTACTCCTTGGAAGTCCAATGTCCCTAACACTGCTGTGGCAGCACTGACTGTTTTCACCTGCAGCTGCTTGGTGTGAAGACAGGACACAGGAGGCACACGAGGAGCCTTTCCACCCACGGGCTCTCTGTGCTGGATGCTGGGTGCATCTCAGGTCTTCCTGGCAGAGTCAGGGGAGACTGGCTCTGCCTTGCCCCACCCCCACCCCCATCCTGTTAGTCCCCAGAGCTGCAGAAGCACTCCATCTCTCCAAGTGACACCCTGGGCCTTGCCCCAGGACCCCTCTACTGCTATTGCCTAGGAGCAACTCTGTTTGTCCCCAAGTGACCACTGGAAATATTCATTAGAATGTTCCTAGGCTAAATATCTACATATTAAGTCTTTCTCTGGACAACCTGATTGAAGAGTAGAAAAGCAAGCAAGCCGTCATCCATCCCTGCCCACTAATGCAGGCTTTGGGGAATATGATACCTAAGAGGTAGCAAAGGATGAGGGTCCTTTAAACACCATATCTTGCAGGAGACAAATGACACTTTGCTTATCAACCGCATCACTTTTAAGTTAGCAGATCGTGTAAGAATGTGAGGCTGGGGGCTGGAGAGATGGCTCAGAGGTTAAGAGCATTGACAGCTCTTCCAGAGGTCCTGAGTTCAATTCCTAGCAACCACATGGCAGTTCATTACCATCTATAATGAGATCTGATACCTTCTTCTGATGTGCAAACAAACATGAAGACAGAACACTGTATACATAATAAATAAAATAAATCTTTAAAAAAATGTCTTGGCTTTTAAAAAAAGAATGTGTGGCTGAGCTCTGATCTCTCAGAGAAAGGTGCAGGATCCCTTTCTGGGAATGAAAACTCAGCAGGACTCCCACTCAGAGTGCTCACAAGCTTGATGTGGGGCTATGCACGCTTCTGCACAAGTATACCGTTTTCTCTTTGCCAAATACTTTGAATTATGTGGTCACTGTTCTGAGACCCCCCAACCCATCTCTACCAACTGATCTGAGGGCCACACTGGCCCATCTCCGTCTGTACAGCAACCAGAATCCTTAGCACCCAGCACACCGAGCTATTTTCCCGCTTCCAGGGTTCCAAAGCCCCCCACTCTATGTTCCCTCCATCCCTCCTACCCTATCAAGACTCCTGCAAGGAAGTCCCCTCAGGCCTGAGAGAGAAAATGCTCCCGAGCAGCTGAGCCAGTGTGGCTTCCCACCATAGTCCAGCTTCGTCACCAATACAAGGGACACAACTCCTGCCCTGGGTTGCAAGCCCTTCAGCCTCAGGTGCCACCAAACTAGGCTAGGGAAGAACTACAGTTCATGGAGAGGGTCCAGGATCTGAAAGAGGGATCCCTGAATCAATTGGCATACAGACAGGTCTGGTTGAACAGGTCCACAGTCCCAGCAAACATGAGACCAACTCTTTGTCTGTGGGGCAGAACTTTAAAATACATATGTGGTTTCAGGTCTGTGGATGTGTGGAAGAGGGGACTTATGAACAAGAGCAGAGCTGGCACCAGCCACCGACAGCCACATCGGTCTGAAATTCAGGCAGATCCCACTAGTGGTGAACTGGGAGCATCTTCGATAAGAGGCAGGGCTCTGCAGGCTGATCCGGGGAGGGTTTCCATGCAAGAGCAGTTCCAGGCCTCAAGTCTTCTGGTGGGCGAGAGGTGAAGTAGGCAGTATAGGGCTTTTATTACCCTCTAAGTTCCTCTTCTGATAGGTGTGGGGGAATTGATCTATGAAGGTAGGGGCAACTGACCCCACTCACAGGCTCCCACTGCAGCCTTGAAAACCAGATCCCAGCAACAGAGACAGGAGAAAGGGCTCTACATCTGGGCTACTCCTACAGAAGACAATGGGATCCAGGGAGGTGACACTGGACACGCCAGGGACATGGCTGATACTTATGCAGTTACTTGACGCAGCCACCCTGTCATTGAGCTGTTAAGTGACCGTAGGCAAATCTCTCCGTGCCTCAGTTCCTCTGACTATGAAACAGGGTAAAAAAAAAATAACCTGTAGTTCCTATTCTGTCATCAGGATAAAAATAAGACCGTAGATGTGAAAGTGTGATGGAGAGAGGCCAGCGGCACTATTCAAATCTCAGACTATTATTACCCTGACAAATCTTACCGACAGCAGCGGCGACATCAAAATGTCTAATTTTTGCCACCTGGGAAGCAGAGTGCTCTTCCTTTCAGGACTGTTGGGGACACAAAGCCAATAAACCTGTGGAAGCAGACCCGTTCCCACCCAGCTGAATTCTGAGCTGGCTCACAGGTTTGTGCCAATCTTCCTGTGATGGGCAATAAGGCTTGAAGGACAGGGGAGGGCTGGCTCCAACCCCTCTGCCCTCTCACCAGGCACTGTGCACGGCTAGAGAAGCACAACCTCCCCTGGTGAAGTCCAAGCCTGGCCTAGCCCATGACTGTAGCCCTTACAGGGGACCACACGGGAGAGGAGGAGGGCCACAGGCATGTGCAATGACCACTCATGCTGCTTTCCCTCACAAGAAACACACACACACAAACACACACACACACACACACGCCTCTGTTCTACCTCTTTAGGTAACAAGTTTTTTCAAAGGCTAGAACTCAGGCCCCCTCCCTGTTCAGTCTCTCTTAAGCAGCCTGTGATCTTCCCCTCCTATTTTGGCCTCAGGTGCCTCCACCACCCACAGATAAACACAGTCTGGGAAGCCAGGGAGCAGGAGCAGCTTCCCACCCTCTGCCCGAACATCAGGAGACTGCCACCAGGAGCCTGGACTCTTCCTCAGCCCCCTGTGCCCTAGGCAGTGACCTGGCTCATACATCCACTCCCAAGGCTATGTCCCCTGTGTGTCCAGGGCATTGTTCTCCTGCCAGAATCTTTCCCAGCAGGGTCAAAGAGGTCCAGCTGACGTAGGTTGGCTGGAAGCTGCAGCTTGTCTCAGTTGGAAGACCCATATGGAGCCCAGGATGTTGGAGCCCAGAAGGTAACTGTGACCAGGGAGGAGAAATGAAAGCAGGTGAAGGAGGCTGGGTTGGTTTCACCCTGCAGTCTGTGGAGATGGCAAAGGGCCGAGACTGACTGGCACAGCCTCCACCGAAAACACTGACAATGGGCTTAGAAGACAAGAAAGCTTCAGGGACTCCTGACTCATTGGAGGCTTGGGCTCGGATCACGATTGCTCAGCTCAGGATGCTTCCCTCAGATTCTCCCTCCCTGCCCACGGGCAACGGAACTGGTTTGGTCATCCCACCAGTTGGTTCTAACCCCGAGAGCTGTCTTGGATTCCACTCCGGGAGATGCGGCTTGTCCTCCAGGTCACAGACACAGAACCGTGACAGTCACTCTGGAGGAGGCGAGACCTGCTGCCTTGTTTGTCACTGGTGACTGTACCATGTCCACCTTACAGCTGGGCAAATGAAGGCAAAGAATGCACACTGGTGTGCTCAGGCTCATAAGACCCGGGGGTGATGTCCCTGCGCTGTCTGTCTCCTTGCCAACAGCTTGGACCTCTCCTGGGATCAGCTGACATAGCCTCCGTGGCCTCTGGCTGAAGAGTCTGGCGTGTGCAGAGGCCAAAGGGAGGAGGAGTACGTCAAGTCTGAGCTGGCTGCTACACTGCAGGATGCAAGACAAGTGCGGGGCTGCCCTAGCAGCCTCCGGCCCTTCTATAAGCACACCTCCTCCAGATGCCTGAGAGTCCTGGCTGCCCTGGAGTTTACTCGGGGTCATGGTGGAGGCTGTGGGGTTTCTTTCAGATTGGCCTAGCACTTCCAGGCTCCCAACAAGGAGAGCAGAGAGGGCAGCATCCTGGAATGAAGTTTCCAGGCATGAAACTTTGCCTAGGCAGGTGCGGTTATGCCTTCATGTCTTCTGCCTAATGTCTCTTCCCTCACCCTCTTAAGGCCTCTGCTTAGCATACACAGCACCCAACAGGATCAAGGGCAGATGAGGGAGCAGAGCCGGGAAGAAGGAGGTAGAGGATGCTAGCTGCATCTGGACTTTTATAGTCTTTTTTGGCAGAGAGCTGATGATCCCCCAGAGTGCCCAAGACAGCACCGTAGCCCATCTGGGTAACAGTCGGCTTTCCTGGAGCCCAGCCCTAGGTGGTGGGGCTGCTTTCTGTACCCAGGGAACAAATTCCTCCTCCACCGGCTTTCCCTGTCACACGCCCAGGCCATAGAACACACATTATCTTTGTTAATTTATGGGAACAAGGCTGCTCCACAGGGACCACCACTCTAGGCCACAGCCCTGCCTACACCCAGCTGTTTATCTCAGATGTGTGGAGAGAAAAGCCAAACTCCCCCACCCTCTCCTAGGCAAGACCCCACCCAGTGCACACACATGGTACAGATGTGAGCTCTCTGACCCCTGTGGAAAACAAGCACGGGGCCTGGCGACCACTGGGCGGCACAGCTGTATGGACAGATGGTGTAAAAAGCCTGGTGGGAGAGCTCTCTATTGAACCTCGGAGTCCTTGCACCTCCCAGCTCCCCTACCCACTCCAGGGCCTCCATGTCCCCTTTTCCTTGGCCTTGTGGCCAGCTCAGTTCCACATCAAAGATCTCCTTAGCTGACAGTCCTCACAGGGGCCAGCTGCCTCTAGACTGCCCACTGCAGGGCCTTCAGTCCGCTCCACGGAGAGCCCTGCCCAGCTGTGGCTGGCCTCTGGACCTCTCGGGGCCCAACAGCTCGGGCCTTCTCTGAGAGAAGTGCCTGCTCTGTCCAGTCCCTCCTCATGGCTCCAGCTCCCGGGAGAGGCGGGACAGTTCCCGCTGGTTGTCGATGACCTTCAGCTGCTGGACGTAAGCCCAGGTGCTGGCTGGACTCCGGGTGCTCAGGGACTGCTCAGAGCCTGGGGGAAAGGAGAGCCATCAGGGGGGGCACCATTGCCACCTCACCAAACCCACGGCTGCCCTCTCCAGGGAGCAGCGTCAGCTCTCGGGCTTCCATTCCCAACCCTACCTCCTCTTAACACTAGTCCCCACAACCACCACCATTGGATTCCAAGGATATAGTACCCGTTCTCTAGTTCAAAGGGAACTAAAACAGGTTGAATGTGGTGGTGCATGTTTATAATCCCGAGCTTCAGAAGCTGAGACAGGAGGATGGACAGTTCCAGGCCCCATTTCAAAAAGATAAGAAAAAAAAAAATGGCCACAAATAGTGGTATGTGCCTTTACTCCAGAACCAAGGAGGTAGAGACAAGGGGATCTTTAAGAGTTTGAAGCCAACCTGGACTACATAGCAAGTTCTAGGCCAGCAAAGACTTTGGCTCAAAAAGGTCAAGAAAACAAAAACAAACCAATCAAACAAAGGCTGGATGGCTAGCTCAGGGTGTGAACTGTTTGTCTTGCAAGCACGAAGACCTGAGCCCAAACCTCAAAACCGGCAAGAGTCTATGATCCCCATGCTGGTGAGGTAGAAGGAAGCAGATCTCTGGGGCCAGTTAGCCAACCTCGACTACTTGGTAAATCTCAGGCCAATGAGAGGGCTTGTCTCACAAAAAGGAAAGGGTGGGTACCTGAGGAATAACCCCCCAAGGCTGTCCTCTGACCACTGTATACATATGTATACATATACATGTGCATATGTGCATACATGAATAAGTAAAATAAAACCTGAACGAAGTTTATTATAATATGTATGAAGCATGTGGGTGTGAGATAAGGCTATTTTAAAAAGCAAAAGCACAGGTTATGGCACAAACTTGGAATCCTGGCCTGGGCTACAAGGTAAGACTGTCTCAAATATCAATCGATCGATCAACAAATAAAATATAAAACACAAGACAGAGAGAGTAACTCCAAATTCACCAGAGTGGCAGCTGTGTGGGGCAAGGGAGTGGACAGTGGAGAACCAAGCTGTCATCCGTGTTCTACCTGGACTGAGCCACAGGCTCAGTTTATTATCAGCAGGAGTATCTGTGAACACGGGATGGGCATCATGATACGAACCGTATGCTATGACTATTCTTTAACCACATACAACTCATATCAGATAAATACACAGGCCAGAGGTAGCACCTGTCCCATACAGTGCCAATGGACTGTACAAAAGCAGCCGGCTCCATCCCTGGCTATGCCAACTACTGCCAGTACCCCTGACCCTTCACTTACATGTGGAAATCCTTGATGCCTGGCTGTCCTCATGGATGTGGGAAACTCGGCTTCTGAGTGGTGACAGAGGCACTGGGTAGGATGAAAAGGGCAAGTCAGGGAGAGAGCCATGCTGAGCCTCCCTGGGAGCACTGAGGGACCACTTCTTACCCGTGCTGTGGCTCCGGCAGTGGTGGAGCATCCGCATGGCTCTGGCCATCATTCGCTGTGGGTGACACAAAGACATGAGATCTGCCTGTGAGCCCAGAGCGTGGCCTGCATATGGGAAGCTGGGAGTCAAGCCCCCTTTAAACCGTGTTCCTAGGGACTAGGGGTCTATAAAAGACAGGGTGAAGGCTGCTTCAGCCCAACACACCCAGATGCTCAAAAGCAACAAGGCAGCAGCTGGAAGACAGAGAAGCAGATGGTGATTAGGGAAGGCTAAGCGATAAGGGTTAGAAGGGACTCTCTTATTGAACAGTGTGATGTTTGGGACTGTCATCCCACTAGTTCCAATAGGAAGGCAGACCCTCCCTCCCATGTGCAGTAGAATAAGGGAGGAGTGATTTAATAATAAGTACTCTGTTCTAAGAAAACCAGCCTACAATTCACAATCCCAGAGAACCCAGACAACAATGAGGACCCTAAGAGAGACATACATGGATCTAATCTACATGGGATGTAGAAAAAGACAAGATTTCCTGAGTAAATTGGGAGCATGGGGACCATGGGAGAGCGCTAAAGGGAGGGGAGCAGAGAAAAATGTATAGCTCAATAAAATCAATAAAAAAGTTAAAAAATAAATATTCTGTTCTAATTTATTTTTTTGAGACAGGATTTCCCTGTGTAACAATCGTGGCTCTCCTGGAACTCTCTTGGTAGACCAGGCTGGTCTCTAATTCATGGAGATCTGCCTGCCTCTGCCTCCCAAATGCTGGGATTAAAGGCATGTGCCACCACCGCCTGGCAAAGATTTATTTATTATGTATATAGTGTTCTGTCTGCATGTATGCCTACACACCAAAAGAAGGCACCAAATTGGCATTATAGATGGTTGTGAGCCACCATGTGGTTGCTGAGAATTGAACTCAGAACCTCTGGAAGAGCAGCCAGTGCTCTTAACCGCTGAGCCATCTCTCTGGCCCCTTTAATTTTTTTGTGAAACAAGGTCTCTCTATAGCCCAGGCTGTTCTTAAACACTGAATCCCCCTGGCTCAGCCTCCTGTGTACTGGGATCACTTGCATGCACACCTGGGTTCACACTCTATCAGCTGACCCCTACCCCGACCCTTCTTGGGCAATTGTCATGCTGCCAACCTACAATGGAAGTGGAAGCCCACTTTCTTCACACTCACCATCTTCTCAAAGTTGATGAGGTTCTCTACGAGCGTGTGGTTTCCCTCGTGGATGAAGGTCATGTCTGCAAAGGGATGACTTCACTTACAGCTTCTCCCCAGGAAAGGTGAGGGGCCAACCACAGGGATTACAGGGATCACAGGGCCTGTCCCACCCACATCCTCGGCCTCCAGCAACCTCCACGTCATCCCCAATGCGCTGACGTCTCTTGGGATTTCAACCACAGCCCTCGGTGCAGCCCTACTATGCTCCTGTCCTACCTCCTAACTTAGCTCGGTGCTCCCCGTATACCAGCCCCTCAGCTGTCATCACCAGACAGTGCTGAGGGAACATGAATGTTCCCGGGATGGAAGCAGAGAAGAGAGCACGGGTCCTACCTTTGAGTAGCAGGGGCATGAAGGGGATGACAGGAGGGGAGAGCTTGGTGAGTGCCAATCGATACACTCGGTGGTTCCATGACGGGTCCTGTGAGGAGAAAACGTTTCCCTGAGGGAGACCTGTGCATGAGGGCCTACCACAGATCCATCCTCTCCTGGGTCCCAGGCCACATAGGAGAGGCCCCAAGCCAGCTTCCCCCTCCTACAGGGTCTCACTGAGGCAGGGTCTGTGGTAGGACAAAGGGAGACAAGGACTGGCTTTCTAAGTTCCAAATGCTCCCAGGGAATCTTCATGGTGATTAGTCAGAGGCCTGGAGGTTTCTGGGAAACATCTCCCAGCCTCTCTGTCTCTCTGGTGGCTGTACTCTTCTGAACCCCTTGGATTCCATGAGGTGACCAGTTTTGTAGAGAACTCGTAAGACTTAAAACACCTTGGCGCTCTTCTCTCTAGACTCTACAAAACCTTCAAAGGTTCCAGGAAGCTCAGCAGACGTCATTCCTCACTTTCGTCTTAAAGGTTCCGCCAGCAAGCCCTTCGAGGGTCCTGAAGGGGACAGCGACCCTCCTACCTGACATACAGTGGGTGTCCTGCTCACAGCCTCAAGGAACAGAAGACCACAGTCCTGTCTTTGCTGTCATGCTTGGCCATCAGTCTGAACCCACGGACAGAGGAGCTAGTCTGGCATCCAGTGATCCCCTCTCCCCCACCCCACACCTGAATCTTAGACCCAGGACATCTCTGGACCTGCCGTAGTCTCATATCCAGGGCAAATGCCCTTAGGTGAATACCAAGGGGTACAGTATATCACAAGGCCCCCCATCACTATGCCACACACCCTCCGCCAGCCGCCAGCTTCCACAACCACAGGCCAGAGGGATCCAGGCCCTCGGTGGGCACTTAAAGCTGTGGAAGGCCAAGAGTCAGTGTTCAGAGATGGCAGAGATGGGCCCAGCACGTACCAGCAGCCTCTCCAAGGCAGAGTACAGCTTCCGTACTTTATGGGGTAGACGCTGTAAAGGTAAGACAGATGAGGGGCCATGACTGGGAAGAAAGAGACACCCTAGACATCCCCCAGGAAGGCAGAGGCCTGGCCTTGGCATCGGATCTTCCTGGGCACCTACCTCCCAGGTGTGGGCCAGGCGGCTGATTGCAGAGTTGCTGAGGCCAAACATGACGGCAAAGAAAGAGTTGAGATTCTTCTGCTCCTTGAGGCTGTGAGCACAAGACCCAGGCACCCTCAGAGGAAACAGCCATGTCCCCAGCGCTGCCTTCGCAGGGTGGGTGGCTTAGGAAGCAAAGGCTCTCGGGGACCCAGGAACAAAGAGAAGGCAGATTGGGCAACACAGTGGGCAAGGAAGGGGGTTAAGAAAGGGCAGCCACAAGACTGGCAACACAGGGCCACTGTTTCCACACATCCCATTATCCCTCTATACCCGTCATCTCTCCACACAGCACACTGTCCCAACAGGCACTCACTGGGCCGCCAGCTTGATGAACTTCCGGAGCAGCTGAGCCCGGGACCCAGGAACGGAGCAGAGACAGAGCTCGGTGGCCACCCAGTACTGCAGCTCATTGAAGCGGCGCATGAAGCGCTCCAGGTTTGCGGTGGTGACATCCCGCAGGTGCTGGGGCCCCAGCACATAATGGATCAGCTCCACCTGGATGGGGTAGAGGCCTGGTCAGCATGCTAGGCCTGGCGTCCTGGCCACGCCCCCTCCTGGTCTCCACCTCCTGCACCTGGTGGATCCTGTTGAAGAGGCTCCAGTCAAGCTCTGTCAGCTGGCCTGCCAGGTCCTTGGCGCTCACTAGGTCCAGCATTTCAGAAGAACCCAGAGTGGGCCCCAGCTGCTCAGGATGTGGCGTCTGCCGGGGGAAAGAGTGCTCAGATAGGACCTGGGACAAAGGCTTTACCTGTGGTCAGAGGGGCAGTGGACAGACAGGGCACTTGAAGTGTAGGGGCTTCTTGGGTCTGGAAATGGGGGTCTCCTGGGGGGTCACTGTACTGACAACTCCCTCATGCTGGAGTTAGGGTAGCCCCTCTTCTCCTCGGACTCTCCACAGATGCTGAGGCCTTCCTTCTCTCTTCCCCGTGATGACATAGGAGCAGGCAGAGCCAAACACCTCCCTCTCTCCTCTGCGGCCCTCCCCCAGAACCCACCCTGCCTCCCACAGCTCCCCGGGCTCTGGCAACCTGCCCGTCCCTACCAGCTCATGAACTTCCTGTGGGTCGACAACAAAGAGCCGCTCGTTGAGCCCCAGGGATGTGGCCACACCACGGGCATCTGGCTGCAGGCCAACGACATCTGCCAAGGCAAGGGCAGTGTTGAGGGGAGGCGGTTGGGAGGGAGGCCAGCTGGAGGCCCCTGCCTATCTGAGAGTTTTCTTCTGGCCATGGCTGAGTAGAGACTCCAGACTTACAGGTGCACAGGCCTACACCTCAACACTGCCTGCAACACCAGAGACTGATCAGTCTTAGGGGAGGCTTCAACTTCCCGGACCCTCAGCTTCTTCTTTCCTTAATCAAAGATGGTAGGACTCACTCCAGCTACATCCTAGGTCACGTTTTTAAAAATTATTTTTATTTTATTTGCATTGGTGTTTTGCCTGCTTTTATGTCTGTGTAAGGGTGTCAGATCTTGGAGTTACAGAGTTGTTAGTGTGGGTGCTGGGAATCGAACCTGGGTCCTCTGTAGAGCAGTTAGTGCTCTTAGCCACTGAGCCATCTCTCCAGCCCCGGGTCAGTTTTAGAAGCATGGCTATTGCAAGTAAATGATGTGTATAAAAAGGCCCTCTGAGAGTTAGGAAACGCCCTATACACCTCTTGGTGTTGTTTTCATCAATTGTGGACTGGACAAGGTGTTGAGTCTTCGAGTCTCCAGGCCCTTGGCCAGTGGCTTCCCATACAAGACTACCCATGTGTCCAGAGAAGAAGCAGCTCCTCTATTTAATTAATCCATTTTCTCACCTGTTCTGCATTTCTAGTTTGTGTACAGTTTTATAATCACCGGTCGATGATGTGGGGTTTTTTTAGAATTTTTTTTTTAGATTTTATTTATTATGTATACAGAATTCTGTGTGCCTACGGGCTGGCAGAGGGCACCAGATCTCATTTTGGATGGTTGTGAGCCACCATGTGGTTGTTGGGAATTGAACTCAGGACCTTCGCAAGAGCAGGCAATGCTCTTAACCTCTGAGCCATCTCTCCAGCCCCTGATGTGGTTTTTATATGTGACTTATAAGCAAATGTACACTTAGGGAGATTTGTAATAGAGCATTGGTTACTGGATAGGTGTTCATCAGTGATCTGAAAATGACTGCCACACAGTAGGGTCTCAATACACTAGACTTTAGCCAGCGGTAATTCACCAGGTAACCACGAGGGGGCAGTGCTTCCTAGAGCTGCGCACACAGGTGTGCTACAGAGTCTGCTCACTCTGGAAGGGAGAGGACTTTTATCCTTACCTGCCACAGTTCCCTGAGGACCTCAGTTTCTAACTGCTGGGCTCTGGCCATCAGGCCCAGGCTACACTTTTCAAGGATAACAGTGGCTTTTTAACATACCAAATTCTCCAAAACAGGTCCTAATAACCTAGGTGACTGTCTAGGCAGAGATGCACTAGGTTCTGGGTGACATGCCTTATGGGTATCTGTAGTATAACAACTCCAGCTATCTCTCATAACAGTACAGGGATAGTGCCCACTGGACAGATAAGGAATGGAGACTCAGAGAGGCCAGGGTCCCCCAGCTGATTAGAGGTTAAATTGGAATTCTCACATCGCTCTGGGAGTCCAGTCTGTTGTCACCATCCGGCTGGTTGGTTGTGGTTTCTGTAGTAATCTGAGCACCTAACACATTGTGGCTACATAGCTGATTCTCAGAAATGTTTGTTGTGGGGGCTGAAGAGGAGGCTCAGAGTTTAAACACACTGGTTACTCTTCCAGAGGACCTGGGTTCGATTCCCAGCACCCACTTGGTGTCTCACAACTGTCTGTACCTCCATCTTCAGGAGATCCAACCCCCTCTTCTTACTTTCATGGGACTCAAACACATGTACGGTGGTGCACAGACCATACATTTAGGCAAAACACCCACACACATAAAATAAAAATTATAAAAAAGAAACTAATTTTTTAAATGTTTGCTATGCTAGTTGGTTTGTCACCTTGACACAAGCTAGGCCCATCTTAGAAGAGGGAACCTCATTTGGGAAAATGCCTGTGTCAGAGTGGCCTGTAGCAAGTCTGGGGGAGCATTTTCTTGATTAATGATTGATCTGGGAGGACCCAGCCTGCTGTGGGCAGTGCTACCCTGGGCAGGTGGTTCTGGGCGGTGTAAGAAAGGCTGAGCAAGCCAGGGGGAGCAAGCCAGTAAGCAGCACTCCTCTGTGGCCTCTGCTTTGGTTTCTGCCTTGAGTCTCTTCATTTCCCTTCACGATGGGCTGTAAAATGAAGTGTACATTTGCCTCCCCGAATTTATTTTGATCATGCTCTTTATTGCAAAAGAAAGGAAGAAAGAAAAGAAAAAAAACAAGAAGGCAAAATAGGAAGTCTGCTGAATGACTTAATGAATGAGGACTATCTAAAACCAAAGACTAGCCACATGCTCACTAATGCTATTAGCTCAGGGAATACGCCAAATTCTCTGAACTCTGGTTTCCATGGTTAAAAAATGGGATGAAATTTCCCCTTGAGAGATGGTGATTAGGAATAAATGAGTGTCCGAGAGTGACACATATCAGACACCGTTCTAAACACGTTCCTCATTCAAGCTTCACAGATGCTCTGAGAGGCACAGCATCTCACTATCTGTGCTTTACAGGTGATGAGCTCAGAGAGCTCACACTCCCTGTGCAGGGAGTCACAGCCAGAGGAGATGTGGTAATCTTACAAGCGCAAGGCATGAATATAACGGTCTGAATTCAAGGGTGTTGGTGTGGATCTGAGGGCGCCCTCCCAGGGTGGAGAGTCGATCCAGAGACACAACTTACCACCTGCGGAATTGACCTTGACCAGAACCTGCCCCTTGGTCCAGTGGTCCTCATGGGCCAGAGCTGCCATCACCTCTCTCACGGAGGCCGTCACAGGCAGCTGCAGAGTCAGCACCGAGTGGTCGGGTTTGCAGATGTCGTAGGGGACTGGAGAAGAGGAAGGACTGAGATGGGTCAGCAGGTGCCTGGTCTCCCCACCCCATGAGGAGCAGGGCCGTAGATCAGTAGCAGGACTCCCATAGGCCAGAAAAGAGAATTTAAGAAGTCCACTAGGCTAGTGGGAGGGCCCAGTGGGGTGCCCCGGGCCTAGAGAAGGAGCAGAGGTCCCCACCTGCTTGGCAGCTATAGCAAAGGTCCTGAGGAAGACCACATTCCTTGCCACCCCTCATGATAGGCAAGGGAGGCAGAGACAGCAGTGCTGACGTCAGTCCACGCCTGGCTTGCTCAGTCACCCACCTTTGTCCCCAACTCGAATGGCACCACCAGTGCTGCTTGGGAGGGGTTCCTCCTGGCCAGGGAGCCAAACAGGTGTGTTCCGGGCCTGGGACAAAAATAAAAAAAGGACAAGGCTCCAGCATTCAGAAACAACATGCAGGAAGAGACAGGGAGGGCCTTTGTCACCACCTGCAGTGACCCCAAAGCGTCCTAAGGCTAAAGGGGCTCTGCAGTTCGGTCATCTGAATCCAAGCAGAGGGAGGGCAGGGAGCCAGCCTGAAGGAGACACAGAGGTCAAATGCAGGCCAGTCATCCATGGGACGGGGCAGGGGAGGGGGACGATTCAGCCATCTCTATAAACAGGGACAGAGCTGTTCTGGGATAAAAATGCCTGGACCCAGTTTCTTCTCTCCTTTCCTCACTTAGCATCTGCTACAAAGTGGGCATTGTTCTGGGCACTGAAATAGTCACAGTAGCCCTTGGAGAAAAGTATTTTTAATCCTCATTTTATGGATGTGATAAATGAGACCCAGAGAAGTTAAATAATATGTCAAAGGCCACATAGCAACTGTTACGGGTTTCGAAACTTGCTATGCTCCCTCTGTGCCCTTGTCCTCCAGACAGAGTGGGCTGCAAAGACCAGATACCCTTTCTGATGGGCCAGCCTACGGTGAGTTCATCTGGCCTCGACACTCTCTCCAAATCCGGTACTTCCTCTCTGTCTCTAAATGGAGCTGGTCCCCTGCTCCCTGTCCCTTCCTAGACAGCTTCCTCGAGTCCCCACAGCGAGTGCCACCTGACCACAGACAGTGTTCAAAATGCTATCACCTGTGGGTTCACCAGGGCTCTGGCCTTAAAGTTATATTCCCATTCCTGCCCCCAAACTTCTTGCACCCAGGGTTCCCACATCCTGCCTTCACTACTTTCTGCAATTCTGGGTTCAGGCTCCTCCCTGCTCCCCAGACCTTGTCACTTCCTTCTGGGTTCTTCATTTAGAGTCGCCAGTGCCCTCTCTCCCACCCAGAATTTATTGAATATATGTGAGTGCTCCATCTGCATGCATGCCTGCACACCAAAAGAGGGCATCAGATCTCACTACAGATAGCTGAGCTGCTGTGGTTGCTGGGAATTCAACTCTGGACCTCTGGAAGAGCAGTCAGAGCTCTTAATCACTGAGCCATCTCTCCAGCTCCCAGGATGATCTCTTAACTACTACAATAGTTCACTAAACTCCCCCCAGCCCTCAGGTCCAGCCACTAACCCCCTGAGCAGAGAGAGGTACAGAAGTCATCACTGTCTCCTCCAACCTCTCAACGGTTCACAGCTGGGACCCTGGGAGGAGACAATCTGGCCTCTGCCCACCATCCTGGCTTCCTCAACTATCTCCAGTGCTGCCCTGGGGCCCTATCTCTCCTCAGCTCAGCTCCCGGGACACTTCTCTAAGCCCTCATGGTAAGTCAGTAAGTCGGATTTCTCCTCTTGCCTTCTCAGGCTCCATTGACTTCACACATCGGGAGACTGCTTCACAGCTCTGGCCCCTAAGACTGTGACTAAGTGACTGTGAACCCATGGCCACACCACCCAGCATCTCGTATAGTGTCTGACATGCTGGATGACTGACATTGACTCCCGGGTGTAAGTCACATGCCGTATGTAAAGCAAGTAGAGATTCTGACAGGATGTGACAGACAGGAACACACAGCACATTACGAGTTCTGCAGTGTGAGAGGAGCCTAGTAAAGAGTAGGATGAGGGGGCCCCTGGGTATAAGGAGTTTGAGGTAACAGTCAAGGTCCCTTAGCAAACAAAGGAAACAATCCACAGGTAAGAATACTTGGAAGGAACCAGAGAGGACACACATGTTCTGACTCTGTTCAGAACAAAGAGTGAGAAGGCAAAGGAGCAACCAAAGAAAGGTTTGTGCAAAGGCTAAATGCAAAGGTCCTGAGGTGAGGCCAGCTTTGACCAGAGCAGACATGAGCCAGTGAGAGCCTCTGGCTGACGGGGCTGGCTGAAGCCAAGGTACTGACTTTGTTCTCCTCCAATGCATCATTCCCCATTACCAACCCCTCCTTTCTTCTCCCCGGTCCTTTCTCCCACTAGTCTTCAACAAAATCTTAGCACCAGCCACAACTTCTCATCTGGGAGTGGGCTGGCCACCTGGACCCCAGAACGGGCCATCATACTTTCTAAGCTCCTACAATACCACCCACCAGAAACCCTTGTTCACCCAGGGGTGAATGCAACCTCCTGTCTCATCTCCCAGCTACAAATGCAGGCACAAACCATCTCCCAAAGGAATAAAATCCCCTTAGGGAAGGGATGAAAGTGTCCCCCTAAGCTTGTAGCTCTCTAACAGGACCTCCCCTGATGCACCCACCCATCACAGGTCAAGGACCCTCTGGGCATGGAGGCAGGAGGGGCAGAGGGAAGAAGCTAGACCAGGCAGAGGGAAAAACAAGAGGCAGGGCAGGTACCTTGATCTGAGGAGATGCATTCCCACAGCCATTCTCCAACCTGCAGAAAGGAGTGAGAGAGGAGGTGAGAGGGCCCCTAAGAACCCCTCAGGCAGGATGCCTCTCGGGGTCAGTGGCCACAGTGGTCTGGGTCCCATCTCGCCTTCCCCAGAAGCTCAGAGGGATGCAGAGGGGAGGGTACACAGGGCGGGGGCAAGATGCACTTAAGACCTGGATTAGCCTTTGTGATTTCCAGGAGAGAGAGGGAAGCAGGAGGGAGACACAGACTTCAGGAATCTGAATGAGCTCTTGCCCTTGAACCCCAGTTGCCCCCATAGGTGTCTGGGGAAGCAAGGTAAATAAATGCAAAGGAGTCGATGGGCAGGATAGGTAGAAATTGGTGCCATTGTCCATAGCAACTGGTCAGATGGAAGACGTGAACATGTGGGTGCATTCAACGTATAGATGAGCCTATGAATGACTGTAGCGTGTGCGGGAATAGAAAGGGGCTGACATAAGCCAGGTGGCCTAGACTGAAGGCCCGGACGGACCAGTGCCAGCCACTCAGCCCGGGCTGCATAAAGAGGACAGACAGACTTCAGTCAGAGGGTCACCTGTGATGCCGCCTCCTCTCTGGACACTGCTCCCTCAGCAAGTTGCTAAGTCGGGCATCCCTGCTCACCAGGTCTGAGAGTTTCTGTGAAAGGCTGAGCATTAGCCCCTGGGGTGGCTGCTGCTGTATCTTCACGGGCATCCCAGCCAGCCCAGCTGCACTCCCAGGTACCTGGAGGAAGCTGGTGGCCACGGGGTCTGAGTGGAGCATGGGGCTGTACAGGGCCACCCACCGGCTGACTAGCCGCAGAATCTGCTGCCTTTTGTTGCAGACGTAGGTGCTTCGTTCCTGTTCGCTGCCTCCAGCAGGCTCTGCCGGCTCCACATGGAAGGTGGGCACCAGTCAAGGGAACCACACCGTGCCACTAAGGCCACCCATCACCCCTGAGAAGAGGAGGGGCAGAACCAGACTGGGACAGGTATGTGCAGGGCATTGGGGAAGGATGACAACAGTCACGTGGTTGGGGATTCCTTCCCTCACCGCCACACACCATCCCATCCCCTACCCACATCGCCCTGGGGCTGGAAGGATATTGATGCAAGAGGGCAGTGAAGAGCTGGGTGCTGGGCATGAAGACACTGTGGGTCAGCAGGAAGTCACTGAGGAATGTCTCTGTTGGGCAGGGTTAGGGATGGGAAGGAACTTCAGAAGCCAAGTCATAGCACAGCTATAGGAGCAGCGGGAGCACACATCCTCAAGTACGGCACAAGCAAGGGAATCAATGCCCAGCCCCTATTACAGCGTTCTCCACCCAGACCAAGAGCACTTCCTGCCAACTGCCTACATAGGCCAATCCAGCCCCTGATGAGGTCAGGCCACAGTGACCTCCTGATGACTCAGAGAAAGGCAGTGTGTTCTGACTCTACCTGTTGGGTCATGAGCACTGGAATCTGGTCGCATAGCTTCCAACAGGAGTTCTAGGATCTTCTCTGGGGTGCCAGACATTACTGTATACCTAGAGGAAAACTAGTCCGACTATGGCACGTGCCCTTCCGCCATCACTCCGTCCGCATAGACATCAATCACTGATCCCATCCTGCCTCCTGATTGGCCAGCCCTATTCCATCTTGGAGAGGGGGCATTGATACACTCCCCCCCCAGTCCTTCAGTGCCTCCTACCGGCAGAACACAGCATGAGAAAGAAGCAAAGGCTGAAGGTGGGGGAGGTGTGTAAGTGGGGAGCAGTGGGGAGCGGTGTAGGGGGAGATACGGCGGGCTTGTTACCGATTCCTGCCTGGGGTCGGGGGGCGGGAAGGGCCGGTGCCCTGAGAGCTCCTCTCCAGAACCAGCACCACTTTGCCATGCTCTTCCAGTCTCATGGTTTTTGCTTCCACATCCTGGAGAAGGAGCCACACAGGAGTCCAATGCCCTAGGCTCCTTTCCTGACCTCCTATACCACCTCCCTTCCAAACCCTGAGCCTGCAGGCTCCTGAGGCCCCTCTGATCTTCTCAAGACTCCCCTTTATCAGACTTTCCAACCTCAACCCCTCCACAGACCCAAATCCCAGCCTCTGCCACCCACCAGTCCCTGGTCTCTCACACCACACTGAGCTGGATCCCAAGTCTGCTTACAAGCTCTCGCAGACATCAGTGACCCTGGGCCACACTACACCATGTCCTCACCCCCCGCCCCCACGGCACCTTGATGATGCGGTTGAAGTCCTGCTTGTCCACACGCAGAAAATGACAGTTATTTTCTCGGAGGATGATGGTGGCTGCCCGAGGTGCGTCGTTCACCAGAGCCAGCTGTCCAAAGTCGTCTCCCTCGTGCAATGTGGTCACCAGCCCCTGAAGCCAGGACTCAGTCACAGCCCACCCTACCACCAGCCCCTGTTGGGACAGACTCAGACACATCTGTGGGATCAGTAGCCTTGGGACTATCAAGAGGAGTGTCCATGAGGATTGACATTCCAGGGGACTGTGCTGGGCTGGAGGGAGAGCTTACCTTGCCGTGGGTCACCACATTGACAGATCCCTTCCAGATAATGTACCACGAGGTGCCCTTGTCCCCCTGGCTAAACACTGACGGAAGCACAGTTCACATCAGTTCTCTTCTGTCACCCACCACTGCCCCATGGCCCCTGACCTTGTGGCCAACCCGACTTACACACAGTCCCTGCCTTGCTGTGTGGTTCAAAGAGCAGAACGGCAGCTAATTCCCGCTTCACCTAGGGGTGGGAGAAGGAAGATCAATAGTGTCAACCTGGGGAGAAGAGAGACAGGCTGAGAGAGAAGGTAAGTCCAAAGACAAGGGACTGAAGGATGGCATGGGCCAGGCTGCTTATCTCTGGGATGTGCCAGAGACAACGTAAAGAAAAAAAATGGCCAAAGAGGTGGGGAAAGATTCAGACTGAAGGCTAACGGTAAGAAATTAGGTAGAGAGACTGGAGGGACGGCTCAATGGCTAAGAGCACTGGATGCTCTTCCAGAGGATCCGTGTTCAATTCCCAGCATCCAGATGGCAGCTCACAACGATCTGTAACTAGCCATTTCCAGGGAATCCAATGCTCTTTTCTAGACTCCATAGGCACCAGGCATGCATGGTTTATACAGACATACATGAGAGCAAAATATCCATACACATAAAACATAAAATAATTTAAAATTGTAATAAAAGGTGGGGGGGGGAGAAGCCAAGGTGTATGGCACATGCCTGCTATCCATGCACTCTGAGTTGGAGGCCAGGCTGAACTACAAAACATGTTCCAGGACAGCCAGAGTTGTTACACAGAGAAACTCTGACTCAAAAAAACAAACAAAAAACCAAAACCAAAACAAAACCAAAACAAAAAGTGGGGTAATTTTAAAAAAAGAAAAAAAAAAGCCAGGCGGTGGTATTGCATGCCTTTAATCCCAGCACTTAGGAGGCAGAGGCAGGCGGATCTCTGTGAGTTTGAGGTCAGCCTGATCTACAGAGCAAGTTCCAGGACAGGCTCCAAAGCTACAGAGAAACCCTGTCTCGAAAAAAACAAAACCAACCAAATAAATAAAATGAGAGAGAGAGAGAGAGAAATTAGGTGGAAATCTTCAAGCCACAGACTTGAAAAGGTGGGAACTGTTCACACACACACACACACACACACACACACACACACACACGCACACGCACACGCACACGCACGCACGCACGCACGCACGCAAGCACGCCCCCTCCAGCAGTAGGCGGTAGGAGCCCGGGGGCTTCCAGAGGAAGAGGTCTAGCTAAGGGCAAGCCCGTGTGTGTACTGACGGAGTTGGAGAGGTGGGCCACTGCCTTGATGTGCAGCAGCTCTTCGAAGATGAGGTCCAGCTCTTCATCTGTCCGCTGACCTGGGCTGAAGGAGCAGAGGAAGTCCTGAGAACTGGGGCCAGAGCCAGAGAGGAGCTACCCCACCTGCCTTCTGGGGCCTGGGACCTGGAGCCAGATGGCAACTCCGCAACTATCAGTCAATCCGCCGTTATCAATAACAGGCTTTGTGGGTGAGGCCCAGGTCCTGGGCACTGTGCTAAGCACCTTTCACGCACTATTTCATTCCATGCTCAGACTATGATGAGGGCACTGTTATCCTCACTTGACAGAAGAGGAAGCTGGCTGAAGAGGCCCAAGGTCACCTGTTGAGTAGCCGGTTGGGCTAGAAGCTGAACCCTGCGGACTCAAAACTCCTCACCCTCTGTCAGTGGGGAGGGGGTCTTTAGACCCTCTGGCCCAACACCCGCAGAAATAGGAGAAACAGCCTGGGATGTGGGGGCTGAAGTCACATGGCAAGTCCAAGGCAGAATGAGAGTTGAGTTCAGGCTTCTACTCCTTCCCCCAGGTGAAAGTGAGTGCCTTTGGGGTATAACTGAAGGCCACGTGAAAGTGGGGACAGAGGTCAGGGCTCTTCACTCACGGCTTCCGGAGGGCCACGGTGAGTAAGGCATCAGGCCCTCGCTGCGAGAGTAGAGCCATTGCCTCAACAAGCTCCTCTTCTACATCATGAGTTCCCGCAGGTTCTGGCTCTGATCCAGGGAACCTATAGAATTGGGCATCTCGGTCCTGGAAGGTCCAGTCATGTTTCACTGGGAAGCCAAAGCCCAGGCAAGGCAGAGAAGAGAAAATGAGGCCGGGTATTGGACTTCATACGAAAACCCTCAGCATGCCTTATAGCCCCTCCAAAATTCCCAACAGAGTCCAGTCCTCAGGTCAGCCCTCCCTACCCCCACCTAGTCCTAGTGCCCAATCTGAGCTCAGCTCACCATGGCAAAGGGCACCCTCATCCAGCAACACCTGGCAGACACCCACAGCTTGGCTCCGTGAATGGACGCCAAGCCCCAGAGACAAGATCACATCCACCAGCTCCCGGCCAGAGCAGCACTGCCTGTGGGAAATGGAAAGAGGCCAGAAAATCAAAGTGGGAGTGAGCAGGATCTCTATCCAAAGTCACTGTCCGGGCCCAAGCCCAGTTCTTCCCCTACAAAGCAGGGCTGGGCCCCAATGCATGGAGGAGAGCAGGGACAGAAACTGCTAGGGTAACCATCAAGGGCAGGCAGGAGTCACACTTGCCACTCACCGATATAGTCGGAGATGGTATTTTCTGTCTCGGATGAGGGAAGGGTAGGTGGCCAGGAGATGACGGTGGAGGAGCTTCCCAGCCTTGAGCACGCGCTCTGTGGTGGCCTGGGATGAAGTGGGGGCATGGCAAACTTAGGCCTGAACCCCACAGCCTGTTGCCCCCTCCCAGTTCTGCTTTCCTCTACTCATACCTGCTCCAGGCTCACACTGAAGTCCAGGGACTCCTCGCTGTTGTTGAGTGGTGTCTGAGGGCAGCAGGGAGAATTTGCAGATCAGAGAGAGGGAGGTAGGACCCGTTCCTGCCTTACTCCCTTCTTCCCTTGCCCGAGTCTTGGCCTCAATGTATCCAAGAACCTTTACGCCATAAATAAGCAGATGTTGTTTGCCCAGTGTGCAAGACACTGCCTGCTCCCATGCTGCTGTCTCTCTCAGAAGACAGTTTTATCCCACACCGGTGTGCTGCGGATGATAGCCCCCAAGACCCCCTACGCTGCTCACCCAGAGTCCACCCATGCTCAGGCTACCAGGCAAACAGGCCCTGTGTGTGGTTGGTGGGAGTGGCACTGGAGGAAGTTGGAACACACGATACAAGATTCATGAGAGGCCAGGGCAGGAACATCTTGGGAGGCCTGGGAACACCAGCTCCCAGCTGGGACTATAGGCTTGACCCCAAGCTCAGCTCTGTGCCCAAACACAGGGCACTCTGGAGGGCTGTGGATTATGTGTTAATGAACACATAAACCCTGGAGCCAGACTCTGCACTGATGGTGTGATCCTGAACAATAACTCTATGTACGAAATCTCTAAAGAGCAAATCGCAGAAACCCACGAGCTTTCGGCAGGCCCCGTCAGTCGCTACAGATTGCTTGTTTAACCATTGCTGTGCCTATGGCTGTGCATACGGTAGCTTCCATTATTCAGTGAGGCCCAGGTGGGGCTGTGGCTGGAAGGCTTGTTTCTTTCTAGGAGATACTGCGAGCCACAGCCCTCTAAGGGTGGGTAAAGCCTTGGCAGCCCATAAGACTGGTTTCCCATGGAAACATTGGTTAACAAGGGTCTTGGTAGCAATGTTGCCACCAGAGACTCCAGGGCATCTGTACCCTGGCATATCACCACGAAGACCCCTCACAACCCTCTTTTCCAACCATCTGAAAATGGAGAGTTTATGAACAGCTCTGTGCAGGCTGCCCTGCTCTCTATGAGCCCTCAAAGGCACCCTGTCAGCTCACAAAGCATATCTACCTCCCTGATAGCACTGCATCCTAGGTGTGGTAGGCAGAGTAGGGACTGTCTGCTCCTTGTGATTTACAGGTAAACAGTCTTGAGGTGAATTTGAGTAGCCCACAGAAGGCAGCCATGCACGTATAGGACTGCTAGCCAGTCACAGGTAGGCTGGAGCTCCCACCCAAATGGTTTCCTTACTAGTCCCATTCCAGCCACCTTATCTGCCAGCACCCAAGGATCTGGAAAAGCACTGGCTAGGGAGCTGGAGTCCAAGTCCTCTCCCAGAGACTAGCAGGTCTTAGGCACAGACATTTTGTCACTAGACCCAGACAAAGGCCTGGAGGTCTGGCATGGGTGCCTAGCCCAGCATGGAGCGGAAGTCACTAGGTGTCCCAAGGGTAGCCCTGCCCGGGTCATGGGGCCCAGACCAATGCCAGACACACAGCCCTAGAGACTTAAGGACAGGAAATGCGGAGGAGGAGCCAGGAAGGGAGGAAGGGCAGGAATGCTATCCAGCCAGGCTCTGTGTTGGAACAAACAGTGCCCGAGTGCTAATGACTTCTTGTTATTCATGTCAAAATGCCCAAGTCACCCTCGTTCCTGCCCCAGCTCCCTTCGGTGCCTACGGCCCAGGCTCTAGCGTGAGCTCCGTTACTGCTGTTAGATTTATTTGTGTGTGTTTGTGTGTGTGCATGCATGTATGTGTATGCATGTGCTCATAGAAGGTAGAAGAGGGTATTCGAGCCCCTGGAACTAACTGGAGTTACAGTAATTGTGAGATGCCTGACATGGTTGCTCGGGATCAAACTCAGGGCCTCTGCATGATGAGCAGATGCTCTTATCCACAGAGCCATCTCTTCAGTCTCAGGTGGTTGTTGTTCTTGTTGTATCTCTTCAATCTCTGGTCATTGTTGTTGTTGTTTTGTGGCAAGGTCACTTGTAGCCCAGGCTGAAGTCACTAAGTAGCTGCGGATAACCTTGAACTTCTGATCTCCTGGCCTCACTTCCTCAGTGCTAGGAAATCAAGAATTGCCACTATACAGGCTCCTGCCATGCTAAGCCCACACTCTACCCACTAAGCTCCATCCCTTAGCCAACCCTTCCTGGAATTATCTGACCTAGGAGGCCACATGACCAAGCTGGTCACTTCCTGCCCTACCCCAAGGGATGGGCATGGGAGTCTGAGGGCAGTAGCCTGAGAGTGCAACCGTAAGGCATGTGATCTTACTTAAAAAGCTGAAGCCCTCGGAGCCTAGGGTCACACAGTTGCTCAGAAAGGGGTGGTTCAGGTGTTGTCTCCATGTGAAGCAGGTGTTTGCACTCTATTTCACAGCCAGAAAAAGGTTGCATAACCCACGCTAACAGGTGGCAGACAGCATTCACACCAGAGCCTGAGTCCACAGCCTCCCCCCCACCCCTACCGTAATCTCTCGTGAGTTCAACCCCTGGACTTCCTCAGGGCAGGTCCCAGCCACAGAAACGGCAGAGGCATTCTGCCCTCAGGAACAAGGGACACTCTTGTTAACATAGCCCGTCTGTGCCCCTTCAATGCTCTTGTGAATGGGGACCTTGGGAACAGGCAGGGAGAGGACTGTTAATGAGCAGTAGTGGGCACCTGTGTGGCCATTGGAGCCAGATGCCTGGGTTCAAATGCTGCTTTCTGCACGGCAGCCAGGGTGTATGTGACCTTAGGCTGACTTAAGTTCTATGTGGACCAACTCCTTTTCCGTGAAGGAGAAACCTTTCCCAGAGAGTTATTGTATTATTGAAATAGGCTAATAATCTCAAGGCCATGGAATGGTCCCCGCCTTGCAGCCACTGCTCAGCATAAGTTAATGCAGTAATCCAGCATTCTACTTCTTCTGTGTACCTTCCTACTAACGTGGGATTCCCTGCTGTATGCTGTGAATATGTTTTATTAACATTGGTTAATAAAGAAGCTACTTTGGGCCTGTGGCAGGGTAGACTAGAGCAAGGCGGGAAAAACAAAACTGAATACTGAGAGAAAGAAGGTGGAGTCAGAGAGACGTCATGTAGCTGCCGAAGGAGACAGATGCCAGACAGAACTTTACCTGGTAAGCCACAACCTTGTGGTGATACACAAAGTAATAGAAATGGCTTAATATAAGATGTAAGAGTTAGCTAGAACTATGCATAAGCTATTGGCCAAGCAGTGTTGTAATTAATATAGTTTCTGCATAATTATTTCGGGTCTGGGTGGTTGGGAAACAAACACGCAGCCTCTGCCAACATCCTACTGCCTTGACATATGGGCTATGGCTGGCCCTGGTCTTGATCTCATGACCCTTGAGTATCATTTTGAGGTTCTCAGTTGGAAAGTAATGACTGGCGTGGGTCAAGTGATGACCCTCGGCCCTTGCCTATTAACGTTTCTCAGCTGAGAGCAGGAAGGATTTGAGGTGGCAGAAGGGTGCTGGCACTAGTCTGATGGCCAGCCCCATCCTCCCTCTCTGTCACTAAGAATCAGAGCTTGGCTGGAAGGACAGTCAGGGAACCAGACAGCGTGGAAATCCACCAGACTAGTTCCTTTGGACATGGCTAAAGACCTAGGCCAGGTGGTGTACGGGGCAGGGACACAGAGCGGGTCAGAACTATTCTGTAGGTGGCTCTTGGGTATGAAGCCCAGTTCAGCCACTCGGCAGCTGTGCAGCCCTTCTCCTGCTGCTTGACCTCTCTGTGCCTCCCTTTTCACATCTGTAAGACGAAACCATTAGCATTGACCCCACCAGGCTGTTGTGAGCATATTGAATGCAGCAACAATGAGCTGTTAAAGGGCATGGGGCATAAGTATTGTGATCTTACACTATCTTTATTTGGATGGATTTGTTTTGGGATCAGAGACACTTACCCCCAAACTGTCATATGAATGGAAGAAACATTCCAGGCTTGCTTGAGTCTGTGGGGCCCACCCATGGTCACCCCAATCTTTCTCCTATTCCCACATATAGTACAAGACCTCATCTCGCCCTCGTATTTTTCAAAAGTGCTCTTTACCCTCTGGCTGTACTGACTTAGCCATAGTTGATAAGTCCTTTCTGCGTTAACCGTGGCCTGGTCTCCGATGAACTCTTCTTCAGGCTAACCCACTTTCCCCTGGGCTTTTTGAAGAGGTGGGTGTAGCCTGAACAACCCAGCCCTGTCTTCTTGGGCTCTGGGCTCACCTTCTTCACCCTGTACATGCACACACCCTGCTGGGACTTGTTCCCTCACAGGAACACTTCATGAGTCAAAGGAGCCTCAAGAGCGTCAAGAGGTGCAGCCGCAGAGACAGCCAAGGAGCTCCGGAACACACGCGGTAGACTGGACCTACCTCACTCCACCCCTCAAGGACAAGCATGGTAGAGAGCTGGGGACAGCAGTCTCTAGTCCTAAACACTTTAGTCAACAGCCCTCTCCCACTTCTTCCGTGAAAGGCAGAGGTGGGTCTGCTTCTGAACCTTGACACTGTTTACAGTCCAGCAACCCTTATTTTTATGTTTTCAGCCTCCCGTGCAAGCTGGTCCTTCCTTTCTGAGGTCTTAGGGGAGCTAGGAGACTGACCAGCGACTTCCTCCACCCTCTCCCTGACTTTGGATCCCAAGAGAGTCCCCAGTGACCTCATTGTCCTGGCAACTGACCTTCTCCTACCTCCTACCTAGCTTCTCCAAGCTGGGAAGGGGACAGGAAATGCACAAGTAATTATAGCCTGAAGGGGAAGGCTGGAGGGAGGTTCCAGAGGCTAGATCCCAGCAGGAACTACCGCCCTGCAGTGACCCAGAGCTTGAGCTGGGGACGTGGGGTAGAACCAGTGCCCCTCCCACCCTATTTGAAAAATCCAGGGAGAGAAGGGCAAGTAGGGACTGGGCTCCAGTGCAGGGTATCTTCTCCTCTAGACACACCTGGGGCTTTCTCAACCCCGGCCCCCTTTATTAGAGAGTAGTGTTTGAACAAGTTAGGGAAAGGGGGCAGGGGTGATGATTTTACTCAAATGGACTTGTTGGTGAGAAATGATCCTTTCCAAGTTTGTCATCCTCTCCTGCTTTCTTTCCACCCTCTACTCTGTACCCCTTGCCCCTACAAACACACACACACACACACACACACACACACACACACACGTGCGCGCGTGCGCACATACACACACATACACGCACACACACACAGTGCCCTCCACCCAGTACCCTCTGCCCCTACACACATACACACACACACCACCCTCCACTCAGTACCCTCTGCCACACACACATACACACACACACACCACCCTCCACCCAGTACCCTCTGCCCCTACACACACACACACACACACACACACACACACTCAGATATACACAGCTTACAGACAGGACTGTCAAGCCTGGTGGTTGGGAAGAGAGAAGAGTATCCTGGGGACTGGCTTCTCTACCATGCCACCCCTCCGGCTCCCATCCTTCCCACTCCCTTCCTTCAGCAGACATTCTCCTCTCTGAAACCTCTTCAGTCTCCTATGGCCAGGTGCCAAGCTTTAGCTACACAAATGTCTCACCCCAGGAGCAAAAAACAGAATCAGCCCGGTTAAATTGTTCACCAAAGGAGACCGTTGCCACAGCGATGTGTCAAGAACAGTAACCGAGCTAATTTCACCCCCACTTGACCTGGCCCCACATCTCCCACTGCCACACAGAAAGAAATCACAACACATAAGTCCATGCCTGGTACAAGGAGGTGATGGATAAAGGATAAAGCCCTAATGGGGGGCAGATCAGCACACCACACACAAGGCTCTGATTATGTGGTCTGCCACACATACCAACTCCAAGCTGCCCTGCCTTCTCTCTACCCAAATGTTTTACTCGGCACCCCTAGAGCAAGCTGCCTGGCCCACCAGCACTGCAGTGCGGACTCTTCCAGCCCTGGTCCTGACTGGTAGATGGAGGGTACTCACCCAGCGAAGTCCCTGGATGCAGCTGGGCCGCCTGTGCTCAAACACCAGCTGGTAAGAGCAGCACCGGGGACGGTGCATTCTTTTCAGGACCATATTGAGCAGCGTGCCCTCTGGAACCACGTCAGGGAGACTTCCCACCTGCGGTGCCCCCACAGCTGGACTCTCCACCACAGCTGGGCCCACCTGCCAGTGGTTCTCACCTGGCCAGCTGACCTGTGATGTAAAGGAAAAAGTAGACAGCCATCGGCTGGAGGAGCTGGATCTCCACACTACACCACGTTTAGCGTGCTCCGCACTTGGACTGGTCAGGCGGAGATGCAGCAAGCCTGCCAGGAGCCGGGGGAGGGACAGGAAGACCTGCCCCGGGTCCTGCTGGCTTGGCGCACCTAGGGGTCTCCAGCTGGCTCACAAAGATGGGGCCCTTCTCAGTCCTTCCTGGAATCCTGCCTCGCCTCACTGCCCATGTCCTGCAGGCATGACCACCTCTCCCGGCTTGAGGCTGTACACACACTAGATCTTCAGAAGCAGCTTAGCCTCAAACTCTCCTCCCCACCACCTTCTCCCACCCAAACTCCCCACGTGTCGGCTTCCTCTCCCGCCCTTTCCAGCAGCTTTCCTTGGCCCTGACCCGGGCTCCACCTTACCCACCTTCATGTTTTTTCTCCAGCTCACACAGCGGTGCACGCTCTAGCAAGAGGCTGGAGGATCCCTGGCGCGCTCCAGCGCAGCTCCAACCTGGAATCCTGGAGGGGTGTGGGTGCGAGCGACACCCGGGCGGCAGCGAAGGGCCAGTTCCCAGCAGGACAGGTTGTCTGGAGGAGCAAGATGCAGGGCTAGGCAAAGGGGCTCGACCTGGGTGAGTAGAGGTCTGAGGGGAGTGGGGGAACCCTCACCCCTCCCCAAAGACTAAGAACTCCGAGCCTTCGCCTCGGTTCCAGATGTAAGCGCCAGCTGGCACAGGGCGCTCAAGCGAAGCTGCAGCTGGCACTGATCCGGGCGGGAGCTGTCACACCCCCTGCGCTGCCCGCCCCTTCCCCTCCCCTGGACAGGCCGAGGGGGCGGGGAAGAGGCACAGGCTTTACGGTAGGGGTGCTCATAGGGGAAGGGGCCGGACCCACAGTTGATGGAGTCCCTACCCGGGACTACGTCAGTGGGTTCAGCCTCCGGACCCGAAGCCCCAGCGGGTAGGAAGTGCTTTAGGGTGAATGCCCCGGTCTCGGCCCGGGCGCCGGTTTAGGGGCAGTAAAGGCTGCACCCGCCGCCACGTGGCCAGGAGGAGAAATGCAAACAAGGAAACTAGGGAAGGGGGAGAGAGTGAGTCATGGCCGCCCCACCCGAGAGGGAAATCCGGGCTGGGGCTGCTTCCTGACCAGGGGCATCCGGCCTCCCGTTTGGGTTCAGGGTCTTCAGCAATCTTCTTGTGGGGAATCCCGCTGTCTGGCTTCCCACCTTTGCCCTTCCAATCGCCCGGGTTGGGAAGTTGAGGCTGGAGGGGAGGGACCACATTCCAGATGGAGAGAGGGACGAGCAGATGCACTGATTGTGCCAGGGTTTAGATTTATGGTAGAGTTTCAAAGACAGGCTGGACTTTAGAGGGTCACGCCTCTCACTCCCTACCCACCCCCACCGGGCTCCCCTTTGCCGGGCTAGGTGAAAAACAAGCCTAGGCCCCACACCTCCCTGGGCCTCGTTTCCAGTGCCACACAGATGGCGGGCACTTCGTCTCACTCATGCCTGCTTCCGAGTGGACAGGGACTGTGACCTGGAACGGCGATTTCCGTGGCGCCCGATAATTGCTCAGGACATTAATGAGGATTTAGAAGGCACAGGCCCCGCCCCCAGCGTTCAAGGACTCTTCTCTTAGTCCATGCTCTTCTCCTTTCCCACTGCTGGGGGGTGGGGGGGGGTGCTAAATCCAGCACAGCTAAATCCATTTCCACCCAGAACTGCTTTCTTGATGCGAGAATTTTAATCATCATTAAAAAACCCGAATTTTAATGCGTGTGTGCCTCAACAGTTTTTCTCTCCCAGAGGCGTTTTAACACGAACGTTTTGACTCCTCCAATTCCGATACCATCTGACTGGCACGAAATGGAAAATCCGTACTTTGAACAAACACCCCAGGTCATCTGTGGCTCCCACCCTTCGAGACGCGCGAGTGAAGGTTTCACTGCTCCTCCGAGGAAAGAAGGGAACCTGGGAAGGAGTCCTGCCCACCACTCAAGTTCCTAGAACTTGGAATAATGACTTGGAAACTTGGCCTGAAAGGATAAGAAATAGATAGTCTCGGGAATGTTGGGGGGCAGGAATTGTGGTTGGGGGTGCCATGGTGGCACTCAGGATACCGGATCTGGCTTAGAAGGTCTTGCAGAAGAGGTCCCTGGAACTGGCTGTGGAGTAGGAAAGCCCCTGTTTCCTACTCCCGTTGCAGCACTTAGGGCAGGAGGGAACGATGCCGAGAGATGAGGCAGGACGCCTGCTTACCTGTTGATCTAACCATGTGCCTGACCCTGCTTCCTATCTAGTGACGATCCCATCTAGGTTGTCTGACTCTGCTTTACCTAAGGGGAAAAGCTCTGGGTACCTTTGGAGGTATTTTAGAGACAAGATGAACCTTGAAGGAGGACACCATGATCCCCATAGACCATGGTCCCTCAGTGAATGAAAAGTGGCCTGAGAGTCACATTCACCCTTCCTGACTGGCGTGCAATGTGACAGCTAATGCTCCTGTCGCCACGCCTTCTCCTTCGCAGCCTGGACTTTCAGACTGGGACTCCAACCGTTTCCTACGCTGCTTTTGTTTGTCATGGCAGTGAGGAAAGTAGTTAATACACAGGAAGCACCTGAGAAAGTCATTCAAACGGCAGCAATGACTGTCCCAAACACACTGGCCCCATCTTGCTCTCATTCCCTCTGTCCTAGGAAGCCACAATGCTGTTTTTTGTGCTTACCTAGTCAGCAGCGACCTGAGCCACCAAAAATAATTAAATAGCCCTTCTTGGCAGGAGTCAGGTTTCCTGTCGCCTACCCGTGCAGTGGGTCTTCCCGGGACTGATAGACGGAACCTAGCCAGTGCAATTACTGCTCGTTAGGTGTTCCACTAAGGCTGAGGACCACGGGACAGGGAAGGATGTCTGAAGAAGACATCCAGGCAGATGGGCCATATTGGAGGTGAGCATGCCATGTCCTGTTGCAGCATCCACCCTCCCCAACTGCCATTACATGCCTGGTAGGTGTCTTAGACAGAGAAATAATAATTATAGTTAACAGGCACTAGGTCCTGTTTTTTTAATACTTCATTTATATTCTCCTAATTGTCACAACAACCCTGTGAAATGACATTACCTTATCCCATTTTTCAGATGAGGAAGCTGGCGCTCCAAGATGTTAAATAATGTGCTCAAGACCTTCCGTCTCGAAAGTGCTGGAGCCCTGAGGGATTCTACCCAAAGGGTCATTGAATCTGTGTAGTTCCTACTCTAGAAACACTAGAAAAGCTCCTACAAAGACAAAAGCCTGCATCAGAAGCCATGCTCCCAACCCTGTCCATTCTGGCTCTTCTGGTGGTCAGAGAGGACCAGACAAGGGATGTGAGAGGCACATCAAATCCACTTGATACAGGCTGTCCCTTCAAGTGAGCTTCTGCCAGAATACAGGTCCCCTAGGACCCGCTGTCTCTCAGGTATGTGGTGGTTCTCCTGGTGACTAGGCATGGAGGTAGGAAAGCTTGGGGGGGGGAGGGGGACTGAGAACCAGGCTTTGACTCTGGACTGTGTCTCTTCCAGCTAGGCCTCTTGGCTGATCTTGCACACATTGAGCCCACAGCTTCCTGGATTTCTGCTGGAACCTTAAACGTGCCCAACACTTTCCTCCTGCCCCAAGGGGGCTCCACGTGTCCAACACTCTCTTCCTGCCCCAGGGAGCTCCTCCTCCAGCCAGCTTTGCCTCCTAGCTCAGGGAGTCCTGCCAGCGTCTAAGCAAGAAACCTGTAAGATAGTGCCCTTCTCCTACAGCCAATCAGGCACCTAGGCGGTTGGTTCAGCCAATAGCAGGCCTCTCCTTTCCCCACTGCTGCTGCTACCACCCAGCGGTGGCAGCCCACTTCTTCGTGTTCCTCTCTCGGAAAAACCACTTTTCTTTCCTTACACCTTTGATTTGCAGCTGAGGGAATTGGAGCACAGAAAGGTGAAGTAATCTGCCCAAGGTCACACTGACAGCAAATTGTAGAGCCATACTTGGGCGCGTAATGACAGCCCGTGTTCCTATCTACTGTCAACCACCTCTCCCAGCCCTGATTGTTACCTCTGCCTCACCTCCCATCATCCTCTCAGTGTGATGCCTCAGCATCATTAATGAAAATCTTGAATTCGTTTGACATTTACCGGAGTTGTCAGGAACTGTGCTGTAAAACCTGGTAGCTGATGCCACCCCCAAATTCTGGGCGCAGGCTGGTGAGGTAGCCCAGCTGATAGAGTGCTGGCCTTGCATGTACAAAGCTCCAGAATCCACTGCCAGCAGCAAATAAATGAGTGGTGGTACATGCCTGTAATTCCAGCCCTGGAGACGTGGGGGCAAGAGAATGAGGAGGCCAAAGTTGTCATCAGCTATATAGCAAGTTCAAGGTCAGCCTGGACTACAAGAGACTGCCAGAGAGAGGGTGGAAGAAACAGAGAGAGAGAGAGAGAGAGAGAGAGAGAGAGAGAGAGAGAGAGAGAGAGAGAGAGAGAGAGAGAGTCAGATAAAACCCAACCAACCAAGACTTTGGGAACATAACGTCCATTGGGGTTATCTTTCTGTCTCCCTCGCCAGCACAGTATGTGGCATAAATAGTTGCTTGCGTCGTGATTCTGGATGGAGATGAAGTCAAGGGGAACGCTGGAAATCAGATGCCGCCTGCTGCGGACCCACGCTGTGCAGATGTGGGTCAGTGAGAAATGTTGATCCTGTCGGTTTGTTTTCAAGGTGTCGCCTTCCTCCCCATTCCTTATTTCTTCCTCTTGTCCTGTCACAGCATTGGAGGTGGAAGAAGCTGCTAACGCGTGGCCTTCAGTGGAACTGCAGAAAAGAGGCAGCTTGGAGAGTGACCCTAAATAAGCAGCAGAGGAGTTAAGGTCCGATGCCAGCCCTCTCCCAGGGTCCCTGAACTTCTACCTTGGCTAGAACTAAGCAGTCATGGGGAAAGATTAAGACAAGCACCCAGCCTGCCCCACCCCCTTGTCTGGACTCTGCCTCTGGGCTCCGGAAAGTCCTCTAAATCTTTTCCTAGGCTTCTTCTCCAAGTAGTGGTTCCAGTTCAGTTACTCCTCTCCTCTCCTGCCCATTCCTGGGGTGGGGGCAGAGGCAGGGAGCTGGAATGTTGATGGGCACGAAGCCAAACCTTCCTAGGACTAACAGGTCAGAACCGGTCACTCATGGGCCACTTTGGACAGGGACGTGAGCAGAAGAAGGCTGGTCCCTGCCTTCCCTAAGTTGGGGAAATGAGCAAGCAGGGTTTACAGGCAGGTCTGAGGACTAGCAGGGAGCTTGCTGGAACAAGAATAGGGACGACATGTTTCCTGCTGGTGCTCAAGATCCCGGTGGGTGGCAGAGGGGCAAGGAAACACTCGCTGAAAAGACCTGAGGTGATGACCAAAGGGTGGAGAGCTGGCGGGAGAAGACAGGCTCACAGAAGGCATAAGGCTAGGTATAGAGGGGCCTGCGGTGGAGAGCAGGCCAGTTACTCAGAAAATGTGTGTTACACTAAAACACATCAGATAGCCTGGCTTCTGCTTCTCAGGGAGGAGGGAAGACAAAGGGATGGACACACAAACACATGCACATGAGCATGAGCGAGTGTCAAATGTCCAGGAGACATCCCATTTGACCTTGAATGGTCAGTACTCAGAAATGGCTACTCCAATTGGAACTCGCTTTCCCCTCCTTCCAGTACCTTTTGCCTTCCTCAGCTAACATCTCCTCACGGAAGACCACCTGGCTATCTGCACACCACTACTCCTCCCAGGGACCCTCTTCCAGTGTTTCCAGACTTTATTAACCTGTTCCCATCCTCACCTATGCTGAGCCTTTGGACTCTGTCCAGCCCTCCCTGATGCTTCTTTTGGATACTGGCAAGGTGGTGGCCGCAGGAGCCTGGGAAAGAAGTCCTGTTGGATAGGCCTCCTGCGTCCCAGGCCTGACTTCTGGCTTGCCCCAGCTGTCCTGAGTACTGGCTAGGGTGGAGGAGGGGAGGAATAGGGGAAGGAGTGCAGCTTTGCATTTAGGCCAGGAATAGAATCTCTTTCCAGCATCAGACCTGCCCCAATCCTGCCCCCAAATCCTGCTCAGGAAATGCTGGGGCCAGAGAGGAAGCTGCACAGTCCAAGACTTCCTGGCACCAGATCCACTGCCCGTTTCCTCCCTTCAGAGAGGCCCTGATCAGAGACCAGGGGAGGTGCAAAGATGGAAACCAGAGAAGGAAGCAGAGAACCAAAGGGATGTCCACAAATCCAACTGAGAGACCGCCATAGACGACTTTGCCTGGGACGGAGAGCGCCCTCAGTTATTCAGACTGCTTCCTGCTCCCCAGCCTCTCCCTCTTCCTCCTCCTCTTCCTCAGGATTTGTTACCTTCGGGGGAAGGGGGTGTGCCAGTCTGATGCTCTGCATAGACACATTGCAGGAGTAGCCAGAATTCTGGCCTGATCCCTTGACTATCCAGACGCTTCAAGCCTCCATGGAAGCGCCCTCCCAAATGGGCCTGGGAGTCATTACAAACTGCAGCCACTGCCCAGTTGCTTTCCCTGCAGGTGTTCTACCTGCAGTTTTTGTACTGACTGGTTTTCCTGTGTCAACTTGACACAAGCTAGAGTCATAAGAGAGGAAGGAGCCTCAGTTGAGGAAATGCCGACTTGAGATCCAGCCATAAGGCATTTTCTCAATTAATGATCAATGGGGGAGGGTGTAGCCCATGGTGGGTGGTGCCATCCCTGGGCTGGTGGTCCTGGGTTCTATAAACATGCAAGTTGAGGAAGGCATGGGGAGCAAGCCAATAAGCACTCCCCTCCACGGCCTCTGCATTAGCTCCTTCCCTTCAGATTCCTGCCCTGTTTGAGTTCTTTTTATCCTGACTTCCTTCAGTGATGAACAGCAATTCAGAAGTGTAAGCTGAATAAACCCTTTCCTCCCCAACTTGCTTTTTGCCCATGGTGTTTCATCGCGGCAATAGAAACCCTAATTAAGACAGACTTCCCTTGGAGTTCCATATTCCCTGCCCCATTCCTGACACTCACCGTGCTCACTATTCCAAAAGCCCTCTGTGGGAGAAATCCGTGGCCACTGAGCAGGAAATGGCCTTGGGATCCCTGTAAACCTCTCACCCACTACACTGGCTCTGCTTCAATCAGGTTGTGTCCCTCCCATACTCAGAGCAGCGTGTGGGGGGGATGCCCTGAGGTGAGAGGGGTCAGTGAGGTTCCCCTTTCCTTCCACTGGTTCTTTCCCCCTCCCTTTGGCTCCCGCAGAGATCTATCTTTGTGCCTTTCCACCCTGCCCATGGCTTAGCTGCGCTTCTACTGCCTTCCCGCATCGCTGATGCAACCTTTCCTCCTCCAGAAGGGGTCATCAAGCATGGCCACCTAGACATCCCTCGGGTGCCATGTTTGGGTCCCTACTCTGGAAGAAGCCAGAGATCAACCAGTTTTTAGGTTTTACTCACCACTGCCCTCATGACCAGGTATCTGCCTGCTTTGGAGGAAGCCTCCGGGGGAGTTCCTCGCGTAATGAACCCATCCCAAATTCCAGTCTCAGCGTGAGTCTTCATCATTCCTTGTGCCAGGCTTTAGTGGCTGCCCTTCCACCTCATAGCTGCAGCCTGACGCAGCCTGACTCTTCCTCCGCCCGCTTCAGCGAGCGACTCACCCAAGTGAATCAGCACCATAGGCCCGAGGCTGCAGTCCTGCTGAGGTAAACACAGGATGTACCTGACCTCTGTTTCCCATACACCAACACTCCCCACTCCCCAGGAGAGGAGAAGGAGAGATTCAAATAGGTCCTATGACTGGGGCCTCACCCTGCTCTCCCTGGGCTGTTACAATGGTAACATCATCCCCTTCCTTCTAATGTCCTTTTAGATTTTGTCAAAATAACCGTGGCTTCTGCCTGACATCTTCTCACCCATCATCCTGGCCTCTGAAAGAACCTTTAGGCCAGTGGTTCTCAACCTGTGGGCTGTGACCCTTTTTTTGGGGGGGGGGGTCAAATGACCCTTTCATAGGGGTCGCCTAAAGAGCATCAGAAAACTGATATTTACATTAGGATTCACAACGGTAGCAAAATTGCAGTTTTGAAGAAACAATAAAAATAATTTTATGGTGGGGGTCACCACAACATGAGGCACTGTATTAAAGGGTCGTAGCATTAGGAAGGTTGAGAACCACTGCTCTAGGCTCTCAGGTAAGCAGAGAAATGGGGGCTAGCTGTGAAGGGAGACTTCAAATAATTCTATTCCAGCACTAAGACCCTGTTCTAGGGGCAGAAGGTCACCCCAGACCTGGGGATCAGATTTCTAGGGCCAAGATAATCCCTGTGATGTGGGATTTCCCTCTTTATGCTATGAATATGTTTTATTACCATTGGTTAATAAAGTGGCTGCTTCAGCCTATAGCAGGGCAGAATATAGTCAGACTAGAAGAGATAGAGAGAGAGAGTAGGTAGAGTCAAAGAGAGATGCCATGTAGCTGCTGAAGGAGAAAGACTCCAGAATAGAAACTTACTCTGTAAGCCACAGCCTCGTGATGATATACAAGTTAATAGAAATGGGTTAATTTAAGATGTAAGTTAGTTAATAAGAAGTCTGAGCTAATAGGTCAAACAGTGATATAATTAATACAGTTTCTCTGTGATTATTTGGGTCTTGGCGGCTGGGAAATGAAGGAGCAGTCTCCTTCAACACCTTGAATATGGAGCCTCAAAACCTCAGTGATTGGGGCCCTTCTTGCAGCCAGGTACCTGCAGCTCACCTTCTAGATCAGTTCTTTCTGAAGTTTTCTAGTCCTTAGACCTGACCTCAGGATGAAGATGGAGATGCAGAAGTGGAGAGAGATAGCTGGGCAGTGGTGTCGCATACCTTTAATCCCAGAATTTGGGAGGCAGAGACAGGCAGATCTCTGTGAGTTTGAGGCCAGCCTGGTCTACAGAGGGAGTTCCAGGACAGCCAGGGCTACACAGGGAAACCCTGTCTCAAACAAATAAAAACAGAAGTAGAAAGAGAAATTTAGGTCCTCTCCCCTGTGTCAGACACAGCCTTGGGCTGCCACTACCAAGGGCTTCAGTTCTGAACTCCTTGGGGATAGGGGAGGAAGGGGTGATGAGGTAAGATCTGGACAGAAGAAGCTAAGAAAACTCACAAGCTAAATTTAGGTCTACAGGTTTTAGTGGACCTGCATAGCTGAATATGAGGGTTCAAGGCTGCTGGGGAAGGTTGCCCCCTAGAGCCAGGATGGAATAATTCTGTATGAACAGCTAGCTTTTCTTTCCCTTAATTATTGCTGAGTTCTTCCTCCCTGGGCCCCTGGAAAACAGGAGGACTTATCATAGGACTTGCTCTAGACCAGTGGTCCGTAACCTTCCTAATGGGGCAACACTTTAATACAGTTCCTCATGCTGTGGTGATCCCCAACCATAAAATTATTTTTGTTGCTACTTCATAACTATAATTTCGATACTGTTATGAATCATAATGTAAATATCTGTGTTTTCTGATGTTCTTAGGTGACCCCTGTGAAAAGGTTGTTTGACGCCCCCCCACAAGGGATCATAACCCACAGGTTGAGAACTACCTTTCTAGACTGAGGGGCTTCCTGGGTTGTATGGCTTTTACTTGTAAAGCAGGAAAAGTCAGTCATCAAGATGGCTTACAGATTAAAGATATTTGCTGCCTTGCCTCCTGATGAATGAACAAAGTTCAATTCTGGAACCCACACAATGAAAAGAGAGAACGAAGTTTATTCTCTGATTTAGGTGCACATGCCTAATCTCGCTCTCTCTCTCTCTCTCTCTCTCTCTCTCTCGCACACACACACGGTTAGACTGTATAGAAAGAACTTAATAGACTGGCAAGTGTTATGGGAATGTCCTGTTTTAGAGAGGGGGTCCAAAATAGCCTTTCTGAAGAAGAAACATTTGAGCTGAGACTTGTACACATTAATCCCAAAGATGGGAAAAGAAAGATCACTAACTCATGATGGCCAATTAATTAAAGGAAGCTTCTTTTTATTATTCATGTACAAAGACTGCCTCCCCCTAAGGCAGGGTTGGAGAGGTCAGTATTGGATGTGAGGGAGACAAGGTTTTTATAGCTCAGGGATAGGGGGTTTCTGTCGTTGGGGGGAGCTGCTTGTTTGTCCCAGCTGCTTAGCTCCAAAATAATCACACAAAAACTGTATTAATTAAATCACTGCTTGGCCCATTAGCTCTAGCTTCTTATTGGCTAACTCTTACATCTTAATTTAACCCATTTCTATTAATCTGTACGTCACCACAAGGTTGTGGCCTACCAGCAAAGTTTCAGCACGTATATCTCCAGCAGCGGATCCATGGTGTCCCTGATTCCACCCCTCCTTCTCCCAGCATTCAGTTTAGTCCTCCCCACCTACATAAGTTCTGCCCTATCAACAGGCCAAGGCAGTTTCTTTACTCATTAACAGTAATCACAGCACACAGAGGGGACTCTCACATCAGGTTTCCAGATGGGTGGTTTAGCTGGCAAAATAGGAGGGGTTACAGGAGCAGAACATAAGCAGAGCAAGTGAGTCCTAATGACCTCCTGAAACAAGGGCATGGTTGCAAGGTGAGTATGACAAGGTAGTCATGACAACAGGTAGTCATAGCAAGATAGTCATAGGTGGAAAAATAATGTAAACAAAGATATAGTTGCAAGATGGTTATAAACAACTTTTTGAAACAAAGACATGGTTGTTATTCCTGGAAAAGACACTACAGGGCCATTCTAGTTAAGGTTACAGGTGGGGCATAGCCCAGTCCTTGAGAAACAGATTTAATGATAAAAAAAAATGATAAAACAGGAATGAACATAGTTTTCCTTTACTATAAAATGGCTTTTAAGCCTAAAATAGGAGGCAGGCTGGCTCTTCAGAATGATGGCAGAACAAACTTAGAGGCATTCAAAGAGCTTTCTGGATACACTGAGCAAAGGCTCAGGGCTGGGAACAAACGCAATGCTTGAAAGAAACCTCAGTGAGCAAATGAGGCTGGTAGGAGCTGACATGGTGCTAACCGGTTTATTGATGAGCTATGGGAAGCTATGCAAGGAGTGAAGCTGGGAGGACTATCCTGTGGTGTGGGGTAGAAGCAGAGTTAAAGGGAAATGACCAAATGGGGTTAGCTAAGTGGTCGTGGTGGGTGGTCGTGAGAGTGGCTGGGATGCAGACAGAGAACAAGGTGGATTCAACTGGATTTGCTAAGGTGTTGCACAAGAGGCGGAGGGGAAAGGGAGACTCAAGGTGCGGAACCTCAGTAAACAAGGATGAGCCCTCAGAGAGCATCTGAGGTTCCTCTGTGAGGAACTAAGGAACAAAGAGGAGGCCCTCAGAAGACCGTGAACTCAGTAGTCTCGAAGATAGCTCAGTGGGTGTAGCCCTAGCTCTGTGGAGAATGAAAAATGTCTGGTATGTGCCTTGGGAGTGGGTAAGGAAGGAATTTCTTAGGAGGCAGGGATGTCTGCAGAAGGGAGTTGCCAACATTGGTGGGAAAGTTCAAAAGTGACTTTAGAGCCAAAACAAGTGTTTAGGATCAAAACAAGTGTTCTTTAGATGGCTGAAGTGTAATGATGATAAAGCCGGAGGTAAAGGCAAGGCCCCAGTCTCAGAGGTGTCACTCAGTAAAGATGCACCCCAGCCATTGTTAGGCTCCAGTGACGACCTGGGGAGGCAGAGGGGCTGCATCTGCCCTATTCGTTTACTCCTGCCCGGCAGAGTCAGACTTTCAACACCCCGCTTTTGCACAGCCTCTGGGCTCATCACAACAGAAGGAGGGATTCAGGGCGTAGAGGAGATTTTTCTGAGTCTTGCCTAGAAATGACATGTGCTGTTTCTGCCTGAAGTCCATTGCTCAAGAATCCGTTGCATTCATTAATTCAACTCAGTTGCACATAGCAGGTGGGGGTAGAAGGGCCTTGGTGGGCCTGGAAATATAAACATGCCTTTACCAGAGTCAGCTGCAATGATGACTTTTAAAATTTAAATAAGTGTATATTTAAATATATATTTAATTTAATTAATATATATTTAATAAATATATATTAATGTATTTTTATTATATTTCGTTTAATTAATTTAATATTATTTAGAAATATATTTTAAATATATACATAAATAAATAGACAGACAGACAGACAGACAGAGAGAGAGAGAGAGATAGAGATAGATAGATAGATAGATAGATAGATAGATAGATAGATAGATAGATATTTAAGACAGTGTCTTTATGTATCCCTAGTTATCTTGAAACCTGTTATATAGGCTAGGCTGGCCTGGAACTCATAGAGACCTGCCTGCTTCTGCCTCTGCCTGCTGAGTTCTGGTATTAAAAAGTAGGTGATGTGTCCTGAAGAGGCATATGGATATTGGTGGTCTCTGCTTTAGATGAGGAGAATGACTGTCTTATAGGGGACCAGGGTATCTGTCCTAGTTAGGATTGGCATCTGCTCTCTGAATGACACAGAAAAAAAGTTGATGTGAGAAGTGTGTGTATGTGCGCGTGTGTGTGTGTATGTGTGTGTGTGTGTGTGTGTCTGTGTGTGTGCGAAAGAGAGAGAGAGAGGGAGAGAGAGAGAGAGAGCGAGAGCGAGAGCGAGAGCGAGAGAGAGAGAGAGAGAGAGAGAGAGAGAGAGAGACCCATCAATGTGCTCTGAGGTTCCACGGGCCTTCTTGTTTTCCTACTTCACGGTCTCTCTCCAGAGCTGATCTCAATTATCCTACACTTTACTACTCTTGCTAGGACGAAACACCAGGACCAAAAGCAAGTTGGGGAGGAAAAGTTTATTTGGCTTACAATTACACATCACTGTTCATCACCGAAGAAAAATAAGGACAGGAACTAAAAACAGTACAGGAACCTGGAAGCAGGAGCTGATGTGGAGACCATGGAGGAGTGCTGCTTACTGGCTTGCTCATCAGGGCTTGCTCAGCCTGCTTTCTTACAGAACCCAGGACCATCAGCAGGGATGGCTCCATGCACCATGGGCTGGACCATCCCCATCAATCACTAATTAAGAAATTGACCTGGAGCCGGGTCTTATGGAGACATTTTCTCAGTTGTGATTCCCTTCTTTCAGATGGCTCTAGTTTGTGTCAAGTTAGCATAAATCTAGACAACACACCATATAAATGGCCGTGCAAGTGTTTCTCCTCTACAAGACGGCTTCTGTAATCTAGACACGGCGGTCTAATTTATCTCCTCACGGCACAGCTCACGTCATGTGACCCCTTTTAAATAGTGACAACAGGCAGTCTTCGTGGCAGCATTAGTGACTTGCTACATTACTGTGGTGAGCTCCTGAACAAGTGCTTAGGAGGGGTCATCGTCCCCTCTAGAAGCACAGAGCCACAGGAGTCCTGAGCGCTACAAGCCACGCTGTCTAAAGTTGTGACCCCTCAGCCATATGCAGCTATTTTAATTAGGCATAAGTAAGAAAAACTCAGCCGCGTATCTCCCACTCAAAGGCAAGGTGTGACCAGGGCCCCAGTGCACAGCACAGATAGAGACTGGCTTTCTTTGTGGCCGAAAGTTATTTTGGGTAGCTTTGAGTTATCAGAAGGACCCAGCTTGGGAAACCGTGAAGCTAGACCTCTGACTCTACCCGAGTCTCCAGACTTTTAACAGCCCCTTGCTTTCTCCACATTTCTCTACACACGTACATTTCAGCCTCGCCTAGTCCCCTTCGGAGAGCCCGGGGCCCAGGACTCTGTTACATAATCATCTCGTTATTTTCTTGCACAACCCCACTTTCTACACAAGCTCCTCTCCAGTCCGATACTCACGGTACATTTGCCATCCTCATTCCTGCCTACCGTGCAAAAGAGTTAACACCTGATCGTTCAGGTTAAAATGACTTTAAATATTTCTAGAATCAGTTCCTTCTTTCCCTTCTTCTCTGCCCGAACCAGCTCTTGCCAGGGCAGCTGTTGGCTGCTACTAATTACACTTTCTGGCTTTTACTGAGAACCCATGGTGCGCCAGGAAGTTAGCCAAGCACCGACGGCTCCTCAGAACTCTTTGAAGTGGGTATGGCGGCTGTCTGTCTCCATTTCATAGCCACAGTAAGCACTGTACCGAAGTGGGAAGGACACGTCCCACTGACCTTTCTGCTTCTAGGCTTTCCCAGGCGGTCCCTTTTCACATTACTACCGGGCTGTATCACTCCAGGCCATGGGAAAGGAGGTAGATGCCGCAAGGCCCTGGATACTCAGACTCAAAGCTCAAAATCCACCCTCAAATCCAACAGTCCAGCTACAAAAAGCTGCTGCTGTTTTCAGAACATTCCCTTGTGCATTTTCCCTAGGGTTGTCTTCACGCAGACGGCTCCTGATTCCTAGGATATTGTCCATCCTTGCCAGCCCTGTGGGTATTTACAATGGTGCCCTGGGCCTCTAGGCGCTGTTCCTGAGTGACTAGCACTTCATCTCCACCGGCCTTCCACAAGAGGACTGAAATGAACCCTACGTCAAAATCACTCCTTGTTAAAAATATACGCCGAGCCAGGAATGATGGATCACTCTACCACTTTGGAGGCCAGGCTGGAGGTTTTGACTTTGAAGCCAGCCTAGGCTACAAAGCAGTGTCAAACCCAGCCTCGGCTATATAGTGAGACCTTGCCCCAAAGTTCGAAAGGCACCTAAAACCAATCAATCAAAACGAACAAACACTTCAGCATTCAGATCTGAGTAAGCAAGAGTGGCACTGGAATTAGTTTGGATATTTTTAAAGATGCACCTCCCCCTCCTCTCCCCAGATTATTTAGAAATAAGGCAAATGCGGTTTACACCACTTGCTTGGCAGTTACGCAGTCCTCCTTAGGCTGCCTGTGTGTAATGCATCGCTCTTTACCGCTCACCTCCGTCCTTCAGCATCATCTGTTCGACAGATGTTCATTAAGGGAGTTTGGGGATGTCTGACACGCCGCTTGGTGTTGATGCCGAGGAAACTGGCACCGCCACTGTTCATGGAGTTGAGATTCTAGACGGGCGGGCGAGTCAGGCAGAACAGCAGTCCTCGAGACATATCTGAGCCCCTGTGAGCGGCGAGTACCTTACAGGAGTTTTGCTGAAGTAAGGACATTAAGGATCTAGAGATGGAGAGATTAGTTTGGATTACTGTGGTCCTTGCGGGAGAAAGGGAGAAGGCGGTCTGGAGTCTTAGCATGCCTGCACCGCCCAGAAGCTGGAATAGCCTGCAAACAGCAGCTCCCTGCAGCCTCCCTGGGGAGGCTGCCCTGGTTCCCCTTGCTTTCCGTCCAGAGATACTTCTCTTTGGACCCTTGACCTCTAGCTTGTAATACATTTGTGCTGCTTTAGACCTCAAAATTTGTAGTAATGAACGGAAATAAGCGCGCGGAATTCTAGATACTGACGTTGTGGGGTGTGGGGGTGTGGTTGGCCCTGCTAGAGGATTCTTGGTCCTGGGATGCAGAACCTGGCTTCAGTTTTGGCGTTCCCTGTTAGCTGTTCACACTTAGGAAGCTGGGCTAGTCGGAACAGTGAAATTCTGCCATGGATTCTCTGCAGAGACTGGGACATGCATGCAAGGGATTTGGGGGTGGGGAAGCGGGTTGTGGACATGAAACGGAAGGAGACGGGTGTGTGGTACATCTTGTGTGATGTGTATAACTCTTGGAGGGAAGGCATTCACTGGTTAGGAATATGGGTAGAAAGAATTTTTTGGTTTTGTTTTGTTTTTCAAGACAGGGTTTCTCTGTATAGCCTTGGCTGTACTATAATTCATTCTATAGACCAGGCTGGCCTTCAACTCACAGAGATCCACCTGCCTCTGCCTCTTGAGTGCTGGGATTAAAGGCCTGCGCCACCACCGCCCGGTTCATGGAAAGGATTAATATATTAGTTGTATATTGTATTATTTTAGGTTTTTCTACTTTTTAATTTTACTTAATTAGTGTGGGGGGAGCCAGAGAATCAAACCAACTCTGTTCAGGTTTTTTTTTTTTTTTCCATCTCCTTATCTTGGTCACTTCCCAAGTGCCAGGACTATATGTGTGAGCCATCATACCTAATCTATGCTTTTTCCTTATTTTTTTGTTTCTGTTTTGTGACCGTATCTTATTGTCTAGCTTTGGTTGCCCTCAAACTCACAGCGCTCTGCCCGCCTCTGCCCCTGCCACTTTAAAGGCATTTGCCACTACACCTAGCTAGATTTTGTAGTTGTAACTAGAAATTTTAATCTTAAATTTTATATGCTGATGAGTTTCCCATTCAAAATTTAATCCCGGAACTCGGGAGGCAGAGGCAGGAGGGTCTCTATGAGTTCCAAACCAGCCTGCTGGTCTACATAGCGAACTCCAAGACAGCCAAGGCTACATAGAGAGACTCTACGTCAGAAAATTCAAAGATATTTTAAAATTAAAAAAATAACCATTGCAGTTACCTGGGGGTAAAGACTGATTTCCAGGCACGCCGAGGACCCACTAAGTAGATGGAGTCTGGGGATGATGAGCCCAAGACCTTGCCCTTCCACTAGGGGTCGCCCGCCTTTGCAAAGCCTCGGTGGCCGGGTCAAACTTGTGTCGCGAGCGGCCTCCGGCCGAGGAGGGCGCTGTGCCTACGGCACCGGGGGGGGGGGGGGGGGGGGGGGGAGGAGGCGGGGAGGAGGACGGGCTGGGGGCGGAGCGCGGGACGCCGGCGGCTCAAGCTCGGGCTCGGGCTGGGGCTGGGGCTTGGGCTCCAGCTCGGGCCCTGCACCTGTGACTCGGCGGCGTCGCTGGTCCTCCGCTGCGGCGCTTGCTGCCCCATGGCCCCGTCCCGGCTGCAGCTCGGCCTCCGCGCCGCCTACTCCGGCATCAGCTCGGTGGCCGGCTTCTCCATCTTCTTCGTCTGGACGGTGGTCTACCAACAGCCCGGGACTGCGGCAATGGGGGGTCTCGCAGGTATCCTGGGGGGCGCGGGGCGGGCTGGGGTGGGGTGGGGTGGAGTTGTCAGTTGCTGCGCACGGCGGCTGGGGCGGCGCTGTCCCCGGGGCAGGAGCGTTGTTTACCCCAAGAGGCCACTGGCAGCGCAGGCCCGGGTTCCTGGGCATTGCTCGGGCCTCTGGGACTTGATGCCTTCTGAACGTGGCGCGACTTAGGGTGCCGACTGCCGGACTCCGTCGTTTTCACAGTTGTCGCGTCCCGGCACCCTGTCGATCTACCCTTTGCCCAGGGGACACTACAGCGTCCTCAGCGCGCCCACTCCCTGGCCACCCTCGCTCCTGCAACAAACACACCGCTTCTGCGGGATTCCCGCGCCTCTTATAACAAGTGGGGGTTCGTGGGGAAGCCCATCAGCCAGCCCCAGAGGTCCTCAGCGGAGGCCAGGACTGTGCTATGGGACCTAGTGTTATTGGACGTTTCCTCTGCATCCGCGTCCATCTGCCGAGGTTCCTCAGTGGGAATTTGCTAATCCCCCAAGGAGGGAACAGGAGGCATGAGTGACGAAGGCCCAGTGTTAGCAGTGTTCAGTTCCTGACGTGCAGTTTTGGTCATGTCATTAAACCTCTGTGCCATAGAACTGGTGTGAATGCCAAGTATGTTACCTGTACTTATTAACATAATTTAATAAATTATGCTGCGCGAAGCAGTCTACTCCCTTATTTCACTTAATCCTTATATTAGTCCTCTGAAGTAGGCATCATGGTACCCGTTTTACGGTTAGAGAAATAGAGGCTTAAGGTAAATAATTTGTCCCGGGTTACAACAGTCACACGATGGGCTCTAAGATGGCCTAGCTTTGAAAGCCTGCCCATCTGAGTTCGGAACTTTGAAGTCAGATGGAGATTTGAATCCCTGAGAGTTGTTAAAATTCAACCTCGCTTGCTAAAGACATTAAAATTCCTGCTAAGAAAATTAACCCACCAGGTGGTGGTGGTGGCACACACCTTTAATCCCAGCACTCACCCAGGAGGCAGAGGCAGGTGGATCTCTGTGTGTTCGAGGTCAGCCTGGTCTACAGAATGAATTTCAGGACTGGCTCCATAACTACTGAGAAACGCTGTTAAAAAAAAAAAGAAAAAAGAAAAAAGAAAATTAAGCCAATTGTATAATAGCCACATGAAGCAATAGTATGGGTAAGGATAACATTTTAGTGCACAATGATCTTATTCCATGACTAAAGTCCTTGGCAAAAAGATCCGTAAATGGAATAACTAAAAATAACTAATTCACACCAGGCACGCTGGTACTCCTCTTTAATCCCGGCATTTGGGAGGCAGAGGCAGGTGGATCTCTGAGTTCAAGGACAGCCTGGTCTGCAGAGTGAGTCCCAGGACAGCCAGTGCCACACGGAGAAACCCTGTCTCAGAAAAACAAAACAAAACCAAAAATCAAAACCAACCAAACAAACCAACAACAACAAAAACCAAACCAAAAAACCACTCATTTCCCCTGTATACGCTGAGTGCCATCCTGAGGTCGGGGAACCATGGGTGTTTGTTTTATCAGAGGGCATGCATGGCTCCTAAGCCGAAGCCATGCCAAGCAAGGAACTGGGGTCACCAAGAAGGTTCAGTGTGATGTCCTGACTGGGAGTTCCCAGGCCTGCCACCTGTGACCTTCCGGGGACAGCCAACACTGCTGGCTGATTTGTGTACACTTCCTATTGGCTCTGTTGCTCCTGGGTTTGGAAGGCACTGCCAGGGCCCGAGGCTGGATGCTGAGACTTGAGATAAGTTCTTTGGTTGCGGGGAGGAGGGAGGGCATTCCTGGGATCAGCTGGCTAAGTAAGAGTCTGCCCTGTGGAAGCAGGGGTGATCTCTACCTAGCTGTGCGAGGCGGGGCAATGCCTGCTGGACTTCGGCTTCCTCTTCTAGGCGTTGGAGGAGATGCCACTTCTCCTCTAGGTCTGTAGGGCTGTGTGCTGCTGTCCCCTCTCTCAGGCTTTGTTTCTAGCTGCTTATTAAAGGGCAGGGGAAGGTTCCAGCCCCCCACTCCAGGCAGCCACCGGGGCCTCCCTCCCACCCGTTTTTTTCTCTTTAATGGCCTTTTCTCACCTTGATGGCCTTGCTTGACCTGAAGCAGGCTATCTGTGGAGCTGCCTTGAGAGGCAGGCACTTGGCATCAGCTAGCTGGAGCAGAGGCTTATCTTCCAGCTAGTCTGCCTCTGGCAACCACCATCATGGAAGAGCCAAAACTGATTGGTAGTGGCTGGTGGGGGAAGAGTTGTCAGGCCAAGGCCGTACTTTCCCCACCCAGCATGGGATGTAATGAAGGGGTCCACGGCCATACTTCTTCCTCTTTTGGGGTGAAGTGTCAGCTGGCTTCTGACTTGCAAGCACTCCACTGCTGACTCAGCATTTTGCAGCCCAGAAATTGCTGAGTCACAGAGGTCCATCCCAGTGGGTTTTGTACAAGTTGATCAATTGTGGCTGTTGGGCACGCTGACTTCTGGAACAGGGTATGTATGAGCGTTTGGGGTGGGGACACCCTTATCCTGGCTGGAATCTGAGAGGAAGTGACTTTGCAAAAAGGCAGTGACCTAAAACAGGGTGGATTCACCAGAGAGACCTCATTGAATGCCCTCCCACCCCGACTCTGCACTGGGAGCCCTAGCTAACATGCCTGTTCTATGTCTGGAAAACCATGGAAAATAGGGTATTCGTACCCCACATCCAAACAGCACCATATTCGTTGTAATTGAGCTTTGACAGAGAGGAGCTCTGGTATCTTGGATCTTCTGTGTCCTGTGGGCTGGGCAACAGGACTAGAGTGTGTCCTCAGAGCCACATACCAGTGTCTGTAGTATTTATTCCACAGGCGTCCTCGGGTACCGCCAAGCCTCTCATCCAGCCCAGCATCTGGAGATGCTTTCCCTAACCAGGCCTATGAACCCAGAGGTTCATAGCCCTGGAGTGGCAGAGTGGAGCCAAGATGAGGCTGTGCTTGCTCCTGCAGCCGGGTCAGGCTGGGGACCAGTCCATGCTGCTCCAAGTTGTATAGACCAGGCATCCTGGAGCCCTTGAGTATCCTAGGAAAGGGAACAGAGCAAGACAAGGTAGAGTTGCTTTCCTGGAGTATAGGAAGGGGTGGGGGAGGGACTCTTCATCGGTAATCCCTTGCGGAGGAAGCATCTCTCCCAGGAGGCCAGGGTGGGAAGTGGCCTCCCTCCTGAGTGTGTTTCACTGGCGTGAGTCTTGGAGCTGGGTTCGGAGGAAGGGTTTAGCTACTACCTGGGACACCTTGAGCCACCCACTTCCTTCTCTTCTCGTTCCCAACGCTTGTGAGCAGAAGTGGAGGCGAGCGTTTGGGGGAACCCCTGGGTCACGCTGGTGGTCTGAGATGACGTCTACACACTTCCTAGTTCAGCGTTTTCTAACCAGACATTGCTGAGTCACAGGAATTGCTTTGACCTTCTTTTTCTACTTTAAGCTGACTTCTAGAATCTTCAAGTGGGAAAGGATCGTAGAACTCAGTTATTCGTGAGAAGAGGAGGGTGGACAAGCCACTGGAAGGATCTGGTCTGTCCCCGAAATACTCAGTGACAAAGGCTTCATCTCTTGGGGCCCTTTACGAAACCACATGCAAGTCGTAGGGGTGGAGCTCACTGTGGTAGAGCAAACCCTATGCTCAGAGCCCTGGGCTTTAATCCCAGTGCCCCTAACGTGAGAATCCAACCAACTCCCTGCAGGTGAAAACTTTCCTTCAGGTGAAAACTTCAGAAGGAGCGGGGAGACTGGTGTGGAGGTTACTGGGGTAAAATCCGGACCACTAAGGGCAGAGCAGAGATTAGTATTCTGGCTACCTCTGGCCCGCTGCAGCTTCCTGCCAAGACAGAGATGGGAGCATGTTTGTTTCCATCCACCCAGACAGAGCCCAGGAGTTATGGGAACCCATTCCAAGGAGGAAGACTGAAGGCCAGATCAGGCTGAACTGAAAGAATGGGAGTGAAGGAGATGAGTGTCAGCTTGGTGGGGCTGGGGGAGGGGTAAGCAGGGTGAGATAGGTTAGTGGGCTCATGCTCACACAGGGAGGAGTCCAGGTTTCCCTGCTTGGCCAGGCTGCAGGACCACAGGGCACAACCATTTTTACATTTGGCAGCCTAACAGTGCCTGTCCCGAAGTCTCCGGTTTGTACTATCCCGGTTTAGTTTTTGTCCTGATTGTGATAATTAAGCTGGTCACCATAGCCCCATGATAACCAGATTCCTCGGCTTGCCGCCCCAAGCCCATGTCTCATAACTTTATGCCAAGAGGAGGAACAATTTAACAAACACTTGTTCTCACTACCCAGCCTAAGAGATGAATGCTTGGTGGCTGTCAAAGAGTCAGAGTCCCTTTGCTTCCCTCTGTCCCTGCGACCTCCTGCCCAGTCAGATGTCTGTCCTCTGAGAGGTCACAGCACTTGTGCTATAATGCAGCTGATGATTTGAAAGGGCTCCCACTTTCTGGATGCTGGCAGCCTGAGGGGCCAGCCTGCACCCCATGGCTGTACTGAGAGCTTACAGCTGGCCATCTCTCTTCTCTTTCATCCCTTGCCTGGCTTCAAGGCCCTGCTCTACGTCCTTGCCAGCGGAATTGGTATTTGTTTCATTCTTTTTCTGTACCAGCAGGCACTGCCTGGTACTGAGGGTTGTATTGTGTTCTGTTGTATTGACTGAGAGTATCATAGGAGAGTTGCCCACCAAACCCAGAAGGGTCTGGGATGGTAGCCTGCCCTTTGCCTCAGCCTGGAGGGATGGCATCAGGCCTAGCCCAAAGCAAGTAGGGCATGTGGGTGCTGGGTGGCCTTGGGGGCCTCATGACAAGGCTTTCTTTTTCTGCAAGGCCAATGTAGAGTTGCAAAGAGCCTGATGCCCAAGAGTTAAGCTGCAGGCTCCAGGACCCAGAGGATCAGACAGAGGAGGAATGCAGGAGGGGGCATGCTTCTCTGCGTCTATGCCTTTGGATAGGTGGCAGGAAGTCTCATTTCAGGAGCCTTAAATGTAAAGTTCTCAGAGTGAACGCCAAGTAAACTCTGTTTGGGTAGATTCTACCTATAGACATGTGCCATATGAGAAACTAAAACTGAGAACCTTTTGAGCATTTTATCATTTATTTTGGTTTATATAAATATGTAAATTACTCATGTGTTAAACCTTTTGTTTCTTTATTTGTTTTTTTTTGAGACCCCTGTGTAGCCCTGGTTTCTCTGTGTAGCCCTCCCTGGCTGTCCTGAAACTCATTCTGTAGACCAGGCTGGCCTCGAACTCAGATATTCGTGTGCCTCTGCCTCCCAAGTGCTGGGATTAAAGGCATGCACCACCACTGCCCAGCTAATATATTTCCAAGCTGAATATGGTGGCACTTGGGAGGCTGAGGCAGAAGGATCACAAATTCAAAGCTAGCCTGGGCTATATAGGACTTTGTCTCAGACTTATGGCGGTGCACACCTTTAATCCCAGCACTCAGGAGACAGAGGCAGGTGGATCTCTGAGTTCGAGGTCAACCTGGTCTACATAGTACCTGGACAGCCACAGCTATACAAAGAAAACCTGTTTCAAAAAAACAAAAGGAAAAGAAAAAAGGACCTTGTCCCCCTCAGAAGAAGTAGAAGAGGAGGAGAAGGGGGAGATGAGGAAAAGAAGGGTTGACAAAAGTAAAAATGACAAAGGGCGGCATGGTTGTGTTTTCCACGAATCTCTTTAATGCCTGGCTTTCTGGAAGGCAGCTTAAGTCCTGTGCTTCCATGTTCAAGTAGTAACATCACATCCCATAGACATCACATCATTGCCATAAGGACCAGTCTTCTCTGCATCACGGTCTGAATAGATCTGGCCTGGTGGATGTAAGGGTCCTAGTATCAGTGCCACCGGGCTAGAGGCCAAGCAAGAGGGAGCTGCAATGTGACAGGCAGGTGCCTGGGTCCTGCTGACCGACTCTGTCCCTGCAGGTGTCCTGGCACTGTGGGTCTTGGTGACTCATGTGATGTACCTGCAGGATTACTGGAGGACCTGGCTCAAAGGGCTGCGCGGCTTCTTCTTCGTGGGTGTTCTCTTCTCGACTGTCTCCATCTCTGCCTTCTGCACCTTCCTGGCATTGGCCATCACCCAGCACCAGAGTGAGGACGGTCCAGGGAAAGGAGGAAGGGAGAGGGCTCGGGGGTAGGGAGCAACCTGGGAATATACCCTGCCTGGGACTCCTGTCTAGTTTCTATAAGTGTGATTCCAAATGGCTACAGGGACTGAATGGGTCACTTGGCTTCCCCTGTCCGGCTTCCTTACTGTTAAAGTAGGGAGAATGAGATCCCCCACCTCCTTAGGGGCAGGAGGATTCCAGACTGGTATGAAGTATTTGACAAGCCTGGCCCACATGAACACCTCCCACCCCAGAGTTGCTGGGGTCCTTTAGTCTCTGCCTAGCTCCAGGAGGGCAGCACCCCCTGGTGGCTCTAGTAAGAAGTAGCCAGAGGCCATCTCTGTTTGATGCAGGTTAGAAGTGGCCTGTGTGTCACAAAAGGGGAGTGGACGTCAAGGACCTGCTGGCCAACTCTGACCTCTTCTCACGCCTCAGCTTTCTGATAACACATGCAGGAATGCTCTAAACACGCGCCACACACCAGTCTTTAATAGCACTGGTTCAATACTCAGAGGCTATAGGGATGTGGAGTGGAAAGGAAAGGGGGTGGTTCTAGTCTTGGCTGGTGGTGGTGCTTTGGGTAAATCTCTCAAGTTATCATTGGTTCCTCTCCCCTGCAGGTCTCAAAGACCCAACCAGCTACTACCTCTCCTGCGTCTGGAGCTTCATCTCCTTCAAGTGGGCCTTCCTGCTCAGCCTCTACGCCCACCGCTACCGGGCTGACTTCGCTGATATCAGCATTCTCAGTGATTTCTGACCCAGGGAATGAGGTCACTCCAGCCTGGGGGCCCTCAGAACCTGTACTCAGCTTCCGAGTCAGCATGTGAGCCTGCCCCAGACCCTGGGGACTCCAGAACTGTGGCAGAGCATATACGGCTGGGGCCAGCTCAGTTTCCCAGGAACTATGGAAGGGGCACTGCCAACCTGCCCATCAGCCTTTCCAAATGGATCTATTTTTCTTAGTACTCTGAGGAATCTTTGTAAGTACGGCCATGATAATGAACTCAAGGTGTCAAGGGGTAGGGTCTGAACACATGACTAGTGGCAGGGTTAGGGACAGGCGTCTTTGCTGCCCCAGACTTCATTAAAGCCATGGGGATGGGGCAAAGCATTTGGAAAGGTTTGATCAAATGAGGAATCTCTAATAGAGATCTCCAGTCCCATTCCAACACCTCCATCCTGTTGTCTCAAGGGTCAGGTATCTGAACTCACTAGTCCCTGGGGAAGTGACATGTTGGCTTTTTTCCCCACGCTGCAAAACTGAACAGAATTCAGTGTCTCTCCTCCTACCTTCCCATCCGGAGTTTGTTTCCCATGAGGGTGCTAGAGCCACCAACCATTCCTGTGTGTCACACATGCACACATGACCACACATCACCAGAGCCGGACTCCTCGGATGAGGCTGGACCCGAGGACCACAGGAAACACACCCCTGCACCTAGAAGGGCTTCGGGAGAGGGGGCAAGCTGGTGGGAGCCAGAGAGCTCTCCTTCTGTACTCCTGAGTCTCTAACCTTGCTCTTCACCTGCCCTTTACTGCACAAGACACACCCAGCCATGAGGACCTTCTCCCATTGATCTTCTTTATCTCTCTGCTGAATGGATACAGGCTAAGGCCTTACCTAAGCACAGAGGCAGGGCCGGGGCTGCTACATATATCCTTTATGTTAGGTTGCCATTTTGCACGTCCACTCTTCCACCAGGGTCCTGCCCCTTGCTCTCTGACTTACCTGTGTCACTGTCACGGTAGCAGAAATACAGCGGCCGTTTTATCAGCCTCAGGGTGTTTCATTGTGGGGGCTCTTGAGAGGGGACTGTAAGAGTGGGCAAGGAGGGGGCTCTACCTATCTAATTGTTTCTTTAAGGTAAGCTCTGGGCTAGTGGGCAGCCTGCCCTCTTGGCATGAGACCACTAACTCAGACCTCCCCTTTCCTTTCCCAGTCCTGCCCTATGTGACTAGGATGCCCACAGTCCCAGCATCCCCTGCAATCTCACCTCCACCCCTTAGCCCGGAGAAAGGGATTTTTTTTTTCTCTCCTAAGCCTAGACTGCTCAGGGCTCCAAAGTATATGGTGACCAGGCTGGGCAGACTTTAAAGCAGAAAGGCAGGAGCTGGCACCCCTCTGCTTGTTCTGGGCACACTTTTTCTGGCCTGCCGCCTCACCCATCCTTTTTCCCTTACAGTAATGCTCACGATACCATGGTGCTTTAAAGCAGGAAGGAGCCAGAAACCATGTCCCCATCTAGAATCTTTCCCTGAAGGATATAGGAGGCAGCAGCGACTCAACTGAGTCCCAGCTAGGACCTAAGCCCAGGTGTGTTTGCGTCAAGATCTTTTGGGGTATCTTGGCAAATTGAGCCTGAGAGCTTGTCCCCGTATCCCACAGGCCCCAGTGTGTAGGGCTCAGCCCAGGGTCATCGCCCTTTTCTCCTGGGTTGGTAAGCTGTATCTAGAGTGGGCCCTTCCTGCATGCGGCAGCCATGGGAGGGCAAGGGACTGGAGGGCCTGAGTTCGGCCCACACTTGCCCCTTTTCTTAGCCCATTGCAGGGTGCGGGGTGCACACCCCTGCACTGATGATCTCTCACTAACATCCAAGAGGCGTACTCACAAGAACTTTAAAGCAAATAAAACATTTATTGTTCAGTTTTTTTTTTCCATTTTTTTCTTTTTTACAAAAACATGCATACATACACAAGGTATGGCAGGTCTTGGGGAAGACACACACGCGCACACTCTTACACGCACGCACGCATACACACAAACACTTTCATGGCCCCAGGCCTGACCTCAAAAGTCATGAAGACTTCTGGGGTGGCCTCCCCTCCCCCACGTCTGTCTATTCTCCCACCTTATCTCCCCTCAGCCAAGCTAGTCCTATGTGGGGCAGCAGTCATAGTTGAGGTGGGGGAACCCCAGAAACAGAAGGCAGGCTCATTCTGGGGGCAGTGACCAGGCATCCCTGGGCTTGTGTTGTGCTTCTAAGGGGAGATGAAGGTTTGGCACCATTGGGTCAGGAAGCACAGGACTCAGCACCTGTCTGCTGCACCAAGGCACTGAGATGGTCCACATAGGGTGGCCTCTGGCAGGGCGGTGACCAGATGGGAGGCTTGCTGGTGACTGCTCACAGAGAGAGCAGCTCAGAGTGGCTCTCAGAGCCCGGGGCTGCCAGGAGACAACTGAGGAAGCAGGTGAGAGGAACTCTCCTGTCCTCAGGGATAGGGGACCCCTTGGCTCCTCCTACTCCCTTAGCCCTACAGAACCTGGGAAGGGCCACCCTGGCTGAGGCCAAGTTCACATTTCTGTATGGAGCCTGGGGTGGTGTGCAAAATCTGGGGCCTTCGGAGTTAAGAATAGTGGTAGTTACAGGTCCACCTGAACCAGTCCTCCGCTGTGCAGTCCTGAGGGCTGGAGGCCACAGCTAGGGGACTGGGTCCATTCTGGAAGAGCCCAGCTGGGCCCTAGTGCCCAGCCTGCCTCTTCCCAGGATCCTTCCTGGTCCCCATCCCAGACTCAGTGGCCTTCTCAGTTCCCTGGGCTAGCTGTCAGGGTAGCTGTGCTCTGGACCTGACTACCTGCCCAGAGGATCTCTGCAGACCCAGGAACAGGGCTGACAGCAGAGGTGAAGAGACGTCTGAAGGGCAGGTAATCTGCTCTGAAGCCCTAGAGATTCATAGGTTCTTCCTCTTCCACCAGCTGCTCTGAGGGCCTGGGAGTGGAACAAGGGCAGGATGTCGGAAAGCCAGAGGGCTGTGTCAGCGTTACCCTCATAGCCATAACCCTACTTCAAAGGCCTGAGACTATTAGTTACATGAGTCTGGGCTCCTCCAGTTGGGAGGATCCAAGGGGATTTGAAGGCATGGGCCTAGGATTGGGGGTCTGGGAGTACCTGTCTTCAGCCAGGATGCCCACAGAGAGGGATGCCAGTGCAGTCACGGCTTCCACTTCTGCATCAGCCCCTGGTACTCTGGGCAGCCAAGAATCTGGACAGGAGGCCAAGCGCTGCATGCAGCCCCAGTATTTCCCTAGGACAAGAGGCTGGGTCAGTAGGGGAAAGACAAGCTGTTTGAGCTATATCCTAGATTGATCCCATGGCTAGGGACACAGGTCCAGAGCCCAAGAATAGTGGTCATGTCATCAGTTTGAGGTGAGTGCCCCTTCCTGCCCTCACCTTCCAACTTACCCCTTCCCTACAGCCCTGGGTAACAGAGCAGATTCAACATGGCTATAAGGACATCTTCACAGATAACCAAGCCCCTCTCGCATCCTTCTTGGCATTCTATCCTAGTGGGCTAGCAAGATAGATCAGCAGCCTCACTGGTTGCTCTTCCAGTGAGGACCTCAGCATACAATAATCTGAAACTTGGGTTCCAGGGATTCTGATGCCCTCTTCTGACCTATAAGGGCATTGTATGCTGGTGTACAGCCATACATGCCGACAACATACCCATACACATAAAGAATAATTTCAAAATAAACCAGACACCTTTAATCCTAGCACTCAGAATGCTGAGGCAGTTTGATTACTGAGTTCAAGGCCAGCCTAGTCTACATAATGAGTTCCAGGAGAGCCAGGGGTTACATAGACCCTGTCTCAAAAAATCAAAAATAAAGACCACTCCATAGATGTGTGGATTCTAAAAGCACCAGGAGGGTTCACTCGACCCTACATCAGGTTTATGACAAGATTTGCCCACATATACCTGTGCCTTGGCTTCCTAGAGCAACAGGGTACCCCTCATGTGACCTCCATAGTGCTTAGCCTACCCCTAGGAGGCCAGGCATGGTAGTAAATTCCTGTAATTCCAGCAGACAGAGACTGATGTAGGAGGATCCCACACACACTGGAAGGTAGCCTGGGCTACTTAGTGAGACCCTGTAAAACTAAATAACCCAGAAACTGGGTTATTTAGCAGCAGAGTGAGCCTAGCACATGCAAGACCCTGGGTTCAATCACCAGTATTGATGGGGGGGATTAGCGGTAGGTAAGACAATCGTGGTACAGAGCCAGGGCAAGCATCTCCACACCTGCTCTGCACAGCTAGCTCTGGTCCACGGAACACTCATCATCCTGCCGTTGTGAGACAGGGATGGACATGGACCAGCTCAGTGCAGAACCGGGCCCATGAGAGGTTCTACAGGTAGCTATGCTGTGGGTATATGTCTGTTTCCCCAACCAAGCCCCGGATATGAGGAAATCTACTTTATTCATCTTTGTATACCAATGGAGATCCAGGGCCTTCACAGAAAGTGCTCAACTTAATTGAAGTTGAATCTTTAACATGTTCTCCAAATGTGAGCTCTTCAATATGGTTATATTCTGAGACCCAGGTCAGCCCTCCCCACAGCTCTCCAGTCACTGAGGAGGCTAGGCCAAGCCTTTATAGCAAACAAGGCCTGAGTGCTGTTGTCAGCCTGGCCTCTGGCCCGAGATTATAGCTAGAGATGGAGGCCAGTCCCAACCATAAGGAAGCCACTGTTGTGTCCATGCTGGGTCTAAACTGGAGGGTTAAGAGGTCACCCACTCATGGGGATATGACCACCATTACTCCTGGCATGGTTCCTGGGAATCCTATTTGAGACCGTCAGTATGCCTCTGGCCTGGCAGGCACTGGGCCTCTGAGACTTTGCCAGTGGGATGGTGAACCCTGGAGGCATTCCCAGGTTTGGATCCAGCAAGTACCCCAGGTCATAACTCACTGTGCACCCTGATCACAGCTTCCAGAGAGCGGAGGGCATTTAGGTTGGGCTTCTGTTTCCAGCCTTCTTCTGAAAGGGGATCCACCTACAGAAACATTCCATCAGGGACCCCAGGCTCAACCTGCGTGAACAGGCATGAGCTGCTGACCCTAAACCTAACCCGAGAAGGTTTCCAGCCCCACCCCTTCCCCTCTTATCTACCTACTCTTTGTCTTGAACTGTGAGAGCCAGGGGTGTATAGATAGCTGGGGGCCGAGCTTACCTTGTTGCCCAGAAGAGCAGCCACACAGGCTTCAGAGGCGTCACAGATGGCTGTGAGGTCATGGCCACCCTCTAAGGCCAACACCACGGCACCTCCTGCCAAGTTCATCAGCTGCTGTGTCATGTACCCAAAACCTACATGGTTGAGGTGGGAAAAACTGTAGAGGGCGAGAGGAGAGGGAGCCCCATTCCCTACACTGTCGTTTCCCTGCTTGCTTCCTCCTTCGTAGACAGTGTCTTAAAGATGCAAATCCCATCTGTACGCTTCACTCCAAGGTCTGAAAAGTCAAGGGTCTTCTATACAAGGCCCCTCAACTAGCAGGTGGCAGGGGTGAGACTTGAATCCCAGCATCACCTCCGGCCCGAGTCTCTCTCACTGGGCCACCAGCTCTTTGTTCCCAGGCCCCATGGCATAGTGGATGGCACTGACATTCTTTTCTGAGAATGCTGCTCTTCGAAGTTCCGCTGAAGCAGCCGATGGCCCAGCCTGGAAGCCTGGCTTCTACAGCTGGCAGACCTAAGTCTCCAGGGGTCCGGTCCTGGGAAGTAGGCTGTGCTGTGCTAGGCTGGGAAAACCCAGGGAATTCCAGGGCCTACAGCCCTGCTCCTGACCTTACACGTGGCCCTGGACTGTGGCCGCTTCCTACCCCTTTCATTCTGGCAGGTGCATTCCTGTCCCCACACAGCCTGCTCCTACTCCCCACGTCTCCCCCATAGCTAGGGCCCCCTTACATTTGGCAGAAACATGGTAGCCACCCAGCGGAGCTGGGTGACCCTCGGCAGCATCAAATCCAGCGGACACCAGGACCAGGTCTGGAGCAAACTCTCGGGCAATGGGCATCACCACTATCCTGAAGTTGCAAGAGGAGGCGTTAATCCACCCGGGGCCCAGCACAGCCCAGCCTCACCCCTCCTGCCAATTTCACTGAAGGCACCTATCCTTATGGGATGCCCCGATCTCCTTCACCCTGGCTGTGGCTCTGGTCCACCAGCCTCAGAACTCAGCCATACAGAGAATTTAGCCAGCAAGGGGCAGAATGGAGACAAAGATCCTATGATGGGATGAGAGAAGTGCATGTGTGCATGCTTGGTGTGTGGTTTGCACAGCCAGCTGCATTCGAGCTTGCTCTGGTCACTAAGCCTCAGGGACTCTGGCTAAAGTTGAGCACACTATGTTTAGAGCTGACCTGGGCAACTTGCCCCCTAAAAGTACACCAGGGTGACCAGACCTGAAGTCCTGGGCTGCCAAGCTCCATCCTTCATCTTCTTCCCCCTGCCTGCCCCTAATGCCCCAACTCAATGCTGGTGTCCACTTAGGCATTTAGCTCGACATAGACACCAGGGAGTAAAGAATTAATTCTCATGGGAGACCTCCAGAAAAGGACTTCCAGGTTTAATTGTAGAGTTCCATTTTCCCTACAAACAGACACAGGGGTCCGGAATGAAGGAGACAAAGACGCCTTACAAGAGTCCAAAGCTCTTCCAAGAACAGTTTTCTAAAGTAAGCCCATCCCTCCATGTGGACAGCACTTAAGGACACCAAGTTTCTACTCTCGCCAGAGACCCCACCACCTCCAGGCAGTCTTTGACTAAATGTGGCAGCTTTGTTCTCCCCAAATCTCTCCAGATGTGTGGCTCTGACTTTCTCATTCTTGTGTGTGTCCTGTTTCCTTATTGGAGCTTGCTTCCAGTGTCGCGTAACCAAATGTGAGCTGATTGATAACTGGTCGCTTCTAACCTAGGGCTGTGGGAAAGGGAGGAGAGACAGTCTTGCAGGACTGACTTCCTCTAGACCCCAGAGTGCTTACCTGAAGGCAGCAAGGTACTCAGGATCCCCCATGGGTGGATCCAAGCCCCCAGCCCAAGCCACATTGACATTGAAGCCTTCACCATTGCCAGTCCCCACCTGGAAAACAAGCCGCAAGGAAGACGTGAGAAGAACAGAGTCCCAAGCTCATCCAGGTTCTTCACTTCCAGACTGGGGAGTTGAGGCTCAGAAAACATAAGCCACTGCTCAGAACCACACAAGACAGGGGCAGAGAGGGTCCAGGAGGAAAATCAGTACGTGCCGGAAGATGCTGAGCCAGCAGTTACCTCATCCACAGCCCCACTGCCTGGGAAGAAGTTGCCGTCATCATGGCGGTGTAGGGAAATGTACAGCACGCTGGGGTCCTGGTAGAACGTTTGCTGTGTGCCGTTGCCATGGTGAACATCCTGCACAACACAGCAGACAGATGGTTAGGGTGGTCCAGAAGCAGAAGGACTTCAAGGCCTGGCACACTAGGCTGGTGGAGTCAGGAAACTACAGTTTCTAGGCTCATATGACTGAGTTGCCCCAAGTAATCTACTGTCTGGCAGTGATCTCCATCTCCACATGGAAAGACTTCCTGTCTTGAGATAGGATCTCAATATGCAGACCAGGCTGGCCTTGAGTTCACAGAGACCCACCTGCCTCGGCCTCCTGAGTGCTGGGATTATTGTGCCATCATATCTGGCAAAAATTCTATATATAGACTGCGTGTGTGTGTGTGTGAGAGAGAGAGGGGGGAGGTATAAATCATCTCTGTGGACATAAACTCTTCCCACTGTGCCTTGTGAGTGAATGAGTGAGTAAGTGTGTGTGTGTGTGGGGGGGGGGTATAAATCATCTCTGTGGACATAAACTCTTCCCACTGTGCCTTGTGAGTGAGTGTGTGTGTGTGTGTGTGTGTGTGTGTGTATGAAAGTGGGGGAGGAGAGGCAGAAATCATCTCTGTGAACATAAACACTTCCCACTGTGCCTTGCACAAAGTCATGAGGCATAGCATGTGGCCAGTGATCAAGTTTAAAGGGACCCAGGCCTCTAGGAAGTGCTGGACTCTGCCCCTGACTCACAAGACCACACACAGGTTCCCATGTGCGAAATCCCCCAGTGTTCTCAATGTCTGCTTAGAAACGCTCCTTTCACACCTGTCCACGCAGCTGAGACATGGTAGTTAGAGACGCACACCGAGAGCTAACTGGCCTGGGCTCCAATCTTGGTCTCCTATCTCCTGAGGTGAGTGACTATTAAAGGCAGTAATCTCTGTATGTACTTTCCTCATCTGTGAAATGGGCTAGAGTCAGGACCAGATAGAAAAGAGTCAGCCTCTAGATATGACTGATGATATGCTGATGCCATCAGATATGGCTGCTATGGTTACAGTGTGGAGGGGAAATGGCTCACTCTGCCGAAAAGAAGCCAACAACAAATTCAGACATGCAACCCCATCTCTAATGCAAGGTTTAGGGTTCTGCCGGCAGGCATGGGTCCCGTGTCACCAGGAACCAGGACCTACCCAGTCAACAATGAGGATCTTGCTGGCCTTGCCTTGTTGCTGAAGCTGTCTGCAGGCGATGGCCACGGAGTTGAAGAAGCAAAAGCCCCTGGAGGAAGAAGAGATGGTCCTGCCAGCCCATACCCACCCTTCTCGGCCTATAGGGAGGCTCTGGAGGCTGCCCCCACCTCATACCACATAGGCCCGCCTCCCTGACGCCTTACATGGCTGTGGAATGATCGGCGTGGTGTCCTGGGGGCCGCACTACAGCAAAACCATTCTGAAAGAGCAAAAGACACTTATCACTCCAACAGCCATCTCTAGCCCACATCTGCCTGAGCCCATTCTTATCCTGGCCTCTCTCTCGAAGGAGTGAAAGGTGTGAGTGGCAGCATGTCGCACCCCAGTGTCCAGATGCATCATATACAGGGCAGGCCTCTCGCAGTGACTCTAGATCATAAACGTCATCGCCCCAATTTACAGATGAGAAATCAAACGGCAGTGAATTAACCCAAGTTATATGGCTGCAAACGGTAGTGCCGAGAGCCCTTATGATGCCAAGGGCACACTGATCGCCTTGGGCTATGAGCGCTCAGACGCTGGAGCTGTGTGCTTCAGGCAGATGACCCCGAGGCACCTGTCTGAGAGCAGTGAGCATAACCCCAACCTAAAATGCAGGATCCCATCACTAAAATGAGTCAACCGGCCTGTGGTACTCAAGAGTGGCCATGATGCACCCACAGCTGTAAAACAAGTCTTAAGAGGTCTCGGATGGTCAGGACTGTCTAAGACACCAAGGTGCTAGTGCCCGGTGGCTTGAGTACCTGCGACATGAACTTAGGGGTCAAGCCTTACCTTGGTTTCAGCCCCGATCTCCCTTTCAAAATCTTGTAGCAGTATCCACAAGGAATGAGAGGTCTGAGGCTGGAATCCAGAAGCCCCACCCCACCATCACCCGGGCACCTTCTCCAGAGTTTAGCAGCCTCTAATCTAAACGTCCTACCTTCAGCTCTCTGGAAGCAACTCTGAAGGCGAGGTCAGTGACGCTGCCTGCGGCCCAGCGGGCTGCATTGGAGGAGTGCAGCTCGTTCCAGATGGTGTCAGTATCTACCTGTGGAGGCCAGGGTCAGGGATTGCGTCATCCTATGCTTTCCACAGGAGACAGGGCCCCGTGAGGCAGTGCCCACCCCATGGCCAGGACCCCAGGGGCAGGGAGCTGGGCAGACAAAGCTGCCTCCCCAGTGCCCCACCGCCCAAAGGCAAGGCCTCCTGAGTCCCCAGTCCCAGCAGGACTTCTTCCCAGCACCAACTCGTGTGTGGCCAGCACTCTGCCTCCCCACTCAGGGGAGGGGGCATGGCGTTACCTGGGCGGGATTGGGGTATGGGCCGGGAGGGGTTTTAAGCCCCAGCTGACTCTGCTCAGGCCCTGCGGGACGGTCGGAGCTGGAGGGGCCGTCTGCACCACTGTCTTCCACTCAGGGCCCCTAGCCCAGGCTGGGAGGCCCCCCAAACCCAGTCCCTGGGCCTCAAGGCTAGGGAGGGGCCGGGGGCCATGATGGGGAGATGGGAAGGGCGAGGCGGACCGAGAGAGGCCAGGAAGGCAGAAAGAGTCGCAAGAGGCTGGAGAGAGAGAGAGAGAAAGGACAGAGAGGGAGAGGAGGGAAGGGAGAAGAGAAGCAACAACAGTTGGAAAAACCAGAAAGTGGCAAGAAATGGGGAGTTGTGAACAGGGCACTGACTGTCTCCCCAACAGCCCCCCTGGCAGTTCCCACTGCCCTCCTTGCTCAGCCTCCATCTCATTTCCACACACCTTGCCTGGCACCATGACAGGGACATTCTGAGGCAGGGAGGCCATGCCAGAGGAAGCAGAAAGACCTCCGACAGGTGAGGGAGAAACTAGCAAAGCTGGAAGGCTGTGTCCTGGGCAGGGACGTTTGAAACCTCTAAGTACATGGGAGGCACCCCACAGCCCCACACTAGGCCATCCAAAATCTGGAGGTCAAGTAGGGGTACACCTGGAGCAAGCACCTGAGACCTGAGAGAGACCCACTCCTGGGCAGGCAGAGCTGCCAACTCCTGGGACACAATCTCAAGCCCCAATGTGAGCCTGTCTTGAGCCTCACTCAACATCTACCAAATACCTTCTAACTGTGAGGCACTGGGCTCCACACTCACAGGACACTAATGGGACTGGGACCTATCTATCTATCTATCTATCTAATCTTATCTATCTATCAATCAATCACATGGAGCTTCCAGCCAGCAGGACATACTGGGAAAGGCCCTGACCTACCCAGTCTGGCAGAACCACAAGTCCCAGGTAGCAGAGGGGTGGGAGTGGGCCAAGAGAACCGAACAGAAGGCTGAAAACCCTTGGCAATGCCCACTTGAGATCTCTGGGCATACTTACCCCAACCCCGCCACAGGGTAGCATCACGAACATCCGCTGTGCCAGGAGGCCTGTGGGGAGAGGATCCAGGTCACATGAGTGGGGAGCACAGAGGCCTTAAGTGTAAATATGGAGGGAAAAGCAGTACAGGGAGATATGGCGATGGGCAGCAGGGTGGGGGATGGCGGGCAGACGACACACGGACAACAGCAGGGCAGCACACTGGCATGGCGGTAGCTAGGCAGCTGGGCACAGCTGGGGCACGAGTGCAGAGGTGAGTGAGGTGGGTAAGCACGGGATGATTCGGGGCCGACATCACCTGTCTCCCTCTCCTACCTGTCAGTTTCCCGTTATCCAGTTTGAGGCGGCTGAGGGGGTTGGTGCCATAGAGAAGCACGTGCCTTTCAGAATGGACTGACTGCAGCTCCTCTAGGGAGGCCTTTCTACCCCGGAGACACTGAGGGAGGGTCCACAGAGCTCCTGAGGTCTGCTCACCCCGCCCTTCCACCACTCCTCATCCCTTGCTGACCTCAAGGCCTCTCACCCCCTTCCCGTGCACAACCCCACCGCCTCACCTCACACTGGCTGCGGAGACCCCTCTCCTGCAGCCGGGACCAGATGCTCTGGATGCGGCCTGCGTGCTCAGGGTGCTTGCTGTTGTCTCCACAGGAGCACTGGTGCTTCAGCATCAGTGAGTCATAGACCAGCCCTGCGAGAAACAGCTGTCAGGGCCGGCGGCGGGGGAGGGGCGGCCCACCATGGCTACAGATGGAGAAGAGCCCATTCCCACAGAGCCAGGCATGTACACATCCCTTGCATTCCCTGTGTGCATTCCCTGCCCAGTCCTCATGTGGAGAGCCAGCCCTGTTTCCCTACGCACACGTCTAAATGCCTCAGACAGCCTGATGTACACACCAGGGCAGTACTAGCCTACCTTGCTCTGTATGATCCCTGCCTTCTTGGTCCTCTTACTCCTTCCTCACAAGGCCCAACATATCTCCTGTGCACTTGAGAGTTCATGCCTTAAACCGGAGACTTAATACAGGACATCTCCCTCTGGGTGTCCCGACACAGAGAGGAAAAGCAATTCCAAGGAAACCTCAAGACTGGGAGATGGGATACCCACAATGCTACTGGCCATGTGGTCAGTCTCCCAACTGCATATGGAAAACACTCAGAAAACTGGTTCACCTTGTAAGCAATATGCAAACAGCATGAAAACTATTTACATAGCATCTACATTGTAGGAGGTATTAAAAGCAAAACAGAAGTGATTTAAATATGTGGAAAAATATGCACAGGTTAAACGCAAATGCCATTTTACATGACAAACTAAAGCATCTGTGGTTCTGGTACCTTTATAAGGTGGGCTGGGGTCCTAGAATCACCTCTCGGAGGGACTAAGAAACTGTATTTCAGCCTATGCCAAGGGAAGTCTCCAGAAACAGACCCTGTCCATGCACACTGATGTGGGACGGTCAGTGTCTGCACATCTCAAGATACCAGAGACTTTCAAAATGTTCACACCATTTGACCCAGGAATGCTACTCCTTAAGAATGACCCTCAAGAGACAATCCTAGACAGAAAACGTAAGAAAATTAAAGGTCAGGTGTGGTGGCACACACCTTTAATCCCAGCACACAGGAGGCAGAGGCAGGTGAATCTTGTGAGTTCCAGGCCAGACAGAACGTCAAAGTAAGAGTCTATCTCAAAAGCTAACAAACAAAGCAAATTAAAACTACAGCCAGGTGGTGTGGCACATGCCTTTGATCACAGCACTCAGGAGGCAGAAAAAGGAGGATCTCTATGAGTTCAAGGCCAGCCTGATCTGGACAGCCAGGGCAACACAGAGAAACCCTGTCTCAAAAAGAAAACAGGAAAAAAAAAAAAAAAAAACCAAAAAAAAAAAAACCAAAAAAAAAGAAAGAAAGAAAGAGAAAAAAGAAAAAAATAGAATTAAAACAAAAATAAAATAAAATTAATACTGAACTGGGCATGGTAAGTCACACCTACAATTCTAGTACTTGAATACCTGGCACCATTAGCAAAAAATAAAAAGGACTCAGTCAAACAGGATGCAAAATATAGCTGGCACGTCTGTGACATTAGACAGGTACGGAGGCTAACTTAAACCTATAATGAAATACACAGACCTTAGGGCAACAAGACTCTAGGTGATTTTTTTATTCCTCTATTTCCTTGAATTTCTCAAAATGTTTGAAATACTTCTGAGCTCTTTTTACAAGTACAAGTAAGTGATGTTTCGGCTTTTGTTTTAAAAGGGCTGGTCATGGTAGAAGGAGACCAAATTCCTTCCTGGCCCAACTGCTGGTTCTGTCACTTAACCATAAGCCAGTCACTGTCAACTTAGGTTTCCTGAGTCGTGATGTGCTCACCTGCCTCACGGGCACCACGGAGCTCAAACAAGATTGAGGCGTGCTCTATGGTCTCTGGAACTGTCTGAAAACTGGCTACAGACATGGACACACACCCCAGCCTCTTCCTTCTGCCTCCCCGAGAGTCCCCTTTCGGTCTTACCTGTGGCAGGTGTCTCTGAGCTGTTGAGGACTTGGGTCTGACAGGTGGGCTCTGGGCTCAGCAGGGAGACAGGAGCTGCTGGGGAAGACTGGGTTCTGGACAGGGGCCGGTGTCCGACCTGGGCCAGAGGTAGCAACACAGAGTCGCCGGAGCTTCCCTGGAAGAGCCGCCCAGTTAGATGCTGCTGCTCCCAGGGCGGCACCTGAAAGAAACATGGCCAGTCTCCAGTTTCTCAGATTTGACCACCCAAGGACTAAGCACTCTCCAGAGAGACCCCCTTTCTAGAAAAATTCCAGATATGCACTCTGGCCTTTCAACTCTCCAGCTCCCTGAAGACCAGCACACAGACCAATGCCCTGATTTCACAAGAGCTCCTCGGCTCTGAGTCTATGCTGACCAAGATCACCTCTCCTGGACTGTGCTACTAATCACACAGAGACCTGCCTGAGACACTAAATGCATGTGAACTGTCACCACCAAGTGCCGCCGGTAGAATCCCATTTTCCAAATTCATAAAGTCTTAAGCCCCCGTCTTTGGAGGTAAGGTCTTTGCAGGGGGAATCAAATCATCATTGAAGAGGCTTGCCATCCCTCTAAGGAGGAAATCTGAGCAGAGGCCTACAGACAAGCCTTCCTCCACAGCTCAGAGTACGCACTCCCACCCCACCCAACACACACACACCTTGATTTCACCCTGTCAGCCTTCAGAGCTTCAAGGTGATCAGTATCTGCCTTTCAAAAAACCTGTGTGTGTAGCTCCTGCTGCAGTGGTCCTGGCAAATGAACACTGCCTTGACCCCCATGCTATTAATCTAAAGCCCAGATGACTACTGTTATCCGCTTTTTGCCCCAGCTACCTTAGGATAAAAGACAGCCAGTTGTAGGGAGAAGTGTAAAGGGGGAGAAAGTGTGGCTCTGTGAAAGGCCAAGAAGCAGGCAAAAGAGTAGGGTCTACTGGGGCTGGAGAGATGGCTCAGAGGTTAAGAGCATTGCCTGCTCTTCCAAAGGTCCTGAGTTCAATTCCCAGCAACTACATGGTGGCTCACAACCATCTGTAATGGGGTCTGGTGCCCTCTTCTGGCCGGCAGGCATATACACAGACAGAATATTGTATACACAATAAATAAATAAATAAATAAATATTTTTTTAAAAAAGAAGAAGAGGGTCTACTTGGGAAAGCAGGATACTGGTGTGTATGTGCACATGAACACACACGTGCACACACGCACACATGTGGGCATCTGCACCTTGGTGTGGGTCTTATGCTATCCCCCTTCTTTCCCCATTATGTCAAGCCTTCTGACTGAGCTTTGCAGAGCCCTTGGGCCCAGCCATACCTGCTGGTGCTGTTGCAGAGAAACAGGGCCTCTGCCCTCAGGAGGCCCGTGGCCTGACTCCCTATGTTCCCGGCCATTGTTCACCACAGGTCCCACTCCCCCACCGTCTGTCTCGAGGTCCTCAGCGGAGGGTATCTGCCGCAGTCGGGGCTTCTCACTTGGCTTGCCGGGCCTCTGGGGAGGGGAGATGGCTGGCTGAGAAGTGGGATAGAGAGGAGGGTGGGTGGCAGGGCATGGGTTGGGTGAGGTCCCATTCATCTGGCTAGGTCTCCAGCAGCCACCTCTCTTGTCTGCCAGGCCTTTCCTCCTCCTAAGCACCCTTCTTCCAACCCACAGGGGCTCACTTAGGCATGCCCTTAGCACTTCCCCTACCCAGTTCCTCTCACCTTGATCAGCTGGACGTGAGGTTTGAGCCGATCCTGGCGGGGTTGCAGGGGACCCAGCAGAGGGGAGGCAGTGGTGCTGGGGGGCAGGGGTTCTGAGCGGGTCCGGTTAAGTGGCCGGTGGAGGCCTGAGCCGGAGAGCCGCTCGGTGGTCAGTAAGGGCTGGGCAAATTGGAAGGGCAAGGGCCCAAGCCCAGGCACTGTAAAGAATAGATGTATGTAAGGAAGGGATTCTGGGAGCCAGGAAAGAGATGGGGGGGGGGGAGCACAGAGTGGAGGTAGGGCTTGTGAAGAAGATATAGACAATAAGGGACTAGAAGGTGGGTCTTTCCCAGAACTTGGCCTCTTGGCAGGGTGCATAAATCCTGCCCATTCTGGGAGAAGCAGCAAGACTCACCAGTCCACAGTGGGGCATGGGAGACTGAGGGATCCAGCAGGAGAATGGGCTGCAGGCGAGAGGGTAAGGTGCCCCCAGCCTCTGGCTCCAGACTATGGTGCAAGAAGAGGGGAGCATGGGGGTTCCCCAGGACAGGACCCCGAGGGCCCAAAGTCGAATGGGTCCTGCGGTCACCATCAGCCTGAAAGAAAGGAAAGAAGTCAGAGTTGGACGGGATTCTGGGAAAGGAAGGTAAAGGAGAGGCAACAGGACACAGGCAGGAAAGAGGCTGGAGAAGCGCGGAGTGGGGGCAGGTTGCCCCAGCCACTCACCCTGGCAGGGGCAGGCAGCCCCAGTGTGATTGCGGGCAGCAAGGACATTGTCGGCAAAGCGAACGGGGCCAGAGAAGTCTCCTGCAGCCGCAGCCGCTGGCCCAAGAGCGCCTGCCATGGGGAGCAGGGTGACGGGTCACCAGTCCTGGAACTCTAACCCTGGTCTGCCTGTCCCCAGAACACCCAAGAGGCCCTGCTAGGGACTCCCCAGACCCTGAAGCCTCAGGCCAGGCCACATGCCGGAAAAAGGCCAAGACTCAGAACTGCCCCCCCAGGAAAGCCCAGTCCCACTAAGGCCTTACCTCTGAGCCCAGGGCAGGGTTAGGGCCATGCTCGCTGTCATTGGGGGAGCTGCACCCTGAGGCAGGTGTGCTGCTACTACCGGGGGAGGAGTCTGAGGGGAGAGAAAAAAGAAAGGCATAGTCAGGGTCAGGATTCCTGGCCACAGTTCCTCTCTTCCGGGATGTGTTTCTGCTTTCTTCCTGGAGGAACAGAAAGCCTCCAGACCGCCACCAGCCTGCGGCATCTCTGGGCAGCTGTTTTCATGCAGCTCCCAATTCCCCTGCAAATGCCAACTTAGCAGACCCAACAAGGTTAGGGCTTAGCCTCAACTTGCCCTCTCCCAGGCAGGTGTGTGGGATACACCCTGGACAACACTTAGCAGTCCCACTGGGTGGAACCTGGCCCAAAGGAAGAACCCCTGCCCAAAGGGTAAGGAGGGCAACTCCACGGCCCGATGGGACCCTACCTCCAAGGGTCTCGGCAGGCCGCCTCCGAAGGCTGGGTGGGGCACTCTCCTTTCTGAGCAGGGGATTCTTGCGCCGCTCCAGGGACTTCTTGGGCTTATAGCGCAGCTTCAGGTTGGGCTCAGACACTGCAGAGGAACCAGCATCACTCCATCGCTATGCCAGCTACCCCGCTCCTCTCCACTCTTTTTTCTTAAAGGGCCTCACTACATAGACCAGACTGGCCTTAAACTCACAGAGCTCCGCCTGCCTCTGCCTACTGAGTGCAGGGACTAATGGCATGCACTACCGACAGGCCTGCGTTTTCTGTGCCCTTTACCTTCCCTTTAGGCCACCTTTATGGGTTAAAGAGAAAAAAGGCAAAGCCAGAAGGAAAAAAAAAGTAGTGTGCTAACTGCCCCAGCAGCCCTCCCTCAACCCCATACTCCTGACCTAAATCTAAGGCCCTTCACCTGCTCTGATCCTCACAAAGGTCTGCCCTGCTCACCTGTTTTACGCAGGGGAAAGTGTTCCGGGGCTTCAGTGGGCAGGCTGGGAACCGCAGGCAGGAAGCTGCTAAGCACCGAGCGGGCAGCACCCTCTGTGTCCAAGGGCTCAAGAGTTCTGCAGGGTGAGCATCAAGGCTACTTCAGAAGCCCAGGATGCCCAAAGGCCCTGAAATCTCACTGTGCACAGATGCCTTCCTGAGCACAGCTGCCAGGAAAGCAACCACCAACAAAACAGAGTTGGGCAGTGTGGAGCCAGCACGACAGGCGTCGTCTCCAGGTGGCAGTAGTGGGTCACCCGTGCTAATATAGCTGGTCGGCTCCAGGAATAAAACCCAGGCCTTGGAGCTTAGGGCCCCCTGGAGACTAAGTGCCTCCTGTGGTAGGAACCTTTTCTAGGAACCAGGGCTTCCAGAGCCTCAGGTGAGACACGGGGAGAAAACTGAAGGGGAGAGGACGACAGGTCCTTGAGGGAGACTTGGGGGGATCATATTAGGGGTGGAGTAAGAAGCAGGTGGTAGATATTAGGGAGGAAGGGGCTATGAGCCAGGTAACTCACAGGTGAGTATGTAGGGCAGAGGGGGCACAGAAAGGACCAGAGGGACAGTGAGCTGCTACCTGTAGGGAATACTGGGGCTGCTGGGATGGACTGTTCTCTCAAGGGCTGCCTGCTGTTTTTTCAGGATCACCTCAGCCAGCTTCTGCTTGACCACACTGCTGGCTACAGCACCTGCAGAGGCAGAGAAACAAGAAGGCTGGCAATGGGGAGACAGGAAGCCTCTCGGGTTCATTCTCTGCCCTCTGTCCAGGTCCCACTTTCAGCGCACCACGTCTCAGGGGCTCCTCAGGCAAGAAAGGTAGGCCCGAGCCCCCAGCCCTCATGTGAAACCTCTAGACACTTCTGCCCCCACTTCCGTTCACAGGCAGAGCAGAAGGCATCCTAGAAAATGGTGACCCTTCGACGCACCCCTTCCAGACCTATGGGGGACCCTGAACAGCAACCAGAGAACAGGGGAGACAACCCCCACTCTTACTTCGCTTGCTCTTGTCTTTATTGAGAAGTTGCCGAAGTTCTTGTTCCTGCTGTCCCCCCTGCAGCTCTGGCACTGGCGCGTCCATGGAGAGCTGTGGACAGAGCAGAGCGGGCAGCTCAGGGAGGGCGGAGAAAAGGACAGAGCTAAGGTCCGGGGAGGCTGGGGTGTGTCTAGGGAGTTCTGTCTTTACCCTCATCGGCTCCGCTGAGCGCTGTTGCTGTTGCAGGCCTGCCAGGAAGAGATGGCGGTGCAGGCGCTGGGGGTGCTGCAGGGCCAGTAGTGCAGGCTCTGGTACAGGCTCCACTGTGGGCCGCTGGCCCACGCGCAGATCCATGGGCTGGGACTGGCAGCCTGGTGTGTCTGGCGGGAGGGCAGGGCAGCCTGGGGACACACAGCAGGATCAGGTGGATGGTTAGTCTGCAGGAACACGGTCACAGAAGACTGAACCCTCAGGGGCAGATTCGACATCGGTAAAATCACCCTGAGGGGGCCTTTTCCTCACAGAAGCCTATCAGTGAGCTACAGGTGGGATCCTGTAGATTCCAATCTATCTATGAGGAAAGAGGTCTACAAACTACAGACATGCTCCCTTTCGATTGCAGATGGCTAGCACTGAGCCATAGGACTGCAAGCATGGTGTCTTCCCCCTAGAATGCTTTTCCACTGGCTTGGGGCTAAATCTATAGTGTTTTCTGAGATGGTTATGCAGTTCTAGGCTCTATACTCTGCTTCCCTTTGTCTTTCTAGGAATGAGGCCAGGCCAGCTCAGGATAGGAGAGACCAGGGAGGTAACCAGGCCCACTCAACTCAGTCTCTTAAACCCTCAGCTGCCACTCTCTTATCCCCATGATCTCTCTGTACCACTCGGGTCCTTGGGATCAGACATCGTGCCTGGAGCTCACAAGCAGCCCTGGCTGGTTCCTCTGCTCACCAGGCCCATGAGCTGTGGTACAGACTCCTGCCTCCCATTGGAGCCAGCTGTGGGCCTGGCAAGGCCAGCAGGCTCAGCTGCTGCTTCTCCAGTGTCCTCTGCACCCACGCCAGGAGCACCTTGCCAAGACCGTGGGTGCAGGAGCTATTTATAGCTCGCCAGCAGACCAGGGACTGTGCCAACATAGCCAGCTGGCCAGGCTGGGCTGAGCAGTCAGGGGTGCTGAGATGCTGGGAGGTGGGGCTGCTGCAGGGGAGGGGGTCCTAGGGAAGGGAAGGATAAGAGCACAAGAGAGGGAGAATCTCTCCACAGGGGCCTTTTTCAGGCATCCCCTCACAGCAGCCACAGCTATCCTTAGGGGCTGGCACTGATGAGGAACGGGAAGATTCCCCAATGAAGCACCAATGGGACAGTCAGGAAATGTAGTCTGTGGTCTGAGGCAGCCAGAGGCATCATGACCTTAACATCTGTGGTGCATGCATGCAACAAAACCCACTCAGCTCTCAGGCTACCTGCCCTGGATGCTAGTTATTGCTATCCTTTATCCCAGAATGAGCCAAGTGAGATCCCGGTGTGAGGGGGATAACAAGGGGCAGAGAGAAGCTGGAGTCCAGTCCTCTTAACGCCAATGCTACATTTCCCCACCAACGCTCAGGAAATCACCTCCCTCTGGAAGGGGCTCCCACTGGGCGAGGGAAGAAAGAACTCATGGGACACTGTCACTAAGAGGTGTCACTCCAGCACTGTGAGATGGCATGAAGAGTTGAGCTGGGCCTACTGTGGCCCTCCAGTTACTTAGCAATTTGAGAGGGTGACTGTGTATCCAGATGCCCCCACAGTAAGCAAACACCAAGATTTGGTGCCCTCACTCCTGTTCACATGGCTACCCAAGAAATCATTCCGGTTGAGGATGGGCCTCCATTGGCAGTTATTCCCGACCCATGAGAGGCCTGTCTTCTCAAGTTCTGGTGTACTGGCTTCCTCAGGCAACTCCCTTGGTGGTGTAGGGATCAGGAGCACCTGAGGCAGGGCACTATACCTGAGGCTTGCAGCTTCAGCCACAGCAAATTAGGAGCAGCCACCTAAGGGCCACCAGCATCTTCACCCAGCATCACTTCCACCAGCGCAAAAGGATGCCAGGACAGAGGCTGGACTCTGGTCAGAGCTTTGGGAATGCCTGTCGGGGTGCCTTAGCATTTTGCGGGGGAGGGGATGCTCCATACGGCAGCTACAAGACAGGGAAAGTTCTCTGGGAAGCCTTATTCAGGCATTTCCCAATGAACACCCACCTCAACTTGGTCTTCTCCATGTGAACAGAGCCACCAAGAAAGACAGTGACCTCCCCCCCCCCATAATAGACCCAGAACTTCTTATCCCCTGGTCTTTGGCTCGCAATGTCTCCTGCCAGTGCTGTCCTCTACTTCCCACTTTCCCAAACCAACTGCTCAAAGCCCAGCTGGACCTAGGTCAGCGCACAGCACCCCTTCCTCCTGGACTCCATGTTGGCTGCTCATAGCACTGTAAGCTGTCCAAGGTCAAGCCTGGGTTAAGCTCCAGAGGTTGGCTTTGGTTTGCCATTGCTCACCATTCCGGGACTTAGGATACTGTAACCGGACATAAGGTAGAAAATAAACACCGACTCGGAAGGAAATCTTGATATTTCTCCTCAGTGACTTAGGACGGTGGTTCTCATTTATGCAGTTCATTAACGATTCGGAGCGATAGGATAAACTCATGAGTCAAGTGCTCTCATTAGCACAGGTCATGTGTTACTACCTACCCACCCCCCTTTTCTGTCTTGTCTCCTTTTGTGTGTCCTGTCTTCCCGAGCTTTGGGACAGCTGAACTAAGATCCTCTGCTCCCTTCCAGTTCTCCCTGCTATGTGCTACGTGGTGGAATCCCTACATACATCATTACCCGTGGGAAGTCAGGGAAAGGACAGCTTCAGACCTCCATTTGAGACCTAGGTAACAACAGGAAGTCCACTGCAACCCAGGCTTCCAGGAAGAGCGAGTGACAGCAGAGGCGGTCCAGGCCAGTAGGGAGGACCCAGAGAAAATCATCTAACCAATAAGAGACCTCACTCTTCCCTGAAGGGCCCATGAGAGGACAGAATGACTTGAAAACAGGAACACGTCTCCTAACCTGGATCCAAAGATGCCTCTCCTGTCCTTATTCTTCTGGAGGCCCAACTTTGTCCCTTCCTTAGGACCCCCATTTTCTAACTCTCTGGTCCAGCAACATCCCCACTTGTTCACACCCTTGGGGTCTCACCTTTCTCAGGTAGTTTCTATTCTTCATCCTCATCTCCCACCTATCTCTCTCAGGCCTGACTTTTACCTGTGCCAGGGTGAGTGGGGCATCTGTAGAAAGGAGAGAGCTGAAGGTGTATTGGCGGGGGGGGGGGCAAAGAAAGAGGGCTACTGTCCCTGGAGAGGGCAAGCTCCCTGCTGCTCCAGGCTGACCAAGTGGGATCTCCAGCTTCTGCAGCCAGCTACCGAGTGCCTTAGCTAGTTACTCCACTGCTTGGGCACAGTGCACAACAAGAACTCAAGGAAGCCCCAGTTCACCCAACAATGCCCTCAGCCCTTCCTGATGTGGTCAGATACCATCTTCCCTGGGCAGCCAAAGCACATTCCCAACAGCCTGAGGGGGAAAAAGCAGGTTCGGGGGTGTGGGACCAGACGTGGGAGCATGAGGCTGGGGAGGGCAAGAGCGAGCTGGGGAGAGCAGGCCTTGAGAAGCAGTAAATGTCAGGAACAGGAAGAGTCTTCAAAGCAGGAAAGGACTGAGCTGTGACTGCAGGCAAGGGAGAGCTGGTCGGAGCTGTGAAGTAGGGGAGATAGGCACCCCAAGGACCCCAGTGTAGGGCCCCCTCATCTAGCTGGCCCCATTCTTGATTGTCCAAGAAAAAGTCCCATTAAGCCTTTCTGAGATAACCTGGGTTAGAAATCTTTTCTTTGGAAATGGCAACCTCTCCCAGGCTTCCAAGCTCACTTAGAATCCACAAAACTACGAAAGGAACGTGGGTTGGTTGGTTCAGAAAGACCCAGACATGCTAGGAGCGGGGAGCAGACATGAGTTCTCACACTACCTGTTCACAGTGCCATCCCAGCTCGGGGCCAAGGGACTGAAGGCTCTCCCAGAAGGGTCAAGGAAACTGAGGGCTTTCTAGAGGCAGTATTTAGTGGCTACGCTCCTCAGACCAGACCCAGTGCACAAGGTTGCTCCCTGGAGGGGGCTGGGTGCTCCTTTTTGGACCCATGCTTAGTGGGCGGCTCCATGCATAAGGGACTCAAACCGACGGCCCATCATACCATCCATGCCTTGGTACACAGTTCTGTGAGGACATGCTGCCCCACCCATTAATTCAGTCACCTCTGGAGGTCTGTCTGAACCCCCATGTCGGGGCGGGACTGGTCCTATCTGCTCTCCTCACTTCTCATGCACTCCTAGTGTCCCCACATCTCAGCACAGCATTGATAATGGGATCAGTGGTGGCATTTATCAGCCATCCTCACCTGCAGTAACACCTTCTGAGACACAGGAGGCCCTGTTGGTACTGATGAGTCACACAGTGATCATCTCCAGACTCCCTGCCTAAAACATAAATATTTCTCAAGTTTTGTAATCCCCAAGAAACAACTACCCCAGAAGCTGCCTCCTCTTTCTAGGGCTAATCTTTATTCTGGATGTCTTATGACCCTCTTTTTCTGGGGGCTCTGGTCCTGGAAGGTTTTTGCACTGACACTTAGTGTGTTCCCTGTATAACAGTTAATCTTGGTTGTCAACCTGACATATGGGAAAAGACACCTCAGCAGAAGAATTACCGCCATCAGACTGGCCCGGTCTGCTCCATGAGGCTTTTTTGGTTTTAATTGCTAACTGACAGAGGGGAGCAGTGGGACCCCAGGCAGGTGGTCCTGGGTTGTACAAGGAAGGTAGCTGAGAGAGGCAGAGAGCAAGCCGGGAAGCAGCACTCCTTCATGGTTTCTGCTTCCACATTCCTGCTTGAACTCCTTCCCTGACTTCCCTTAATGACAGCTGTACTATGATGTGGAACCATAATCCAAACAAACCCTTTCCTCCTCCAAGTTGCTTTTGGTCATGGTGTTTACCACAGCAACAGAAACCAGATTTTGCCCTTTTTTTTTTTTTTTTTTTTTTTTTTGAGACAGGGTTTCCTTGTGTAGCTTTGGAGCCTGGAGCCTGTCCTGGATTTCACTCTATAGACCAAGCTGGCCTCAAACTCACAGAGATCTGCCTGCTCCTGCCTCCAGAGTGCTGGGATTAAAGGTGTGCATCACCATAACCCAGCTCAGAAACCACGCTGTCAGGTCCAGAGGTCCCCTCTATCCTGGGAATTAACTTGCACTTCCCCTCGGCCCTTGCCTTCACCATGCCCCTGGTAACCACAGGTCTGGACACTGTGCACTCTGTGGAAAGGAGAAGAACTAATAACCTTGGGCCTTGTGGCTTGTGACGACGACTACAGGAATAGTTTGTGGCGGTGACCTATGACATAAGCTCTATTCACTTTAGCCACATGGATGTGTGTGCCTGCAGGCAGGCAAGGAGGCTGAATCCAAAAGCACTTTCTAGAAAAAAACCTCTCTATTCCCTAACTCTCTGCTAAGAGCCATGGAGTTCAAAACACCTGGGATAGTTCTCTGAGTGAAGATGGATGGCATCTCATGGTGCCATGAAGAGGTCTGAGCTGAGATGAGAAAGGGGATATCCTGTACCCCAGTTCTTGCCTGAATTTGGGGACCCCCCGTCAGTGACCTTACTACCTTTCTCAGAGGCTGGCTATAGGGTCAAACCACATGGAAAAACAAGGAGAAAATTGACCCGAGGGACCAAGTACACTGTCCAGGGCTGGACCTTTTACCCTTCACAAGGCTCTTGGTTGGGAGCTCCTTAGGAGCCAGCCTTCCCCCCACCCACCTCTACCACCGTTTCCACCTTTTTGGGAAGCAATCGTAATCAGGCTTAAGGAGTTCACTCAGTGTGGGGAACTTGGACTAACAAGTTTCCTTCCTGATCCCGAGCATCTAATCTCACCCAGAACCAAGAGCCTCAGCTACCTGCTCCTGTGGGCACATCACAACCCTGAGCATCTAATCTCACCCAGAACCAAGAGCCTCAGCTACCTGCTCCTGTGGGCACATCACAACCCCGAGCATCTAATCTCACCCAGAACCAAGAGCCTCAGCTACCCTGCTCCCGTGGGCAAATCACAACCCTGAGCAATTTCCAGACTAGGCCCGAATACCGTGAGGTTCCACCCTGGGCCCCCAAGACAGCTGGGTTTCTGGGCCTTACATCACTAACTCAGGCCCCAGTTTTGACCTCATCTGTCTCACAAGGTGACAAGAAGCCTGAGCCCAAGTTACACTCAGCTCCTGGTCCCCTGCTATTGGCTAAAAGGAAGCTGCAGGAAGATCAGGCCTTAGCTGCAAGGGGAAAGCAGAGAGAGGCTGCAGGCCAAGGTCCTGGGTTCCAGGCTGAGCCCCCTATACTCCAGGTTGCAGACTCAGAGTCTCTGGCCATGACACAGGAAGAACAAAACTTGACTACTTGTAGGGACTGGCAGAGGAGGGAAAAGGACCTCAAGAGAGTACAAAATAGCAAGGAGACGGCCCATGGTGTCAGGCCTCTAAGGCCAGTGAGAGCCAAAGGAAGACAGCTCTTCTTCCAGGCATCTGGCTGAACCTAGGACCGCTCAGGCCGATGCTGTCGTGGCAGAGGGAGGTGACAGGGCACTACATCACCAGCAGGAACCCAGACAGACCAAACAGGTGCTGACACCCTCCAGAGGCCACCGAGTTGGGGGGCTCGGGGCCATAGCTTCTGAGCACCCTGTTTCCTGCTTTCAAACAGTGAGCAGGGTAAACAAGAGGACACGAGCTGACTCTCCAGCATCCACGTAAAAAGCTGGGTATAAGGGCTGGAGAGATGACTCCATGGATAAGAACACTGGCTGCTTTTTCAGAGGACCTGGGTTGAATTCTCAGCACCCACATACTGGCTTACAACTGTAACTGTTTCAGGGGATTAGACTCCTTCTTCTGGCCTCTGGAGGCACTGTACACACATGGCACATACATGCCAAACATTCATACGTATAAAATAATATAAAAATTTAAAAAGCCGGCTGGGCACAGTGGCCTGCGTTTACAGTTCAGCAGTAGGGAGGCAGAGACAAGAGGATCCCAGGGACTCACTGGCCATCCAGCCTGGCCTAACCAGCCCCTAGTAAGAGACTGTCTCAAAATGACACCCAAGTTGGCTCTTGCCTCTACGCACATGTATAACCCATACACATAAAAACACTCACACACCTGCACATGTACATACACATGCCATCATGTGTACACACACATGAATACATACACACCTGCTATGCACACACAACTTTTTTTTTTTCTGAGACAGGGTTTCTCTGTGTAGCCTTGGCTATCCTAGAATTCATGCTGTAGACCAGGCTGACCTTGAACTCACAGAGATCCCTCTGACTCTGCCTCCTGAGTGCTGGATTAAAGGAGTGCACCAACACTACCCAGCATACACACCATTTTTTAAAAATGTATTACTACTCTATAATCTAAAACATACTCTATAATCTAAAATATAATCTAAAAAAATTTTAAAATGTATACTAGTTACAGTTACTAAAAAATTCAAACAGCCTAAAATGTGTGACAGAATATAATTTTTCATTCACCCCAGACCCCCCCAAAATTCCCTTGAATCAGACCTTTCTTAAACAGTTTCTTGAATCCACCCCCCATCCTTTCAAAACTTTATAGTCTTGGCTCTGATCTGCTTCTTGCTCGGATTTATTCAGAGCCTAGGGGACAGAGAGTGGGCTCTTAAATGAAGCCTATGAGGCAAATGAGGCTCCATAGCATTAAGGACCTTGGCTAGGAGGTCAGGTGGGGAGAGCCAGCTACATGACAACATCCGGTAGAGTTTCACCTGCCCCATCTGAGATCAAAAGAAAGGCCAGCTGTGGTCAGCCATACACCGTCACAGCTGCCCATTATTCCCGTCCGCTCCGAACCTGGAAGAGCCCCCATCCTGGCACTAACAAATAAGTATCTAATCCCAGTACACCCTTCCTCTTCAACCACAGGCGGCTGCCTCGTACTCATCCTCGGCTCCATTCCTTTTCCCTGCCAGTCCCAACAACAGAGGCTTCCCTTTCCCTCCCTCCCAAACTGTTGTGAGGGAGCACTAGTTGCTCCAAGTGCCTTTCATCTGCTAACTGACCCAGAGCTCATGCAAAGCCCCACGAGATTACTGCTTTTATCTCTAGTATAAAGATGGGTAGACTAAGACCCAGCAGCATTAAATATCCTGAGGTTAGGGACTGGAGGGATGGCTCAGGGGTAAGGAGCACTTACTGCTCTTGCAGATCACCACTGTCTGTAACACCAGTTCCAGGGGATCCCATGCCTCTTCTGACCTTCACGGGTTCCTATACTCACACTGTGCGCATACATACACTGAGGCACATTTTGCATGTGAAAAACACCTGAGGTCACATAGCATGATGACTCTAGAATCCTGCACTCAACACACGCCTCTCAGCTGGCTAGCGCAGGGCAAACATAAGGTAAAGAAAGCTCTTCGTCTCCAGGATGTGCCAGAGGCAATCCCAGCTCTGCGCAGTCCAGAGACCAGAGGCTGTCTCATTTACCTGTGGGTACCCATGAAGACAGTCCCAAGGAGTCACCTGCAGAAACTGAACTTGGTAGAAGCAAGGACTGTTAGCCACAGGTTTGGGGGCTCAGGGGGAACCCTGCCCCATCACATTTCTTCTCCAGAGCATCAGTTCTCAACCTTCCTAATGCTGCGATCCCTTAATACAGCTCCTCATGTTGTGGTGACCCCCCCAACCATAAAATGATTTTCATTACTACTTCACAATTGTAATTTTGTTACTGTTATGAATCATAATGCCGATATCTGTGTCTTCCAATGGTCTTAGGCGACCCCTGTGAAAGGATCATTCAACCCCCCCGGTCGTGACCCATAGGTTGAGAACCCCTCTGCTCTAGAGGCTCCTAAGCCCTCCCATACCTTCTTACGGGAGGCCCCAAACAAACCGCACAGATCCTCTGAGGACACAGGCTCAGCTGGCAGAGCAGCAGCTTGGGATTGGTGCCTACCCAGATGGAGGTCCGGGGGTAGCTGCAAGGGGACAGGGAGATGGCAATGGCTGGCATGGCAGCTGGACACCCAGAGATCAGAGGGCTTGAGATGCAGGGTTCGGGCTGCCTCTGCCCCCGCAGTGAACAGGCCCTTTCCCCTCCATCTCTGGGTGGCTGGGGCTCTAGGGCAGTTATTTTTAGCTCTTGACACCTGGGTATTTTGCAGCCACAGGATGTCCGGTTTGGAGTCCCTTTCTGGGAATCCCACATGAGGCTGTTGTAAACAGCCCCACACAGTGGTAGCCTGAGCCAGGAGCCAGTCGTTGTCCCCCCCCCCCCACCGCCACCCCCGTTTGAAAATAATCAAACAGGAAGTAGATGTAACCGTGTCATTGGCAGCTCAAGTAACCCAGGAGTGGCAGTGTCCCCTCTTTAGCTCTCGGTCACATACCCAGCTCTTCATCCCATTTTTGGTGGACTCTCTCACAAATCCTGAGGCAGGAGTCCAGAGTCATTTCTGTGAAGGCATGGCACTCTTTAGAGCCTTGCTGCTCCCTGCTAAAGAACAGGGAGATCCTGCAGCCTCTGCCACCTCCTAGGGCCCCCTGGACCACTCCTTAGCCTTTCTGAACTCCCTCTGTGGAGCAAGAGCACACACCTCCGCAGGGTGGCTCTCCAGCCTTGCCACCACTCCCTATTTTCAGGGCCTGTCTTGCAGCCTGGCCTGCTCCGAAAGGCCCTGTCCACCTAGGGAATTTCTGAGCAGACGGGTTGCCCCGTCCAGACTGCCCTGCCATTTCTAGGCACTGAAAGCCCTCAGGCATGTAAGTTCTACGTTCCCCGGCAACCCCCTTGATCCGGTAGCTCTAATCTTATTGGCAGTTCACTATAAAGTCTACTCACTACTTATTTTGTTACCTAAGCAGGCAAGATCTGAGGCCCTGTCTGTGGGGCTACAATGTGGGGGCTACAAGTTTAGCATCTGTCAGCCTCTGCCTTGCCCCCCCCCCCGCACCAACACCCTGTGCCCACTTCACCCAGCAGCCAGTCCCAGCCAGCCTTTCTCAACTGCTTGCCCCAACAGGAAGCACAGTCACCACCCCAGTGCTGCCTCTGGGGGCGGTGACTTTTCCCCCTTGAGGGTTGCTGTTGGGTTGGGTCTATCTGTGCACCCCACTCCTGTTTGCTCCTAAGTCCTGCTTCTCCTTGCTGTTCCTGTACCCGGAGAAGTACTTTCTTAGAACCCCCACCCGCGCCACCCAGAGGTCTCCCAGCCTCGTTCTGAGAGGGCAGGGGAGAGGTCCAAGCTATTTGATATATTATTCTAACCATTAATATTAATCATTTTAACCACTGATATTAATAATGGTCAGCAGGCATATATTAATGCTGACAATGCATTCCTACCACAGCCTCACAAAGTCAGTGCTATCACAAAAGAAACTGAGGCTTCAGGGATTAAAGAAACATGCAAAGGGTAGTGTGGCTTAGCCATGGAGAGCTTGTCTACCAGGGGAGAGGCCCTGGACTTATCTCCAATACCACAAAAGACAGAAGAGAAAGGGGAGAGAGCAAAAGAGGGGAGGGGGAGAAGGGCAGGGAGGGAAGAGGGGAGAAAAGAAACTTGTCTGAGCTTGCAAAGTCTAAGTTCATGATCAGCACACTGGCATGGACACCTCCTAATAGGTGGTGAAGGGAGGCCACCAAGGGACACAAAGGACAGTAGAGTGGCTCCCAGCATTGGCATGCTTCCACAAAGCATGGGATGCTTTATCCAAAACATACCAAATAACAAACACCATCTCTGCCAAGTCCCTCCCGCGCCTTGTCTCTAGGAGGCTCATCTTCACTTCCTTGTTCATCTGTTATTTCCCCAGTTCCTTCAATGTGCATTTTACCATTTTATTGGCTTCCTGTAAGCTGCCTCCAGCTGGGTATAACTGAACAAGCAGACCTCTCAGGGTGCCTGGGAGGATCACATGCTGTGAGAGCACTCTGGAAACTGTCAAGTCCTGTAGAAAATTCCTGTTGCATAACCAGAGCAAGTCACCCTAAGACTGGTACTCAGACAAAATTCTTTTGGAAGGATACAGCTTCTCCCGCAATCCCAAGCCTCTGCCCTGGGCAGACATCGGCAGGTGGAAGGGCTGATGAGGTGCAGAGAGGAGCACCCTCACTCAGGACAGCCAGATTAACCCCAGCTTTGGGCAAGGTGGAGGGCATTGGTCACAGACCCTGTCCTCCCACTGGCCTGGGGGTGGACTCTTAGTACTAACCAAGCAAATGGGAGGCATCTGGAGTCTGTGAATAGCAACAAGCTATGAATGCTGGCACTCACTGAGATGCCACATTAATATTAATGACTGTAAATACCCCAGACATCCCCAAATCCAGTCATGTCCTAGTAGTCTCTTTTTGCCTGTTATTTTTAGAAAATGGCAGAAGTCTATCAGGCAGATTCTCCTGGTGATTCCCATTCCCTTCTGTGGCCAGGACTGCCCTTGACACTTATCAAAGATCTTTCCGGACCACAAATTCAGCTAGGGTGCTTACACAGCCTTCACGGAGTTCAACAGCCAGATGTATGTTCCTGAGCACCTGGTGTGAACAAAGTCACTTCAAGGGCAATTTCTAGCTAAACGGGGACTGGATGAGATGAGGATAGCTCACAGGGAGGTCGAGATGGCTGACCGAAAAATCCAGCATGCATGGTGCCATCTCGTGTTAGAAAAAAAAAAAGACAGCTTTAAGGGGCACACAAGAAAGAGAGAAGGCATGTGCTGAGGGCTCAGGGACACCTCATGTAGAGCTTACACCATGTGCTGTGTCCATTAATGCTGCTGTCCTGTGTTGTCTGTTACTGCAGAAGTTCCTTCATGGTAACAATTCATACATGTGCACACCCTGGAAGCAAAGTCTACACATGACCCAGGGCCCCCTGGAACTAGGCTACAGGGCTTTCAAGAATGCCACATATTCTCGGGCCCCATATCCTCAGGGAATCCATGTGATCTACATGCTCTGGGTATCTGCCTCTTGTGAATCACGCCAAGGGCCTAGCCCAGGCTAGGCAAAGTCAGGCCTTGCTTAGCGAATGCCTGTTGGCTGAATAATGATATTTCCTGAAAGCAATGCCTCATGTCTCCTCCAGGCCCAGTGCGCTGGGAATACTGCTGATGTCACTGACCTGCCCACCCCTCCTCTGCTTCACCCTCCTCCTAAGGGCTGTCAGGGAGGAGCTAAAGGAAAGGTCACCAACAGCAGATGTTGGGCAAGGTACTCACAGAGGAGGTTATTAAAGGGCCTATCTGCCCGGCATGTCCCTTTGACAAGCCAGCTGGCTATGAAGCCTGGGGTCCCCTCTCACCCTTCTTCTCTGGGAAGAGAGTGAAGAGAGAAGCAGGGGTCCACCCCATGACTGTTGGCTATAGACGCCTGCTGTTCCAGGCCCACAAGGGTGGAGGAATCTAGAGCAGGGAATTTGGCCTGGTTTTTCATGTGAATTGGGGCTGGGCCCCCGCTCTGTCATGTCTCCAACATTCTCTATTTCTGACCTTCAAAAATATGAACAATAACAATAATAAGGATGAGTATGCAGCGTGCACTGGTTTCCTACCAGACATGGCATAAGTCACGTACACTATCTCCTTTAATCTCTATAGCAACTCTGTGAGACTGAAAACATAATTATCTTCACATAGCAATAAAGAAACTGAGTCTCAGAGAAGGAGGTGCCCAAGCTTAGCCTGCTGCCGGAGGAAGAGTCAGCCCAGACCAGCCATTCTTTCCTCTTGTCCCTACTGGAAGCACCTCTTGCTGGGTTTTGACACTGGCACAGGGCAATAGGAACTGACATCTGGGGGATGCTTTAAGTTTACACCGCAGGTGAGGACAACTCCGGAACAGACAGGAGGAAACAGACTTCGTCACACTAGCCCTCACAGCTACCCCATTAGCACTCAAACCCAGATCTTGGGCCTCAGTTTTTCTTCATTTCATACAACCCTCTGGCCCAGAGCCTTATCTCCTCTGAGCGCTGGGCTCCCTGCGTGCAACCCTGTGCTGAGCGCCTGGTAAGGGTGCTCAGTCTGCTGCCTCACCAGCTCTGACTCACTTCGGGACCCAGGGGAAGCACAGCCCGGTTTGCCGCGCCTCCAGCTCCCCGCCTCCACATTTGCTAACCGAAACCCGACTGCTGCTATTTTTAACCCTCCAGCTCCCCCTTGCTTGGGGCTCCCCCCTTTACCCCCACCCCCTTGCCCCAACCCGGTGGCACCAGTCTGTCATTCTGAGAGCACTTCTACAACCTGAAGGCCCCGGAGGGCGCAGCGGATGCCCCGGACGTGCAGGTTTGTGGGGCAAGCAAAACAAGTCGGTTACAGCCCAGTCTCCGAATTCCCCCACCCCGACTCTTTCCGAACTTGTACCTCCCAGCCTGCCCTACTCTTCCCTACCATCCATCCAGAGGGCTGCAGAAGGGGAACCGGACTTCTGGGTTGAGGGCTACTGTAGGAAAAAGGATGGGATCCAGCTCCGCAGGGAGCAGAGCTGACGGCAAGAGCAATGGGAGTTCCCTGGTTAGTCCCAGCTTTTGAAGCCGAGAGTTTCGGACCGCCAGAGTTTCCCATCTCAGGGTGGCAATGTAAGGACAAGGAAAGTGGCCTGGGAATAGGGTAGGGACACTGAGTCCGATCTGCCTCCTCCACTCCCCCAACCCCAACAGGAGCCTGCAGCTGGGGCAGGCAACGGCTGGGAGGCAAGGGCCAAGGAACTAAGGCACTTGAGGTGCCTGAAGAGAGGACTAAGCCAAAGGGGGAGGGAAGCAGACCTCTTTCTTCTAGGCTCCTCCAATCCCTCGGGGCTGCACTTTCTTGTGCCAGCTGCCAGTGGGAAGCTCTGGGTCTCCCAGGGAAAACCCTCTACTGAGGAGACCGAAGAGATCTGAAGGCTACCAGCCGACAGCAGGAAGGTGAAAGCGAACCCCTTGAGAGAGGGGTGCAGGGGCAGGCCTGCAGGTGGACCCAAGAGGGTACTTCCTTCTGGCGGAAGTAGAGCAGGTGGCTTGAACCAGACCCCTCTGCCCCTCTGGTCGAAGAGTCATCCAGCTTAGGGCACAGATGTGAGGGCACAGATGAACCTCTTAAGCTCAGGTCTTCTACACACTCTTCTGGACTGGGTACTGCTGGGCAGCTTTCTCCTGAGTATCTCCTAAGTGTCTTCCCTGCACATGGCCCCTCCCCTTATTTCTAGTTCTGTTATCTCCCAGGACCCAGGCTGCCTCTGAGCGTTGACCAGCCCCCTCTCCTTGGTGACCCTGAACTAGATAAATAAATCCCAGTGGCCACAGAGGCAGCCAGCTACACCCAAAGGGGAGGGACCTGGCACAGTGGTTCCCCAGGTTGGGAAGGTAGGAAGAGAAGGAGGTGGGAGGAAAGTGAAGCAGGAGGGTCAGGAATGGAGCTCCTGACAGTCTGCCATGTTCTTAACCTTAGCCTGAGCCCTATTTGGCTGCTCCTACTTCTCTGCCCCTCGGTCAACCTGTGGGGGGTTCAGTTCCAACCCTCAGCTAGAGCTCAGGCCAGATCCCTCGCCTGGCTCCAGGGAGCTTCATGTGTGGTTTAGCAGACTGTGGACTCACTTTGAGTCTGGGAAGAAAAGGTGTCAATGTTGCTCAGGCCTCCCAAGGCCACCTTGTCTGAGGAAGTCCCACCTTGTTGTTTGTTATTGCTTCACCCAGTTCATTTCCTTCACAGGACTTATCAGCCCAAGCTTTTTTGCTCTCCAGCGGAGTGGCGGTGCCCTGAGGTCAGATGCGTTCACCTTTGTGCTCACTGCACATCTGTGTCCAGTGCACAGCACCGAGCTCCGCAAGTCCGTGGCAAATGGATGCACTGTTGAGTGACCAGCTTGGCAAATGAGTGTCTCTGGCTGTCAGTGTGATTCTTGAGGGTTTCAAGGTAAAAAGAACAAGGCCAGAAAGGCTGGAACCCCCCAAAAAAGTCAGTGCCCCTCTGAGGCAGCATCTACACCAGACGGCACCACCTGGTTCCCTTCACCATGCCAGGCATGAGTGTACACACAGGTACCCACATTAAACCATGGACCAGTCTTAGGAGGCTTGCACTGTGTCTGAGTTCTTCCTCTAAATATCCCGGTGACCTCAGACATGCCACACACCTGCACGTCTGTCTCTCCCACAGAAATAAATGAAAAGGTTGGCCCAGGTCTGTGCCTGAAGAGAGCACAGCTTGGCACCTGAATCACCCCACACATAAACAGAAATGCAGGTTCCTCACCCCACTCCTGCAGACTCTGACAGATGGTGGGGATGGGCCGGAGGATGTTCCTAACATATTCATCACATGATCCCGACGCATATGGTCCAGTAACCAGCATTTACTGACCGACCATGGACGGATGGGAGACCAGACATGGTGGCACATGCCTTTAATCCCAGCACTCAGGAAGCAGAGGCAGGCAGATCTCTGTGAGTTCGAGGTTTACAGAACTAGTTCCAGGACAGCCCGGGTTACAGGGAACAACCCTGTCTTGCAGAAAGGAAGGAAGGAAGAAAGGAAGGAAGGAAGGAAGGAAGGAAGGAAGGAAGGAAGGAAGGAAGAAAAAGATACAGAGAGAAAAGAGAAAAACCATGGACAGTGCTTTATAGGTTAACATCTGGACACCTGTGGAAAAGCAGCTCCTACATAGGTCCGCATCCCCTAAAACCCGCCCATAGGCTCTATATACCCCACACAGTGCCATAACTCACAAAGGTGCACAAGACACAGAAGACACACATCTGTGCCACATGTGTGCATACCCCCAAACAGCCAGCGGAGCCAGCACACGGATCACAGATTGCTACAGAGCCACCACATCGACATCTACAGCCCTTGGGCAAACACAGACACCCACCACACACCCAGCGCATACACACATATCACAGGGAGACTCACACTAAACAGATGCTAGCCTGAATTTATTTTGCCTCTGGGAACAAGTCCAGAACCAAAGGAGCTATGCTCTGCTGATGAAAACATCCCTCCCCCTGCCTCTGCCATCCCCACCCCTTGCCCCAGGCAGCTTGCTGTCCACCACCCCTTGAATGACTGGAGGAGGGCATGCAGAGAAAGAGCCCCATGAGAGGAGGCAGCCTTTTCACTGAAAGTCAGTGTTTTCAATCTGCTTGGAGCTTTCCCCAAGTCCACCCTACTTCTCTTTCCTTGCCTGCCAAGAGATACTGTGGGACCACTACTCAGCCCCCCAGTCAGCGCTTGGTCAGGCCCCTTGTCTGGATTCCCAGGCCCTGGTCCTACAAAGCCAAAAGGATTAGGGAGTAGCTAGACCAGGGGACTCCCAGTACGTGAGCCACTAAGGAAAAGGGCTGTCTGGAGCGCCTTCCTGAAGCCCTAAGGCCTAAGGCCCTCATGGAACGTTACCACAGAAACAGGGAAAATATTATAAGGAACACAATACCCGGCAGGGTCACCTGCTGACCATGCTTCCTGCTGGGCTGCCCACCCCCATCTCATGGCACTCAGAGCCTTCTCCAGCCTCAGTCTGGGCCTCCTAGCCAGACCTCTCCTTCCTGCTGCCCCTGGATGAGGGAAACAGCCCTAAGCAAAAGCTCTGCCCTCCTGTGGTTCCAAACAACATCAGGGATGGCCCAGTGGGCCCCCCACTCCTAGTCCCTACTCCCCCAACACAGGAAATCAAGGCTTCCTGCCCCAGAGGAAGTGCCCCATCTAGTGAACAAATCCAACATATACAAATTTGCAATCCTGGAGCTGGTGCCTCCAGGGGGACATGCCCTGGAGCCTTGCAATACCCCACACTCCTCTGGAGGCTCCAGACCACATCTGACTAAGGAAGAGCTTGGGCAAGAATAAGTACTGGCAGGGACAGAAGGTCTGATGGGTGCCATTCCCTGGCTGGGTGACCCTGTGTCTTGCTCATCTTTCTCTCAGGCCTCTGCCAGCTTCAAACTACTGGTTCTCAAAGAAAGGCCACGGGGAAGAAGGCAGAAGGGATGATGGGTTTCGAAGTTTTCGTCTCCCCACTCCTAGGATGTATGCCTATAAAAGGTTCCTCATTCCCCATCCCATGGCAACCAGGCCACCAGTCACTATAGGTGACAGCCATTATTCCCAAGGCAAGGACATAATACTCCCCACCTGTCCCCCTACTCCCTAAAGGACACTGACTGGTTACTTGGGGTTTGTCCCTCTGGTTCTGAGCTCTGGAAAGAGGACTCAGGATTCCCTCCACCCCCATGATGTGAATTGTGGGGGACAGTGAGCATAAGTGGGTTAAACTTAGGTGCAAAATCTTCTTCAGTTCAAAACCTCAGTTTATCCCGATATGCAGACAGTGCCCATCCAAGGCTGAATGAGCGACAGAGGGTGCAGGTACACAGTTCCCAGCCTTTCCAAAGCACAGCTCTAGCTTGGGAGGGACATCAGAGGACTAAAGGCAGGGAGACAAGCCTCAGTGGGTCCAGGACTTGGTCCAGTCTCACTTATCTGGGTACCACACAGTGGAACAGCTCCCAGCCTCAGTTTTTCCTCAGGAATGAGTGTAAAGAAGAAAATGAGTTACAGAGGGGAGCGGGCAGGGGAACGAGAGAACAAGGGGTACGGGTGAAGGCATGATTTGCTGCAGTTGAAGAAGCTGGGAAAGTGTAAGTGTGTTGCCATAGAGGGGGGCATGGATGGCATCCTACTGGGGTCCTCTTGGGAAGAAATGGATCACTTAAATACAAATTAGAGGGTAGGAACCAACCAGAGTTATAGTCTCCAATGGTTGGGCAAGGAATTTGAGCAAAGTCCCATACGTTTACGTAAAAGTCTGGGGGACTAGCTCCTGATTCCAGATGTTGAGCTCCCATCAGGGCCACGGAGGGCCAATGTCCTATTATCACCCTAAAAATTGGCAGGCAGAGCTGGGCCTCAAGCAGATGCTGAGCTGGGATGTGGGAAGGGATAGTTAGCAGCAAGCCAGCCAATTCCAGATGCAGGAGGCTTTTGGAAATGTTGGACAGCCAGCAAGAACAGTTAAGGGCCACAGTGGCCGGCCCCGGGTCGATCCCAAACTGGCAGCCGTTGGGAAGGAAGTGGGACACACTAGGTGACCTGCATGACCGAGGTTTTCTTCCAACTTACTGGCTGAGAAATTGTGGCAGTGGAAAGACAGCTCAGATTTGCCCGAGTTCTCATACTTGTCGGCACTAACAGACCTTGGGGGGGGGGGGCACACATTCAACTTCCCACCTCCCTACGGTTCAATACACAGCCTGCAGCCCCCACTTTCCCACACCTTAAGGGCACTGTCCTCACAGCTCAGTTGGGCACAGGTGTCTCTTCACTCCAATGGGTGATGAAGGATAAGGGTTGATGCTCAGAGAAATCTCCCAGCCCAATACCCCCCTTCAGGGGTCATTTTCTCTGGTCACTGGATCTGAGGAGGGCCCTGCCCGGCTACGCTAGATGGGGGCGATGATGTCCTGCCTCACAAACACGGCCCAAGTTCAGTGGGTCCTACCATTTGCCCTCCGGCTCCCAAACCTTCCGCCACGGAGCACCGCCTCCTGTCCGGGCCTCGGCGGCCGTCCGTGCCTCCCGGATCCCCAGGAGGAGGGTGACGGGACGCCCGGCCCATGCACAGGCGGCCCCAGGCCTCCCACTGCCTCCCCAAGGCCTGTCGCTGCCCCGAAGCAGGCGGATGTGGGCACCCCGCAGGAGGCCGGAGTTCTGTGGCCCCGGAACCAGCTCGGGGCTCCCGAGCGGGCCAGAGCCCCGCCGAGCGGACGCGGTGGAGCGCGCTCGGAGGACCCGGGCAACCGGACCAGCCGGAGACCCAGCGGCAGCCGCTGCCGGAGCTAGGGCGGGCGGTGCAGGGTGCCGCTCGCAGGGCGGGGCGGGCGGGGCGGGGGCGGCCGCCCGGTACTCACCCGCGCCGGGGCTGTGCATCCAGGGGCCGGGGCCCTCAGAGCCGGGGGCTCATGGCGGGCGGGGGGCCGGGGCGCCGGCCTCACATCCCCCCGGTCGCCGGAGGCTGCAGAGCGACTGTGAGACGGCGAGAGGAAGGGAGGGGGCCGGGAGGGGGAGGGCCCTGGCAGCCTGGCCGGCCGGGTAGGATGACAATGGAAGGAAATGCTTTATCTGAGTCTGAGAGCGGGCCAAGGGGGAGGGGAGGGAGGGGGCTGGCGCTCGCGGCCCTGGGACACACCACCCCGGCAGGCTTTGCTCAGCGGCACACAGGCTGGCTGCAGACACCGATCGCGGCGGGGCGCGGCACACCGCCCCGGGAGGCAGCGCCGAACCCGGAACGCGGGACGCTGCCGGACCCGCGCGCGGCCGCCGAGCCCCAGCCACCGCGCGGCGCTGCGCCCAGCGCACAATTCCCGGAAACCCAGATACCTGAGTGCACGCACCCGTGCATACACAGCGTACACGAGCGTGCATCCATGTTTACACAGGCCAGGGTGATTTACACTTCTGGGAAGGACTCCAGTGCACACATCTACACAATAAGAAGTCCTCGAGAAGAGAGCTACACATAGAAGAACAGGACACGCTTAGAGTCCCAATCAAGGAATCCCAGACGACACCTCCCCCCCCCCTCCCCCGCGCCGCGCCTCCTCATTCCGCCCCTCACACACAAACACAAGCAGGACTCGCCTCGGGAAAGCTTCAGGATCTGATTTGAATCACTGCCCAATCCAACCCCAGTGGCACCCCCCCCCCAATGCCTGCTGAGGGGAGCAGAAGGGTCCAGCCTGTTCCTATTAAAAGAAAAAAAGGGGGTGGGGTGGTGCAGTTTTTGAAAGTTTTCTTTTTTCGAAGGCATTTCTCAAGGGATTTCTTTCCATCCTCTCCTCTTCCTCTCTTCCATTCCTCTTCCTCCACAATAACTCCCCTTGCTCCCCCCCAGTCCCTATGAGTCAAACTTCAGCAATGTGCCCAGTGTCCCCCAGTGCATTACAGTGGATCACAGAAATGTTCCAGTCTGTGAGTCGGAATGCAGACGCCTCCAGCCCTCCCTCAGCTAATAAACTCAGCTGAGGACTGGCTTTGCAGCCCTCCCTGCATCTCCCCCAATCTCTTAGACGAGACTGCGATGATGGAGGTCAGATTCAAGGGTCAGGGGCTGAGGACCTTCCCACTGGGCTGCCTGCCTTGGCCTATCAGTCCGTTGCCTCCAGCAATCTGTTGGGTCAGAACACCGGGGCGGTAGAGGTCATCCTCCAGGAACACTGGGCTCCCCTTCCTCTGAGGTACCCAGCCTTTGACAAGCAGCTTCCTTCTGAACACAAGTCCTAGGAACTTGAAGAATCTTTAGAAATGGAGACAGCGCTAGAGCTGTGTTGTCATGGAAGCCAGAATCGTGAGTGGTCTAGAGGGTCTTCTTTCACCACGCTGCTAAACACCCTCAGTGACAGGTCAGGTCTCACTACCTGTCGCTCCCTTGATTTCAGCCGCTGACTTTAACAGCTCTGTACCTTTCAATGTGTACCACAAACGCTTTCTCTAGCATCGACAGCCTCTTGCGTGGTACCACATGCATCCCTGCCCGGTGCTTCCTGCAATTTTCCTCCCCAGCAGTTACTATTAGTACTGCTTCAGTCAGCCCTGACTGCTGTCTGTTCCCTATCATGTCCTCCGACTTACCCACTTCCTAACCTTGGCCTTAGACGAATGCCCTCAGCACCCTTTCTCCCGTGCTGAGAATCCCGATGAGAAACATTTCATGGTTCCTGTAGCCGGAAGGATTTTCCTATTCCTTGAAGGACCCCAACCCTGTAGGTTTTTCTCTACACACTGACCTTCACCCATCTAGTCTGCCTGTCGTGACCTCATCTTCCTTGCAAGCACTCAAGGAAAGATGCCAGGCTTGAAAGCACTACCTCAGCCGTGGCTGCATTTCTCATAGCGCTTTGCACAGAGTTCAAACTCAGAATGTGCTTTGTTGAATCATGACAGATATTCATGGCCTTCAAGGATCCTTCTCCTGCTGGACATCTCGAATACACCCTTCAGTCCATTACCCATATGGGCTCTGAAAGACATTCTTGCCCTTCTACGGAGCCCTCTTTCCAAAGCAGATCTTCCTCCTTCCAAATCCTGCCTTGAGGCCTGTAGCCCTTCAGAAAAGCCACCGGTGGTTACAGCAGACCGTCAGTCTCTTTGTTGGACCCATACATTGCGCCGACACTATGGACCACACCGGTTCCAGCCGTCTACACGTGCTGACTGCAGCTGCATGTCTTCCCCCAGACTGCACTGACTTTCACATGTCTCATAAAGTCAACCAGAGTGTGCTCATTCCCCAAAACTCCCATGAGACCTCAGGGGACAGCACTGCGTGGAATTGGGATTGAGCCTAGGATCAAATGCCAACTATTTTTGGGCTTGCAGATTAGCAGAGGAGGTTAAGCCCTCAGCTCCAAATAAAGGGTTTCCTGAAACTAAAAATAATAAATAGAAAGAACAGGAAGAGCAGTTAAGAAAGACATTTGTGCCAACCTCAGGCCTCCGCACGCACCTGCACATGTGTATACCGGCACCTGCATACATATGCACCCGAACACCAAGCACACGTACACACACGTGCCCAAAACAAAATACAAAGAATTAGGGGCCAACTCACAGCTACCAGGCCCAGGGGCTCAGACACCTTCCTTTGGCCTCTGAGGGTACTCTACACATACATACACACACAAATAAAACTAAATCTCAAAGGGAAGGAGCAAAGGAGGGGGAAGGAAAGTGATTTAGGCTTTGTGGAGCACCTTCTGTGTTTCCTGTGCTCTTCAGGCCCTTTTCGCTTGCATCTCAGTATCACACCATTGTTTAGTGGGCAAACTGAGTTCAGAGAAAGGAAAGGATTTTCCTAAATCCATAGACCCAGCAAGTGGCTTATCCTAGTGTACCCGATTTGGAGCTGATGTAATTTCTCCAGTAGAGGAGCTACGCCAGGCTCTTACACTCTGGCCTAGGTTTCTCTTGATCTCTGTATACCACTCCAGATGACCAGTTCCCGGCCTCACGGGACTCAGCCATACAGACTCATCTCTGACCTCCACCTTTTCTCTGTCACATTGCACAGGCAGGATCAGCAGGTGTGTGAGTGTTCTGGGTAAAGTTGGGAGGTGTGTCTTCTGGTGCAAGCACACAGGCAGATCCCACTCTAGGAGTTGAAGAAGTCTGAAACAAGAAATGTTGCGTGTTTTCTAGACTGGAATTGGGTGGATGAATTAGGAAGACACTACAGTCATGGCTACCAGTCCAGATAGCCCAGGCTGGGAGGGCTGATGATGGTGGGGAACAGGCAGGCTGAGAACTACCCAAGCCTCTTCCCTCATCCCCTTCACCTCCCTCCAGAGTCAACAAAGGTGATGTGGTTTCTCTTGTGGTCTGTTGCCCTAGACACCTGCAGTTCTGAATATACGTGTGTGTCTGTGTGCCAGCAATGCGGTGGGGAGACACAGGGAGAAAGTACTGGGACAGGATGGGGAGGGGCAGGAAGCTAGGGACAGAGTCTCTTCAACCCAAGATGAAGGTGAAATGCATATAAATGTTGGCAGAGGTCACCCCTTGATTACCCCAACAAAGAGCATAAGGAACCTTTATTCCCAGAATCCGGGAGAGAGAGAGACAGGTGGATCTCTGTGAGTTCAAGGCCAGTCTGGTCTAAAAATCGAGTTCCAGGACAGCCAGGGCTATACAGAGAAATCATGTCTCAAAAAAAAACCCAAATAAATAAATAAAACTAAAAACAGAAAGAGCACTGGGAGTGAAGCATTGTGGATATTAGGACCATCGGCTGAGAGTAGGAAAACAAGTTTTAGGTGAGTTTAGTCATGAACTTCTTGGATGCTGCCTAGGTCTCAGTTTTCTGCTCTGTAAAAGAGAAAAATCTTGGCTACTTACTTCATACAGATTGTTGGAAATCACATGAATAAAAGGTTCACCATCTTGCAATTTATGTCTTGGGTGGCTTGAACAGTACCACCGTAAGCTTTAGAGTCTTTGTCACCGTAGACACCATACGTAGACACCATAGTGTATGAGTGACTATAATTGTTTACTGTAGTTCCTGGATAAGCCACACACACACACACACACACACACACACCACACACACACACACCACACACACATACACACACCACACACACACACCACACACACACACACACCACACACACACACACACCACACACACACACACACACCACACACACACACACACCACACACACACACACACCACACACACACACACCACACACACACACACACACACACACACTGGAATGTGGAGATAACATTAAAAATAAAACCATCCCTGCGCTTATATTGATTACAACGTGTTGAGGAAACCAAACGAACCCAGCGTACTTGAAAGCCTCTTACAAAGTCAACTGTTTGAAATATCTCTTGGTCTGCATGATCTTGGGTCAATCACGGCCTCTTTGGCCTCAGTTTTTTCCTATATCACGTGAGTGGGTTCCTTCGGACCATCGCTCCTTTTCTCTGAGTCTAAGGTCATTTTCCAGTTCTGCTATTCCAAGTGTAAATGAGTACGTGGCAGAGAGGAGAGGCGTGAGATCAGAGTTAAAAGCAGCCTGGAAAAAAGAAAGCAGTCCGGAGCTGAGTTGGGTTATGATGGAGCCCAGAAGTGTGAATCAGTGCAGGAGAGCGGGCGGGGTGGAGGATGGGAGATGTTGGGGGGGTGACATTCCAGGTAGGGAGAATGGCATGTGCAAGGGCGAGGCTAGGAGGCTGAGGGGTGGCAAACAGATTAGCAAGGCTCAAGAATGGGGTTGGCAAGAGCTGGAGGGAGCCTGGGGAGGAAGTCGGGAAGGGGCAGTCCCCAAGTTGAACGGCTAAGCTGGGAAAGTGGAGGAGGAAGGTGGGTGGGGGAAGAGGCTCTCTCAGCCCAGAAATTGGTGCCAAAGCACATCTAGCCAAACTCCAGTCACCCCTGCCAAGAGGACCCACCCACCAGGGAAGGCCCTTCCCACCCCTCCCTGCTCTGCTCTCTCAGCCCCACCTCCAACCCTGAGGTGAGCCAGGACCCCTGAGGCCAGGGCCGCCTTCACCAAGAAGTAGATGAGGCACCACCCCACCCTCAAGGCAATAATGCAGCAATAAAATACTAATCGTGGGTAAGAATAATGACAGAATAAATTATCTCCTACCCACCCTCTGATAAAGTCGGTCCCAGTGCAGCAAAACCTCATACTGTGACTCTTGTGTTTACTAGGATCTGCTCCTCTGAGTTACAGGAGATTTATAAGGTCATCTAACCTACAAAGTCCCCTGATTGGACACGACCTTAAAGCTGTGAAATACTCCTAGGCCCCCCTGTATGACCCGAAACTCTCAGGTCACTGTAAGTATGGCTCAGTTTGGGGCTCCCTGAACTAATCCGCGACACTTCATGCAGATGAAGAAACGGAGGTACAGGAGAAGAGAGCTTGCCAGCAGTGCCATGCGGTTAACTAGTGATGGAGCCAAAGAATCCTGCTTCTGTCTTCTAGGTCAGTACTTCTTCCGCCGGCCAGCGGCCCAGCCCCAGCCGCCAGTGCCAGCAGCGATTACGCTCAGAGAGGCAGTCACTGGGCCATACTCTAATCATGAGAAAAAATTTATCTGAGTTGCAAAATGCCTTTCTGCGTCCAGTTTGCAATTACTCGCTCCAGTGGCCCCTACAGAGACACTGGTCCACCCACTGGCCTGCTTGACATTGGCCTTGTGGTATCTCCCAGTGTGACCCTCCGCTGCTAGTGGATGCATTGGCTGGAGATGGGGCCCATCCTGTACAGATCTCTTTTTGGGGGGCCATGGATTTCAAGGCTCAGAAAGTTAGCAGAGAGGAAAGAAGATCCTGGCTCAGGCTCCATTCTCTTTTCCCCCTAGGAGTGTCCTCCAAAATGAATTTGAGTTGTGTTCGTGTACGTCAGTGGAGTGGAGACAGCAAAGAGAGCATGAAGTTAAAGTCATGGGTAAATGGGTTGATGATGACCAAGCTAGGAAGGAAATAAGGTGTCCATGCTAAGTTAGTACGATACCTCACCCAAGTAGACACCCCCTGTCTCTCCTCTCCATCTGCTCACAGGAGCACCCAGTGTGGCACACCCCTCCAGTATACCCCTCCAGGCTCTTCCACGCAGAGGCAGGATGACTGCCATCCACCATGGAGGAAGCCATCCTCACCAGAGGAGAGTACAGTACTGACTAGGAAGAATGCCCAACAAGGGACACCAACAACATGGGTGACTTATAGAGACCCCAGAGTTCCCTGCTGGAAAGGGCTCTACCAGATTATTATGCTACTATGGGCTGGATCAGGGAGGGGTTTCTGCTTCCACCAAACCCCTGGGCCTGGTTATTGGAGGGAGGCTTTAATAATGAAGCTAGCAGTCGCTGCCCTTCTAGATCTCTCTCTCCTGCCGGGCCTAGGGGGTCAGGGTAAGAGGGTTGGGAAGGCTGAGTATAGACAACACCTCTTCCCTTCAGGGGCCCTGTATGTAGTCAGGACTCTAGAGTCACTCCCACCCCGTGTGTTTGAAGACATAGAGGGCTAGAAAGACACGGAGGTGTTGCCCTGTAACTAAGAGTAAAGATCTGGAGTCCTGGGCTGGAGCCGGTCTCTTTCCCCAGTATGTAAGGCATATTGTTTAACTGGAGGAGGTTTAGCTCCCTCTCTACAGCCCAGGGCCCGTGGTGCTGCCATATTAGGGCTGCGGGGAGGCTATGAGATCAGGACATGCAGTGCTCACTCAGCACAGTGCCTGCTGTAGGTTGAGCTCCGCTAGGGCTGGAGCGTGGATGCCAGCATCAGGAACAGAAGAGAACCTCTCGTCCCCTCATCTCTCTCAGCTGTGTTTCCCTGCAGACTCAGTCTCCGACGGGTACTGACCTAAGTTTTGCAAGTGAATCCAGTTGGGTATGTAGGGTCTGTGCTCCCAGCACCCTTCTGGGGGAGACAGGGTAGCCTAGCAAGGCTAGGGAAATAGAAAAAATGGTACAGTACGTCTCACCCCTTGGGATACGCAGGGCTTTTCTTGGCCTTGAGGGGAGCCTGGTCCAGACTCAGGGGCACCGTATGAACTGCAGAAGGGGCCTGGCCTCTTCTCCAAAATGTTCACTGCACATCTGCAGTGCTCTTCCCATCTGGCTGCATCCCTGGGGCGATGGCCACAGCTGCTGACATTTGAGGGAGGAGAGGCCAGTTCCTCAGTGGGGCCTGGGGGGGCTATAAATAACCAGCTAAGAGGGCCAAGGGAACCAGGTTGACCTTTGGGGGGCAGGAGCTACAGGCCATGTCCCCCTCCCCCTTGGGTCCAGAGCCAGAGTTTTAGCAAAACAGGAAGAGGCAGTGGCAGTTGCTGGGAAAGTAGGAGTGGCTCCCCTTCCCCCCACTTGCCTGGAGCCTTAGGATCCCAGCCAGGACCTGAGAAAGGTGGAGTCAGCTAGGCTGGAGGGAGGGGCAGGCAGGGCAGGCAGGGCAGGCAGAAGGGCCTAGTCTCTGCCCTCCTGTGGCTCAGCTGGGCACAGGCAAAGGGAGAACTGACCGAGAAGGGCAGCCTGGTGGGGTGCGCCCATGAACCTCCCTGCCTCCTCCTCCTCCTCCCTTTCTATTCCCTATCAGAGGATGAGAAGGTTAGGTGTGGAGCACAAAATGCACTGAAGAAGCAAGTAGTGTATTTGGAGGCTCAAGGTCAAGGTGAGCCCACCTCTATCTCTCATCCCCAAGCAGCCTGTAGGTAGGCTGAGACTAGAGAACACGAGACAGGAGGAAAGATGCCCGCCTGGCTTCTGGAGAGGAGGCTAAAGGAGAGCCAGGACCTGGTTCAAGAGGAATGGCAGAGAACTGACCTGTGAGCTGGTCAGAAGCTGGGTGGACCTTAGTGCTGTGCACGGGACAGACTCCTGTGCCAACTCAGAAGCAAGTCAGGCTTGGAGGAATTCTCCAGCAAATGCGGTGCTCTGTCTGGAGGAGGCTGGCCACCGAGAACCTACAAATATCTCCAGGGAGCTTGGTATCCATATCCACTAGGTCATCACCAGCTACAGCCTGGGTGTTGTGGAATATTTAACTATATAAAGATGTGTTGCATTTGTTTATGTTGCAGAATGTTACTTAAACTGGGTGAAGGTGTTTATGCGGCATGTGTTTAGTTATGAAAAGATATCTTGCTGTTTCACCTTGCCTGCCTAAGGCACTTGATTGGTCTAATAAAAAGCTTAATGGCCAATAGCTAGGCAGGTGAGGGATAGGCAGGGCTGCCGGGCAGAGAGAATAATAGAGAAGACAAACTAGACGAGGGAGAAAGAGAAGAAGCCCAGGACCAGCTAGTTAGACAGACATGGAAGAGGAAGGAAAAGTAGGTCATACAGAAAGAAAAGGCAGATAAACAGGTTAATTTAAGTTAGAAGAGTTAGCCAGAAATAAACCTAAGCTAAGCCAAGCATTCAAAATTAAGAAGTCTCCACGTCATGATTTGGGAGCTGGTTGGTGGCCCAAAAGAAAAAGCCTGCTATACCCGTGTTTCCCCGCTGGACAGTCTAGACCAGAACTGTCCAGTAGACGCAGAGTAAGGGCAGCACTTTCAACCTTACATATTCTGGTTGCCATACCAACAACTTCAGAAAATAGATGATTAAATAGTATATTAATATATTAAAAATATTTCATATATAATCAAAATATAAAATTATCGTCTTCCTTTTTCATATCAAGTCCTTGGAATCCAAGGTGTATGTTCCATTTACAGCATATTTCAGTTCTGACTGGCTGCTATGGCTCGGGCTATGGCGCTATGGCTGGGGCTATGTCTTTTATGGCTGGGGCTATGACGCTATGTCTGCTATGGCTGTGGTTCCTGTGGGGACAGCAACAGGTTTATGATTTTGATCTTAAGCCCTTTGTCTCTTCTTAGTAAGAACCCAGGAGGAGGCCAGCAAGGTCAGCGTCATGGGTGGGTTTACTTTAGGGGAATGGCTGCTCATCTGGGGTTCAAGTGTGTCTTCTCTCTAGACCTGAAATCAGTTCTAATACATATGTAAGCCAGGAAACTGAGTCAGTCAGCAGTGGGGATTCTCATTCCCTTCCTAGGCCTCTTCCTGGGCTGACAGTAGGTAGGATCTTACTTCCTCTTTAAGAACACAAGCCTTGGGTTGGAGAGAAGACTCATTGGTTAAGAACTCTTGCAGCAGGGGCTGGAGAGATGGCTCAGAGGTTAAGAGCACTGCCTGCTCTTCCAAAAGTCCTGAGTTCAATTCCCAGCAACCACATGGTGGCTCACAACCATTTGTAATGGGGTCTGGTGCCCTCTTCTGGCCTGCAGGTATACACACAGACAGAATATTGTATACATAATTAATAAATAAATATTTTTTTAAAAAAAGAACTCTTGCAGCTCTTCCAGAGGACCCTTGCTTGGTTCCCAGCACCCACAGGGCAGCTAACAAACACCTATAAAACTCCAGTTCCAGAACATGCAACATCCTCAACATCCTCTCTCTCTCTCTCTCTCTCTCTCTCTCTCTCTCTGGTTTGTTTTTCAAAACAGGAATTCTGATAGCCCTGGCTGTCCTGGATCTCATTGTGTAGATCAGGCTGGCCTCGAACTCACAGAGATCCCCTACTTCTGCCTCCTGAGTGCTGGGACCAAAGGCGTGCACCACCACTGCCTGGCAAATGTCCTCATCATAACCTCACAGGTGCCAGGCACACATGTGTTGCCCTTACATATACACAGGCAAGCTAATACAAACAAAAACAAATCTTTAAAGAACAATACCAGCCTCTCCTTCCTCTTTCTCTTCTCCAAACAATCTAAAACCAAGGGCACCCAGGTGGAGTTAGGAACTTTGGGGATGGGGAGACACATTTGCAGAGAAATCAAGCTAGGTACAGGTACTAGGAAGATAACCAGAAGACATGGAGAGGACAGGTGTTCTGGAACTCAGAAGAGGAGGGGAGACTAAACCAACTGTCAAAGAATGGAAGCAGGAGGAGGCTGAGAGGAGTGGGCAGAAACTGAAAGAAAGCAAGTAGTGCCGGGTCAGCATCTGTGGGGGGATGCACAGGAGAGATTCACAGGTCAGTATCTGAGGGGGGTGCACAGGAGAGATTCACAGGTCAGTATCTGAGGGGGATGCATAGGAGAAATTCACAGGTCAGCATCTGCTGGGGCGATGCACAGGAGAGATTCACAGGTCAGCATCTGGGTTGATGCACAGGAGAGATTCTCAGGTCAGCATGGGGGATGCACAGGAGAGATTCTCAGGTCAGCATGGGGGATGCACAGGAGAGATTCTCAGGTCAGCATGGGGGATGCACAGGAGAGATTCACAGGTCAGCATCTGGGGGGGTGCACAGGAGAGATTCTCAGGTTAGCATGTGGGGGGGATGCACAGGAGAGAGTCAAAGGTCAGCATCTGGGGGGGGATGCATAGGAGAGATTCAAAGGTCAGCATCTGGGGGGGATGAACAAGAGAGATTGCAGCTCAGCTGACATCTCTTAAAGCCTTTCCCACAGAGAGAGCACACAAACTGACAGGCAGCCCCAAAGCATCAGTAGAGTGAAGTTCAAAGCATAGAAAAAGACTCTCCAGGGAAAGAGGAAACACAAAGTTAGGGGGATGCTCAGCCTGAAGGCTCTCTCTCTCTCACACACACACACAGAAAAAAACAAATGCCAATCAAACAAAGAGAAGACAGGTGCCATTTCAAACACCAGCGAGAATGGTGACAAGTGCATGCCGCTGGTGGTGGCAGACCTCTTTTGAAGTCAGCTTGGCAGTAGAAGGTGAGAGCTATGAATGTTTTCCCCCCATTGCTGTTACCCCACCCAGTGTACTCTGAAGCAAGCAGCTATGGTCAGAAGTCAGGCATGGGGGTAAAATATGTGTATAAGGGTGTTCACCATCAAGCCACTCGTAATACGGAAAATTAGGCAGAATTTGAATCCTACAATTGGAAAACGATGAGGTAGAGTACGGTCTTTCCACTCAGCAGAAAACGACCAAGCAGTTAAAAAGATGTTTATGAATGTAATACAGCGTCCTGGGAGAAGACAGTTCGAGGCCAGCCTGGTTTACAGAGCAGGTTCCAGGACAGACTCTAAAGCTACAGAGAAACCCTGTCTTGAAAAACAACAACAACAACAACAACATCAAAATGAAGTTATGAAATCATCCGTCAGAAAAAGTCTGTTTCTTCAGCTCAGTTCTCATGTCCTAGCACATGGATATGAGCTTCACTCTTTCTTTCTTTCTTTCTTTCTTTCTTTCTTTCTTTCTTTCTTTCTTTCTTTCTTTCTTACTTTCCTTCCTTCCTTCCTTCTTTCGTTTTTTGTTTGTTTGTTTGTTTGTTTAATGGTTTCTCTGTGTATAACCCTGGCTCTCCTGAAACTCACTCTGTAAACCAGCCTGGCCTTGAGTTCACAGAGATCCACCTGCCTCTGCCTTCTGAGTGCTGGGATTAAAGGTGTGCACCACCACAGCCTGGCTGAACTTCACTCTCTTGATGGCAGAAAGCCCACAGCCTGGGAGTGGCCCAGGACTCACCTAGATTCCCTGCCTGGTGCTAGGATGCTCTGATCATAGGCAGGAAATGGAACTTGAGTGTCCCTTCTGCCACTGCTGAGGACAAGGCCATGGCCTGAGCTTCGAGGGACAGGGTAGAGGATTCTCTAGAGGAGGTACTGAGGACCCGTGTCTTGTGTCTGTAGCCGTGGCCACAGGGAGACCAGGGAAGGACTAGGGGACTCACCGAGGAGCTGAGTGGCTAGGAGGGCTACGGTGCTCTGGGGGAAGGGTGGATGGTTGTGGTTGACCACCTGCTGTTTCACATCGCCCTGAAGGTGACAAGAGATGTGTATGAACCATCACTTCACTGTTCCCCACAGGAACTCTACCTGGGCCCCCACCTACAGACGCCATCCGGCCTGAGAAGCCTCGGGTTCCTCCCTGCTCACCCACCTCCTTATGACAGAGAGACGGGGCCTTGAAATAACACATCTTTATTTTCACCATCATTTCCACTTCATTTGCCTATGATTCATTTGTTGTTAAGAGGCATTAAAACCTCCAACCCCCAGCTCCTAGGCACCCACCAGTCTCTGTCCCTTTTTCCTGTGTCCCAGCACTCTCCTCCCCATAATGCCTTGCAACCGCCAACACACCTTCTAGAAGCCCCTCTTCTTACAGATATGGCCTCCGCAGGGGGTTAGGGTGAGGGGGCTGAGGCTAACTCCAGGTTACCTTCACCTACGTCCCTGACCAAAATTCTGGCCTTAACCTTGGTTAAGCTCTGATGGGAAGTTTGGGCTCGGGACTAGTCATGAATGCAAATAGCCCCGGGAAAGATAGAAACAAATTGTCTCCCTCATGTAGACAACCCCCCACCACCAGAGCTGTGCTTTTCCGAGAGTCCCCACCCCCTCACTTTTATCTGACTGGGTTTCCTTCATACCTTAAGGCTTGGACTGGGGTCCCTTCCCCATCATTGTTTCCAACTGGCCCAGAGTACATTTCCACCCTCGCTGTGCAGCCTGCACATGCCGAGGCGGACCGGGGTTGACTCTCACACTGCCTTTTCCCATCTGGTCTTTAGTTTCCTGGACCTTCTCTAGGGGCTATCTAGGTGCACCAGAAGGTAGAAGAGCCAGGGGAGGAAGAGGGTGAGGGGTGAGGAGAGGGTGGGAGTAGGTCGTGTGAGGGGAGCTACTGTGGTTGGGTTATCTGATGTGGGAGCCAGGTGTGCAGCTTCAGGGCTACAGGGTGGGGGAAGAGCAGTCTGAGACAGGCTACGTTGCAGAAGCAACAGCAGCAGTAGCAGCAAGGCAGAGCAGAGAAGACTGGGGGCAACGAGAGCAAGATGCCCTTCTGTCAGACCCCCTGCCATCCTGGTCCTGTCCTGGGTCTCCTAGACACTGGGGTATCCCCTTCCTTCCGGTCTTCTTCACTCCCAGAGAGACAGTTAGCACATTCTCAGTACATGTGGCAGGGGGGGTGGTGGCGATGAAATGTGTGGCAGTGGGGCCAGGGTCTAACCTTATCCTGAATCAGAGCAGTTGGAGACAGTTGCTGAGCTGTCATCTCGGTTGGGGGTTATGGGTGGAGAGGGCTTTGCAGGAGGAGATAATGACGCTCAGATAATAGTGCCCAGGGCTAGATACCCCTCAGCAAGTTCCCCATCGCCAGGTCCTCCAGCCTCTGCAGGGGCTGCCCTGGCTTCACCCTGATTCTGGGACACATGGCGTGGCACTGGGTGTGCCCAGCTTCCTGGCCTGGTTGAGTATCCACTTAGCCCTTGACAAGAGCGTCCTGGAGAGTGGAGCTTGTGAGTGCCAGCTCCTGCCCCCTCCAGCCCTGGTTTGGGGAGAAACTTGTGGGAGGTGGTTGGAAGGAAGACATTACTGGGTAAAGAAGAACATCCCCGGAGGATGAGGGAAACGTCACAATAAAGGCCGACATTTCTCAGGCACTTGTGATGGATCAGGTGCGATCAGAGCTCTTGTTTCACCATCACAGCTCCTTCCTTCAGAGAACAATGTCGCTCCTTACAGAAGTCAGGGAACATGTCCTGAGTGCAGGTGGGGCTGGGTCCCATCCTGCCCCTGGATGCTGTTTCTGCTGCCTTAGACAAAGCCCTACCAGGCACCATGCCACAATCCTTCCTTACGTCATCTTTCTGTCTTTAGAAAGACTCTGTGTTGCCATTCGCAGGTAAGGAAAATTAGGCTCAGACAACCCAAGCCATTTCCCCCAAGGTTATTGGACACTACCAAGATGACCACCTCTTTCATCATCATCATCATCATCATCATCATCATCATCATCTAGTTTTTATGAAACAGGGTCTCACTGTAGCCTTGGCTGGCCTGGACCTCGATACATAGACAGTTTGGCCTGGAACTCACAATGATCCTGCAGCCTGGCAAGTGCTGAGATTTATTTGTGTGGGGGTGGAAGAGGGTTGTGTGTGTTGGGGACGGGGATAGCAGGTAAGCACGCTACAATGCAAGTGTGGCAGAGAACAACCTTTGAGAGTCTGTTCTTGCCTTCTTCCATGTAGGTCCCGGGGACTTACCTCATCAGGCTTGATGGTCATCTCACAGGCCAAGAAAGACCAACCCTTGAAGCCCATGCCCTGATTCACTAATTGTCCTTTCTGCCAAAGACGAGAGGAGGAGGGGGTGAGAAGAGCACAGAGCTCATCTACCTAAGTGGTCCTCATGGCCTGGTACCACATTCAGTGTCCTGTAGGAAGAGCTGTAGTGAGCATTTACCAAGTAAACCAGCAAATAACCATGTGACCAATGACCGCTGATTTTTCCAGGAAAGAACTGTGCAGGTGTTACCTATCAATCTCCTCTAAGATGAGAACATTCCAGCCTGAAGGCGAGCGAGGGCCTTAAGCAGGAAGGTAAACAACAACAACCAAATAGTTTCAGCAAGTCCCTGAAACCGACCAGCTTCACTATGCCCCGCCCTGCCAGAGCAAACAGTACCCAGCTACAAAGAGTACTCTCAGACAAGAAAGGCTATGAGGAAGAGGCCCAAGCACAGAACTGCTTGCATGAGATTTAGACCATCTGAGGCACCCGGCAAGGACACTCTCCGACCTGTTGAGCACCCGCAGGCTACACAGTGTGCTCCAGGTTCCCAGCTTTGGGAGCTGCCACCTATACTGGGGTGGGCTTACATGATGGAGCTGTTTTGGAGTCATTCCTGCTCCTGTAAGTGATCCCTCACCCACACTCCTATAAACCAACTCCAAGCAAGTTGGACTTTGTTGGTGTCTGTACTTTGGTCTGTCGTGGGTTCCCTGTCTGGGGCGAGTAGATGCCTGTGTTGCATCTCCATGGGAGAAGTTTTGTCACATAACAGCAAGAGCCACCAATATCCCGTCTGCCACCCCTTTGTTCTCTGCTCCAGCACCTCAAGCCCTTCCTGTAAACACAGCAGAAAGCAGGGAGTCCCTGAGGGTGGGGTTTCTATCAGAGAGGAAATGGAGTTGGCTTCTCCCTATCTCTCTCTCTCTCTCTCTTTTTTATCATTTCCCCCATCCCCTTTTTATCACCCAGGGCTGATTCAGAATCCACTCTCTTGTGCCTACACGGCTTTTGGGTGGGAGAGGGCTCCGCACTGAAGTCAGCTCGACTGGGCAGGACCAGCTTCTCATGCCTGGCCCAGTTGCTGTCAGTTCTCAGACCTCATCAGGACAGGCTTGCCCGGGGTTCACTCTCAGGATCGCTGGATCTATCCGGTCATGTGAGAAGGCAGTGGGGGAAATGGTGGTCAGGAGCCGACTGAGGGTACCACTTGCCCTGTCAGCTGCCCAGTTGCCACAGGTGTTCACATGGCTGCAAGGATTTTAATTAAATGGGTTTGCGTGAGGGTGGGGTGGGCCTTTGCAGAGTCCTGGGACTGAATATCAGTGGAAAAGGAAGAAGGGAGAACTCTCTCCTCCTCCAAAGCAAAATAAGAACTGTCAAGTTGGTTACTCCCCTCCGGGTTCTGGAGTACTAAAGAGAGCTCTGCCAGGAGCCTCAGGGCTGCCTGGGATTCCCTCCAGCATCTTTTGATCGGCAGTGAGGGCCTCGCAGGCTATACCTTTCTTTCTAGACCTGCTCGAAGGAGATTTGCAGCTTGGGGTTTGATAGTTGATTTTTCCCTTCTTGAGTGCCTTGCATCTCAGATCTGATCTAGTTAGGTATCTGTATAGACCTGGGGAATAATGGCTGGGCCCCGAGAGCATGGACAAGCTCCCCACATTCCTGCAGGGGATCTAATCTTTCCAAACATTCTCTTTACCTGAGAAGCCACCTCTCCTTACCCACTCTTTCCTCACCAGCGCTGTCTTCAGCACTGAACCGAAGAGTTCCCAGCTAATGCACAAAGGCTGGCTTTCAGGGCGGTTGGCTTTCAGGAGGGTTGGCTTTCAGGGGGATTGGCTTTCATGGGGGGTTGGTCTTGGCTCCATCTCCTTCAACACTGACCTAAGTTTTGGAAGATTCAAGGCCCGGAGAAGTGTCACGAGCTTTAGATGGGGCTAGAGAAATAGATTAGTGGTTAAGAACACTTGCTCTTGCAGAGGACCCATGTTTGATTTCTAGGACCCACATGGTGGCTCAGAGTAATTTGTAACTCCAGTCGCAGAGGATCTAATGCCCACATCTGATTTTCCTGGGCACTAGGCAAGCACATGATACACATGGGTACATGCAGACAAAATATGCATACACACAAAAAAATAAGAAATAAAACAGAGAATACTGGATGACAAAAGGAGGAGTCAGAAGATTCAAGCAGCCTAACGTGGGATACATTGTCAGATTGATATGAACATCTGAATGCCGAGTCCTCAATTGGTACAAAACCCAATAAGGCCAAATAGAAAAGGAGAGAAAAACAATGAGGTTTTATAGAGAGGGAGTTGGCGTATGGGTTTTGAAGCCACATGAACTTAAATGTTCAGTTTCCCAAGTTCAAGGGAAGGGTTTGAATTTGCATAAGCATTTCCATTTCATTTTCTTTCGGGGACCCCAGCAAAATGGTTGGTTGGTTGTTTTGAAAAAGTTTCTTGATACAAAGCTCTGGTTGGCCTGGTCCTTGGAATCCTCCTGTCCCTGCCTCTGGAGCACTGGACTTACCAGACCTGTGACACCCTGCTGGCTTCCAGAAAACTCTTTAAACGTGATGATTATTGTGAAAAACAGATCTGCCCAAGGCTTATGGAAGCGAGTGGCACACTGTGCTATGCTCATCCATCCGCATGTTCAGCTGGCTCTATGGAAGCTTTACTTTGTTCCAGTCTGGTAAACATGCTGGAAATACATGCCACGCTTCCTTCTATGGCACGGCGAAAGTGTGATTTTACACAAATGGAGCAACAGGGATGGGAGTACTGATGGTGAGGGGCAGGGATGGGAGGACAGGATGGTGAGGGGCAGGGATGGGAGGACAGGATGGTGAGGGGCAGGGATGGGAGGACAGGATGGTGAGGGGCAGGGATGATCTGGGAAAGCCATGAAGTCTGAGCTGGAGATTTAAGGAGCAAAGGGAATTTGTCTTCTTGGGGAACTATGAGTTCAAAGAACAAGGGGATTCTGTGGGGGGCAGTGTGCAGAAGGAATACAGCAGGGGCCCCAAAGTGTAGTCTGGGGTCTCTGTGAGTCTTGGAGACCCTGCAAAAGCAAATGTTGCAACGCTTTTCATAAGAGCACTACCAAGGCACTATTTACCTTTTTTATTTCTGTTCCCAAATTTACAGTGCCTCCCCTTCCCCCAAAGTGGCTGCCATGATGACCATGATACCATGGTGCCACACCAGGCTGAACACAGAACCCGATAAAGAATGAAGCTGGCTTCTGTTAAGGCCAGCATTAAATAACTTTGAGAAACAGCGTCTTTGTCATTAAAATAGTGCTGCTCAGAAGAAGGCCATTTTAAATAATATTTGCTTAATATTAATGTCTAAGATTCATTTTTTATTATATTTAAAACTTAATAAATATGTACTTTAAAATTTTTCAGTTTTGATTTCTAACATCATAAATATTGCCAGATTTTATTTATTTATTTATTTTTGAAACAGCATCTCATGAAGTTCTCCTTGGTCTCAAACTCTCAATGTAGCTTAGGTTGGCCTTAAACTCTTAATTCTGTTGCTTCCGTCTCATAAGTGCCCCGATTACAGCTATATACCATCATACCTAGCAGCTAGGTATAATTCACATAAGTAAAAGTTCCCAGGGTTCCTTGTTTTTAAGAGGCAAGGGAGTCCTGAGAACAGCCGAGAGCTTCTGGACTGGCAGTCTCATGTGGCGAGCTGGAACCTGTTGGATACAGCAGTGGCTCAAGTTCCAACATCTGGCACAGGGACCCAAGGACCCTGGAGAGATAGAGGTGGGAGTTGCACTGCACCCTGGGATACAAGAGCGAGCGTAAGGACGACAGATCAAATCTGATTCCTGACCCTTGTGCAGTCTCCTCTAAGCACGTGTCCCTGTTCACCTCGGTTATGGGTGTAATCCACACGTCATGAAATCAGGAGATTAAGGGGTACTGGTTCTGGTTTTGGTTCTCCTTCGTTTGTTGGTTTGTGGAGATGAAGTTGTAAAAGAAAAGATATAACTGAAAGAAGTTGGTGGTGGCAGTAACCATAATTCTTTGTATCTCAATTTAGATTCCACCCCTCCAGCCCCGACAATCTGCTTCGGTTGGGTCCAATTTGGCTCATTAAATGACTCACTGCCCCCTGGTGGTCAGATGGCCTAATGACACCTTTTTTAGATCCTGACAATCAGGGAACAGAAGCCCCTAGCAAGAGGCTGAAGAAGAGGCTATAGACAGAAGTCTGGGGACAATCAAGCGACCCAGAAAGAATCAGTGGACAGAGCATGGCAACAGTATCACCTTCTTAGTAAACATTTATTTGACCACCCTGCAGCCCAACTATGACGCTGGCAGGCCTTTCTGATTGATGGCTTTGTGCCAGATACTGTGACGAATTCTTTACACAGGGTGATCTATAGCAACAGTAACCTATCAAGGTGGCTACTGTTACAGCTGCCATTTTATAGAGGAAGAAACCAAGGCTGCAACCTCAGGACAGGGTGTAGTTTCCACCCCTAACTGTTACTCTGGCTTTTGCTGCTAGTCTCCAATGGCCTGTTTTGTGGGCCTGTACTTGGAAACTTCGGAAAGAACACACAATCACCGTGGACAATCCCAGGCTTCTCACCCTCAGCACAGTTGGGGCTCAGAGGCAACAAAATCTGAACCTGGGGAGACCCCTGTTTGAGGTGTCCAGTGTACTGGTGTAGGAGGGAAACACATCAGGTGACTTCAGCAGCAGGACCCCAGGGCCTTGCTGTAGGGTAGTAACTCCCCCTAGTGGTGAGGCTCAAGATGAGCCTCCAGCTGAGATTTCACTGCTGGAAGAGGCTCAAAGAATCACCAGTGGGGTGGGGTGGGATGGGGTGGGGTGGTGGTGTAGGGGGAGTTGAGGAGATGGAGGGATGAAGGTGGGGGGTGTTTCCTTCCCCAGAACTACAAGGAAGCCCTTGAATACTTCTAGCTTCTTCCCAAGCTACAACAGTCCTCTGAAAAAGGTCCTGCCTGGTTTAGATAGAACGAGAAAAAATATGCTGTATTCCTACCAGCCCTTGGCATATCTCAAGGTCACATCAAGTCACCCTTGATTCTGGGGACAGCCGCACCTAATGGCTCTCTAATGTAAAAGTAGAAAATTGGGGGCTGGGGGTGAGGAGATGGGAGCAGTGGAGGGAGGAAGGGAAACCTGCAATTGGGATGTAAAATAAATGAATACACTTAATTAATTAAAAAAACCCCATCTTTCTCAACAGGAGGCCATCCAAAGTCCAGCCCAGCTCCAGGCTCCCCTTGAGCGGTGTTAGGACTTTCATTGGGATTGTTATGCTCAGATCACGAAGTCCTCCCAAAACCAACAAGGAGACTGAGTCCTGTATGTAAAAGCCATGAACCTTTATTCTTACACGAGTTTGTAAACTCGGACTTTCCATGTGTCAATCGTATTAGAGAGATCAGAGAGCCTCGAGTTCAGTTGGGGTTGGGTTTTTATAATAGCAAAGGTGGGGGTGAGGGATTTCTAAGGTTCAGGACCCCTAATTGGCTGACATTTGTCTAGGGGTGTCCTGGTGAAAAGTGATGGATGTGTGCTGGCAGGTGAGCCTATCTACAATGGTTGGAACATTAGGAATTTCCTTTGTATGGTCTGATCCTGGCTGGTGCCTGGATAGTCTAAGTTTGTGACCTTTCTTGGAGCCAGGTATTGTCTTAGGGTAAACTATTGACACTTGGTCTCTGTTGAGCTTGTCATGGCTGGGTCCTGTAGGATTATTTCTCAGTCCAGTTCCTCTGTCTCATGCTATTTCACACAACCCCTCTCCAGCAAAACTCTGGCCTTCAAACTCCATTTTAGGGTCTGCTTCCTTTGAACCGCCCTCACAACACTGTCCAACATATGGCACGTGTGTACAGCCACTCAGAGCATATGACGCATGTGTATGGCCACCCACTACAGAGCATATGACATGCGTATACGGCCACTCAGAGCATATGATGTGTGTGTACGGCCACTCAGAGTATATGACATGTGTATACGGCCACTCAGAACACATGACGTGTGTACGGCCACTCAGAACATATGATGTGTGTATACAGCCACTTAGAACATATGACATGTGTATACAGCCACTCAGAGCATATGATGGTGTATGTGGTGACTCCGAGAAGTTGTCTGCAGCTGTGAGCCCTGCCCCACAACATCCCTTCTCTCATCCTACTAGAAGCATTGAGTTTGAAGTAAGTCCGTGATATAAAGTAAGTTCCAGGCCAGCCTGTGCTATACAGTAAGAGTCTATCTCCAAAACAAAAGCACCAGGGCTGACTGCTTGGGGTAGACCACCCTGTGACGATAAAAATGTTCTGATACACGCTGTCCCTCATGGTAGTTCTGAGGCCGCTGAGCACTGGAAACTCTGGGACCTGGCTTATTCAGTTGCAGAATTGAATGCTTATTTTGGTCTGGCTTTTTTTTTTTTTTTGATAATACCTAGTAGAAGTTTTTTTTTGAGACAGGCTCTCTCTACATGGTCATTGCCATTGCCATTCTGGAACTCTCTCTGTAGACCAGGCTGGCCTTGAACCCACAGAGCTCTGCTTGTTTCTGCCTCTCAAATGCTGGGATTAAAGGTGTGCACCACCATGCTCCACTGTTAATTTGATTTTAGTGATTTTAAATTTAAGAGGTTCAACGGGGCATGGTGACTCATGTCTTTAATCACAGCACTCAGGAGGCAGGGGCAGGTCGATTTCTAAGTTCAAAACCAGTCTGGTCTATAAGGACGGCTAGAGATACACAGAGAAAACCTTTCTTTCTTCCTTCCTTCCTTTCTTTCTTTCTTTCTTTCTTTCTTTCTTTCTTTCTTTCTTTCTTTCTTTCTTTCTTTCTTTTGACAGGATTTCTCTGTACCTTTGGATCCTGTCCTGGAACTAGCTCTTATAGACCAGGTTGGCCTCGAACTCACAGAGATCCACCTGCCTCTGCCTCCCAAATGCTGGGATTAAAGGCGTGTGCCACCACTGCCCAGCTGAGAAAAATCTATCTTGAAAAACCAGTGAATAAATAAAATAAAATAAAAGTAAGTGGTTCAACAGTGAGGTATAGACCAAAAGCTTGGCGTGTAAGAATGCATCACTTTGGTCTGCTTTTTGTGTTTCCTGGATTGAGTGCTAGTCTGGACCATCTCTGAGAACACTGGAGATGTGTGTCGCTCAGTTTCACACTCCCACAGATGGGCCTGCCATAGGTAGCTACGTGTTCCATTCTCTAGGAAAACCCTCCAACCTCTGTCCAGTTCCTCTCTCCGGTTCACTCCACTGGGACATCTTAGCTTGTGGCTTGAGATCTTTTCAGATGTTTCTGTAAATTAAGGTAAATTGTGCCCCAGGTTTCTGAACCCACTTAAAAAAAATATGTGTGTGGGGCTTAGCAGTGCTGTCTGCAGTTCTCAGAGCGGAGTCCTTGGCTGGACATTCTTATTAGCTATGTCTGTCTTCCTCCTCTGGGCCCCTAAGGAGTCATATTGATGCACAGGGGTACTTATAACACTCTGAGGCACTGGCCTAACAGATGTCTCCAGTGTAAGGACTTTCTTTATCAGTAGTCCCTTGGTTTCCTGGTGATGTTCTTTGGCAAGTACCACACCTGACTGCGGCCAACACATTAGGCCAGATGCTTCTTGGGGAGAGAGCACTCTGTGACCCAGCACCTCCAGTTTCACCATCTCTGAATGGAAACCTCCCTCATGTCCTCCCTAGGGTGGCAGCAAGACTACTTATCATCTGTCACAGGGCTTAACTCCGTAGGAGGTGGTAGAACATTACAATTAATTAAAGGCTCCCGAGATGGCTGCCCAGGTCTGAACCTCACCTCTCCCTCACCACCAGTGTAGCTGTGGGCAGCCGACCCCCTCTGCCGTGTGAAGGCAACCTTCATGGGTCCTTATGAAGAACAAACAAGTTGGTTTTCACGAGGCCTTTATTTACAGCGGTGCTTGTCACAGAGGGAGCGCTGCGCAAGCGTGAGCCGTCTGGTACCCTTGGCAAAGCCTTCTCACGGTTTATTTGACAAGACCTTAGAAAACATTTTTTTCCTCTATGGGAATCTCTTTGGAGGCTCTTTAGATGTCTAATGTCCACCAGATTTGTCATTTATGTCCACCATCACTGTTGGCCCGGCTTGGACTCCCGACTTCCCTCCTCGGAGGCAGCAGGAGGATTCTCCTATCTCTGGAAATCTTGCTGCTTTTCCATTTTGGTGTCTGTCTAGTAATACCTTTCAGAAGTGCTATCTCTTTCAATGCCGACCTTCGTGTGTTCAGAATGAACGGACTAGACATGCTTCTCAAACTTTCTTAGTCATTTTGGTTTCCTCCTGCTCCGAGGATCCCTCTGGGCGCTGCCTCAGTGGTGGGTCCTTGGGCTGATTAACTAGCCTGCTCTGGAGGCCCGTAGAGTTTTGTGGAGAGGGCAGGAAAGGAAGAGGACAGAGGAGGAGGTTTTCCAAAGATCGACACGTGTTATTGACAAGACAAGAGTAGCACACAGGGCTGAAGTGGAGAGTTCAAAAGCCAGGCCTTTGCACGGGTGGGTGGGTTATTATCCGGGGGAAGAAGGAAGTCCCAGATGTAGGTTTGCTCTAAAATCCAGGGCTTCCTCAAATCCTGGGCCATCTACCAGAGCAGTGGAAACAGGCTCAATATAAAACAGCCCAGGGCCATAAGTTCAGTTTCTCCAGGCCTGGGGATGTTTCTGAGTATAAAAGCCCCAGTAAAGCATGTTCTTCTCTAATGGCAGGTTCTTGTTATAAAGGCGCTGAAGTACTTAGCAATTTCCAGACTTTCCCTCCCATTGAACAGCGAGCTGGATCGGTGTGTTCTACAGCTAAAATCAAAAGTCTCTCTGTAGTTTTTTAAGCAGTAACGATCAATCATCAATGTATAATATTTTCACACACACACACACACATACACACACACACACACACACACACACACACACTCTGCTGATTCAGGTGCTACCACCTTACCTCAGTGGTAGGACACAGTCTAAATGGGGTCTAATTCTGAAAACAACCCTGATCTAAGAAATTTAAAATGAAACCTTCTGTATGCCGTTCTGCAATATGGGAATGTGGCCCCAGATGCTTTCCACTTGAATTCTGGGACACGCAGTGCAAGGTGGATACTAATGGTTCTTGCAGTGTTAAATCTGTCTTGTCCCAGGGTTTCCGGGGAATACAAAAAATGTAACTATGTTCCCACTGACCTTAGCATTGTATTGCTGCTTTCAATGTGGCTGTGTTTCCTAAATCAACATTTACCTAAGGACCTTCTATGAGTCCCCCTATGAGAACCTCTTCTGTATGGGTCCCACACACCTACAACCCATGATCAGAAAGGGGTGTACTTGGGGTGAGCAAGATCAGGGCTTCAAGCTCCTGGGCTGGGCTGCTACAGAGAAGTGGAGTTTAAAGATGTGCACCTAGCCCATCGCCTGTCTGTTTCATAAGCCTCCCTTGACATTGGGTGGTGGGTGGGAATCAGGGAACTGGTCCCATATCTTTGCACTCCACACACTCTGATCACTCCTCTCTATCTCCGGAGGTGAGGAGTGCTCCTGTCTGGTTTTCTCTCTGGATAGCAGGCTTGGAGCGCCACTCGGGCAGCTCTTGGCTTTCTCCCATCTCCTTCTAACAGGAAGAAAAGGTAGCTCCCCTAGGCAAGTGAGCGGAGACATTGCTGCTCCAATGGGGGTGACGGGGAAGCTGAGATGACTTCTGGAACATTCTTGGTGAGCTCCTGGGAAGCCAGAGAAAAAGGGGGCTTTTCTAGGTAGGTGGTAAGGCACTGGCAGGGTAAGGGGTGAAGACAGGACTGGGGAGTTTCTGAAAGTTGGGGACATATGGTCTTGACACATGTGTAGGTGAGAGGAGTGGTCCCAATATCTCCAGGCTGAGGGACCCTCAGCTTGATGACAAGGACGGGGGGGGGGGTCTCATTCATTGTCCTGTGCGAAGAACAGGCTGGCTCTGTTCTTCTTTACTTGGCCCGTGTCCCATCCCCTGGGGCCTATCCTTAGGTGCTCTCTAGGTCAGTGGTTCTAGGATGGGGAAGAAGCCCCCTGGTGCAGAGTTGCTGGCCCCCGGGAATTCCCATGGCAAAATCTCAAATGTGGGAACTCTGGAGCTAGGTGAGTACTCATTGGTTAGTGTGGTAGTGTATTTGGTCATCTTGGCAGTGAACAAGTCCATGAGTATAGTGGCAGAGGAAGGGGGCCCCACATTGGGCCCTGGGATGGAATAGCACACACTGGCGGCAGGATGAGATGGGATGCAGGAGATTGTGGGTAGGTGGGTACCCTTTTTTGGCAGGGGTAGGGAATTTCCCACTAGGCTCTGGGTGGGTGGGGCCAGAGTCGGGGGAGATACAGGTACCTGTCCCTGAGACATGAGCACATTTCTCCTGCCTGCCTCCCTTGGCACAAGCAGTAGCCTGTTATAATGGGAGCATCCCCAGGCAGGGCCCTGCCTTCGTCCTCTGCCCTCTATGCCCGCTTGAGTTTCTTTGTCAAATGAGTAGCAGTCTCTCCTTAACTGAAGTCTCAAGGGACAGGGCCAACCTGTGGTGTGCAGGAAAGGGAGACAGGCTGGGCAGGGGAAAGGATGGGCCAGACAGACGTGGGCAATGGCAGAGGAAGGACTGAACTCCAGAAGGGGGCAGGAGACACAGCTGGACTGCAACCTGCCCAGAGCCTGGACACGGGGCCCTGGAGGAGCGGCCCCACCCAGGCACCACTGCAGGCTACCCTGGTCAGGAGATCTCATTGCCAAACACCTCCAGCACAAGGGGTGTGAGCTTCATGCTATTCTCAGGCTGGAAGGAGATGGAGCGATACTGTTTGGAGTGTTCCTCGTTGAGGCTTCTCAGGTCAGCCAACTTCTGGATCATTTTAGCGTAGAGCTGGTGGCTGCCTGGCGGTGGGTGGCGGCAGCGGATATAGGTCTGCAGCGTGTTGGATAGACGGTCCTGAATAGCTTCAACCAGCTTGGCGTCTTGTACCCCAGGTCGGTCTGTGTCACAGGGGATGGAGGAAGACACAGGGGCACTCAGCTGTGTTCCTTGCTCCTCACTTACACAGCCAACCATCCAGACAGATACCCATGTCAGTGTTCCCCCCATGACATCCCACTATATTTGAGACCAAGTCCTTCCATGGGCTCCTCTGGTCCTGCCCCACATCACCTCACTCCTTCTGTCTCTAGGTTCAGTCTTTGGTATTCAGATCTTCCACACTGGCATCCTCCCTCTGCCTGGAAATCAGCTCTCCACTCTGCCTGCCTGACTGCTCGTCAGGGCACAGACTCAAAGCCCTTCCTGAAGAAGGCTGTGCTGATACCCCTTACCTCGCCTCTCCAGATCTCCCTCAGGATCTCTCTTGTAGTATCGCATCATCTTCATATTCAAAACTCTCATCATAATGAAAATGAGTAGATACTAGCATTCATTTCCCCGCTAACCTTGTTGAGGGAAAAGTCTATCCTGTTTGCTACGATGCCCTGATCCTTGCCTAGTGCCTAGCCATAGTAAGTGCTCAGGAAATCATTACTGAGCATGTGAATGAGTGAGTACATGCCAGCTGGGCATCAGGAGGGAAACCTATGCCTATTCCCTGGACCTTCAGCCTGGGAAGTATTCCTGGACACAGGTCACTAGTTTTCCCCTGTGCACACGTGGTCCAGGCTGAGCCAGCACTGTATTCCTTCGACTTTATTACCAATATAACATCTCTAAAACCACAACAACTCCCTTCTTAGTCTTTTCCCACCTTGGGTCACGGCCCACAGCCTCCAAAGTCAACTCAAGCAGAAGCATCCATTGCTCCACAAGGGTTTGTTCCCTGCCTCCAAAGAACCTCGGGTGACAGGAAAGTTCATCCCAGTTCAGACAAGAACAGAACCTGAGTACTGGCAACACCCAAGCCCTATGTGTGGCCTGTGGAACCCTGTTCATCTGGTTCCTCAAAGTCCTCTGAATCACCCTGGCCTCCATGGGATAAAGTCACGTGTGTTGAACGACCCCTCCACATGCCATATGGGCTATGCAAACCCAGCAAAGTGAGCGTTTCCTTATTTGCCTTTCTTGTTCCCTGCTCTCTCAGACTGCCCCACTGACTCTGAGCAGGGCTTTTACCACATGACCATCCCCACTATGCCCCAAGTCTCTCGGTGCCTCCCTGCTCAGCTCCATACCTGGGGAGACAATGCAAATGGCCATGAGCAGGACGTGTTCCTCCTCGTGTAAGTTCAGCTTCTTCAGCCCCACCTGGAACTTTATGAGGGGCTCAATCAGCTCCAGGGTGTGCCCAGCTGTGTGAGAGAGAGAGAGCAAGCAGCCAGCGTGAGAGCAGAAGCATCCACCCTGCCCGTCTTTCCCTGCTGTTGCCCGCTCTTCTTCCAGGTGCCTGGTCACAACCCCAAGCGTTCAGAGACTATAGAGTCAGAGTCTGGGAACTGGGGAAAATAGAGGAGTCTAACCGCACCTTTGGTGACGTCAGTGATATCATACTTGTAGTCCTGGGTGCCACAGTCCCATGTCATGTCATCCATGCTGAAAGACTGGTTGGAGCGTAACATGATAACCTCAATGGCGCTTGACTTGAGCAGTACAATCTGGTCGTCAGAGGTGAGATCCCTGTTGGGGAAGGTGGGAAGGGAGAAGTCAGGCAACCAGTAAAAATCTGCAGGTCACAGGCACCTGTTTGGACAGGGATACCCTGGAAGGTGAAAGAGGGTGTCTGGGAGGCGAGAAGAGACCAAGGCTTTCCCAGTAGCTCAGTGACCGACGGCAGAGGCTACTATGGTCAGGAGGAAGGGACAGCCAAAGAAAGCTCCCTGTGTTGTGGTATGTAACACAGGTTTGCAGAAGGCATTGCATTTCCTTCCCAGTTGTCCATCTCTGTACCAAGCTTAGCCACCTCTGTTCCCAAGACACATGTTGAGCCGTGACTTTATTCTTGTTCTCACTAGGACAGCTCTGACTCAGAACGCCATTGTTTTTGTTCTTGGTCTGTGTGTCTGTGGTGACCAGAGGTTGATGTCCAATGTCTTTTATTGAATGCTGTGTCTGGAGATCAGATCACTTGCTGTTTCAGATTGACTGCCTGGCTAGTGAGCCATAGGTATCCACTTGCCTCCCTTCCCTAGCACTGGGGTTACAGATGCATACTGCACATCTGGCTTTCACGTGCATGTTGAGGATCCGAACTCAGGTCCTTAAGCTTGCGTAGCAGGCACCTGATCTCCTGAGCCATCTCCTTTGCTGTGGTGGTTTGAATGAGAATGGCCTTCATAGGCTCATATATTTGAATGCTTAGTTACTGAAGAGTGGAGTTGTTTGGGAAGGATTAGGGAGTTTGACCTTGCTGGAGTAAGTGTGCTCATATTGGAGGAAGTGTGTCACTGAGGGTGGGTGAGCTTTGAGGTTTAAAGAGCCCAAACCAGGCTCAGTGGTCCTCTCTCTGCCTGCTGTGGATCAGCATACAAAGCTCTCAATTACTGCTGCAGCCATACCTGTCTGCTTCCTGCCATAGTGATCATATAAGCAAGGCCCCAGTTAAAATGCAAGTGTCACATTGGTCATTGAGTCTCTTCACAGCAATAGAGCACTAAGACAATGGCTCTCTCCATGGTTTGTGCAAGGGCCTCCTACTAGAATCCCAGAGTCTCACGTCTCTCATTCGACTTTCCCATTGCTGCTACAGGACAATGACATTGTTGTGCACGAGATCCTCCCTAGGATCAAGCCCAGACTCCACAGTTTGGCTCCGCTTTCCAGGCCTCTTTCCCATTACAAATGCCACCACCTCTCCATTCTTGCAACACGACACCACTCTGCATTCAATTGCTATGCTCTCCTACACAGCATGCCTTTGAGGATGCACGGTTTCAGCTAGGAGCAACTCTTCTTTTCAATTTTTTTTAAATTGCGTTAATTTATCTTGTGTGCATGAGCCACAGTGCATGGGTGGAGGTCAAAAAGGGTAACTTCAGAAAGTGTCTACTCTCCTTCTACCAAGTGGGTCCCATGGATAGAACTTGGCAGCAAGAGCCTCTGCCTTTTGAATCATCTCTCCAGGTTCAGAAACACCTCCTTTAAGGTTCCATCACACCTTTCTGGTCTCAAAACCAAGTGTGATCTCGCATGGAGTCTGGCGGAATCAGCAGAGCGGGTTCTTTCTCTGTCACCAGTGCATACTGATGGTGCTCACTTTCCCCTTTCCCTTCATGTGCTTGCCTCTGCCTGTGCTAGTTTTGTGTTCTGGACTCCGGGGTTCTCCGTAGCCCAGGCTGGCATTCTCTCTGCCTCCTGAGAGCTGGAATTACCACTCCCAGCTCTAAGCTTTGTTTATACTTGAGAGCCAACACCATCTCTTAATTGCGCTATTGTTTCCCACAGAATCATCACTGAACCTTGAGTACAAGAAGATCAATAAACACGTTGATGTGACAGGAGGCCAACCATTGCAGGCTTCTGAGTCAAGAACTGGGCTTGTCTGAGCAGCGGCAGAGAAAGACAGTTGATAGGCCAACTCACTCCTGGCTTTCCCTGCTTTCTTTTCCTGACTGTCTAGACGCCTCTGTAGGAGTCTTCTGTAGACAGGCTAAAATGCTTTCTGCAGCACTCTAGTGTGTAAGTGCAGGAAACGGACAATAGATGAAGGGAAGTGGAAGGCTTCCACGGTTAGGCGGCAGGCCAAGGAGCAGGACTGAGAAATCCCAGAAGCACTCTAGCTGGGAGTTCCCACTGGAGACTGCGTGGCCAGCTCCGCTCCAGCACGCTTGATGAATGGTGGTGGCATGGCGGCTGCAGATTTCCCAAGAGCCGAGCTCACAGCCTCTGGATCCAGCTGTGAGGGTCCAGCTTCTACACCAATAGCCTCTTCTTCTATTGAGCTATAACCAATAGGGCCATATTCTTGTGCAATGTCCTAATGGCACACAGAACCAGCAGACTTCTCTATTAGCTGTGAGGACCCCTAACCAGAGCTAACTGAATGCTTTTATTTTAAATTTTATTTATTATTGTTTATTATTATTATTATTATTATTATTGCGTGGCGGTGCATGTGTGATATTACATACTTGTGGAGGCCAGGGAAGAATTCTGGAGAATCAGTTTTCTCTCCTCTTCCTCTACCATGAATTCTGGGAAATTTGAACTCGGGACATCAGGCTCAGGCTGCCAAGCACTTTCAGCTACTGAGCCATCTCACCAGTCCTGGTTTTTTGCTTTTTTAAAGGGAACTACTGTGTCCTTCTTTTGTCCTTTTAATCTCCGACAAATAGATTAACAACATGGTATCTAACTGCTCCTAAGTATAAATACTCAATGCATGTCAAAAAAGCAAAAACTAACCAGGTGTAGTGATTTATGTCTGTGATAACATTTAGCAGACTGTAGCTGGGGAGATTATTGTGAGTTTGAGTCCAGCCTGGGCTACATAGTAAGTTCCCGACCTCCCTGAGCTTCAAAGTGAGAACCAGTGTCAGAAACAAACAATCAAATGCTAACACCGCCTCCATCTGAGATTTAGCTCACTATTAAATCTTTGGAAATTACAGAAAAAGAATAAGAGAAAATAAAAATTCTTTAAAAATAAGAAGAAAAGAAACCCCAGCTTAGTTCTCAGTAGGCTGCGTCATGCTGCACCCCAGCAATATACAAGGCGTCTGGTCACTTCTCACTCTGACAATTCCCTGTGTCTGTGAGGGAGGTCTGTGCTCAGAACAGGTGTCTGGAGGTGAGCAGGCATGCCTGCTGTTTTGAGGATCGGTGTTTACTGTGGTCCAGACGTCCACCTGCCCTGAGGAAAGCTACGAAGGGCCCACACTCTACCCATAACAGAGAAATGCGCAGCGTTCTGAGATCGTTCCCAGGAAACTGAGAAGGGGGGTTGTTCTGCTAAAGTGAGTACCAGCCCAGGGCCTGGCCACGTGTCATCTCTCCCAGCCTAGTCAGTCACTATTCACATCTGTGATCACTCTAGGCACCCGAGGTGTGCCTTGGAACTAAGCTGCTGTCTGGCAGCCCCTCCCTGCCTGTCTTCCCACGGTGTCTCCAGCAGGTTTCCAGCAGAGTTCTTATCTCTGGGCAGCCTTTGCTTACATGCTTATCTCTTCTATCAGACACCGAGTCCCTGGGGGCTAGAGATGGTGTCCTAATCAACTTCCAACCCTCACAGTTTAGACAAGGAAGCTGCTGGGTGGAAAGATACCTGGCTGTGCTGGAGAGGGTGAAGGGAGCCTCTAGGGTCTGTCTGTGACTGGAGGGCCCTGGAAATGGAAGAGACAGCAGGGCTGCAGGCAGTTAGCTCCTGAAGCTGGGTTTGGGCGGCTGTGGCCTTGTAGCCTCTTCACTGGGTACCGCAGCCTGTGTGTGCTTAGCCCTGGTAGCCACCACTGCTCCCGGCAATTTAGAAGCTGCTCCTGACCCTACCTCCTCCAGGTACTTCTGCAGTGCAGAGAGGTTTGTGGGTGAGCTGCAGCAGAGGAGGGAGAGGAGGTAGAAGGAGGGAGCAGAGCCAACGGATCACTGTTGTGCTGTGCACGCCCAGAAGAGCCCAGGAACTGCCGCCTTGGGCTGGTTCGGTGCCCATGCTGGAGTCTCATCCCAACCCTGGTCCCCTCACCCACACAGACATCTCATCTTGCCTTCCCCACCTGTCTCCCTCGCCTTCGGGCAGCAAGATCAAAGCTGCCAGGGACACAACTACTGTTCTCAGGAAAACACAGCCCCTTGGTGTGGAAATCACAAACCCAGAGAGCTACTGGGCTAGCTCCCATCCAGGTACAGCACCACTTCTGCCTAATCAGGGTATCCATATTAGCATACTTTCAGAGCTCTGGCAAAGGCCTGGCCCATTTTTCTTATAAAACAATCTGCTGCCTGGCAGTGCTGGTGCACGCCTTTAATCCCAACACTCGGGAGGCAGAGGTAGGCAGATCTTTGTGAGTTCAAGGCCAGCCTGATCTACAAGAGCTAGTTCCAAGACAGGCTCGAAAGCTACAGAACCATGTCTCGAAAAACCCCCCAAAAAACCAAAACAAAAACAAAAAAAAGAAAGAAAGAAAGAAAAAAAAAAAAAAAAAAAAAAAAAAAAAAAAAAACCCAAAAACCAACCAAAAAAAAAAAAAACAAAAACAAAAAAAAACACCAAAAAAAAAAAAAAAAAAAAACCAAAACCAATCTGCTGAGCTGTCACAGGCCATGCTGAAGAAAGAAGAGCAGACCTGAGGGTGTTCATCATCAACGTAACCCATTTTGCAGCAATACCTGGGTGGTTCTCGCGTCTGCCTATGCGTATCTCACTTTAGCCATGACTACAGGGCTAGGCTAGTGAATCCTGTGGGGAAATGGAGCCCGAAAGGAAAGGAAAGGAGAAGATCATCTCTGCCTTGGAGAGAGAAATGGAGGAGAGAGTAATAATAAGAGCTAAATAATAAATAATAAGATATAAGGGCGGGGGACAGAAGCTGGGGTACTCAAGAGAGGGGAGTATTAGGTGGTCTCAATGCATGATGGTTTTCTATGCATTCAATGAATGTTGCCTCTGCCTCCTCCAAACACCAAACTTGAGCACATAGAGGGGGCTCAGGGGCCGCCTGTTCAACCCTGCCCCTACCAGAGTGAGGAAAACGAGATTGCTTCTCAGATTCAGGTGGAAGCCAGCTGCTGCCAGGACTTCGGTTCCTTGGGGTGTTTCGTTTTGTCTTGTTTCTAGTTGTTTACACAAAACAAGACTTTGGAAGGCGTGGAGCTACCAAACAGCAGTATGTAGCACGGTAGAAGGAGTTGGAACTTGTACTAAACAAAATATGTTGCCAGTTCCACGGCCAGACTCTGAGGGTGAAGCAGGCCTCATTCCATACAGGAGACAGGTGTGCCCACCTGGCTGACAGAAAAGACCCTGGCCCTCTCAGCCACAGCTGAGGGTGCAGCGCGGTGGGGCGGGGAGGGGGTTCTCAACAGAGCCTGTTCTGTTGCTCTTCTACATGTTAGCCACACTGACTCCATCAGAGCTGGTGAGAGCTACAGGGCAACACACAGGCAGCTGTCTCCCCGCAGAAACCAACCGGGAGGTGCTGCGTTAGCTCCGTGGACTACCCCTGTTGAGAGGATCGTGTGGAATTTCGACAATAACTAATTGCTTTCCTTCACAGGGAAAGATTGACAAATCCACGAGAAACACCTCATGTTAGCTTCTGTCCAAAGGCGGCCAATGTTAAAGTCACTTGCAGCTCCCAGGACTCAGCACCGGACCCTAGTTCAGCACCTGGAAGCAGTCTGGCCTCAGTTATTGCAAGCATGGGAAGGGATGACAACATTGATTTGTGCTGACTGACTTCTTCCTATTTCTTGACCATGTTATATACAGGTTTTATGGAAATGTACCCAGTGAACTTTTGGAAACAATGAAGAGATTGAATATTCATAAATACAGATCTAATCATATATATATATATATGTGTGTGTGTGTGTGTGTGTGTGTATACATGTATACACACACACACACACATATATAGAGTGACAATACTGTATTATTTTAAGAATATTTATGGTGTGGTGGCACATGCCTTTAATCCCAGTACTTGGGAGGAAGATGCAGGCAGATCTCTGTGCGTTCAAGGCCAGCCTGGTCTACAAAGTTAGTTACAGGATATCTAGGGCTGTTACACAGAGAAACCCTGTCTCAAAAAAACAAAACAAAAAAGAATATTTAATACTGCATGGATATTCAGATATAAGTATTATACATGCCTATATATATACACACGCACACACACACGTTGTGTATGTGTGTGCATGTTCAAATGTGTACAGATGTATGAGCCAGCATGTGTGTGGAGGCTAGAGATTGGCAATGGGCAACCTGATTGATCTCTCATTGCTTTATAGATTGAGGCAAGGTCTCCCTGAGTCCTAGAGCTGGCTGATGTGACTAGTCTAGGTAGCCAACTTGCCCTGGGGATCCCCTCTCCCTCTAAAAGCCGGGGTTACAGGACTACTAGTTATGCTAGCCTGAATTTTTTTTACCTTTATTTTTATTTTATATGTATGGGTGCTTTGCCTGTATGTCTGCATAGCATATGGATGCAGTACTTGTGTAGGCCAGAAGAGGGTATTAGATGCCCTGAAACTGGAGTTACAGACAACTGTGGGCTACCATGTAGATACTGGGAATAGACTTGGGTCCTATGGAAGAACAGCCAGTGCTTTTAACTGCTGAGCCAGCTCTCCGGTCCTTGGATTTCCTATGTGAGTACTAAGGATCTGAACTCTGCTCTTCACGCTTGTACAAGTGCTCTTAACCCCTGAGCTATCTCCCCAATTCCACATGTAATTATTGTTAAAATAAATTTGACATGAGTGAGCAAAATCTGTATGAAGGAGTCTATAAGGCAGGACGCTTACTCTAGCAGAACTCTCTGTCTCCACCTATTTGGTCATGTATGCCAGTGAACCTGTCTCCAGTTTTCTAGGATTCCTGGATTATTTCACAAGTCCGGAAGTCCTGACGTCGTCCTCACTGTCACTTCATCCTGGCCTCGGAACTGGATATGCAGGAACCTTCTAGGCTGAATCTAAAGGGTTCATGTGAGGACTAGTTTCGAGCCAGCAGGGCTCTAGTGGGAGCCAGCGGTATGGAACTAGATCACCTTGGCCTGCTTCTGACACCCTTAAAGGATCCTAGCTGGTCGCAAAAGCTGGGTGGGATGTCATCTCATCATCCAGAAAGCGAGCAGTGGAGTTGCTCTCAGAACTGTGTCTCCACGCAATGCTGGGGGGGCTACATGTGCTAAAGGACTGGCCTGCCCTGGTCCTGAGGTCCTGCGGGGATGGGGGCAGGCATTCTGGGATGGGGGAAGCAGTAGAAGATGGCCGGGTATCATCTAGTTCCACCCAGAATTCTGACAGCTTCCCACACATTGCAAGAACTTCTTACTTGAATCCGGGGATCATCTTGGCAAAGCCGATGACCTTTTGGATGCTGTAGCTGACCAGGTCTGCCAGGTGGGGCAGCATGGAGAGCTGCGAGAGATCCAGGCTCACGGAAGGGTCGACAGAGTCCTCTTCATTCAGATCCAGGTTGGAAAAGTTGGACGGTTCCATCATGTCTGGGGGAGATGATGAAAAAGAGGGAGCTACTTAAGGACACCCCAGCCAGGTGTTTCTGTGAGGAACTCCTTGCATGACCCCATCGTAACTGCCTTTCCTAGGGTTGCTCTTCCTTCCTAGGCTCTCTTTGGGTCTCCCCCCATCTCTTATTTCAGTGTTTTGAGACAGTAAATGAAAGAAGCCAGAGACACTCGAGAAGTGGGGGAGTCCTTCTTAGCTATGATTTTGCAAAGCATGAAGTCTTCCTAAGAACTCAATTAAAACCCTAGGGCAAAAACTCACTTCCTCAACCCATGGGGCAAAAAGCTCGTGTCTGTTATGATCAAGGAATTACAAGGTAGAGAATATTTACATTTTCCAACTCTACGTTGGAGACAAACATAAAGTCGATGCTAGTATTTGTAAAGTCTGAAGCATTGAGGACGCTCTTATGCAGCGATGGGTGCAGCAGGACAGGTGAGGTTGTGCGGGGAATCTAAACTATCTGAAACTAGGAGCGAAAAGCCTTCAGTTGCCGAGTGTGGTCATGTGTACCTGTAATACCAGCTCTCAAGAGGTGGAGACAAGAGGATGGACAAATAGGGTCTCACTATGTAGCTCTGGCTGGCCTGGAACTCACCACCTGCCTCTGCCTCTAGCACCTGAGTAGAGCGATTAAGGGTGTCTTCCCCGCCCAAGAGAGAGAGAGAGAGAGAGAGAGCTTATCATGTATGTAGTGATCCCACTTGCATGTATTCATTATAAGAAAAAATTGGAATAAGTATAAATATTTTTACCCAGGAGAAAAACTAAAAAAATAGGAACCAATGCAGATATCTAGTAGTTGGAGATTTTTGATATGTTATATGTCATTATATTTCAGGACACTATTTCGTCTTTAAAAACTTTAGTCTTAAGTTTTTATAATTTTATTATTCGTGGGTGGTGGTGTGTGCATGTGTGTGTGTGTGTGTGTGCGCGCGCACACACACACACACACTACAGTTGCATGCAGAGGTTAGACAACAATTTGTGGAGTTGTCTCCTTCCATTTTTACATGAGTTCCAGGGGTTAAACTCAGGCTGTGGGCATAGCAAGTGGTTTGCCCAGAGTCACTCTGTGGTCCTCAAGCCATCGTCCTGATACATATTGAATGATATCTAGAAATTTTAGACGTGTTTATCCTATTTAACTTGTATGACTGTTTTGCCTGTGTGTATGTATGTGTGCCACATGCATGCCTGGTGCCTGAGGAGACCGGAAGAGGACACTGGAGCCCCTGGAAGTGGAGTTGTGGACAGCTGTGAGCACCATGTGGGTGCTGGAAACCAAACTTGGGTTCTCTGCAAGAGCAACTGGTGTTCTGACCGGAGCCAGCTTTCCAGTCTCCACAATGTACGGCTAAGAGAAGAGAACAAAGCATCAGGCTACATCACCAAGTTCCACTTCCGAAGGGAATTAGAAAGACATGGCCAGGTGTGAAGTCTCTTCCTTTGAGCAGCAGGGGCGAAGATCATGCTATGCGAACAAATGTACTCATCTCCATTTTCTAAGTATCGATGCTGAATGTGTGTGACTTTTGTATAGTAACTTTTAAATGGCCTCATTTTACCTTTCTGAATTTGTAAATATACTATACTGAACATACCACTGGTAGGTGTAAGGACCTTGGAGCAATGAACTTATGAAAAGTCTAAAATCACCAGCACCCAGGAGGCAGAGGCAGGTGATTTTCTCTGAGTTCCAGGCCAGCCTGGTCTACATAGTAAGCTCCAAGACAGCCAATGTTACATAGTAAGACCCTGCCTCAAAATAAAATAATAAAAAAACTACCTAAAGGACATAAATGATTATTAAAAGCTGAAGTATTTCTTGTCCCTAATTAGGACAGTGACTATGTTGTCAGATGGAACACAGAATGAGTATTTGGGGTGGGCGTGGGGAAATCCCAATGGGGGGAGGGGAGGGAGTGCCAGTCACAAGTCATGCCCAGTGCTTTTCTCCCAAGTCTGACCACCTCTCTCCTTTCACTTCCGGTGGGTAGGCACTGTCCATGCTGTTATCTCAGAGCACTCGGCACTAGCACCCCGTCTCAGTCTGTGCACAGGGGTGTGGAAGAGTCTGGAGCTCTCGTGTCCGAAGGCTAGAGTTACCCAGGAAGTGTGTGCACGTGGTGGTGGGGGTTCCATCCCCACCTTCTTCCAGGCCCCGAGAGGAGGACACCAGAACTGGGTGAGAGATAGAGGCAGAGAGGACAGGGCACCATGAGGTAGGGACCGATGGGGCAGGAATGTATATGAGAGCCCAAAGAGAGAAGTACAGCATCCCAGACTCTGAGGAGTTGAAGGCCACTGGTTGTCCGAGGTCACAATGCTCGGTTCCCCCAGTGCTCCGGCTAGGGCCCTTCCCGCATCATAGCTCATCTTCCTACATCAATTCTACCTTTCAAAGAGTCAAGGACCAAAATATTGGGTAGTGACCTCCGGGTCATTCCAGGGAGGAAGTCAAGGATAGAGCTTGGCTCAGAGGCTGAGCTTGGACCTAGATTTGTACAGCTAGAACCCCAGCTTGGCTCTTCCCAACATGCATCTTGCACAAGACAGCCAGCCCTCTTTCTGCGAAAGAAGGGCTGTGTCCCACCCACCGTATGCAAATGGAAGATTTCTGTCCCTCCCCCCTAAGGACCACGAGGTGGATGCTTTCCCCCAGTTTGCTTGGTGGAAGGGCTTCTTACCTAGTGAGGTAGTGTACAAATCGGAGCTGGAGGAGGAGGAGGACACCCCGGAGAAGCTGAATGTGGGCCTTTCAGGATAGCTCTCTTCACTCCCATTCGCACGAACTGGAGGCTGGAAGGCAAAGATGAATTCTCAGAGGTCCCTATTTGGGGGTCACTCTCCTGCCTCTGAGAGCATGATCTCCATCTTTTCCCAGCTCCCTGGCCCCCCATTCCTGCTCCCCACGCCTTGGCTGTATCTGAATCTCCACTACCCCGGCTCAAGCCCCGGACCAGTGGACGTACCCGGAAATCCTTGAAGTAAGCGTAGGTGGGGTCATAGGTCTTGTGGTGGGCATCCAGCAGGATGGCTATGATGCGCTGCTGTTCCTCAGATAACTTCGGCCTCAGACTGTCCTTCAAGGCTTCTTCCTCTTTTCTCTTCATTATCATCTCCCGTTTACGCTGCACCTCCTCATCTGTTAGGATGACTGTGGGGGCGAGAAAAGGAACCCAAGGGATGGCCCAAAATTCCTCCTGGAACTCTTCCTCCACAGCTAAGGAGCTGGCATGGGAGGGGCTGGTCCATGGGACTCAACCATCATGTTAGCTCCAATGCCACGACGTGGAGGAAACTGGATTTTCTACGGTGAAAAGGCAGAGGCACGTGGGAGGAGTGGAGGTTTGTCTGGCAACGGGAAGTCCATATTCTCAAGGACAAGATGTGGGACCTTGGGAAAATGGCAGACTCCCTGGCTTCCTAAAAAATGAGCGGTTTGAAGCATGTGGTCTCGAGAGCACCACCCACTCCAAGCTACCTGCTTTGAGAGCTGGATGTGACTGGCACAGTTACACGCTAGTCCTTGCTCATGCCCCACACTCCATGGCTGTGTGGGCCTTTCCTTTCCTGCTGCGTGGAAGCTAGTGAATGCTGAGAAGAACCCCTTGAAGAGGCCATTTGCGTATTCTCATTTCCTGACGTGGAGCTCAGCTGCCCGCTCCACTCTAAACAACACGAGAGTCTGATCTTTTGCCCCTCTGCATAACAACATCTCGGTCTTTGAATCCGGTCACACTTGGGACTTCTGCTCAAGGAATGCTTGGAAATCCCTGAAGACTGGAACCTGATTGCTGGGGCCTGGGGCGCTTCTTCCAGTTGGCAGTGGATGACTGGTCATGGGAGATACTTTGTCACCTGCAGGCTGGTATAGGGGCATCTGCAGTGACCCCTGCACGCTGTGTTGGGGCAGCTGCCTGCAAGGACAGGTTGGGAGCAGGGATGCCTGGCACAGCAGCCGGGCAAACAGACTCCCTGGCCAGGGCTTGCAGAGCCCTGATGGTAGGAGTGGGCACTAGGGCCTCAGCCTGTACCTACTTGCTCTGTGCTCAAGCTGCCAGGGCTGCCAGGGCATCTGCCCACAGAAGTGTGGGGTTTCACAAGAGCTGGGGAAGGAACCAGAACCAGAGAGTAAATGGGTTCTGGGCTTCGAGAGAAGTCCATTGACCTGAGCCTGTTGTGAAGGGAAGGGATGAGAGAAGTCAGTGGGGGCTGAGGAGGAAGTACCTGTGGGAGGCAGGAATGGAGAATCAGAGTCCCAGGCATAGCAGGAAAGGGAAATCTTAGAGAAAGACGGTGCCTTCTTCCCACAACCAAGGTGTACAGCCCAAAGAACAGTGCTGGAAGGAAGCCACGCCCAGGTGGCTGACTCATCCACCCAAAAGAGCTGCCAGCCCTCCTCTCCCAGAAGTTGTCTTTCTGATCAGCCCCTAGGAGGTCAGGCGGGGTGGGGGTCAAAGGAGCTAGGAGCATCCCATGGAAAGGAAGGCCCAAGGAAAGGCCTGTGGAGCCATGCCAGGTGCCCCGTCTCTCCTGCCCATGTGAATGGTGGGCAGAGTGAGAGATGGGAGCTCAGGAGGCAGGGCTCTTCATGCCCCACTGTGGGCGTCCACAGGCATGTTAATCAGCCTGACAGATTTTGGTAGCCCTCCCAGGATTCCGTGGTGTTATTCTCCTACTTAGGAACTGCCGCATCTTTCCTGCTTGCCAGGACCAAATCAAGGGCAAGGCCTTTCATGATCTGGCTTAACTCTTTCCAGCCTCATTCCTCAGCATCCTTGGACACGGTTTCTGTTCTAGGCACGTCAGCATTGCCGAGCCGTCAACACAACCTGCTTACACTTGTGCTGGATGTCCGTCCCTGCGTCTTCTCTACCTGACACCTACACACAGTCTCGTCTTCCCTCAGAGGCTAGCTTTTGATCTCTTTTCCAACGAAGCCCTTTCTTGATTGCCCTGATCTGCTCTGAGCTCTTGTTCTCATTCTTCATTCATAATTTGTGCTTTCCACACGCATTGGCACCTGAGTCTCCCACTCTTTTTTTAATATTTATTTATTATGTATACAATATTCTGTCTGTGTGTATGCCTGCAGGCCAGTAGAGGGCACCAGACCCCACTACAGATGGTTGTGAGCCACCATGTGGTTGCTGGGAATTGAACTCAGGACCTTTGGGAGAGCAGGCAATGCTCTTAACGGCTGAGCCATCTCTCCAGCCCGTCTCCCACTCTTTGAGACTCATAGCCGACACAGGTTTTAATAACTGTTGACCGAGAAACTTGAGAGATTCAAGGCCTCTTTTCCTAGCACACAGGATGCCCAAGGACAGGGGCTATGGCTTACAATTCTGTGTTCCCTCACAGAGGTCAGTCGGGGGGTTCCCGCCATGGAATGTGACAACAGCTATCAAGAATATCAGCACAGAGTGTGTCTTCTCTGTAAGTCATTTTCATGGGCACCGAGAGGCCTGCACTGGGCTATCTGCATTCTCGTGCTAGGAATAACTCTCAAAGCACACAGGTGAGTAACCCACCGAAGCCAACCTCTTTGATTTAAGTAACTGTGATTGAAATACTTCTAAGACAGACTGATCTGTCAGGGACCACCAGAACAACACAAGCTTTTCTCAGATGATGCCTTCAGACCCTGCAAGCTCAGGGAAAACTCCAGAACTGTACGCTTTGGAGTCTTTGTGTGATTTGGCACAGCACCTGTCGACACCTCTGCCAAGTTATGTGTTGTCTGTGGCTTTGGTCCTTGTCTCTAGAGATATGGCTTTCTTGCTCTTTGAAATTTATTTTATTTTTTTTAAATTTTATTTTAGGAGTGTTTTGCCTGCATTGTGTACCATATGAATACCTGGTGCACACAAAGGCCAGAAGAGGGCATCAGATGCCCTGGGACTGGAGTTACACATGTTTCTGGTGCCAGGAATCAAACCCAGATCTTCTGGAAGAGCACACGGTGCTCTTACCCCTGAGCCATGGCTCCAGCCCTACCTGCTGTTTGTTTGGTTTGGTTTTGCTTTTTGAAAGGGTCTCACTATGTATCTCTGGATGTTCCAGTACTTGCTATGTAGACCAGGCTGGTCTCAAACTCAGAGATCCATCTGCTTCTGCCTCCCAAGTGCCGGGTAAGTACCACCACATCCAGCCTTAAGATTACTTTTGAACTTTTGGGACCTAGAATTTCTGGTGATCAAGTTTGGCATCATAAGAAGATAAGATTAATGGGTGACTTAATTGGTTTTTAAATGTACGAAGCATTAATTATAACTACCTTTTGGGCCTGGCAGTGGTGGCACACGCCTTTGATTCCAGCACTTGGGAAGCAGAGGCGGGAGAATTTTTGTGAGTTTGAGGCCAGCCTGGTCAACAAAGCAGGTTGTAGGGCAGTCAGAGCTGTTATACAGAGAAACCTGTTTCAAAAAACGAAAAATAAAGAGGACCTTTTGCACATTGGCTCCCTAAAACAATCTTTTAGTATAAATATAATCATTATTCCCATTTTGTAGAAGAGGAAACTGAGGCCCAGAGAGGTTGTGTAGCTTGCTCAGGGTAACACAGCTAACAACAGTAGAGCCAGCATTCAGACTTGAGCAGTCTGGTTCTGGGATGAATGGTCATGCCAAGTTCATCTGTCTGTGATTGTATTGAGCTGTAACTGATCAGAGGGACGCTCTCTTAGACATGGAGTCCTGACATAAACTGTCCCAAGTAAAGCTAGAGTGGGAACAACTAAACGAACAAAGTTCGTCAGTGATTTACTTGAAGAAGACAAAGAAGATTCAGAATTAACTTCAGAGACAAAGCAGCGTAGTTCAGTAGGAAAAGTCACAGTGGGTAGAGTGCTTGCTTGCCAAGCTCACGACTTGAGCTTAATCTTGGGGCCCGCCTTGCGGAAGGAGAGAACTGACTCCCACAAGCTGTCCTCTTACCTCCACGTGTGAGCTATGACACACGCCCCAGCCTAAATAAATAAACAAATAATTTAAAGTTCAGCATCAACCTTTACCACCTCTCTTCCCAACTGCTTGCGCTGAATAGCAGCCATGGCCTCTCTGCTCAGAAGGACTGGTGAAATCAGACTCTCTGGTCACTGTCCAGAGCTTCCAGGAAGCAACACCAACTAGAGACAACCATTTCTCATTCATGTATCCACATATACTCTTGTGATTTGTGAAATAATTAGTTCAAAGGGCTTATTAACCTGTAAGGAATTCTAAAAATAATTTTCTTGGTGAATTAATACTTAGATGCTACTACTACAGGTCAGAGGACATGGTTATGAGATGCAGCCAGCAGCCTGGTAACAGGGTTCTGAGGAACTCTGCAATGGACGAGATTGAACGTCAGTAGTTGGCTTTGGTAGCCTGTACAGCCCCAGAGTCGCTTTCTTCACTTCCTTGCAAATCCCTTGAGGAGAAACATGAAGTAGTTTGGCGTAAGTTATTTGCATGTAAAATATGTTTCCTGTCCAACAAAGCCTAGACTCGAGTTGGAAAGCCAAGATCTGCAAACATGAACAGTTTTAAAATGTGAAGATGTCACTAGTGACCTCAGAACACCAAGGGAGAGAGGATGTAACTCTTTCCCCCAAATGAATGACTCAGACAATATCAGATTTAGGCTAAGCTTACTGATCTCTATAGACCGATGAGGATCTAGAAGAAGCGTGTGGAGAGCTGATATTCACTTAACACATTTACTGGGCACCTCCTATGGCCCAGGTGCTGTACAAACAAGGAAACTGGGGAGGAAAGATACATATCTGTGAAAACATTGAAGTTATCACAAGGGGGTGGTTCTGTGCAGGACAGATGTAGCGCAATATAAGAACTCAACTCCCCAGTCAAGACCTTGAAGTAGAGAGCTGAGGCCAGCCTGGGCTTGCATAGCAAGACCCTACATCAAAAGCAACAAGAATAAGAAACAAACTTCAAATATGAACCGCCCAGGACTTGAGGACAGAGAAAAGGACTCTTTAGAGGGACAAAGCTCTCATCAGTCTATTTATTCCTTCGGGCTCCAGGCAGAGCGTGGGAATGGAATAAGCGCTGACTCACTAGGAGTGCCTATGGGATTTCCCTCTATGGAGCCCGTAGGCCAGACCTAGGGCAGAATAGATGCAGATAGCATGCTAGGTCAGAGGTATAACAGGTTCATTCTCTTTGACTTTTCTTATCTGCTAAAAAAGTAATATTCACATGCTTAGGGGTTGTTGTGAGAATCTAGGAAGAAAACACGTAGTCTCTGTGCAGAATTTGGTACCCGCAGGTTGTCAACAGACACTGGTTCCTGCCTCTGTCACCTTTCCATAAGCCTCCCCTCCCCGGCTTTCCTATGAAGGCCAGTTCCCTGCTCCGACTAGAAGGAAGACTGAGTAGTTCCTAGTCTCTTCCAAGTAGTCTGAAAATAGTGAGATACTTGATTGTCTCTGAGAGGAGAGCAGAGGCCACTGAGGGCAAAAGCCACTGCAGGGGGTCAGCTCTGGAGGGTTCTAAGGCAGGGATTTAAGCCTGGAGATGTGAAACTGGGTGACCCAAGCCAGGAATTGCATCTCTTGGGAACAAGCTTCCCTCCAGAGCAGTGAGAGGTGGTTCCATCCTAGTTGGAGCTCTGCCTGCTCCCCCTTCCCATCCTTCAGCTCTGCACAGTTTCCCGCTGGGAGAACCAGGAGGAGAGCAAGACAAGGCGTGTGAGACTCCACAGAGGACCAAGATGAGACCCAAAGCTGCTTTGGAGGAGACCAGCAGCTCCTGAATGGATGGATATTGCATCATCGTGTGATATCATGTATGGGGGTGATCTTAATTCAGCACCTCATTGAGGGCTGGTGCGCTCCTTGTGGTGCCCCTGTGGGTTCTAGAATGGGAGCTGAGCTGAGTTATAGCCCCAGATCACCAACCAGCTTGATTTTGGATTTCAGCCCTGATGTTTTGTCCTTTCTGGGTCTGAGAGGGTCTCCAAGTGTAAGCAACTGTGTCTTATTGAATCCCAACAATGGAACTCATGGCCGTTCTTGGATGGCAGAAACCTTAGGACCCTAAGGAACCTTAACAAAGAGGCACCCTGTTCCACAGAGGCAGGGCACTCCTGTGTGCTCACTTGAGCACAAGGCACAGAACAGGCCCCATTAAGAATGTCTGAGAACACCTCGCCAGCCTTGGGCCTCCACTTCTCACTCTCCAGTACAAACACAGGAGGCGGGGTGGGGCGGCGACTAGGTTGCACCATGGCATGCCCAGACCTGCACATTCCTGTGGTGTGAGCAGCAACCAAGTCTGGAAACTCCTTCCAGGGCTGCCCGTGTTGGCTGGGAGCTGGGATCAGGATCGAGGAGCCTTGGTGAAGGCCCTCGATGGAGGCCAAGGTGACTCTCTGCCTCTGCTTTGACCACCAGTGCATTTTATGTCCCTCATGAAAGACCCTTGCTTCCTGAGACCTCCTGTTCTAGGACTTGTGTCCATTCCTGACTTGTCTTCCTGGTTCCTCTCCTTTGCCCCTTTCCTCACATTCCCATAGCCCAGGCTTCCCAGGGTGACTGTAGGCCCTCAGCTTGGCAGGGCAAGGCCTCTGTTCTAGAGCCAGGGTTTAGGCTCTGGGTGGAAATGCTGGCGGCACTGTGCGAAGGGAACGGGGGTGGGGTGGAGGGGCTTCTCTGAGGACCCAGACCCTGTGCCCGTGCTCCAGCCCAGGAGGCCCAGATGAGCCCTTCCCCAGCATCTGCTGAATTCTATGGGTTTCTTCTTTAAGCACACCCCCTTGATATACTCCAAACTACAGCCTCAACAGCATTGCTTCACCCACACCATCGTCCCTGGTCCAGGATCCGGTAGAAGCAGGCCTCGGTGGAGAAATGTGCATGATAGCGACCGCAGCCATTGTGTGACGGCAGCTTAGCCCTCACTCCCACCTGTCCCCGGTCACTCACATTCCTTCATCATGCCAATGTCCACACAGCGTTTGAGCCGGCAGGCCTGGCAGTGGCGGCGGTTGTCCTTGGTGATTCGGCAGTCTCCGTTGAAGGGACAGGTGAACAGTGCCTTCCTCTTCATGCTCCGCCTGGCGAAAGAGCACAACTCTGCACTGAGTCACTGGCCTGGAGCTCTTTCGTCCTGCCTGAGAATAGCCCTCAGGGGCTGTCACTATGGAGACCTGACCACAAGGCCCTCAGATTCCGGTTTTCTGTTCCCTTGGGCCACTCTCAGTGACCCTGAGCCCTGGCCTGAGCTAGGTATACCAACCAAAGGCTCGCAGTTCACATTCACTAAAACATGGGGACTGAGACAATGACAATCTTCAGACAACCAGACTGACTTGGCCCAAGGATGGGGAAAAGATGCCAGAGTGAGCTCCGCAGCCTCCACAAACAATCACAGACCATTGGTGTGACTACTTCACTTAATAGATGGGGTCACCGAGCTTAAGAACTGCTCAGTAAGAAACTGAGGCTTCAGATCTGAGAGTCGTAGGGATCCAAGGCTCAGCTTTCAGCTCCTTGGACGGCTTTCAATCCTAGAACTCAGTGTTCAGTAAAGCTGAGCCCTCAACTAAATAGACCCGGACAGTTGGCCTTTGAGCGTAGCTCAGTACCAGATGGGTCCAGGATGAAGGGCCATCTGTTGCTTCTGGACTTTGGCTCTGGTACCCTCCACTGATGACACTTTATACCCAAGGGGGCTACAGCAGACCTAGGGCAGTAGGCAGTGCCAGGCTGTTAGGGACAGTGTGGCCCTAAGATTAGGCCACCCTGTCGGCCCTGTAAATGTAGGAAGAGACTGGGTGGTGGGTCGATGTCCACCTCTGTGGGGACAGAGAGCTTTCAGCTTTTGCCTTTATACCTCTACTGCAGGGACAGTCTTTTCCTAGGGGACAGAAAATACAAAAGCAGTTTGGGAGCCTTCAGGGTTATCCAGGAATGATGAGATCATCATTGCCACATTGGTCTATTCTAGGCTGTGAGCCACGTGTCCCTCTCTTTCTCCTTCCTCTCTTTCCCGTCATGGTTCTTGAGGCCTCACCTGTTACCACAAATGACCACGGCTCTCTGAACCTACTCAAAGACTGGATGTTTCTAATTCAGAGCAAATTCTCATTTCCTTTTTGTTCACAACTAGGCATTTTGTTCCAAGTCTTAGTGGGAATGCTTCCTTTTCCACCCACTGTCTTGTCTAGCTTAGGAGTCCTTGCTGTGAATCCACCATCTGTACCTTGGGGACCAAAAAGCCCTCCTATGTGTGCCCTTCACTGTGGCGCAGCAAAGCCTCAGCCAGTCTCTGGCGGGGCAGAGAGCTTCCCAGACACCCGGTGGAGTAACCAGAGCCTCAGGCTCTAGGGTCTTGCCTATGACCTGTGACTGAGGGACTGTCTTAGTTTCTTTCTTGTCACTGAGAGGGAATACTGTCAGCAGCACGAAAGCAACGCCAGAGAGAAAGGGTTTATTTCAGCTTGCAGTTCCAGCTTACGGTTCATCAGAACAGGGAGTCACAGCGGCAGGAGCTGAAAGAACAGGTCACACCGCCTCGGTCCCTGAGTGTCGACACAGTTTACAAAATGCAATAAGTGGCCTATAAATGTGTAAGGCCTTTAAATTATAGTTATTATTTTAAAGTATGATACTCAGTTCTTCCTGAGTTTCTCTAAATACGAAACTGGGGGAAAGGAATGGTGTCTGGGAAGACAAAATTTGGACTTTATGCTCTAGGAGCGGCAGAAAACTCACTAGCTGGTCACTGGCTGGCTCATTCTCAGAACCAGAACCGATCTGGAGCTGGATGTTTGCTGGACCACAGGTTCTGTTGTCTTGGAGGCCAATTTACTCTCTGTCCTGCTGCCTTCTAAGGGTGCCTCCACATGTGACTGTCATCTAGCGTCTGCCCACAAGGAGTCGGGGCAGCCAGCCCACCAGCCCGCCAGCCCTGGCCACGTGCTCTGTCCTGAGGACCCACACCCTCCCCTGCCTTCCTCCCAAAGCTAATTGCCTAGGCACTAGTTTGGTTTTGAGAAACAAGAGCCTTCCCATTCCACGGGAGCCCAGTGTCTCTTTCTGCTGCTTCTGAGTCTGAACCCTGTCATTCTCTGGCTGGCTGGCAATTATACCCTAGTTCAGGAAGGGGAACGGGGTGGTGCAACTCCGCTAAATAAAGAGGCAGTTTCTAGAAAGCCAGGGGTTATAGAGGACATTGAGCAGTTCTCATGCCAGAGACCAATTCATCAAAACATGGAAAAGACAAGGAGTTCACAAAAGCTTCAAGTGCCAGGGGCTAGGGCCTCAGGCCGGCACGTGGGTGGCTCCTGTCAGCAGCATGGTGTCAAGTGCCTTCTGAGTTTTGTCTGTGACTGAGTCTTAGAGAACTTGGTGCCTGCTCAGGACACAGGGGCTGCATGGAGTCCTAGACGGGGAAGATCCATGTGAGATCCATGTGAGAGCAGTGTGAACAGTATGAGATCCGTGTGAGACCCGTGTGAGAGCAGTGTGAGATCCATGTGAGACCAGTGTGAGATCCGTGTGAGACCCGTGTGAGAGCAGTGTGAGATCTGTGTGAGATCTGCATGAGATACATATAGATCTGTGAGAGATACATGTAAGATCCGTGTGAGATTCATGTGAGACCCGTGTGAGAGCAGTGTGAGATCTGTGTGAGATCCACGTAAGATCTGTGTGAGATCTGTGTGAGATCCGTGTGAGATCTGTGTGAGATCCACGTAAGATCTGTGTGAGATCCGTGTGAGATCAGGGACTCATTATCTAGGCTGATTGTTTTGATCACCCCAGAGTATGGTGTGTGTGTGTGTGTGTGTGTGTGTGCGCGCGCACGTGCGCATGTGTGTGTATGTATGTGCATGTGTGTGTGTGTGTGTGTGTGTGTGTGAGAGAGAGAGAGAGAGAGAGAGAGAGAGAGAGAGAGAGAGAGAGAGATTGCATTGTATACCTTAAATATAGACCATATCTCCTTGTCAAATAGAGCCCAGTAAACTGGAACAAAGGTTAGGTATGTCAATGTCACCTGACATGGATGTTCTCAGAACTCTGAGGAAGGTTAACAATGGTCAAGACTGCAGTGCTGCTTTCTGGAGGACATGGACCCTTAAATGCCTGCGCTGTGGATCTATCCTGTGGGTAGGTCGGGAGTGTGAAAACTAAGCCTGCCGTCCATGACAGAGAGTAGGTTCATTATGTCAGGACTGCCACGCGATCTGTGACAGGAAAGTCAGGGGGCAGTCAGAAAGGGGAATGGGCTCTCACAGATAAAGATACAGAATCACTATGGCGTCATCTGTTCACATGTGCACTCATGTGCATGCACATACACCAACATGTGAACACACACATATGGACACAGACTTTCATACACATACAGAGAAGCGAGTAGAAGGCGCTAGTGACGTTAATTTCTGCCAGGAAGAAATGGGGCCTGAAAAAGTGGGTTGAACAGGAGACTTTGTTTTGTTTATATATTCTTTTGAACTATTTACGTTTTGGGTTATTTTTGTTATAGTTCTTTGAGTTTTTGTTTTGTCGATTTTTTTTGAGCCAGGGTCTCATGTAGCCTTAACCTTGCTTTGTAGCTGAGGTGTGCCTTGAACTCCTGATCTTCCTGCCTCCATCTCCCAAGTGCTAAGGTGACAAGGGTGGGCCACCCCATTCAGCAATCTGGTGTTTTAGAAAATCAGCTTTGTTATAATTTTGGAAGTATTTATATAATACAACTATCGAAAACCAAAAATTAAGCACAGTCTTTGTCTAGGATGGTCTATTAGGGTTCAAATATTAACACATACAACCTTGGTCAAGTTAGTTAACCTCCCATGCCTCAGTTTCCACATCTCAGAAGTGGAAGTAACAGGTGGAGTCATTGTTAGGATTAACTAAAGAAAGGGAAAGAGAACATAAGCAGATGAAGGGGAAGAGAGAAGCTGCTAGGGAGGGACCACCAAAGGAGATTGAAGGCTGTCAATTTCACCTGTTCCCAGGAGACCCTGATACCCTGGAAGGTGGTATCAGGCCTCACACCCACTCTTTAAGTGCCCAGCGTAGGGCTCAGCAGACAGCAGAGGCCAAAACATTGCAAGCCACAGACATGACAGTCACCACAGAGCAGTTCCAGGGTCTTTGATCTCTGTAAGGTTCCCCTAGAGTCCGTTGGCCCATCATTCCTTTTTCATCTGATGTTTAGTTCTTTCTATCCTGAGACCCCCCCTTTTTTCCCAGAGACCCCTGGTAACAGATATTCACACACATCCAAGTCAACACAGTAAAGACAGAGAGGAAATGGTTCTCTATCTTCAGAGGTGAGGCATTACAAGGGAGCAACATTAGCTTTATCACCAAGAGTTGCCCATGCCAGCATTTCACGTTTATCTCCAATACCCTTAGTACTTTTGAGGAATACATAATATCTTTATTCTACAAGCAGCTCCAGAAGGCATAGTGAAGTCAAACAGCTTGCTTACTGCCCTGTAGTTAAGAAGTACGACAGGGTAATATAATTAAGATCTATTAGATTCCAAAATTTCTGGAGTTCTTACACTCAAAGCTCTTCATCATGAATCTATCACCTTTCATTTCAAAATAAAGCAGCAAAGACCCGCCTTCCCAGCACCCAGGAATAGAAGCAAAGGCCGTCTGAAGGTCTCTTCTGGGGTGAAAAAGGTTGACGGTCCCTAGCTGGATGTGTTGGAAGTATGGGGTAACACCTGGCCACACAATCCTGCGGAGAGTGAGCTCAGATTAGAGCACCAATTCTTAAAGGCATACAAACCGCGACCAAAAGGAAATGGAAGCATCTTTTTATATCTCCGCAGCTGTCTTTCTTGACAGTCCTACTGCCCTTCCCTTCCATGTTCTGCCCTCCTCTCTCTAGCACATGACTCTTGGGCCATCTATCAACAACCACACTGACGTTCTTCCTTCCACACCCTATGGCACGGGTAGGGACAGCATCCCTGGACAAAGCTTTCTTCAGCAGCACGGGATATCTAGTAAGCCATCTCCTTGCGTCCATAGAAGACCCACAAGTTCTTTCCACCCATATTTTCTATTCTTTGACTTCCTTTAAGTACGTGGTGTTTGGATCAGCTGGACATTTCCCCATTTCTCTGCTTCCTTCACAGCGAATTCTTAGAAGAACTATAAACGTCAGATGAGCGAACTTCCTGAAAGCAGAATGTTTCTCTTGTTCCTGGACTCTCACTAGCCTGCTTTTCACCCCTGTATGCTGGAAGACCCATAATTAACAAGGCCACTGAGGACCTTGGGGCTAGCAAGTGAAAACACAGATCTCCGTGTTGTTTTTTTTCTGTCTTGGAACTGACAGCACTCGGCTTTACAGTGTGTTTATTTGATTACAGAATCAGGGTTCAATCTAGTGCCTCAGACAAGGCATCCAAGCACTCACTGAGCTACACCCTCCAGTCCACAAGGCTTTAGTTAACAGGTAGAAATATGGTAGGAGAAGGCAAAAAAGAGATAAACAATGAACTGTTTCTCAATCTAGTTTCCAGGACCTCTGTTAGATTTCCTTATAAGCCTTGATCTCTTCATCAGTGGGCCCCTGGGTCATTCTGTCTTACACCTTTCTTTTTAGATCAGACCTTAGACAGAGCCACTCATGATCAAAAATCCATCCACTTCCATCTGTATGTCATCCCTGTTATGTATGTCCTATAAAGTATCCATGTTTTCTCCTTCTGGCCCTTCTTACTAGGGTTCTGCTTGTTGATACATAGTCAAGCAGATTTGGACATTCACAAACTTAGTTTTTCAGGTCTTTAATCTATACCGTATATCATCTTTGATGTTCATGTGCTCCAGAAGGGCAGGAAGCACATAGAACATGGAACAGACCAAAGGAAGACCTGGCCAACACTGGACTCTAACTCCTGACTACAGATCAACTAAACCATTTCAAACTTCAAAATCACCCTTGGACTTGAGTCTTGGCCTTCCTGGGCTCACCAAAACTACTGTCTCTGCAGTTAGAAGCCAAACCACTAATGGCTGAAGAGGACAGCCTGGGCTTAGGGGGCATCCTGTGAGCCAAGACCAGGGCAAAGGTCTTCCATGTAACTGCCATGATGGGGCAGGGGAAGCCTCTGAAGAGCTGCAACTTGGTAACATCATCTCTGTAGACCTAGAGAGATGGTGTCTGAGGAGGGGACAGCACTAGTCACTGCTTAGCGTGTAAACAGATGTGTGACTATGGGGTACTCAAGCAGCATCTGAACTGGATTGTACTGGAAAAATCCCAAAGGAAATTTAGGTGAGTCAAAGAAAGCAAAGAAGGTGGCGGGAGACCAAGGAGAGGAGAAAGGATGTAGATGCAGACGATTCTTGTTACTGCAGGACACTTGATTTATCTCTGACGTCACCGTGAACACTGGAGTCCTGAATGCTATACTGTCTCCCGGGGGAATTCCAGGGTCAGGTTCCTGTGAACCTTGAATTGCAGCATTTTTCATCACTTTGACTCATGTATGCTTGTTCTTTAAAGTCTTCAGTTTAAAATATAGTGTTGGTGCATTAGCATTGAGCCAACAACAACCGGCATTGCTCATAGAGGGAAGTGCGCTAACGCACCCATTTAGCCTCTCCAGAAGGCACACCATGGCTTCCTGAATTTAACAGCACACAACACTTCAGTACTAAACTTAAGAACCATTTTAAGTAACAAAACCACCGATAACTATAACCCCCCAAGCCCCTCAACAATAACAACAACAAACAACCTAGAAGAAAGTCAGCAACTGCTAAAGGAACACTGCCCACCGCGGCTGGAGGTGCAGGGTAGTGGTAGAGCACTTGCCTAGCATGCCCTCCAAGTCGAAGGTTCAGCACCACAGAGGGGCAGCAAAGACACAAAGACATTGTTTAGAGTGACAGCTGGAAGCAGAGGCGGCGTGATGTCCTTGCTCAGCTTTTCTTGGCATGTGCGTCAGGATGACTCAGTTTGGTACAGCTCCGCATCATCCATAGACGACAACTAAGGTGTGGCAAGGATTAATTCTGGTAAACTTTAGCAGCTGGGGACAACTTCAAATACGGGACTCACACACAGTACGTTTCAACTGTATGAATATGAACTCATTTACAGATCAAGCATAAGCCAAGGAAAACCACAGTAGTCTCTCTGGGCTCACTGACCACAAACACATCAGAGTTCGGGTTCCGCAAGTGAGAAATCAACCTTCACTATCTCATGATCAATCAAGTAGCCATCTAAGGGCCCATTTTCCACAGCTGGGTCCCAGGGGGAAAGGCAAACAGGGAGAGCCAGGTGATTTGGGGCATGGGCTCCATCACTGAACAAAACAGTTTCGAGAGCTGATGGAACGTTGTGGTTACAGATAGTGACATATGACCTTTAGTGAGAATACCAACTTCAGCATCTCCTGGCTTTATGTTCATTCAAATTTGGTGAGTGGGTGAGCAAAAGAAAACGCACCAGGAGGGATATTGGGAGATGGCTAACAGAAACTTCTGCTAGGGCAGAATTCTACCAAGGGCATCAGCATTGGACTGTGTAGCCAAAAAGTAATATGTCACACTGTACTCTATACCTTCCAAATCTCTCTATTGATACATCATCTCGTTAAATCCCAGATTAACACTGCACAGCATCAGGGTAAGATGTTGGCACATGTGAAGAGTTGGTTAGCTGACACTCAGGGATGCTCAGGATGCAGTGAGGCTGCTGAGTAAATTGAGGCCATGGACAACACTTCAGACCACGTACTTCTGAGCAGTTTTATGACAGGGTTGGGCCCCTTGTGCACCAAGACTCTCTTTATCTCCCTGAATATGGCTGCCCCACCTGCCCTGGCAGAAGAGTCCAGGTGGCACTTGGCACAAAGGATTTGCGATCTGGACGGCCCATTCTCCCAGCAGTATGGACCTCATGTAGCCATGGGGACTGATGGATGGGATTACAAGAGTATAGCCAGGGACATTGTTGGTCTGGTTCATTAGGGAGCAGTTTGGTAATATGCCAAGAGGGCAGCCTGTGCCAGGCCAAATAGGCAATTAGCACCAACAGAAACCCTAATGTCCAGAGATCAAAATCGCTCCAGGCCATGACACTGGCCTATGGCTCCTGAGTAAAGGGTCAGTGAGCCGGAAGCCTCTGAGATTGAGAAATGTCCCACACTGTGGATCTGCTTGCCACTTCCCACCGCTTTGGACTGCCAAGCTGACCGAATCGCCTGGTTCTGAACTCGACTTGTGGTTGCATTTCCTAACCTCGCTCTGTTCTTCTGTCTATTTGCAGCCACTCGTTCTTTTCCAAATAGTTGCCTCCAGGCTACTCGCTTTCCAATATATGCTGAATGCTTATTTTTCAAACGTCCTGCTTCCGAGATCCTCTCTTCCCATCTACCCCTTTCTAATCCTCCATCTCTGATTTGGATAAGATCATCCTTGGACCTCATTGATGTGGGAGAGTCTTCTGTTTGTGTTGATTTCATTCGTTAATAAAGAAACTGCCTTGGCCCATTTAATAGGCCCGCCCTTAGGTGGGTGGAGTAGACAGAACAGGAAGAAGGAAGTGAGGTAGATGGCTCAGTCAGATGCCACGCCTCTCCTAAGTGAGGCAGATTCCTCGGGCAATTGCCATGCCTCTCCTCTCTGAGATGGATGCATGACTCTCCAGCCCAAGATGGATGTACACTAGAATCTTCCCAGTAAGGCACCACTTTGTGGTGCTACACAGATTATTAGATATGGGTTAATCAAGATGTGAGTCAAAGGCTGAAACTAATGGGCCAGGCAGTGTTTAAATGAATGCAGTTTGTGTGTTGTTATTTCACGTGTAAAGCTAGCCATGCGGGAGCCAGGTGGCGGGATGCAGCCCGCAGCTCTCCCCACTACACCCCATCAGTAGTCCCTATGTTGTGCTTGCAATCTTAGACTCACTGAAGAGAACTGGAGGAGACACTGGCCCTGAGTGAGCTAACAGGATTGGTGCAACCCCCTGACAATGACTGGCTGGCTCCTGCTGATTCACCTGGGTAAAGCAGGCTATGGGTGAAGAACCTAGCCCAGATCAGGTTTGGTAACCAACTGAGGTGTTCAATCTCTTTTGTTCCATGTAAGCTTTTAGATTAGATGAAGAGGCAAGCAGAAAGACATGCTTCCCCAAAGATATGCCTATCTTTTAAATGAGGAAGCTGCAATCCCTAGCGAGGAGGAGGTTCACTCTCAAGAGCAGACATGACACTCAGTTCAGCAGGTCAAGAGCTAGTGAAAAGAAAAATCCACCTCAGGAAAGCAGTTTCTGAGGGTCAGAGGACATAGGTGGAGCTGAGAGGGTGCAGGGAGAAAAAAAAAATACAACAAAACCTCACCAAGCCCCTATTGCTTGCAGTAAATGGAAGAGCTGCAATGTTCCACAGAAAGCATAGGGGTCCTCTTTTTTTTTTTTTTTTTTTTTTTTTTTTTTTGGTTTTGCGAGACAGGGTTTCTCTGCAGCTTTTTTAGAGCCTGTCCTGGACCTAGCTCTTGTAGACCAGGCTGGCCTCGAACTCACAGAGATCCGCCTGCCTCTTGAGGGACAGGTTTGCTTCTCTCTTCCCCGTCCCTCTGGAGAGGAGACTCACCTGAAGAAGCCTTTGCAGCCTTCACAGGTCATAGCATTGAAGTGGAAGCCCGTGGCTCGGTCTCCACACACTCCGCAGATGCGAGGCACATTCCGGTCAAAGTCACCTGGGTCAGGCAGGGACGTGCTGGCTGCCATCGCCTCCATCCCTGTAGGAACAGCAGGCAGGTCACAGCCAGGGTGAGAGTCAGTGCCAGATAGGGCTGGCACCTGTAGCATAGCCACCGGCTTAGGAGAGCCCTTCCTGGAGACAGAACATAGAGGAAATTCCTTAGAGCCCTTCCTACATGACTGTCTTCACCAAGACAACACCAACAAGGCTCAGGATCACACTACATTCAAATCCTACACCTTCCAGCTCCTTTGCAGGAGGCAGTGGGCCTCTCTGTACCCCACTTCCTCATCAGAAGAGATGGTCTACTTCTGGGGGTGATCTGAACAAATGTGTGCACACACACCCCCGGCACAGGCTCCAGCCTAGCTGACTTAAACAGGTCAGTGCTACTGTCCAAGAAGAAAATGGGGTACACAGTGGCATGTAAATCCAGGCTCTTGCTACTCTAGAGCCTGGCCCTTGCAGCCATGTCTTCAGCGGTACCATTTCTATTTCCGTCCCTGATGCACTTTGTGTGATTTTGGATGTCCTTCTGAGTAATCTGAGTCATAGGCAATCAGCTGATTTTGCTTTTGGAGATGGTTTTCATAAGTAGGCATTATCATCTGGCCACGGATTTCACACCTGAGGAAAAGCGAGAGACAGGGAACAAAGTGTGGTGGCACTGGCACGCCCTTCTCCAGAAATGGCTGACCTTTCTCTTCCATGAGGTAAATACGGCCATGGGCTTTGCTTGCTGCCTCTAACTGTTGTCAGGCTCAGAGTTTACTCCGGGACACCTCAGGTCTCCCTAAAAGGTTCTTGGACTCAATCTCCTCGTTCTTGTGAACCCTGCCAGAGTTTTTGTGTGTCTGAGTGGCCTCTGTGACCCAAGACAAGTGGGTCACCTGGGTCAGGAGGAGAATAGCAGAGGCAGGGATGAGGGGTGTGCACCTGCTTCTGCCTCAGACCTGGGTACAGCGGGCGAGGGAGCTAGGTCTGCGCACACGGAACCTCAAAGCCCATTAACCAATTTTGGGGTGTGGGATCCAGACGGTTTCTCTGAGTAGCCTTGTCTACCCTGGAACTTGCTCTGTAGTCCAGGCTGGGCTCGAACTCAGATTCATCTGCCTCTGCCTCTCAAGGACTGGGGTTAAAGGTGTGCACCACCACCACCCGGAACTTTAGTTGGATTTTACTGTATCCGCACACCAGCCCCTCCAGCGCTAACCTTAACAGTGTGGCTGTGACACTGCTCACAAGGGAAGCCTAGGGAAGCCCCAGCCTTGAGGAACTCTCACAGCCACTACTGGCAAATGGATGGTACAACTACTTCATGACAAAGGAAGAATGGGGAGCAGGTAAGTGAGGACATGACATTGTCAGCCCCCAAAGACAAGGGTGTGTCCACTACACAGATGGCTTCTCTTTGGCGCTCTATTCCAGGAAACTTTAATATAATAATGGTGGCATAACTGGTCTTCCATTTGCAGGTAGTTTTAGACTTGTGAATTATGACACACACATACATAAATATAACATAATACACAATTTGATTAAAAAAAACTTCTGAAGAGACAAAGCTGTTGAGGAACAGGAATGTACAGCATTATGTAGGAGCACTGTTGTTTCTTTGAGTGGCAGGTATATATATATATATATATATATAATTTCTATTAAAATATAATGTTTTATGTGCACTTCTATACATATCTGAAAGTTTTTTTTAAAGGATTTTTGTTCATTTTTTGTTTTGTTTTTTTGTTTTGTTTTTGATGTTTTTGTACTGGTTTTTGTTTTTATGTTTTTGCTTTCTTTTCAAAACAGGGTTTCTCTGTGTAGCTTTGACTATCCTGGAACTCACTCTGTAAAGCAAGGTGGCCTCAAACTCATAGAAACCCATATGCTCTGTCTCCCGGGTGCTGGGATTAAAGGTGTATGCCACTACATCCTGGCCCTTTTTCTAAGTTTTTAAAATTATATTTACTTACTTCTTTTGTGTGTCTCTGCGTGGAGGTTATGTTTGGCTCATGTGTGCCATGATAAACTTGTGGAGTCCAGGGGACAACTTGAGAGGTTGTCCTCTCTTCCCCCATGTGGGTTCCAGATACTATATCTGATCATCAGGCTTGGCAGCTAGTGTCTTTAAGTGCCAAGCCATCCCAACAGCTCCCGAAATACGTTTTAATCTCAAAACAATCAAAAATAAAGGGAAAGGAGCCCATGTCTGGCAACACTCTCTATACACAGATGTGTCCAACCTATTGTCCACGCACCAATGTGGCCGAAGATAGTTATAAATGTAGCTTAACATGAAAGTGTAAACCTACTTAAAACACGAGGTGTGGGTGTGGATGTCTAATTTTTTTTATTTTAGTTTGTTTTGTTTTGAATTTTTTTGTTTGTTTCTTAATTGTGTGGCTCTCAAGCATGAACTTTGCAGCTGGCAATGTCATGTTGCAATGTCAAAAGGCCGAACACGCCTGTGGGATAGATCCTAAGTCCAAGGTGACTCCTATGAGTTTCTAGAACATAGCTCGCATCCAAGATGTGGGCATGGATCCCAGGGCCCAGTATCATGACGGAGTATTAGGAGAAGCTGTTTAGGATGCATCTGGCTTCACCCCAGGTCCTCAGAGACGCTGCTGCTCTGAGTCATCATCAGGTTGCTACAGAGCTGGGGTCAGTCAGGCTCCCAGCATCTTGTGGGTCTGCTGGGAAAAGAGAATTTTCTAATGGGAGATTGGGAAGAATACTAGTCAGTTCAGTCCAGCAAGATGAGCCCAGCATCACATGACCTCACTGAAGAGGCTGTGAAGCGAGTCAGTAGGAGCCGTGGGGCCACAGCAGGAAATAGTGCAGGTGAGACACGCCTTCACATCAGGGAGTCTCCTGAGGGGCCGGGAGCCATCGCACTAGGCTGGATAGCAAGGCTAGATCTGGCTGCAAGAGACACAGAGCAAATAGGATCCTCGCAGGAGAGCAGAGAGCACGCCCAGCTCCGCTTGGGGTTATTAGGTGCCACTAAAAAGTCAGCCCTTCACCAGGATCCAGATGGAGAGAGGAGGCTCAGGGCTCAAGGGCCTGGAAGCAAAAAGTTCCAAGAAGCACTGACGGAGAACTAGGTGGGCAGAAGGAAGAAAGAGAAGGCAGGACACATGTCTAGGATAGACCAGGCTCACTGAAGTACCCCACTGACCAGAAGTTCTAGTTCCCATCCTACCCCACGCACCAGAGTCTCAGTCACAGATTTTGTTGTTATGGGACTCACGTGTGCAAAGGCAGGGCAGCATTCCCGCCCTTCCTCTGCCTGCTTTGCAATGGTCCCTCCCTCCTTGCCCATCAAACACAGAGAGCAGGCTAACGAACTTGTGGCTGCTGAGGACACACCAACCTGAAAAAGCAGGGGTGAGCAGGGTCCAAGGATGCTCTCCTGGGAAGTCTTGCAGATGTGTCCGACCAGCAGAACTCTGAAGTGAACAAGGAGAGACATTTTATCTAGAGAGTCTTCGATCTCCCAGCCAGTCCTCTAGGGAGCCCAACATGTCATACAAGACTTGCCAGGGGAATTAGGTCCTGAGACAAAACCAGGAAAGAAGTGACTTCGGGGCATGAGGGCTGTTGCTGGCACGGAGGAGGAGGGAACCAGCAGCAGTCAGAATGGCGTCCCTCAAGGCAGAGGGCCAGCATCCTGAACAGTGAGAAGTGAAGGTCGCAGCTAGAAGAGGGCAGGTGCAAACAGCTTCCTCCTGCAAGGCCCCCTCTTGCTTGTGTTCCTCTGTCTGAGGGAACCCTGGTACTCTGCTAATCTCCCTCCAGATTTGGGGCATACTCTGGGGAGTAGAACACAAGGCAGCTAAGAATGTGGTTCAGGGCTGGAGGGGACCGCAGCCTGGGGCCCTGGCCTCTCAGGTTGGGCAGGCGTCTGTGATCTGTCTATGGAGAGTGAGAGTTGGTATAAGGTGCTGTGGGGGTTAAATACAGCAACACACAGCTCTCAAACCGGATGTTTCCTACCACTTTTAGCTCTTTTCCAGACATGCAAAGCCTGAATAGGTCTGACCCAGGGGCTAGACTCTGGGTCTTAATGGTATGACTGGTTACCAAGGTGGGGCTGGCAAAATTTCACCCTTCTTACATCTGTCCACATGACAGATAGGCAGATAAATAGACACACACACATACACACGCATGTGTCCTCCCTGTACCAATAGGAGGTAAATGTGGACTTACATAGATGTGAGGGTACTGGAACCTGAAAAAAGCCAATAAGGCAGACCCCAAGGGGAGCGGATCCAGTCACTCCCCATTGTTGATGCTCTCCAGAGATCTCTGTTCCATTGTGGCCTGATTAGGTAGGAAAGGGAACCACTAAGGAGCCTCTAAGACCGGAGCCCCGCCCTAGAGTTGCCAGCCCTCAAGCCCTTTGCCACCCTTGGGTACCACCAGGTCCTAGGAATAACAAAGGAAAGGCGGTGAGTGTGGAGCTAGGCCCACCCACTGCAGGCTGTGAGTGGCTGGAGCTGTAGCGCTGGGGAGCCAGGACACTTTGCCCCAGGCAAGCGCTCCCTCTGTTCCCATGGTTCATGGCGGACCACACTGCCCAGCAACATATGGATTTGCTAGGCTTCCTCCTTTCTTCTTAGGAAGGCTGGGATGAGAATGTGGGTAAGAAGGGGCCATTGCTTTCCTGTCTTCAGCTCAGAGGTCATCCAGGTAGTGCATCACCCTTGAAAAGTCTGGAGACTACCTAACATTTCCTAGGTCTGCTAAGTGATACATACCTAATTTCATTTAATCCTCACAGTGGTCTGTGAGTCAGGGAGCACCCCCAATTCACAGATACCAAAACCAAAGTTCGGAGCTTCCCGAGTGACTTGCCAGGCAGTGGGTGGTACCCAAGAGAGGGCAAATGAGGGCAAGCTGCTTCGGGTGCCCAGGTTGCATTCTGCAGACTCCGCCCATCCCCAGTGACGTCATCAGAGCAGACACCGATTGCTCTGTACTGGGCTGCGCTCCAGGACCCTCATAGTACTCACTCATTTAAGTCTCGCCACACCCTCATTAGTCAGGCATTGTCATTATTCCCGCTAGGGATGGGAAAACCGAGGGACGCGGATTGTGTTTGGAGCTTAAGCTGAGTCTCCATTCAGCCTGCCACACTCCCTGTGGGAAATCTCTCAGTCATTTCCCCAACCATACGCGTGTCTACTAAGCCAGAAGGGGATACAGAAAAAACAACAAACCAACCAACCAACCAACAAACAAACTAACTAACTAACTAAAAAACAAACCCACGGTCATAAAAAGAATCATGCTGATGCCAAAGCCCTCATCCGGGCAACTCTGTCCAGCACACAGACCTTTGTCACCTGTTCAACCACAGGATGGTCCTTTCAGGAGAAATTAGGCTCGAGTCAGCTGCCATGTCCAAGTGCAAGTTGGTAGAAAAGTGGGTCGAAGACATGGGCTTAACATGGGGAGCAGCGGAAAAACTACTTCATGTCTCCACACACCTACAAGCAATTGTGTTCTGAGCACAGAGAATGTCCTACCGCTTCTGCTGGGGCTGTCCCCAGAGCAACCTACTCCTGACCCTGACCTAGCCCTGACCTTGTCTTAGCAAGAAATGAGATCACACAGTTCCTGCCCGACACGGGTGTCACAATCATTGCTCCCCTCCACCACCACTTGCCCAGTTCCCACATTCCAGCAGCAAAGACCCTGCCTGAGCTCAGCCTAAGTCCAGGACACAGCACACACCCCAGACCCTCCTAGGGTTCTGAGAGCAACTGAGCTGAGAGGGTGTGGATGGACGGCCTGGAACTGGGAAGAGACTGAGCACGGATGTCTTCTCTAGTTCTGAGAAAGTCTCGTTCTGACCCCTGATCTCTTAGATAAGCCCAGACATGCGTGCCTTAGGTGACACACTATTCTTCCCATGAGCAGGAAGAACATAATGCCCTGTGAACTATGATCCCTCCAAACACCCCCAAATGTTGGATTAGTACTCAGGAGAGGTGCCTTCAGCCAGTGTGGGAACCACAGTGATCAAACTTGGCTTTTTAGTGATTGACACTGGCTGAAAACCCCTGCTTTTCTAGAAGAAAATGGGAAACCAAGGCATTCCCCACGGAGGAGAGAATTCTTCCTAACACACACCCACAGAGAACCTCACATCGGGCTCCTCTGGGGTAAGTAGGCCTATGCGACTGCCAAAAGCTCTGCGTGCGGACTTGTGTGCACATGCCCACTTCTTGCTGTTTCTTTAATGTTTACCATCTTCCTGTGCCCAGGATGAGCTCTGCATGACCCTTCTGACTTTTCCCTTGTCATCTTGTGTCAGTTGGGCTGGCCACAGCGACACATGTCCGTCAGCACCGTTCCCGCTCTATACCCACTTTCTTTTTCCAGAGCAGCCTCGGCGGCAGCGGCGTTATCTCCCAGAAGAATCTGGGGCGGGAGGGGGTGGTGTGCAGAGTGAGCATGAAGGAGGGGACAAGGTGAGCTGCATAAGCAGATTGCATCTAAATTTCCCCTGGCCTCACTGTCCGCCGTGTGCAGCTCAGTGTTGAAAGGTGGCCTATCACGACCTGACCCAACCACCTTCGCTCCTGTCTAGAATATTCTGATCAGTTTTCCTGATAGAGAGCCATCGCTCATGGCAATCCACTCTCTTTGGATGAATCCCTGCTTAGAAAGTTCATTATGCAAAGAAGCCATGTAGCTTCCGATTGATTGCCGCCCTACTGGGCCAGATCCTTTTAGAGGAGCCCAGGAAGTCATTCCTTCGGGGTCTTTTGGGGGGAGGGTTTGGAGAGGTTGCCACATGGGGTCATTGTGCAATTTAAAGAGATTTTTTTCTGCCACCAGTCAGCAAATTGTCATAAAATAAAAAGACCTACAATGTTTTGGTGTGAAAGGGGCAGGAGGGGAGGCGAAAGGAAGGAAACTCGAGATGCATTTAATTTCTGATTGAGCCCAGGTATGCTCATGATTGGGACAAAGGCCTTCCCAAGGGACGAAAGGACTGGTGGAATCCTGCTGGGGCTGCATGTGCTCCAGCCAGGACTGTCTGCCGCCCCTGTGCCCCGCACTACAACTCTGTGCACCGTTATTATGCTTACGAAGCATATTTAGCCACTCACTGAATAATAATAAACTCTGTGACTGATGGCCCTGGCAGTTGACAGGAAGGAGTTTATGCTTTGGGGTGGTTCTTTTGTGTTTTCTTTTTCTTTTTCTTTTTCTTTTTTTCTTTTTTTTTTTTTTGGTTTTTCGAGACAGGGTTTCCCTGTAGTTTCTAGAGCCTGTCCTGGAACTAGCTCTTGTAGACCAGGCTGGCCTCAAACTCAGAGATCCGCCTGCCTCTGCCTCCAGAGTGCTGGGATTAAAGGCGTGTGCGTCACCATGGGGTGGTTCTTAATCAGCCATTTGGGAAATACACATCTCTGAGAACCTGTAAAAGTCATAGATTTGTACCCCATAGCATCAGGGGTAGAGTCATGCCGTAGAAACTGGGCTACAAATTCCCATTTTTTTCAAGAATCTCTTGGATGACTGTCCTATCATCTTTGGGTGTAGAAGCAGTGTCTTAACGCTGGGCAAAATTCAGAGTTAGGAGCCCCAGGCAACGGGAAGGACACGTGGCTGGCTCAGATGGATCCCCACTTCTTATCAGCAACAATAATTCCTGCAAGCTGCTTTTTTTTTCCAGTGGAAACGCTGGCCTCAGCTTTGTCAACAAGATTTCTGGGCTGATTACTGCTCTCCAGGTAACAGGCAGGAGGCCCCATCATTGCTGGAAAGCGTGGGCTGCCATGGTGGCTGGCAGAGCACACAGGGAACCAACCCTGTCATAAGACACAAAGCCAATCTCTCAGGTTCCACAGCCGAGGAAACCGAGACCCTCAGGAAAGTAACTTATCTGAGGCTACCTAGCAAGAAAGTGTGCTTCCTCTCTGCCACCCTTGAGAAATGAGCCCTAGCATGGGTTCATCTTTGAAGGCGGTTGAGGGACGGCTACTGTAAAAGCCCTGATAGGATGCTGTGATCATTGAAAGTCAATCCTCTTCTACAGCAAATACAGAGAAACAGAAGGGTGGATGAGGTCTACTCTCTTGCTGCATGTCCAGTTCTTGGATTCAGCCTTCATAGCCAACAAGCAGGGAGTTGATGTGACTAGAAGGCATTTAGATGGATGTGGGGTACATCTGGCCTGATCTTTTGATACTCTAGCTGGGCCTTCCTAGGATATTAGAATGGGGCATTGCTTAGGGGTGTCAGGTATATATAAAAGTTGGTAGGACAAGGATTATTTGCCCAGTGACTTGGAAACCAAGAAATAAAAATTGGGATAACCCCCCCAAAATATAGGGAAATTGAGATTTCTGTGAGGATCCAACCCCAATATTGGTGATAGCTAAATGGAGCTTTGTTTTTTTGAAAAGTCCCAGTAGACACAATATGTTTCTTCTCGTAAGACACCCCCAAATGCAGCTTCCGGTGCCCTCCACACCACTCTCTGGGTAGAATCATCTGGTGCTGGGACTCTTGCAGAAGTTCTGGAGGCCGGTTCACTGGCACTCAGAGAAAGCTCGGAGGCCCACCTCTCCCTGCCCTAGCTGAGCCTGGTCAGGTTTCTTTTCCTTCTGAGACCGATGTCATCTCAGTCACTCAGATCCTACCTGCATCAGGGGACAGGTCAGAACTCCATGTCCTGTGGGCTCTAAGACATCGGTGGTCGTGGTGGTCCTTGGCATCAGACCTCTCGTTTGCATCCGGCCTCTAAAGCCAGCTGGATGGCCACCCAATCACTGTCCCTGGTTCTGCATCCACAAATAGTGACATAGATTGAACATTGGGGCTGCTGTGATGAGCAAAAGAGACCCCTGAGAAGCCATCATCACAGAACTGTGTGTGTTAGATCAGTCAGAAGACTGAGAAGAGATGCAGGTTCTAGGCTGGGGAGGGCAGGAAACCTGTGCTCCATCTTAATCTCTCCATGCCAGATACTGTTCAGGGTGTCATGCATCTGCAGGGCTGAGAAAATAACTAGCTAGTCTATCCATTCACACAGCTTGCAAAACACTGGCTGCTTGGAGTGGAAGAAAATGAATCATCCTACTCTCTCCAAGTAAGCAGAGAAACTGGTCTACACATCTAGACTCCCTCCATAAGGAAGATAAAGCCTGTGGCTTCCCAGTTTTCACTACTTACTAACCCTTGATCTATCATCTAGCGCATGTCCCCTTTTGTGCCTTTGCACTAACCATAGAGGGACTGAAATCACTGCAATTTCTCCATTGCCCCCTCTCTACTATCAGGACACAGGCAGCCCACTACTGTGTATAGGAGCACGGGAGAAAGCAGGTTCGGGGATTGGAGCAGGGAGGTAGCACTGAGAGACACCCTGAGACCCTGGCTGCCTCTGCTCCTGGGACTTCCTGTAAGAGGACCTGATCCAGGCTGTGGTGAGACCTTCACTGGCTTTTCCATTCTTTCTGGGGATCAGTGAAGGGCTCTGGGCTTCTCTGAGATAAGCAGGTTTGGCAAGGTCCAGTTCTATGAGTAACCAATTTACTGTAAGGTGTCCTCTGTATCTTCTGGGTCCTTAGTGAGGAGAGATGGCCCCGTGTGTTCATGGAGCTCCTAAAGGCCTAGGCCAAGTGGTGGAGTCTCAGTCTTAGAGGGTACCCACAGTTACCTCAGTGGGAGAGTCTCAGTCTTAGAGGGTACCAACAGTTACCCCAAGTGGGAGAATCTCAGTCTTAGAGGGTACCAGCAGTCACTCCAAGTGGAAGAGTCTCAGTCTTAGAGGGTACCACAGTCACCCCAATTGGGAGAGTCTCAGTCTTAGAGGGTACCACAGTCACCCCAAGCAACACTGGCTGCTCACTAGCTTTTGATTAGCGTTATCTCTCCATAGATAACCCATACCTTTGATTTGCTCAGGCGTTTGTCATCCCTCTGTGTAGATCTGTGCAGATCCCTCTGGGGGACCCATTAGGGGGCAAGTGGGCAATAGCATTTCCTCTCGGTCTCACAGCTGTGGGCATTGGTGTTGGTTTCTGCTTCCTAATGTTTGTACCGAGGACTGAATCTCGATCCTTGAGCATGCGAGGCAAGCACTCTACCACTGAGCCATCTCCCCAGCTGCTACCTGAGCTTTGGTGGTGACCTCTGCCTTGCCCTACGCACCGACTCCAAGGCAAAGCTGGAACTAGAAGCTGGAGGCATATGGTGAGCAAGGTGTAGTTCTGGCTTTCTTGAAGCTTACAGTACACAGGAGACGACAAACAGGATCCCTTGATTCCGTGTGACATGTATTAGGATGCAGGCAAGCACAGGAAAGGACAAAAACATGTAGGGGAGCTCCTGTTTGCATCCCCGTGGGATGTGGTATAGACCCTGAGTCATAGGGGAATTCTCATAGAGCCGTTAGTCACTGGGCTACAAGAGTGAGGCAGAGGAGAGAGGGTTCTAGAACATTTCAGCCCAGTTTAAGTGACCAACACACACACACACACACACACACACACACACACACACACACACACACCAAAGCTTTCACGGGAGAAAATGGAAGAAGGAATGATTTAACCAGGGCGGAAGGAAGCTGATGAACAAGGCAGCTCTCACGTCACCGGTCAATCTTCCTTCTATTCATCAAGTCTCCTAGGGCACTGAGATATGGTTGCTGGGCACAGGAAGAACAGACACTACCCAGTTTCCAGATCTCCAAACCTGCCTTTGCCAGGCCATTCAGCCTACCCTGGCCCTCCTGGCCGACAAGTCACTTCCTCGTTGCCAGGAGTCACTTTAAGGAAGGGGACTGGGTGCAAAAATATGGTGCTCACAAACAGCTTCCATCGTGGATGGGGTGGTGAGCACTGTCTTTTAAGAGGCATATGCCAAAACACATCGAGGCCAGATGTACAAATTCACTAGTGCCCATACGCAAGCCTCACCTAACCCGAAATCTCTAATGGACAGTAATGCTTGAATTCAATATACCAGGCCAAATACTGTTGGAGAATTCTTCCCCAGGACCACAGAGACGTAGGAAAGGTCAGCTTATCCAAGCCATTGCCCACGTTGCCCAGCTCCTGCCCACAGGCTATCATTCTCCTCTTTTTTTTTTTTTTTTTTTTTTTTTTTTTTTTTTTTTTTTTTTGTACCCCTGGCAGAGGGAGATGAAGCAGATTTAAATCCTAGCACAGCTTTTGATAAATGCCGCCTCAGGACAAAGGAGTTAATCGGTGGGTCTCTAGAGGGATGGATTCTCTCTCCTGGTAGACAGCAGCTGTGGCCCACAAGCAGGGACCTAAGCAGAAGGTGGCCCATAACCATCTTCCTCCCAGATTCCTAGACCCCCCTGTACTACGCAGAATTCCCCTTTGTCTTCCAACTTGCCAGCAAAGGCAGATATCCTACAGAAGGGGTGGAAGAGGCAGTTCAAAGCTTGACTCTATAAAGACTTCAAGGAAGAGCCTTCTGTGTTTAAGCCCCCACCCCATGCCTCTTGTCCCTTGGAGCCAGGCTTTGCAGAGAGGTGGGAACCGTGATCAATGGCATTCACTTATTACTGTCTTTCCTACCCGGCTGGCTTTACTGAATCAGCTGGAGCCGCTGCCAGCTGAGCAGGCAGTGTGTAGCTCTCTAGGCGAGGCCAGTGGCCATGGTCCTTCCTGCCACGGTACTTCCTGGGAGTAGAGGTGGTGACCCCTCCACCCACCGTTTCCCCTTCTGTCCCAGAACGCCTCCTGACCTGAAAAACATCTCTGTAGCCAGTTCTTCAGGAGCTCTGGATTGAAGTTTAACAGAGACAAAAATAATTCTCTTGAGTGAGCTATTTTCTGCTTCACTTTTGGAATAATAGCTCATGGTGACAGGCAGTGGGGGTGGAAACTGGCCACAGCCCACCATCCTCTTAGGTCCTTCCACATGCCCACTGCCTACCCTCCGGCCCCCGGAACGAGGTTTTGAAGAGACACTCAGTCACTGCCTTCTATCACAACCTGCTTCCACTTGCCCCCACCTGTGGACTCACCTGCTTCCACTTGCCCCCATCTGTGGACTCACCTGCTTCCACTTGCCCCCACCTGTGGACTCAGGCTGGGAAGTGAAGGTCAGCCCTTGTGGGAGCCAGGGGTGGAAAGTCTTCATGCATAGCTCTCTTTGAATGGGAAGAGGAAAAACAAGGCCCCTTCATTGAGCCTCAAGTTAAACTATAAACATCTCACAAAACCGTTGAATCAGCTGAGATGAAACATTTTTCAAACGTGTTATAAAAATTGTCCCACTCCATAGAAGCGTTAGCTGTTACGTTACTATGATTCTCCCGGGTACTGAAGAGGGGGAGAAGGAATAAATTCAGGAAGAAGGCAGAGGATTTGAGACGCGTGACCGGCTCTCTGCTGGCACATCGAAGCACCAAGTCCAGCCTGGCAGAACTGAGTGTAGAGCAGGGGTTGGGATGTAGCTCAGAGGTAGACCACGGAGGCCCAGGTTCAATTCCCAGCACTGCACACAGGCACAGAGGTAGTTTGTAGTATATGCTGAGCCCTGGTTTTTTTAAACAAAGATCCACTGTTTTCATGGTATTGTTTTGTTTTGCCTAGCGACCCTTTCTTTAACTGTTAGCTCCTTGTGGTTTCGTTGGCTTGTTTTGTTTGGTTGAGACAGTGTCTTATGTAGCCCCCTCCTGGCCTCAAAGTCTCTACAGAGCCAAGGAAGAGCTTGAACTTCTGATCCTCCTGCTTTTGTTTCCCAAGTGTTGGGATTTCAGGTACAGATTACTAAGCCCAGTTTATGCCGTTTTGGGGAGTCAAACCCAGGGCTTTGAGGCCACTAGGCAAACGCTCTGCCAGCTGAGCCACAACCCTAGCCTTAGTAGCTGCTTTCTTACCTTCTTTTCATGACTTCCCCCTAACGCTCATGGGAGAATCACTGACTGGAGAGACAATGTTTGGGAGGTTGAAAGAGAGGGAGGGGGAAACTGGAGGGAAGGAGGGACCTCAGGGATCAGCCGAATGCTTTCTGGATCACTCAACACAGACAGTGGTTCTATGGAAGGGCCAAGTAAAAACTTCTAGTGGGATTCTTTCCCATCTTCTATGCAGTACTCACCCACTAAAATGAAGTAGCAGAGGATTCCTTAGAGAGCTGAGGGCCTCAGGAGGCCACGCGTTCTGTTGCCCACCCTATCTCCAACTGAGAGCACACACCTTTGTTTGTTTGGTTTTTTTTTGTTTTTTGAGACAGGGTTTCTTTGTGTAGCCTTGGCTGTCCTAGAACTCGCTCTGTAGACCAGGCTGACCTCAAACTCACAGAGATCTGCCTGCAGTCACTGCCACCCGACAAGAGTACTAGTCTTAAAAATTCATTATCAGGGCTAGAGAGATGGCTCAGTGGTTAAGAACACTAACTGCTCTTCCAGAGGACCCGGGTTCAATTCCCAGCACCCACATGACGACTAACGACTGTCTTGTAGCTCCAGTTCCAGAGGATCTCACACCGTCACACCAATGTACATAAAATAAAATAAAGTTAAATAAATTTAAAAATTTATTATCAGTATTTAACAACAGAGCGATTTAATCTGATATAAAGTGCTCGTCATGCCTAGGGACCCGGGTTTGGATTCTCAGCACCCATGTAAAAGCCAGCACGGTAAATTGTACCTATAATCCCAGCGCTGGAGAGGAGACAGGAGGATCCCTGGGGCTTTCTGGTCACCCAGCTGGTCTGGCCAAATTGATGAGCCAGTAAGAGATAATGTCAGTAAGAGATAATGTTCAGTAAGAGATAATGTCTCATCAGAACAGGGGTAGGGAGCAGGGCCGCACTGGAGTACACCCTTAATCCCGGTCTGGTCTACAGAGAGAGTTCCAGCATAGTCAGGAATATACAGAGAAACCTTGTCTCAAAAAACAAACAAAACAAACAAACAAAAAACCCAAACCAAACAAACAAAAGGTGTAGAAACAACAGAGAAAGACACCCAAGACTGACTTCTGGCCTATCCCGGTGCTTACACAGCCCCATCCCTCTCACACACAAACCCATCCCTCACACGCACAAACCCATCCCTCACACGCACAAACCCATCCCTCACACGCACAAACCCATCCCTCTTACACACAAACCCATCCCTCACACGCACAAACCCATCCCTCACACGCACAAACCCATCCCTCTCACACACAAACCTATCCCTCACACACACAAACCTATCCCTCACATGCACTGTACAGAAAAAGAGTGAGTAGGGGCAGGAAGAGGGAGGGGGGATTGTACCACATACAAACAAAAACAAAAAAACACCCAGAATGCATGTCTAGCATGTCTAGCTTGCTTGCTATAAAAATGTAATTGGATCATGAGGCCACACTGGGCTGTAGCACCAACAGCATTCTTGCTAGCTTGAAGTGAGCCCCATCTTTATATCAGCCTGAAGTCCTCTGGTCCATCTCATGCCATCCCTCCAGCTGTATCTCTGGCCTTGGCCCCTGCACCAGACCGCTGCGGCAGAAGAGCCCTCTGGTCAGAAGACACAGCTGGAAGAGGAGCTCTGAAGCCAGCCTGAATAGCTGGAAGAGGAGCTCTGGGGCCAGCCTGCCAGCTAGCTGGAAGGGGAGCTCTGGAGCCAGCCTGCACAGCTGTAAGGGGAGCTCTGGAGCCAGCCTGCACAGCTAGAAGGGGAGCTCTGGGGCCCAGCCTGCACAGCTGGAAGGGGAGCTCTGAAGCCAGCCTGCACAGCTGGAAGGGGAGCTCTGGAGCCAGCCAGCTCAGGCTCTGGTTCTTCCCTTATCCTTGCTGTGCTCGTAATTGCCTACACTCTCTCAGCTTCTGTTCCTTTATCTGTGAAAGGAGAAAAATAATAGTACACACCTCCTCAGCCTGTGGGAAAATTCGTGCTAACCACTGAGTTCCACATCTGGCACACAGCAGCTGCTCAATCAATTTTGGTGCTGGTGATGGTGCCCGAATGGTATAATCACTGGGGAAAATTCACCCAAACTTCAGTCTGGCTTTTGAAGATAATTTAACCTTGCAAACACTGCCCCTCACCATTTCTTTTTACTTCAGCCTGCTCAATCTATCCACATACATAGGAATTTCTATTTAATAAGAGACTTCTGAAGGACTCTGTTATGTATTTGGACTCCGTTGTCGAGTTGAGACTTTTGATGGCGGGATTCTGTTCTCAGGGCTCAAATGGAGTGGGGATAGTGGGTGACTAAACACAAAGTCATGACACTGTTGGGTCCAAGATCTCCTCCCCAAGCCGGTTCTCAACTCTTCAGGCATTTGGTATTCAAAGGGGTTCTGCTACAGATTTGACTGTTTCTCCTCTCAGGATCAGAAAATCGTAGGTCCTCCTTGGGAGATACCCGATTTAAATGCTCCCCCTTCATCTCCAGTTTCTCAGGCTGCACATGGGATTGTAACAAAGGCGTCAGATCTCAAATGGAGTTCACTAGGATGGAATTTTACCCGAGGCAGCCCCTCCTCCACTTCTTAACACCATGGCACCCAAGATATGCATGTGCTTGCCAAATAGGCTGGGCAGAGGTAACTTCCCATCCCTGGCACAAGGCCGGAAATTCAGAACCATTTGGAACAAAGAACTCTGCCCTGAAGGTGTTTTCCAGCACCTCCGGGCCAGCTTGGAGCTGCCCTGCTCCCCCTGGTCCGGCCACATTGGTCATCTCATTCCCAGCCCCCATGAACAAGAAGGGGAGGGGGCACAGAGCTGAAAGACCTCCACGAAAGAAGAGAGAGCCACCCCATGAAGAGGGCTCCTCTCGGTCCTGGAAAGACTGTAACTGAGTACTGGTTCTTTCCTAGTAACTTAATGACTTTGAAAGGGAGAACCAACCTCCTAATCCCTTTGAACCTCCGTTTCCTCTTCATAAATCGGGGAGAGGCTTAAGTGAGAAAACATATAAGAAACATTTAATAGAGTGCCTGGAACATGGTAAGTCTTAAAACCTTTGGTTACTATGACTTTCAGCTATTATATAATATGGTAACCTCCTAAGGGTCAAAGGTTACTGTAGGGAGAGACACTGGCTGGAACTGGCAGTGTGGGCAGCATGGGGGAGAAGATAGGCAGGGCTTGGCTATTAAGCCCTGCTTGGACCTGGCAGTCAAGGTGAGTGAGGCTTGAGGCAGAGGTACTTGTCTGCCCTTGGAGCTGACAGGCACAGACTGGCTGGGGTAATTATAGAGGTGATGGCTAGGGTGGCCCATGCAACTGCCCAGCCAGCCACATTCTTCAGGCGGGTGGGTGGGCAGCTGAGTGTTTATGTGGCTACCAGGGTGCTGAGCAGATAGCAAACCCTTTTCCTAGCATCCCCAGGTAGGCTCCTCTCCCCATGGCAACTTCTCTGTATCCCATCTTAACCCTGCAGCTGCTCCCTGCTTCCTAGACAGGACAAGTCAGAAAGCTAAAGAGGCAGGTCAAACTGAACAATTGACCAAGTATCCTAGAAGGATCCTAGAAGCCCTGTAAGAATCTCATCATAGCCCAGCTGTGATTAACTAATGCTCATGGCTCACATATTCCAATCCTTTTTGAAAAATGTACGTCCAAGGAAATAGGTACTTCTCCTGAACCATTTGACAAAAACGCAACCCAGGAGGTGTTAATTGAGCATCTAAGCATATATGCTCTGGGGAGAAGTGACGGGTTGTGAAATTTTAGCAAGCTTGCTGGTAGAAAGCTAGAAAGATAAAACGACAGCCACACCCAGAGGTCGGGCACAGTGGTCACAGAACCAGGGTCCTCCTGTCCACAGTGCCTCAGACTAGCACACCCACCGGCCAGAAACCAGGTCCCTGGACCCTGACAACACTACGGTAGCTAAAAGGGGCTACAGAAGCATGTCTAGCATGACTCTATCATTTTAAAGATGAAGTCGGTATTAAGTCAAAAAACATGAGGAAGAATGGAACTTCCACGCACAGCCAAAGGGAGAATATTGGACTTTATAAAATATCATCAGCCCCAAACATAAAATTCTGTGTGCATCAGCAATGATGAGCTAGGGAGCAAGCATGTTATCGTTTCATAGGAGCCCCAAACAGGAAACAACCCAGATGACTGCCCACAAGAGGGAGGACATACAACACGTGGCATTTTCACGTTGGAATACTCGATCGCGGTGTTAGCTAATATGCGTCCATGTGGAGGAACCTCAGCAATAGAGCGCCAGCGAAGGAACATGCGGCAGACAATGATGCGTGCAAACCTCAAGGCCATGCAACCCAGCACCGCACACTGCTTCAGAAACACACTTAAGATGAGCACTTAGAAAGAAAAGCAAGGAATGATAAACCCAAATTTCCCTTGCGCTGGGGAGTGAGAGGGGTGCCGGGAAACAGGGCAAGGCCAAGGGTGACAGAGAGACCCTATGGTCTGGAGAGAAGACACAGTGGGTAAAGTGTTTGCCCCCAAAGCATGAGGACTTCAGTTTGATCCCTGATTGGCAGGGAGTTTGTAATCCCAAACCAGGAGGTGTAGACAGGCAAATCCCCAAGACTCACTGTCTGCCACTCTAGCTTTATTGATGAGCTCCAGCCAGTGAGAGGTGGCCATGTTCCAGAAGCTGACACCTGAGGTTGTCTTTTGACCTGCATGCCTGCTTGCCTATGTGCGCGCCCACGCGCGCGCGCGCGCACACACACACACAGAGAGAGAGAGAGAGAGAGAGAGAGAGAGAGAAATAGAGAGAGAGAGAGAGAAGAGAGATGAACACCCACACGCATGTGCACACATTAAGATTTTTTTATATTTATTCATTTATTATGTGCGCATGTGTGTGTTCACATGTGCGGGCACCACAGTATGGATGCGGGTGTCAGAGGATAACTTGTAGGATCAACTCTCCCCTTCTGCCATGTGGGCTCTGAGGACTGAACACATCTTGTCAGTGCTGGCAACAAGGGCCTTTACCCACTGAGACCTTCTGTCAGCCAGACACACATATACTCTAAAAAGCTTAATTAATTACTGTAAATGCTTTACTCCTAACGGGTGATTAACTCCTATCAGTTGCATAACATCTGTAAGCATGTCATATACTCTTGTATGCTATATTATTTCTCAATTAAAAAACAAAACAAAACAGAAAACAGCTAAAGAACCTGGATCACACAGAATGCTCCCTCAGACTCACACCCAGCAATGCTCCTGGGTTCCTTGTCTAACACATGTCAGAATGAGAAATCAGTTTTCCAAATCTGTGTTCTGCCAGGCACTAGGACGGCCATTTCTGAGTTCCCACAGAAACTTTCACAATGCCTGGGTTTTTTGTGCTATCAATTTGGAAATGGCTTGATAATCTTTCTTTTTGCTGTTAAACTCCTGCTGTCTTAGCTCATGTCCGCCAAATGACTGTGAGCCTTTCAAGAGCCTACTCTTCTGCCAGGCACTTGACTCTGCTCAGCTAATCCTCAACAATCACGAATCTACCATCACCCCCAATTTATAGAGAGGGAAACAGGAATTTGGAGGGATTAAGAAATCTGCCTAAGGTTACTAACTAGAAAGTGTCAAATCCAGAAATCCTGACTTTATTTCTCCTGCTCCTCCCAGCTGCTTGCCCAGCCTCGAACCCTCTAGCCACACACTAGAGAACACTGTAGCATGTACTGCTCAGGGGAAGCGTGTATGTGAAAGGGTTTAGGTGTTCAGCACAGGGCCTGACTGGAGGCCATCAGAACAGACGAGAGTCCATTTCTCCAGGTAAGAGAGCTGGGGTCAGAAGCCTAAAAGGGACAGTAGGGGCAGGGGCAGCGTAGTTAAAGGAGAAGAACTCAGATGGCTGGCGGGACGGTGGCCTCTAACCTGCTCACTTGGGCACGCCGCAGAGATTTGCTTCAAACTGAAAGAAGACTTCTGACTTCCTTGCCTTCTAGGCTATCCAGGCCTTGCTGGATTCTGCGCAGCTTCTGCGCAACGTTACATTTCTCAGGTTCTTTGAAGCCTCTGAAACACGGTGTGTATCTCAGACCACAACAGAGGCGTAGACGTTTAAAGGAGCCTTTTTGAGACACCACCATCCCCGGAGCAACCTTTGGCCAAAGAGAATTTACTCTCAGGTCAGCTTGTTCAAACTAGTTAGTAAATCTAACCCTACAGCTCACAAACATGTATTATGGGCCTATAACATGCCAGCCACTGCTCTAAGTGTCTGCGACTGCCCTGGGAATACAGACGCGCAGAGCTCCTGGGGCTGCTAGCGTAGTCTCAGCATCCTGCAGACTCGAGTTGTCAGTCCTGCCTCTCCTTTTCATGTTGCAACCTCACCAAGCCTCAGTTTGCCCCATTACAGAGTGGGCACAGGAGTCTCTCCTTCTTAACAAGGTAGAGTGGCGGAGCCAGGAGGCTGTGCTTATTAAGGACATAGAATAGCATCTGGTGTCCAGTGCGCAGAGAGCCACTGCTCCTGGAGTAAGGACTCCGGCACCAGCAGGTGGCACATGCTAGACCTGTCACCAGCAAAGGCTGGAGAGCTCCACAGTGCCTGGATTGTCACACTGTGCAGAACACCTCAAAGCTTCAGCTTGGCATCAGAAGGCCAGTGAGAGGCGGTAGCTTCCCAGGAACTGGTACTAAGTCCTGCCCAAACTCCACTTTCCCGCTGGTACAGCTGCCCACACCCTGCAAAGGACCAGGACTCTCCCCTGTGCAGAATGAGGACTTTGTGTGGCATCTGGTTCTGGGAACATTGCTTAGTCTATTCTTTGGCATGAGACCTGCAGGGCAGGTTTGTAGAAGCACGGTGCACACTCAGCCTCTCACAGTTCCTTCTGCTACTGCCTCTAGCCTCTGCCATTTGCCCACCAGCCACCCTGTTCTCCCTCAGCCAGGCTGGAGGGAGGTCTCACCCCCTACACACGAGCAGGTGGGACTTCCAAAGAGGTCCTACTGGCTCTTTTCATTTGCGGTGATGAGAAAGAATGACTTTCTGCTTGCCAGAGTAGACAGTCATCCCACAGTCTCGGAGGCTCCGCTGCCCCGTGTCTTTCGCTCTAATCACTCAGATGCTCAGCCTCTGGGGATCTCCAGAGAGGCTTCCCAGAGTATTTGGACCACAAGGCCCAGGACTAAGCACAGAGGGCAGTTTCTTTTCCACATGTCACTACCACAGGATGCTGTTACTGCCGCCAACGCCTATCGCTTAGGTTGAGCAAGAAGTGTCTGTCTCCACCCTGGGCTATTTCTCCAACAGTCAGACAGGACACACAAACGCTAGCATCCAAGGGCATCAGTTCCATGCCTTGCCTAGCAGCTTCTCCCAGGCCCTTCTTTCTATCTTGGTTTTCATTTCCCTAGATCTTGATTCCAAGTGACCTGTGTCCTTTATCTACATGGACAAGGTCTGACTGCCGTTGCCTTCCTGGTTGTGCACTCACTTCAGAGCGGGACTTCTATGTGGGACATGAGAGTCCCCAGAGGTCTGGGAAACTGGAAGGACAGGGAAGAGTCTAAAGGAAAGGGGAGAGAGGAAGGACATGGCAGAGTCTTTGCTTCACTAAGTTCACCCCCCCCCCCCAGTTCCCCTGGGAAAGCTGAAGAGTTCACAAGTCTTCACGTCCCTGTCTGAGGTGGGGTGGCATGGGACAATCCAAAGTCAAGGCCAGCAACTAGTGAAAGATGAAAGGTTGCATCTGGGGACAGGGTGACTAGGAGCAATTCTACCCTCGAGGAAGGGACTGGAAATGGCTGACTAGGCCAGAGGGCAGGCTCGGGTATTGGGGTTACCTGAGAATTATGTGGCCTCACCTTCTCACCTCAGCATTAAGTCTCTCCCACCCTCCTGTCCCTTAATCACTCTGTGTGACCTCTCCTTGGTTTGGATGATGAGATCCTCAGCTCGCCCTGGTTTGGGTTTATGTCTCTACATGGCCATGCAAACCCCCCCTTTAACTCATGAGCATCCCAGTTTGAACAGTAAACCATACAATCACTAAAAAGGTTAAGAACACATGAGAGGGGGCTGGAGAGATGGCTCAGAGGTTAAGAGCATTGCCGGTTCTTCCAAAGGTCCTGAGTTCAATTCCCAGCAACCACATGGTGGCTCACAACCATCTGTAATAGGGCCTCTTGCCCTCTTCTGGCCTGCAGGCATACACACAGACAGAATATTGTATACATAATAAATAAATAAATAAATAAATAAATAAATAAATAAATGAACATATCAGAAAGAAGTAGCTAGAAGTGAGGTTCTGGTGGTCTTGCGAAGCTGCTGGGCTGGCTTCAGTCCCGTCAGAGCCTTTGGACAGGACAGCAGTGGAGATAGCACCAGGCTGCTGTTCCCCATGGGGCTCTTTTTGGAGGCTGAAGCCTGGTTTACTGGGATCTGCTTGCTGACATCCCTTGGCAGCCTGGCACCACGCTGGGGCACACACTAGGCTCTTAATCAAATCTGGTCATGTCGTTATTCCCTCTACCTGCATCCAGAATGGACTCCCAGCAGTGACAAGCAGAAGCTTGAGCCTTCTAATCCACTATCCAGCTACAAATTAGAATGTGCGCCAGGTACCTTGGCCTTGCTATTCTGCATAGACAGCAGCAGCCCAGAGACTGGCCTTAGCCAATTTCTAGGATATAGTGTGAAAAACTGAACAACAGAATTATCCTATCTTGGATAACTTCTTGGTCTAGCCCACCAGACCCTAGGCCAGTGGTTCTCAACCTATGGGTCATGACCCCCACAGGGGTCACATATCAAATACTCTGCATATCAGATATTTGTACTACAAGTCATAAGAGCATCACAATTATAGTTATGCAGTAGCAATGAAATAATTTCATGGTTGGGGTCGCCACAACATGAGAAACTATATTAAAGGTCACAACATTAGGAAATTTAAGAACCACTCCCTAGGCCTTCCTCTATTGGAGGCCCAGGCTTTGGATACCTGCAATCCATGCTGAAGGCAGAGGTCTTTGTGGGCTTCCTACGTGACTTGGTCCATCAGAGAGATCAGGTCAGAGACAGACAGGGGAGGGAGACTGAGAAACCACATTACAGATAAGCGGAGCATCCCAAAGCACAGGCACGTTCAGGGCCTCCAGAATATCCAGTCTTATGATTGTATATGGAGAAGCATGAGTGGTCAGCTGGGCTGCCTGGCTCTCTTCCTTTCTCTCCGTTCCTAGTCCTTCCTTTGTCTTGGTCAGGAACCAAGTCATGGCTGCTCAAGAACAGCCAAACCTAAAGCCATGAGCCTTTGCCAGAACACAGAATGTATTCTGCAGTTTGAGGCAATGTCACAGTGCTGGCCTCCCTGGGTTCTTCTCAAACAAGTTAGAAGACGCTACTGTGTGGGGGCCCAGGTCACCTATTTCTTCCCAAGGGTCTCTGGTATAAAAAATAAAACCAGCAGAGACTCACTCTTACTACCTATTCTGGCTGCTTGCCGGTACTGAAAATTATTCCAGAGAGATCCACAGAGTTCTCTCCAGTCTTCAGCTGGGGAAGGAATACAGACAGTCCCCCAAATGGAAAATACCCTTAGCTCACAGAGTTGAGGTTCGTGGGTCCAGACAATCCCTCTCTGCCTCTCAGCAATCCATTCTTACTCTCTAGCCTGGGGAAAGCAGTCCTTGCCTTTTCTGTTGGCAAAAGTTTCAGATTTCTCCTGTACGCCTGACTTACTAGGCAAGACGGGTAGCTTGCACGGTAGAAAAGGAACCAGTAGCCGGTAAGTCCACAGTATTGGGATGTACCTCCCATTCCAGAGACTAGTCAAAGTCCCTTCATGGCCATCTATAATAATCCCATGGCCATCAAACAACCATTGCTGACACTCCCACAACCCCCGATGTCCAGGAATAAGACAGCCTTCCACAGGGCAATAGGGCAGAGCTGAACCCTGTCCAAGGGAACTTCTAGAATGCTCAGAAAATGCCTGCCCAACTGCTTGCCTGGGCTCTGGCCCCTCTGCTGCTCCTGAGCCCAGACAGGAGGCTGACTCACTCACCACAAGGAGGAGCAGGAGGAGGAAGAGGAGCGTGGCCTAGGATCAGAGAACCAAGGCTCCCCCAGCACAAGAAGACAACCTCAGGTCGGTGACAGTGGTAGTGGAGATGGGGGGACCTGGAGATCACAGGCAGTTTCCTCTGGTTCTCACTCACCACGGAGTTCAAGATCCCTCACTCTCCAAAAAGAACCTATTTCTTAAAACCCCTCCCTCAATTTCCACGTCTGTCCCTGAGTTCCTTGGGACATTTGTGGACAGGCTCTTCTGAAAAAGTAATCCAGTACACTAGGTCTCAAAGCACCGGTGGTTTTAGAAAGTCAAGAAAGGAAAACTCCATTTAAAAGATTCCACTTCGTTCTCACAGGTGATCACACAAGAGCCCTACATGGGAATAAACAAGCTACACACACTCCACCCCCAGAGACCTTAGCTCCATTGACAGTCAATCACTCCCTTTCTTACTCCTCCACTCCGCGCCAAAGCGCTGGTCCGAGGAAGGAAACAAACGCTTGTTGTCCAGTGCAGAGAACCGTCTTAGCGAAGGACTCCTGCGCTAAGCCGCCCGAGCATCGCGGAGGTGGCTGCCTCCTCGCCAGGCTCGCATGAATTTCGGCTTTCTTAGACCTGGGTGCCCTCTCAGAGTCCCAACCTCATGGCACCACAGTCCGGATCTCAGGCACCAACTTTGCTCCCGAGACTTTGACTCCAGTGCTTACGCCCGGGCACTCAGACCTCTGGATCCCAGACGCCTGCCCCCGAGTTTATCCCTCACCCAGGACCCACTTCCCACTGCTCTCCGATCCTCACCTGGTCTGGCGGGTGGACACGCTGCTTGGCGCTCCCGGCGTTTGGGGCTCGGCAGCCGCCTTTTGACAAGCAGAGACGGCTCAGCACCTGGCCCCGCCCCGTAAGGACCCGCCCCTATAAGGGACCGCCCCATACGGCCCCTCCCCGGGCCACCCTAGCCTTAGCCACGCCCGCCAGATCTAGCCTCTCTTGCCTTGAAACCTTCTTGACTTGGAATCAACCATTGCACTGTCGCCTAGGAGACCCTACCTTAAGAAAGGGTCCACGACCTGCGGCCACAGCGAGGCGCAGGCTTCTGCCCTCCGTGGGGCAGTCTTCCATGAGCTCGTGTGTGCAGATCCACATTTCTGCCTGCAGTGATCCGTGATGTATCCGCCACCCCTGCCGCCGCTGTGGTTCTACCCTGTCGGCTGCAGACGCCTCCGCCAGGTGCGTCACCCGCACCTGAGCTGACCCGGGACCCCGACGCCCGCGGCGCGCTGCGGGGAGCCGTTCTCGGTGCGTCCTTGGGAAATCGCCGGCAAGTTTCTGCTGCAGCCGGACTGCGCTCAGCCGGACTCCACCAGTTAGGATAAGCACAGGGGGACCAGAGCGGAGGCTGGAAATGCGTCCTCTCTCCTACCCGGTGTTCCACTTAACCACCGCAAGGGAGCACGTTCCTGGCTAATTGCGATCTCATTCCTGCCGGCTTTGCCTTAGCTTCTGTATTCTGCACCCCCAGATCTTCCCTTGCCAGCGAGACTCTAATGTGAAGGAATGAAACAGGCACAAAGTACACCCCAAGAACTGGAACTGTGGATGGCTACTGAGAACTCCCTGTAGAAAAATGTGAATAAAAATTACTCTCTACCATAATACATTCTCCACACTGCACCAGATGCTGAAAGATGATGGGGTCGATAGGGCTTCCTCCTTTCAGTGGGAGGATGTTTGAATAAATAAACGTAAGAGTGTTCTAGAATGCAAATACCCTCAACGTCACCCAACAGTAGTCAGGGAGTAAAATTGAGGAAGTTCGGGAAAGGACAGGGAGATCAGGAGCCTAGGCTCAGGGAGGATGAGAACTAGTGATTTGCCCATAAAGACCCAGACAGAGGATCAATGAAGGACGAGAGCCCAGTTATCATTTCTCAAATAGAGCATTAGAGCAGGAGAAATTCAGTTCCTTTCTTCCTGATGACTCACCCTAAAAAACCGACAGGGGCTAAACAGAAGGGAGGGCATCCAGACAGTGGGACGCTGAGGGGGAGCCGTGAAGGGTCTGTCATGGGAACGTTCTGGATAGGCTTTCAAATTCCAGAAAACGAGAGATACCCGTTGAGTTTGGGGATGGACAATCTATGTCAAATGAATGAATGGAAGTGGTTCTTTGAAAGCCCTATCAGTCAGGTGGAAGGGTTTTCTATTCTAAATGAATCACTTTCAATAGCATCATGGAAAATCTGACTATCGTGAGAAAAAAAAAAAAAGCCTAAGAGGAAATCTCAACACCCAACACCTTAGGGCATTCTGAAGTCCCATGAGCCTCTGGAAGAGGTGATGGAAGATAAAAGCCTACATACTCCATAGTGATCAGCTGTGGCTTTTCTCACAGCAGTGAAGCTGGAAGTTAACATATGTATAAAAAGAATTCCCTGGGGCGGGATGGTGGGGGGTGCAAGCCTTTAATCCCAGCACACAGGAGGCAGAGGCAGGCAGATTTCTTTGAGTTAGAGGCCAGCCTGGTCTACAGAGTGAACTTCAGGACAGCCAGCTGTTACACAGAGAAACCCTGTCTCGAAAAACAAAACAAAACACAAAAATTTCCTGGAATGTTTTATTTGATCTATGAGTCAACCTTTTAAGACAGAGTAGCAAAACTTGTTGACATCTTACAGCTGGGGAATGACAGTCACTTGAACACCTACCTAGTCTTCTCTCTGAACAAACCCCACTGCTTCATGCTGCCCCTCAAAAAAAATTTCCACGCCCCCATTTCTTTTTCACCCATTGGATCAGAGTCTAGAAAAACCAGCCACGAAGAACTCAGAGGTTCTAGATTTGGCAAATTTGCCTGGTGATAGATGTCATCGCTGTGTTTAACACACTGTGATTGACCCCATCATCACACCCCTATGGATGGACATCCTCCTCATCCTCCCCCAATTCCTGGACCACCACCTCCCATCTGGCCCTCCAGACTCTGTTCCCTCCTTCATTTCTCTGGTCATCTCATCAAACCTCTGCCACCCTCTCCAGGCAACAATGATCCACCGTAGTGTGTACTACTCTATCATACGGCTTGTTAACTTATAACAAGACATTTAATATCGAACAAGGATTTTTCCTGCTCCAGCTTTATTTCCAGAACAGTCATTTTATTTTATTTTATTTTATTTATTTTTTTTTTTTGGTTTTTCGAGACAGGGTTTCTCTGTAGCTTTGGAGCCTGTCCTGGAACTAGCTCTTGTAGACCAGGCTGGTCTCGAACTCACAGAGATCCGCCTGCCTCTGCCTCCCGAGTGCTGGGATTAAAGGCGTGCGCCACCACCGCCCGGCCAGAACAGTCATTTTATAGCAGTGACAAAAGCAAGATTCCTTTCTCCTCTTGTTTTTCTAGAACCTCTTCACTCCTGACTCCACATCTCCCTGGGTAGGTCCTCGAATAGAGGTGACTTTCTTATACTCCCTTTTCCAGAAACCTCGAGGCCAGGAAGCAGTGTTTGGTAACTCTATTTCAGAGCTAATAGCCTTAAACTCGTCTAGACTAGCTAGGTGGTGGTGGAGCACACCTTTAATCCCAGCGCTCAGGAAGCAGAGGTAGGTGGATTTCTGTGTGTTCAAGGCCAACCTGGTCTTGCAGAATAAGTCATGGCTGCACAGAGAAACCCTGTCTTGAAAAACAAAACTCCTCTAAACTGATGCAGGAGCTACACACCAGAACCTCTGTATGCATAAGGTGTGATTTTCCCTTTTCTTTTCTCTAAAGATAGCATTTCTTGAATTCTCTTCTGTCCCCAGGAAGGGTGGTATTGGTCACTTGGTCAGACTGCCTCTGCTCATTGTTTTTCTCTGGTCAGTTTTCCCAGGGAATATTTGTGCATTTTTTTCCCACACAAGATGCTACATTAAAGTTGTTACTTAGCCATTTGTACACTAACAAAAGATTCCTGCCAGGTGCATATTTCGCCAAGGATTCCAGGGCCCGGAGGCCACCTTGTGCATTCCATAAGGCCAAGCCTGGACTCTAGGCATCTCTCCCAGGTTCTGGGTGCCTGTGGGAGCCTTGGACAAATGTGGCCTGTCCTCAGTCTTTAAACCCCCTTTTCTGCATCCTGGGTAATCAATGTCTCTGAGATTGGCTGGCCCTCTCTGAGCCCCTGGCCACAGTGTTAGAACTCAAGAGGATCACTTGGTCTCTTTGAGGTTCCCACAGACCCTGCTCTTGGGACAGAGGGTTTCCAGATAAGAAAGTGCCCCTGAGCTCTCAATGGAATCCTGCTCTCTGATTGGTTGCCGTCTCCCTTTTTAGGTCTCTTTCTCAGTCCTTAATATTTTATTATTATGGGCATAGGAAGACTGACAGCAAACCTCACTCAACAGATGCCGGAAGAAAAATGCCCCAAGCCCCAAGAGCCATGGGGGATCATGGAGGCCAAAGACACAAGAGCATCTTCTCACTTAGTTCCTCTTGTAGATGCTTTTAAGAAATTTAGTTCTGGAAGGTTAACTTGTCCATCTTTTAGGACAAAAAGGACCTGGAACTATTCTTGTTTGTGTTTAGGTGGAGGAAGCTGTAAGCAATGAAAACAAACCAATTGAAAGGGGCCTTCCAGGACAATGGTTTCTGAGCTCTTGACTGCTGTCCAGCAAAAATGAATATTCACCACGACCAAGAATACATGCATAAGTTCTCGTGAAACAAGAGATGCCCTGAAATAGATAGGTTTTCTCTCTCTCTCTCTCTCTCTCTCTCTCTCTCTCTCTCTCTCTCTCTCCCCTCCTCCTCCTCCTCCTCCTCCTTCTTCTTCTCCTCCTCCCTATCCCAGCTTCTGTGACCTTAAGTCAGGTGTTATCTTATAACTCTCCCGCCTTTTCTAGTTTTGGGTCGGCCAGCCACAGGTCACTACAGCATCTTGACTTGCCCAACACAGGACAGCTTTGGGGAGTCATGAGTGAGAGCTGCAGCTTAGTCTTTTCTAGAAAGAGTTGGGTACTACCAGGTGTCCACTCGAAATCTTCCTGGCTCCACTTCTCCATTCCCAGCAGCCCAGCTCATGTCTCTATCCTTGGGGTTTGGGGTACTTGTTTCCCATCTGTTCCCACATCCTTGAGTCCAAATTGCCCATGCACTGGCCCGCACACAGTGTCAGTTGGCATGGTGATGAAGAGCCTGGGGGCCAGATGGAGAGATGTAGACTTCCACCTACAACTCCAAGCAGAGGCAGCCCAGAGCTCTCCCAACTCTCAGGTATTTACTAGGCTCCTGTCCAAAAATGCAGCAGACAGTGATGACTGCTCTCCAACCCCCATATCCAGCCATTACTACCATCAGAACAAATCAGAGGCTCAGACGCCTCTCTCATCCTGTCCTGTCTGAGGGTTTTGCAAGGATCATGAATAGTCTTGCAGGAGACGATGAGAATCTCATTTACAATCCACTTGGGAATTTGTAGTTTGTTCCTCTAAGGAAGAGAGTCTTGTGGAAGAGCCTAGAGTTGGGGAGGCTGTGCGGTTTAGAACTGAGCCACGTGGAAGCAGGTGACAGAGGAGTTACTGTCATAGTGCTGCTGGAAAAGTCAATAGGGATAGCTGGCTGCTTTCAAATCCCCCCTTTTGTAGAGGAGAGTCTCCAGGGAAGGTGGTTAGGCAACCATCTCCCTTCCTTCATTCCAGTGAGCAAAAGCCCCAGAAACCAGGTCCTGGGCACGCCTCGCGTTTCTCCAGAACAGGAAGGACATGCCGTCAGCAGCCCAGGAATGCGTTAAACATCTCTCCCCTGGGGCCCCCAACTCCAGAAAGATGCAGCAGTTGACAGTTCTTCTCTTTCGCCTTTGGCCTTTAGCCTGGGACAAGCACACCACAAATCCTGGCTGCCCCAGTCTGTAGCATTCACTTTATTGTTCTCGGTTGTCAAAGACGTCAGTGTGGTTCACGCTTGTGTTTCTGCTGCCTACCTCCCCTTCCAACCAGACTTACGACGGACAGGACGTCTGTGGTGTCTCGTGCTGTGCACTGTCGAAATGTCCTACAACCGACAAGTGATCTCGAGATGCTTTAACTGTAAAAACCTACTGGCAGAACAGAAACTGTTGTGCCTGAGTAAAAAACAAAAATAAAAAGGTAAGGACACAACTGGTCTTGGGTTTCAGAAACAGATGAATTTAAAAAAAAGACAGAAAGGAAGGAAGGAAGGAAGGAAGGAAGGAAGGAAGGAAGGAAGGAAGGAAGGGGAAGGGAGAAAGGAACCAGATGCATCAGCCAGGAGGTCCAAAAGAAGAGTAGACGAAGAGCCAGGTAACCAAAATGTTTGGATCATATAGGGAAGGACAGCTGGGGGAAGAGAAGCCCAGGCCCTGGACTGGAGAATTTGGGGTAGGGGATGAGTATATCAGCCAGGAGGGCTCTGTAGCAGGGAAGGACTGGGGGATGCAGGGAGAAGCTAGCCACCAGGTCCACTTTGATATGATAAACATGGCACCCCAGCTGCTTGTTGGAAAGTTGTTACCAGGAGCCATAACTCTGGGTGGGACTCATCCTCAACTAACAAATATCAGCTCTCAGTTCGAATGGTATACTTATCAGCTATTGTTTCGAATTTGTACATCTTGAGACTTTTGTCCTGACTCCCCTGGTATCTATTCTTTGCGCTCAGATGTAGTGTGAAGCGGCGGGCTGCGTTCCCGCCACCCGGCAGCCGGCTAGCTTTATACCCGAAATAATTACACGGAAACTGTATTCTTTTAAATACACTGCCTGGCCCATAGTTTCAGCCTCTTATTAGTTAATTCTCACATCTTCCTTTAACCCATATTTAGTAATCTGGGTAGCACCACGAGTTGTGGCTTACCAGGAGAGATCTTAACCTGCGTCCATCTCGGAGAGGAGCAGCATGGAGACTCACTATGGCGAATGCCTGAAGCGTCTCCCCCACTCTACTTCCTTGTTCCCACAATTCTGTTCTGTCTACTCCACCTACCTAATTTTCTGTTCTTAAAGGGCCAAGGCAGTTTTCTTTATTAATTAACCAATGAAAGAAACATAGACAGATAACTCTCCTCCATCACTCAGATATTTCACAGAACAGATATAACACTTGGCTCTTGGGGGGAAGAGGTCAGAAGATGGTGTTGATGTCCCTGTAATGTAATCAACATATTAAAACTTCATTTTTTTTTGGTGATTTAAAAACAAAACTTAAAGCCAGGCTTGGTGGTGCAAACCTCTAATTCCAGGAACTCAGAATGTGGAGGCAGAAGCATTGGGAGTTCAAGGCCATATTCAGCCACCTAAAGAGTTTCGGGCCAGCTACATGAACCCCATCTTAAACAAACCAGCAGGCAAAACTCAAAAACAGCTCAAATAACTAGACAGAATATTGCCTCCCTGTGCCCAGAGGACCACACAGAACATCTTTTCTTCGAGGCAACAGCTTTTGAGAAGAAGGAGCAGCATCGAGACGCAGAAACCTCCTATGAGATGTGCGGTCATCAGTCATGTTAGATGATGAACTGTCAAAGCTTGTTCTTCGTGAGCGACCAAGCGGGGAACTCACAGGCTGAGCCTGCTGTCCATCTTTTGTTTGTTTGTTTCTGCACTGCTCTGTCCCACCTCTTCCTGCTGCTGTTAGGAGCAATAACGACCCTGGTTTTAGGAGAGGGACCTAGATGCACAGCCTTCAATTCTCTTCATGTTTGGACAGTCTCTCTCTCTCTCTTTCTCTCTCTCTCTCTCTCTCTTTCTCTCTCTCTCTCTCTCTCTCACTCTGGAAGTTAAGTTTCTACATGTAGGATGATCTTGCTGGAGTCTTAATTTGGGCCATTTTCAGGCAAGTCTGAAATGGCCTTACCTTTGGAAAATACAGCAATTTAGATTTGTGATGTCCACAATGCCAAGGGATCTCTGCGACACACTCCTATAAGGTCCTAAGGACTTGGAGTGAAGGGAGTCAAGGAGGCACAGGTTTGGGTGACACCTCTCTCACTGGCTGAGTGACTTGGGGCAATTGCCAAGGCTTTCTGAGCATCTGATTGCCATCAACAGAATGAGACTAAATCCCAGTCACAGGGCTGTTGACTCCAGGGGGCTGCAGGTGGGTACGTGGAATATTAACCTAGTAGCTAACTACAGTCATTAGCAGAACTGCTTAAAATATATTTCCTTGATCTTTGTTTTTAGACAGAATCAAGGCTGGTCTGGAACTATGTAGGCAAGACTGGCCTCAGACTCAAGATCCTCCACCTTAAACTCTCAAACGCTAGGATTACATGCTTTCTTGAACAACAACAACAACAACATAGTGATAATTATTATTATTATTATTATCATTATTATTGTTGTATTATTTTGAGCCAGGCATTCTCCTTGTAGTCCTGGCTGTCATGGAACTCACTATGTATATGAAGCTGGCCTCAAATTCACAGAGATCTGCCTGCCTCTGCCTCCCAAGTGCTTGAATTATTTTTTAACTTATTTTTACTTATTACGACTGTGTCTGTGGTGTGAGTGGGACTGCAGGCTACAGCTCATATGTAAAGGTCATGGGATAATTTGCAGAATGAGTTCTTTCTTCTACCATACATAAGCTCTGGGGATCAAACACTGGTTACCATTTTGTGGGGCAAGACTATTACCTCCTGAGGCATCTTGCCAGCCCTTTGATCTTTCTTATCTCATAGATTAAAAATAAAGGGACGGAGGCAAGAAAGGAAACATAATCTGGAGAAGAAATCGGAGTGCTTGATCTTACATAATTAAAAAAAAAAGTCTGTAGCTGTATCATCAACACTGCCCTTTAATCTCAAAGCCGAGGCTATAGTAAGTACTGGTTAACGAGGTATCATGGTACCAGACACAGAGTTCTAGTTTATTTTTACCTTTTACATAATATGCTCTAAAGTTAGGCTAACTTAGAGATCTTTGGCTTGAGGCAGTCAGCTGTGATCAACAAGGAACTAGCAGACCCCAGATGGATGGTTTGTGGCGGGGACAATGACCTGAAGAATCCTTTACTGATCACCTCCTACAGGTTGCTTCTATCTTGTGACACACAACCAGCCCAGAGAACGAGCTGGAGAGAACTGCCGGAGAGCTGCCCATGTGCATCTTCGGAGGAGTGCACACTGATCCAGCACACTTTGGCTGCCTGATGTTGCTGCAGCAATGACAAGCTCAGAAATAAGAACTTCTTGTACCAGTGCAGGAACAAGAACATTTAGGATCATTGAGTAAATCACATAAGTCAGTTGCTTTTGCTTTATGCCAACTGTCTAGAAAGATTCTGCACTTTGGGGGAATTCATCTCTTGGTCTCAAGAAGTAAATGGCATTTTGTAGTCTGCTTCTCACAGATGAAGGGGAGGCTAATGCAGAAGATGAAGATTGAATTGGAGAAAACTTTTCTGACCCATGAATGACTGTTGTGCTTGCTTTTTGTAAGCGGTTTATGAATAGCCACCGGGGCTTTATGAGGCATGTTCTCAGGCTGCCAGGCTCAAACAGCTAGCATCAAGCCTTAGACTACCTTATCCCCAAGAATGGCCCTATTCATGCAGTGGGAGACCATCTGCTTGATACCAGGGCTGTTTGTCAAAGCCTGGATGTATTGCAAACTGTAAAGCTTTGATTGCCCGGTTCCACAAGAAGATATATTGACACTCTAAACAACAATAGGCAGCAAGCTAAAGGGCCGACCAGGCTCAAAAGGAGTCCCTGCTGATGTGCTGCATGGGCCCAGGCCATGTGGATCTTAATGGAAGGCAGGATGCTGGCATCCGTGATGCTATAGACACAGCAGGACTCTCCATCCCATATGGGACTTAAGATACTTGGAGGATGCCTAACAAATTCCCAAAGTACTCTAGAAGCATCTGTTTGGACCTTTAACCCCAGAAAAGAGATCTCAGCAGGTTAGGCCTCTGCACCTTGTGTGGCTTGTGACAGCTCAAACTGCCGTGTAGGTTCATCTGGAAGCCTGGGGTGTGCACCACTGGGTCAAAGCTAGAACAGGAGCTATGCTGGGAAGGAGGTGGGAAGTCATGACCAGGACAAGCTATTAGGGGCCTTCTGTGGTATAGGTCCTGGCTATTTATTGGCCTGGGTACCAATTATTTGTATGCATTACCTTTATGGGAACTCACCTCATTCTTCACTTGAGATCTGTGGTCTTTGCTCTGTGCATGCTATACAGCTTAATAGAAAGCTCATCTGAAGCTGAGTTCCCGTGGGGTTCTTGAGAGACCATCTCTGCAGTGTCCTTCATTGCTCTCCTTTTGCAGGTGGGGACTTGATGTTCAGAATGACTCTGTGTCCAGCCATGGTATGAAGACCTGAGATCCTTCCCATAAATGCAACCGGAAGGTAACTGACAGCAATCTACACTGGGACCAGGAGTTCTTTTTGGGCAAAGCACCACATCCTTGTGTGCTCTAGGGCCTGGAGCAGTGCTGACAGTCTAGAACCAAAGGGCCTGGGGGCTGGAGAGATGGCTCAGTGGTTAAGAGTACTGACTGCTCTTCCAGAGAATCCGGGTTCAATTCCCAGCACCCACATGGCAGCTCACAACTCTCTGAAGATCCAGTTGCAGGGGATCTGACACCTTCACACCAATGCACATAAAATAAAGTTAAATAAACCATAAAAAATATTTTTAAAAAAAACCCAAAGGGCCTGACTGGACTGAACCAGAGGCGACAGATAGGATCCCGGGAGATGGTATGGTAGCCTCTCGAGGACCATCAGAGCAGAAGAAGAGCCATTCCATTCTTAGCTTGGCCACTGCCAAGGACCTTTCTTTAACCCACCTACATCCTGTAGGGCAAATGTCACTTAATTGGGGTTGCTGATCTCAGAAGAGGGGGTGTCCAGCTTGTCTGGCCTCAAGTGGTAGCTACTAGGTTAGGAAAGAATTCGGCGATGAGGGCTTTGCAATCCTTCATGGGTGCCTGACACGTAAACTCTTTCCTCACCCTCTTCTCCTTCCCGTTTGTTGACCTGCTCTTCCTCCACTCTGGGTTTACCTCACTCACGGCTCCTCATCAGTCAAGTGGTGTCCCAGGCACCGTCAGAGCCAATAGTCAGTGAGTCTAGGACTCAGACCTACCTGGGTAGGAAATAATATCCCAGACACCATATTCTCCCGCCTTTCCCTGCAGAGGGCTCTAAACCACAGGTGGAGAGAGGTAACAGAGCACATTTATACTAGCTGCTCAGGTTTCTAGAAGAATAAATACAGCCTGTGGGTTTCCTAAAGAGCTGGGATGGAGGGGGTGGCTTAGGGATTAAGAACGTTGGCTGTTCTTGCAGAGGACGTGAGTTTGGCTCCCAGTATCCACACGGCAGTTCTTAACTGCCTGTTAAGTATAGTTTCACCCAGTTTCAGGGATCTGGAGTCCTCTGCTGGCCTCTATGACCCCTTCTTGTGGTACACTTCCATACACGCAGGCAAAACACCCATTCACATAAAATAAAAATAAGTAAACCTTTTAAAAGAGCTGGGATGGAGGTTCTGAATAGGACATCCGACCAAGAACAATGAACCCCAACAGCCGAATCCTTCATGTGATTTTTCTTGGTCTCCACAGGAATTAGAAGTGAAACTCAAAAGGGGAAAGAAAGCAAAGGACCCCTGTGCTTTCTAAAGATGATAGAATTAACGCTTTCGTCTGTACTGGGTGCTGAGAATCGATGGAACCCAGTGTGTTTCTGTCACCTGAACCATCACCTTTCCCCTGATTCCTTGGATCTTAGACTTTGGAGTGATCCGGTAAGTCCTGCAGCTGCCCCAGGCACTCTGGCCCAATAGTCAGGCTCCTTCGGTGTTTACAGCGAGTTTATCTCCTTTTCAGAACTCTTCAGGCCAGAGATACAATCCCTGCTTTGTGCTTAGTAACAGTCTCCCCCGTTATCATTTGTTATCTTACTTCATTGGATGATTGATTGACATTTGATCCCCAGCAATTAAGGATTTATTGCTGTGTTTCTTTCTTCCAAACAGTACCTTCCCTTAAAGGACAGAGCATCTGGGAGGAAGCAGCCACAAACAATTGCACATGTCAAGGTTGAAAAGGTTCATTTCCAATAGCAGAATGAGTTAGGTATCCTGCATGGTTGTCCTGATTGAGAAACAACAATCTTCTAAAACCCTAGTGCCACCAAACTGACACTAAAAACAGATGTCTGTGGAGCTCAAAATGAAGTGAGCCCATGGTCCCAGAGCTCAAAAGGAGCCTGACTATTGGGCCAGAGTGCCTGGGGCAGCTGCAGGACGTACCGGAGCGCTCCAAAGTCTAAGATCCAAGGAATCAGGGGAAAGGTGACAGAAACACACTGGTTACCATCGAGGCTCAGTACCCAGCACAGATAAAAGAATTACTTCGATTATCTTTAGAAAGCACAGGGGTTCTTTGGATTCTTTACTTTCCCCCTTTGAGATTCACTTCTAATTCCTGTGGAGACCAAGAAAAAAAAAATCACAGACGGTCACTAAAGAAAGACATCTGTGGAGTTCAGAATAAAGTGAGCCTGTGGTCCCAGGTATTCAGGAGGCTGAGGCAGGAAGGTAAGAGGACCAAGGGCAACCCAGATGATGTAGCAAGAGCCTACTTCAAAATAGATTAAATAAATAAATGAAAAGGGCTAGAGGTGTAACTCAGCGGTAAGCACTTGCCTAGCATGCATGAGGCTGTGGACCAGATCCTTAGTACTGTAAAATAAAAAGATGAAATAAAAAGATTAGAATCCATGAGCTTTCATTCTGATGACTTCACAGGACACGGTGATGGGGAATAAAGCCCAAGAACTGCCTTGTGTCAAAAGGGACCCTCAAAGTGGACCCCACAGCTGTCTATAAGAAGGGGCAGTGAACCTCTGTAGAGATGGGGAGACTGGCTTTGGCCCTTCTAAATGGTAGGAAATAACATCCCCTTAAATCTGCCATCAGAACCCAAATCAAAGCACTTCTTTGGGCTTACAATTCAGAATCACAACCATCTGACCCTAAAACCTATAAGCATAATGTATTTAAAGTGAGCCTAGAAGCCAGACCCAGCGGCACAGGTGTGTAACCCAGCTGCTGAAACAGAGGACAGAGGATCAAACGCTCAGCATCAGCCTGGTCTACACACTGAGGTCAAGGGCTCTGTGTGTGTTGAAGTGAGACTGCCTCAAAATAAAAAAATAAAAAGAAGTCTGGGGATAGAGCCGAGTGGTAGAGTGCTTGCTTAGCAAGCGTGAAGCCCTAAGTTCAATCCTTTTTAGTGCCCCCCAAAAAGAATTACTGAAAGGACTGGTGGTGCTCACTTTTTATTGCAGCACTCGGGAGGCAGAGGCAGGCAGATCTCTGAGTTCAAGGCCAGCCTGGTTTACTGAGTGAGTTTCAGGAAAGCCAGGGAGGCACAGAGAAACCCCGTTTTCAAAGAAATGAAATGAATACAAACACAGTGATCCTGTGTTGCTACTGGCATGACCCAACAGAACCAGCCTCTGAAAAATCTCAGTCTGATGCCAACTCTCAAATTCTGGCCACTGGTGAATTCCAAGATGTTATCATTCGCTGTCAAAGACACAAAACCCACAGACACAAATCACAGTAAAAAAAAAAAAAAAAAGGAACCCCAAGAACTTCCAGTATTATGATTTTCAGACATAGTACAAAGTAAGTTTAATTGGTTTAAAGAAATAAAAAAGAGGGGCTGGAGAGATGGCTCAGAGGTTAAGAGCATTGCCTGCTCTTCCAAAGGTCGTGAGTTCAATTCCCAGCAACCACATGGTGGCTCACAACCATCTGTAATGAGGTCTGGTGCCGTCTTCTGGCCTGCAGGCATACATGTAGACAGAATATTGCATAGATAATAAATAAAAAATATTTAAAAAAATAAAAAAGAAATAAAAAATCAGGTAAAAAGGAAGTATAAATAAGAAAAATTAAAAAAGAACCAAGATAAATTTCTAGAAAGAGAAAAAAAAATACTGTGTTGAATCTTAAAATTCTTTGAGTAAATTAAGTAGCAGTTTTGGTATAACTTCAGAGAAAAACGAGCAAACTGAAAGTTCTAGTCCCCACAATGACAGAAAGACACAGTCATGGCAACGTGAGACATTGAAAGATGAGGAGAGAATGAGGAAACTGAATTGTGCCCAGCCAGGACCGGGGTTCTAGAAACGAGGGGTCATATTAAAAGAGACAATGGCTAAGGTGGCTCCAGAACCAGGGAAACGCGGAGCTCAGTGAATGTCAAGAGGAGAGCTGCCTTTTAAAGTTCACGGCTCGGAAAACCACGAGGTACAGAGGAGACTGTGAAAGCAGTGGGAGAAAGGGCCACCTAACTCGGAATACTGACTGGGACAAAGGCAGGATAAAGCACTTAATAAGGTGGTAGCAGCGAGTCAAGGTATGCCAACAACCACAGTGATTGGTCATCCAATAAACATTCGCATGAAGGATGAAGATTGATTTAAAATTCTAGATGTGTATGAAGAGTCTCAGATCTATGCAGAGATCTCAAATGGTTCCACACGGATGTACATTCTGACAGGGCCGCAAATATAGGCAACAAAAGGAAGGGGTTTTGTCTTTTCAGATGAGACATTCACAACCACTGAAAAATGTGTTACTCAATGCCAGGGAGATTGAGGGGGCAGAAGAATAAGAAAGGAGGCCACAGAGATGCCTCAGTGGCTAAGAATGCTTCTGCTCAATCATGAGGATGGTGGTTCAGGCCCAGGACTGACAATGGGCAGTTCACACCCACCGTAACTCCAGATCCAAGGTCCCACACCTCCTTCTGGTCTCTGTGCATACATATGCTCACTCTGACATGTAAATAAAACAAAATAAAAATAAATTTTAAAATAAGCCAAGTTAAAGAAGACAGTTGACAAACAAGTTAAGCTACAAGTACAGAATGTTCCATCCAGTAGTTAAGAGACTAGGGTTTTTGTTTTTTTTTTTTTTTTGAGCACTGGTAGGATGTTTGTGAAAATTGGCCATGTTAGGGCATAAATGTAGTCCTAAGATTTAAGGGATCGCTTTCATTCTAATTGCATTTTCTGACCACAGTCCAACTAACAAGAAGCAAGACCAAGCAGGATAGGATAGATTGCTCCGGGAACATGAAACAGTGATTAAACCGGGCATAGTGGGGCGTGCTTGTGGCAGCCCTTGGGAGACGGAGACGCTAGGGTCAAGGTCGAGGCTGCGAGGACGTCTTAGTGAGTCAAAGTGCTTGCGGTGCAGGCACGGGACCTGATTGACATCTCCTCCCCTGGAAGCGTCCATAGCCCTTAGTGCTGTGGGAAGTGGAGGCAGGAGGATCACCGGGACTTACCGGCTGCAAGCCAGTTTAGTGAGAACAACTTGGTGATCTCCTCCGGCCTTGGCTAAGGCACACGACACACATATCCATATACCCACCCCACCCCCACCCTCATTCCCACCCCAAGTTCAAAGTCAACCATAGCTCCATAAGGAGTTATAAGAGGCACGCGCGCAACAACAGCAACAAGCAAACAGGAGAGATGACTCAGCCTTTAGGAAAATGGATAGACTTGAGTTTGGTTCTCAGCACTTAAGTCTGGTGACTCACAACCACTGGTAACTCTGGCTTCAGGCGATCTGACACCCCTGGCCTCTGTGGCACCTGCATACATGTGCACATACATCATATAGAAATTAATCTCAAAAAAAATACCCAAACACCTAAGAGTAACAACAAAAACCCTAAACTTCCTTGATCATTTGACCTAACCAAAATTTCTTCTTTTGTTTTATATTTTTGTTCTCATGTTTGCAGACAGTCCTGCAGACCACCCATTGTCTATCCAGCCCAAGGTTCTGGATTGCCGTGATTTGTATTTTGTCTGTTTTGGGGCAAGAATCAAATACTATTTTATTCTTACTTATTTACTTTTATTTTATGTGTGTACTCTGCCTACATGTATACATGTGCAATGGATGTGTGTCTGGTGCCCTGGGGAGGTCAGAAGAAGTCACCAGATTCTCTGGAATTGGAATAACAGACAGTTTGTAAGTTGCCATGTGAGTGTCAGGAGCTGAACCCGGGCCCTCTGCGAGAGCAGCAACTGCTCTTAACTGCTGGGCCATCTCCCCAGTCCCGTAAGCTATATTTTAAAAGTTTGCTATACTTAATGGTCAAAACAAGTCACATGACCATGACCAACTTCTGGCCATTTTACAATATAATCCTCCCCCGGGCCCAGGAAAGGAGGAGGATGGAAACAGCCATGAACACCATGCCAGGCAACACCAAAGGTGGAAACAGCCACGGACACCACACCAGGCAACACCAAAGGTGGAAACAGCCCGAACACCACTCTAAGCAATACTGTACAAAAAGAGTACAAGAGAAATTCTGTACAGTGTAAAGTTCTAAGACAGGTTTTTGAAAAATAAACCACGATGCAAAAGAGAAAATATTTAAGTCAATATGTACATTATCATACATTGAAATTTGTAAATGCAGCTAACATAGGACTCGCATGAAAACATATAAGACTAACAGTTGCTTGGCACGTGCTATGTGGTGGGCACTATTTTATGGATTTTGTGTATTGTACTCTTGTGACGACCCATAAAGCCGGTACAAATGGTGTGCAGGCTACTTTTATATCAGCTTGGCACAAGTTAGGCTTGTTTTAAAGAGGGAACCTCAATTGAAAAAAATAGCCCCACCAGATGGGCCTGTGGGCAAGCCTGTAGTGCATTTTCTTGACTGATGGTGGATGGGGGAGGGACCAGCCCATGGTTGATAGGGCCATCCCTGGGCTGTGGTCCTAGGACCTATAAGAAAGCAGGCTGGGCAAGTCATGAAGAGCAAATCAGTAAACAGTGCTCCTCCATGGTCCCTGCATCAACTCCTGTCTCCAGGTTCCTGCCCCAAGTTCCTCTCACAAAGACAGTGTTTGGGATGTGGAAGATGAAATAAACCCTTTCCTCCCCAAGTTGCTATGGTCACGATGTTTTATCACAGAACCGGGAACCCTAACAAAGAGGCAGGCTGAATTTAAAGCAGTTGGCTCCAGTCTTGTAGACGGTGATGGCCAAGCTAGGAAATGGTTTCTCGCACCAGCTCTGCAGTCCAGGGGCTACAGCTGAAAACAGTTGCATTAACATATTTCTAAATTTCAAAATTAAAGATGAGTGTCCTGCATAAAAAGTGTGTGTGTTGGGGGTGGGAGCAACGGATCACAAATTTAAAAAATTTAAGCTATATAACACAGAAATCTAAAAATTGGATCTTAAAAAAATAATATAGGTAAACCTACGGCAAGATTAACTGATGCAGGAAGAAAGAAGAAGCAATTTTTTTAGGGGTTTGATGGGATCTAACTAAAGATGTTATAGAAATTAAATGTTTGAAAACTAGAATAAACTTTATGCCAATACATTCTAAAAATGGATGCATTCTAGGGAATGGAATTTATTAATGCTGACTAAGACAACAGTCTGAAGGGTCTTACGTCTAGACTGGAGAAAGAACCAGAATTGACTCTTCATCTGCTCAAACAGCTCAACAAAAGGTAAAAGATTGTAGCCAGGTGCTCCTGGGAGCAGACCCTGAGTCAAAGGCTTGGGTGCAGGTCATCTACTTGGGAAAGTAAACTGTTTTATTATATGGGGACAGGAGGAACCAGGAAAAAATGAAAAACTACAGACAACACAATTAAGACTGAGCAACCTGGGTAGAGTGTTCCTCTGCATCCTGTGTGCGAGGGCTGAGAGAGGAGAACGCGAACCACATTTCCGTTCCTTCTTGGCCAAGAGTTACTCTGTGGGCTATTAACTGCCTTGAGCTTTTAGATTTCCAAACCTTTGAGTACCAGGCCTTGAAACTGGGGCTGCGAGAGGCAGATGTGGGAGCTGAGGAACATGCATTCAGGTTACACCTGTGCAAAGCTGGTGGACACAGCGATGACTCCAGTAAATGAGACGGCAAGAGGGTGGGAGCTCACCTCCCAAGGGAGCACAGGAGGTGATAATTATTTATATATATCAGCAAATATCCAAGATCTCCTTCACTTTACTTTTAATTAATAAAAATCTTTAGCAAAAATATTAGCAAACTAAATTCAGTAGCAAGAAATACTAACAAATTCAAGAGGAGAGATGGCCACATAATTGTCTTAAACAGGTGCCATTTGTTCTTGTTTTGTTTTTAAGATGGGAGGGTCTCACCAACCTGGCTTGGAACTCACTAAGCAGACCAGGCTGGCCTTGGACTCATGGAGTTCAGCCTGCCTCTGCCTTTTGAGTACTGGGATTACAGATGGCTACCACAGCTGCTTAACATTTACAGGGGTTCTAGGTTCTGAACTCATATTGTCAAGCTTGTGTTGCAAGTGCTTAATCCACTGAAGCATCTTCCCAGTCCAGGTACCATGAAGAGGAAAATAATGTATTTAAGGAAGCTGAGGTAGAAGGATTTGTGTTTGAGGTCAGCCTTAGATACATATCGTGAGAGCCATCACAATATATAATAATAATCAGCACACAGTGCATAAAAAGGACTAGAAGGTTGTGAAAATGTAGGGCACACTTGTGAATACCAGTCATTATTTTCTTCTTTCTCTTACACTGGCTCTGATGGTTGAGCTTGCCATAAGGTAAAACTATCTCTTCGCTTTCCTAGACTCAGAAATGGTCCTTTCCCCAAATGTCTTACTCACCGACTTTCCCTTTCGCTGCCTTGAATGAAAATGAGATTCCAGAGCTGGAGAGATGGCTCAGAGGTTAGGAGCACTGACTGCTCTTCTAGAGGTCCCGAGTTCAGTTCCCTGCACCCACATGGTGGCTCACCACCATCTGTATTGAGATCTGATGCCCTCTTCTGGTGTGCATGAAGACAGAGCACTGTATACATAAAATGAATAAACAAGTCTTTAAAGAAAATGAGATTCCAGGAATTAACTGAAGATCTCCTGAGAGAGAGGAAGACTCTCCCACATCCTGAGTGGCCAGAACATTCTTTTATTATTTAATTTAAAATTTTTATTCATTTTACATACCAATCCCACTGTCCCCCACCTCCTCCCCAACCCACTCCTCATCCACTCCTCAGGAAGGGTAAGGCCTCCTATGGGGAGTCAACAAAGACCATTCTATACCACTTTTTTTCCACACTCACTCACAAGGCCACACTCCTCTGATAGTTTTAAGGCTTTTTCCTGCTTTATAATTTCAGTTTCTTTTACGAGGACCCTGCCCATTCACTCATGCAAATAAAGACTAACCTTTAGTTGAGCAGTTGCTGAAAACGCTCACCCTGTATAAACTCAGGATAAGATAGCCCCAAGGTACGGTTAAGGGGGAGGTTTTCATTGTAGAGATGAGGGGGCATCTGATAGAGTCCGGAGTAGGGCGATAAAGGAGTTGGGTGGACGAGGACAACAGACAGAACCTGGCCATGAGAAGAGGGAGGTGGGGGGGGGCAGGAAAGAATGCATAGCCAAAATAGCAGGGCTGTAAGAAAATTGAGAAGCTAGGGGAGGGGGAGGGGGAGGGAGGGGGAGGGGGAGGAGTCAGGCAAGAAGAGCCAGGGTACCAGCATGGACTCTGAAATGTAGAACAGGGAATCCCGGAGGCCAGCATGCACTTGGCTGTGCTAATAGCCACCGTCACAGCCATTTGTCCCTTCTGCCAGTGCTAAGTGAGAAATGGCTCCCTTGGGTTGGACACACCCCTCTTATCCCTTTAGCGACCTAGAAGGATCTTCGTTTTATTGACCATTCTATCACTCGATCCCACTGATTTTCAAACTTTCTAGGAAGTAATAAAAAAAAAATCCAACAGTCAAGAAGCAGTTGGGCAATAAAATACTTAGAACTTTCAAAAATAATCTATGTGAATAACTTTTATAAACATTGGAAATAACCGTTGACTTCCAGCACATATTTTATAATTAAAAATAAAAATCTGCAGCAGAAGGGAAGTACTACTTTCCCACTTGCTAGCAGCAGCCTACAGCTCTCTGTTAGAGTTCCAATCCACCGAACCACTATTAGGACGCAAAATCCTCCCAAAGGGAGCCAATAACCTGAGGAGGGAAACACTTGGGGTTCAGGTTTTTTTGTTTAGTTATTTTTGTTATTTTATGTGTATGGGTATTCTGTCTTTCTGTATGTAAGTATACCACATGCTTCCCTGGCACTCATGAAGGCTAGAAGAGGGTGTCGGATCCCCTGGAACTAGAGTAGTAACTATAAGACAGTTGTGAGCTGCCATGTGGGTGCTGGGAATTGAACCCAGATCCTCCAGAAGAGCAGCCAGTGCTCTTGACCATTGAGGCATCTCTCCAGTCCCAGGGTCTGTGTTTTACAAACATGCATTCTCGTAACGTGGAGCACATGGCAAATGTCCTACCCTGAGCCTTACTCTTCCTTCTACTTTTATTGTGAATCTGGGCTCCACTAGATTGATCATGCTGGCCTTGAACTCACTAGGTGGCCCAGGAAGGCCATGAACTTGGCACCCTCCTGCCACAGCCTCTGAGTAGCTGGGATTATAGGCACGCATAACCAGGTCTGGCTAAGAGAGTTTTATGCTGGAGAAAATGCCTATGATCAGTTAAGGCTGGGGGAGGCTGGAGAAAGTAAACATCTCGCACTAGCCAACGAAGTCTTGAGCGAGCCTGCACCTTTCCCCTTTTCAGATCTCAATGACACACACATGCACACGCACATGCACATGCACACACGGACGAACACACACACACACACACGCACACGCACACACACACACACGCCTTCTCTAGCCTCGGCCCTTTGGTATTTGCTAATTTCTCAGGTGGGATGCCCTTGCCAGATCCTCACATAGCTTCCTTCTCCCCTTTGTCGTTCAGGCTTCATATCAGATGTCTTAGCCCAGAGAGGGCCTCTCCAGTCTACCTCATCCAAAGTGTGTCCCCACCATATTGCTCTCTGGTTTTTAATTTTATGTGCTTGGGTGTTTTAGGTGCAGGTAGTCAGTGCACCATATGCCTACATGGCCTTCTGATGTCAAAAGAGGACATCAGATTCCTGGAACTGGAGTGACAGATGCTTGTGAGCTACCATGTGGGTGCTGGGAATCCACCCAGTTCCTCTCTTAACCACTGAACCATCTCTCCATTACTCCATCACTCTTTATGCCAGTCATTTTATTTGTGAATCCTCTTCTCATTATGACTGAACAACAGGTATCTATCCTACTCATCGACATCACTCTGGTACTTAGGATAATACGCGGTATGTGGTAGGAACTCAATAATCATGCCAGTAAGAGAAATTGCGTGAATCAGAGGATTTTTAGGACCTTTAACGCATGGATCGACTAAAACTCTACAATTAAAAGAAATAGTATATAGTGTTTTCCAAACCCAATGGAAGTAGGCCCTGAAGCATCCTGTGGGAAATTTTGTAGTTCTCATGCTTCTGGAGACACGCTCTTAGGCTGCACAGCTAAGTGAATCTTAGATGCTGTCTGGAACCCAGTGTGGCGAATCGGAGAGTCAGGAGTGTGGGTGAAGACGTATGACTCACAGCAGTGGCCACGGAAACGATCCACAGTAATCAATCAGTAGGGGAAGACCTCTGCCCAAGGTTGTCCCTAATTCAGAAGAGTCATTTACAGATGTCTCTGAATTATGGTCTTTCTCAGGCTGCCTATTCCACACACTGGACTAACTCCCTCTGTTGAGGCTTCCTTACACACACACACACACACACACACACAGAGAGAGAGAGAGAGAGAGAGAGAGAGAGAGAGAGAGAGAGAGAGAGAGAGAGAGAGAGAGAGAGAGAGAGAGAGTATACAATTTCAATAAATGCTCTAAAGTTCATTCTAACAGGTAAATTACAATGTAACTACTCAGAATGTTATTTTGTAACTAGCAAAGGTTCCTGGACCTGGACATTGTGGCTGTCCCCTGAATGACTCAGTAATTGTCATCTTGCTGTATCCATTAAGGACCAAAGCTGGGGCAGGTTGGAAGAGTGCCAAGAAAGCTGTTTTGTCCACTCGCTATCTTCCCAGGGGAGATAGGGACAAGACTTTGCAGGAGTCTTCTGGAACCTCTGGACTGCTTTCATCAGGGCAGAATGGTGAACTGGGAAGGCAGGAGGGCAGGTGGCGGGAGGAAGAAAGGGAGCCACTGTTTGGGGGGTGGCAGTGGGGAGGGGAGCAGAGGGGGAGTTAAAGTAACTAACTCCTCATCTTCTTGGATGCACTGCAAACAAGTTCAACAATTTACGTGAAGATAGTTTTTCTAAATGTTCCTAAACTAGCTTGATAGTTCATAGGAAAGAGAAGCAATCTTTACAGAAATAAGGCCCCAATTAAACTGTGTTCTAGCTGCAGAAGTACTGTGATTGGGCTCAAAATTCAGGCTCCGTAAAAACTGTGCTCTGTAAAGGGGGATAAGAAACTGTCAACAGTGAGAAGAGCTTTGAAAAAGGACTTTCACTTTTCATCTCTAGCAGGCAGGGTGGGGTGCAGGCTTGGGGCCACTTGCTTTCCCAGAGGTGCACAGGTTAACATGTCTTCCTGCTAAAGAAGGAGAAGGGTGAGGGGCGCCCACTCTTCGGCCAGTGGAGTCAAAGCAAACCATCAGGTACCGTGTGGAACCACCTGATTTCCCAGAGATGAAGAGATGGGACTTCCCTCGGTCCTCTCAAAGCCTTACGCTGCACAGACAGCACCCAGATCCTATTCCCGCGCTCTCCAGAATTGATCCTTCCTGGCCTTTCCTTCTGGTACCTGACCTGTGGGTGGGGGGATGACTATGAGTCTTGCACTCTTAAGGATGGGTGTCCTCAATGGGTTCTTTCTGTGCCTAGATCATGCATTTTGCTAGGGACTGAAGGTGTGGAGCATGAACTCTTGCTTCTAGGCTGGTGAACAGGGATGAGTCGGAAAATGTTTCAAACGAACCTCAAAGAAGGAAAGAACAAGCAGAGTGAGAAAAAGGAGGAGGAAGAGGAGGAAAGGAATAAGGATTTATAAAAGCACCAAGGACTCTAAGTATCTCTATAGCCATGTGGGCCTTCATACCAGGCTTAGGGGTTAGAGTCAGGCCCGGGAAGGTACATCAGTCTGGGAAGTGCCTTCTGGGCAAGCACGAGGACTTGAGTTCAAATCCCTAGGACCCATGTGAAAATCTGGGTGCAGCAGGGGCATCTGTACCCCCAGCCCTGGGGGAGGACATGGTGGATCCTGGTGACTCATACAGTAAAGTCCAGCTCAGGTTCAGGGAGAGATCCTGTCTCAAAAATTCAGGTGGAGAGCAAGAGCAGAAGACACGAGATGCCGAGCTCCAGCCTCTGTGCATGCGCACACAGGCAAACACCCCCCCCCCACACACACACGAGACTCTGAATTCTCCTCCTCCCTATGTCCCCTCTTCCTCCTTCCGTCCTTCCCTCCCTTTTCTTTCTTTCCTTCCTTCTTTCCTTTCTTTCTTTCTTTCTTTCTTTCTTTCTTTCTTTCTTTCTTTCTTTCTTTCTTTCTGTTTATTAAGTGTGTACAACTGCAGACCTGGGTAAAACACAGCTTATGCCCCAAGAGCTCATTAATACAAGACAAAACACCCCATAGAGTGTCATCTGAGAGTGAAGAGCGCTCCTACAGCAGAGACGGCTTACAGTGGCCAAGGGACAGAAGGTGTGCTGAGCAAGAGTTCAGGGTGGTTCTCAACCTTCACCGTCTGATGCTGCCCTCATGATCACATGGCAAAAGGGAGCACACCCTTTCATCTGATCCCATGGGTGCTTCCAAATACAGCCTTTTACCTGACTGGTGGCAGAAGAATAAGTCAGAGAGACTGGGGACACATGGCAAAGAAGGTGACTTAAGACCTGGGGACAGAGAGCTGGCAGACAGGAATGAAGCAGGGACTTCACCTGAATCTTGCCATCAGCCCAAGTGAGCAGGAAGGCAGATTCCGTCCCCGAACCTTCTGATAAGAGCCCACCTGGTTATTGATTTTGGGGGGTGGAGGACCTGATGAGAACTAGACAAAGAGCCCAGGGCAACCTGCCCATTCTCCTGAACTCTAGAGCAGGGACATAGCAAAGGGAGTTGTTTTCTGTTGTCTGTGTGTAGTGACTCGGAGCAGACAATGGAAATCAAGGCAGGAGGGTTCTCTGCTCAGAAGAGCATGAACCTGGTATTACCGAGAACTCAGAGACTTTGGGGATGACAATTAGTTCAGTAACTTGGGGGTGCCTGGGTGTGAGAGGATTGAGATAGATAGCGTACAAACTTGAGCTTAGAAAAAACATCAATTTTCACATATGCCAAGGAATCGGGCCTTGATTCCTTTGTCTGTTTTTGAAACAGGATCTTTTGTAGCTCAGGTTGGCTTTCAACTTCATCTCACTCTGTAGTCAAGGATGATCTTTATTTTATTTATTTATTTATTTATTATTTGGGTTTTTTTTTTTTTGAGACAGGGTTTCTCTGTAACAGTCCTGGTTATCTTGGAATTTACTTTTTAGAGTTGGCCTCAAACTCACTGAGATCCACTGGCCTCTGCCTCCCAAGTGCTAGGATTAAAGGTGTGTGCCACCACTGCCCAGCCCTTGATTTATTTTTTTGAGACAGGGTTTCATTATGTAGCCTTGGCTGACTTGTGCCTAACTATGCAGACCAGGATGGCCCTGAACTAATAGAAATTCACCTGTCTCTGCCTCCTGACTGCTGGGATTAAGAGCGTGCACTTTTGATCATCTTGCCTTAGCCTCCTGAGTTCTGGGATCACAGGCATAACACCACAGTGCCAGCTTTATGCTTTTCTTTTGAGACGGGGTCTCATGTAACTTAGCTTGACCTTGAATTCATTGTAACCAAGGACGAACATGAATTCCTCATCCTCCTGCCTCCACTCTCACCCATTGACAAATGTTCATCAAGGATCCAGGGATGAAAATGGAGTGTGGGAACAACATGAAGTCCCTACCATCCTTGCCAGCATGGCCTGATGGGTGAGGACCGGACAGGTAACCAGAGCCTAGTGGGTGTTAGAAGCAGAGAAAAACATGGTACCAACGGGGGCTGTAGCTGCAGCCGTGGAGACCGGCCACAAAGTAGAAGGAGCAAGACACATGCTTCTTCCGCTCTCAGATCCCAAGTCATGTGTCTTTGCTCCAAGACCCATTCAAGCTATGCAGCCAGCTCAAGGAGATCCAGCTCAGATGAGAACACCTGCTACAGCTCAGAAAGGACAGGAAAAGGTTTGTGCAAGGCACAAACGAGGATCAGAATAACCAGTGTTTAAGTGACACGTGCATTTTGTCTGCCCATGTGTGGACTCAACCAGGACCATGTTTAAGCCTGGAACTGTCACTGTGGCTGTCCCCATGCTGAGGAGTGCCAAAGAAGGGACAATCTGATTAGGGAAAGCATTCCTTGACAACAAAGCTCACCTACTGACCCCTCAGCTCAAGGACCCTCCTTGTGTACTCTGTCATCTCCTGAGTCAAGAGAAGGACTGGGAAAATGAACTTAGGGCTCTCATGTCATTGTGGAAGCTTCTAGTCAGGAACATTAGGGGCTTCCCAGAGATGAGAGCGTGGGCCTACATCTGCATGATGGGAAACCATGCCATGAATTGCGGGCCGCTGAGCCACTTCTGCCAGGGCTGTGAGGCTGGGTTCAGAGCGAAAGGGACAGGAAAGAGACTGTGTAGGGGAAGGATGTGGTTGAGTTTTTCTTTTAGAGAACAGTGTGTTATCTTTTGGGTCGAGAAAATTATAGGGGATTGATAAATTTACTAGAACAGCAAGAATCACGCTGATTTTTTTTTCGGCTTTAAATAAGGACATTCTTCTCTCAAAATATCCTCCTTAGCCGTGAAGGACCTCAGGGAAGCTTGGGGCCAACCAGATACTTAGAAGTGACTTCTGGCAAGAGCTAATAGCTATTAGGATGGCAGCAGCCCTTGGGTGACTGCAGTGACCGCTCACGAGAACATCTGTCTGCTCTCGGGCCCCAAGAGAGGGCCCCAGGGGGCACTAGGATGAGGATTCCCCAGGTTGTGGGACTTTAAGGGTCATATCACCATTTGGGGGCAAGGAGGCAGATTAAATTCCAAAGGCTGGGGACCACATCTTTTGGCTGAAGATCAGCCTGCAGATGACTCTGTGGGGCCTGACCAAGGACATTGGGCCCTTGCCTTCAACCTCACGCCACTGGTAAACATCGTTCTTCCCAGAGATCCTACTTGTTTACTTACCCTGCGGCCTACATGTCCCCTTGACCTAGAGGAACCCCCCTCCAAGAAATCTGTCCCCAAAATTGCACCGTAAGTGTCTCTGGTCTCTACAGGAAGGACCAAGCCACGATGGGGTTAGAGACCCAGGTCAGTGTGGCCATATGGGGGCGAGGGATGTTGAACTCAACACCCCATAGACTCTGCTTGAGCCCACAGGCTAGAGGGACACAGGAAAGATGGACCCAGGCATCACGGGCCCAAGCTGTCTAGTTCCCTCCTGACTTCCTAGGGACTTCTGGAGCCTGTGAGTCTGGCATGAAGCCTTTGGTCAGACCTTTGCCCCACTCGTGTAAGCAGGAGAGGATGATGATCTTAGGCAGGGGCCTAAGTGCAGATTGGTAGCTACCATCCGGTCCTCCCTGGCTCGATATCCAGAGACACTACAAGCTCAGCCTAGAGTTTGTTCCGGTCAGCAGAGAAATCCACAATAAACAAGTAACCTGAATTTAGAGATTCCGACCCAATGTCAGCTCCACCTAACCCCAGTTCCAGATGTTCCTGGTGCAGACGCTGCTGCCCAGAGGCACCAGGTGCAGGAGAACTGTCGGCTTTCAGTTTCCTAGACTCGCTGGGGTAGATTTAGGTCTGCCTCCCACCCCACCCCGGGAGCAATTACACAGCTCACCTGCCATAGTGGTAATCAGCAATCGGCCCAATTAGTCTAACTGCTGGTGCTGGCAGGAAGGAACCCACCCACACAACACTGCTGAGAGACTTTCTTCCGTAGCTGTTTACCTATCTATACCGAGTGTCACCGTTGCGGCACACTGGGAGAACTCTGTGCACCCCGCTCCTGGTGACCCTGAGCCCCGTTCCCAGCGGAGGAGATAGACAGAACTGTGGAAAGTCGGGCAGAGTGCACGTGTGGTCTCCGCTAGGCTGCAGTCCCGCCTCAGCGCTGTTCTCAAGCAGCGAGTGACACGGGTAACGGCGATAGGGAAGTGAAAGGTCTAGACTGTTCTGCAGCCCCCAGAGATCTGAGGTCCAGTAAAATAAAGGGTCTTGAAATTCAGCCATATGCCTCTGGTGCTGAGGACAGGGGGAGGATGAGGAGTGAGGGTGAGGGCAGCTCATCACTCCTGCTACCTTGCTCCCCGTGGGGAATGTGCCACCTGTAACCAGTAAAGTCTCTCTAGGCTTGCTTATAAGCAGAACAGGCTGTACGGTTAGCTAAAATAAAGGATGGGGTCACCTCAAGGGAAGATGTGCCTGGTTTCTGTTTTAGGAGGCTGAGGCAGGAGGATGTAAGGCCAGCCTGAGTTAGCAGTTAGTTCTAGGTAAGTCTGGTTTGTATAACAAGATCTTGTATCAAACACACACATACATACACACACACACACACACACACACACACACACTAAAATTGCAGCTATTATAAAAACTCTTTTTGTTTTTTTTGTTTTTTAAGACAGGGTTTCTTTATGTAGCCCTGGCTGTCTTAGAACTTACTCTGTGGACCAGACTGGGCCTTGAGTTCACAGAGATCTACCTGCCTCTGTCTCCCGAGTGCTGGGATTAAAGGCGTGTGCCACCACTACCCGGCTGGAAACTACTTTTAAATATATTTTAAAATGTGTTTATGTTAAGTATAAATAGGAGTAAATTCTAGTTTATATCAACGAGTCAGAAAAGATAATTATAAACTCCAAAGCTGGTTTCCGAGATAAACTTTAAAAAGCAGCAAGGTTTGTTTAGGAAGGAAAAAAAAAAGATGTGGAGGGAGACACTCAGCCAAGGAGGGGGTCTTAGTCAGGGTTTCCATGGCTGTGATGAAACACCATGACCAAAACACAAGTTGGGGAGGAAAGGGTTTATTTGGCTTACACTTCCACATGCCATTCATCACTGAAGGAAGTCAAGACAGGAACTCACACAGGGCAGGAACCTGGAGGCAGGAGCTGATGCAGAGGCCATGGAGGGGTGCTGCTTACTGGTTTGCCCCCCATGGCTTGCTCAGCCTGCTTTCTTATAGAACCAAGCACCACCCACCATGGGCTGGGCCCTCCCCCATGGATCGCTAATTGAGAAAATGCCTTACACGTGGATCTCATAGAGACATTTCCTCCGTAAGGCTCCATCCTCTGATGACTCTAGCTTGTGTCAAGTTGACACACAAAACCAGCCAGTACAAAAGGCTCCCGTCAGAGGGAGACAGTCAAGGATGGATGGCTACCATCGGATACCGGCTGCCATTGGATACCGGCTGCCTTTCCTTTTTGCATCAGGACTCTGTCTTCTTAACCTGAGAGCTTCAAGGCTGGCAGCCTGGCACACAACAGGTACTGTGAGTTTGTCTCACAAAGGCAACAACCCTTTGTGAGCAGGCTGTCCATGACCCTAAGACTGGAGCACACACACTGTGTATTGCTGCTACTCGTGTTTGCAAAGAACTGAAGTTTAAGGACAGTTAAAAATGATAATCAGTCTTCTCTTTATAGTAGTATTTTCCTTTTACCTGGGTGAGATTTGCCTGAGTTAGAGAGAAGAAGGGGGGGGCTATAACTGCAGAGGGAGAGTGGTTATTTCCCAGTATGTACATACACACTTTAGTTTGTATGATATTTAATATGTGTAGTAAATTCATTTCCCCTAAGTGTCCCTAGGAATATCGGACGGGCCTGCAGCTTGGCTCGTGTCTCTTCCAGTCACAGCAGGGGATCTCTGTCCCACCCCCGAGCGCCGCCGTCCACTGTGGTTAGTGACATGGAGGAGACTGCAGACCATGACGGCTGTGCCCAAACTTCTGGATGGTCAACAGAGGCAGAGGCGCCTCATTTTCACCTCAGCCTACGAAAATCAAAAGAACTGGTCCCAGTTTTCACGAACACACCCAAGTAGGTCGAAAACAAGCTCCAGAGTCAGCAGAGCTGGCAAGGGCCTGCTGAGAAAAGAAGCAGCAAGGATGGGGTTTCAGGACAGTGGAGTCTTGGACCTTCAAAAATGCTGCCCTTTGCAGATGAGGAGGCCTCAGTTGTTGGGGCTCCTCACTTCACTTTGTCCTCTAGGGTGAGATTACTCGAGTTCATACAGGGGTTGTGTTCCTAAAATAAGGAATTACTAAGGGTGGGTTGACCGGGCAGAGGGCACTGGGGCATGAGGGTACTGGACATCCTTGGACAGAAACAGAAGAAAAACTACACACCGCAAGGTTCCCCTCTGGGCCCGCCTCCAGCCTGTGGTGAGCAAAAGGGAGAAGAAGCCACAGTTGGGAGAGGGAGGAATGTGTCCTGTGTCCCAGCACAGCTGGGAGCCATGTGGCGTCTCTGGGCCAGGGCCAGCAGCATAGGCAGACTAGCAATCAGAGGGTGGAGGGAGAGACACAGAGCATCTGGCTTCTGCAAATAACAGCTTCCCGGAAACTGCTTCCCATGAGCATCTCTAGAACAAAAGCAAGGATGCAAGCTGCCATCATTCCATCAGTCCCTTCCATCTGCCAGGTCAGCATCACCTGCCGCGAGCCTTTGAAGGTGAAGCCCAGCAACCCCCGGACAACACTAACAAACACGTATGGGCACTTTATAGTGTCAGGGCTTTCAGATATGCTGTCTCCCATGAACCTTATGATAACCACTAGGAAGTGTCTATTTAAAACTTTCTGTTTTGCAAAAGAATGAAGTGTGGCTCAAAAAAGATAAACAGCAGCCAGACTGGGGACTTCTAACCCAGACCCACCTTGCTTCCAGTCTTTGCTTCTTGAGGTGTGGTCCATGCCTCAGCAACACTGGCCCGCCCTGGGGTCTTGTGAGAAAGACAGTCTTAGACCATGTGAACCAGAATCTGTGTTTTAATAAGATCCTCGAGAAGCTGTGTTTTCTACGTATTTTGATGTTTGAGAAGTGGTATTTGCTCAGATCAGGTCTCGTTAGCACCCAGTGATCTACTTGGGTGACATCCCCAGGGATCCCAGCATGCTAGGGCTCCTCCCGAGAGTACCTACTCTACTCTGTCGTGGTACAAATGAAGCCTGGCAGAACGAGGCAAATCCCCAGTCTCTCTGTCACTCACAAGGCTTACGCATGTCTTCCAGTTCTTTATGCTTCTGTTTTCTGTGTGAGACTCAGCTCACAAGCAGATTTTTCTTGGTATTGCAATTCAGTCTGATAGTAAACATGGCAACCCTTACAGGGCACACATTAACAGAGAAGGAAACAATAGTAGATGTGACAACAGCCTTTTCCAGCTGTCCCACCTTTCTATCTTCTTCTTCTCCTTCTCCTCCTTCTTCTCTCTTCTTCTCCTCCTCCTCCTCCTCCTCTTCTTCTTCTTCTTCTTCTTCTTCTTCTTCTTCTTCTTCTTCTTCTTCTTCTTCTTCCTCTTCCTCTTCCTCTTCCTCTTCCTCTTCCTCCCCCCTCCTCTTTCTTCCTCCTTCTCCTCCTCCTCCTTCTTCTCTCTTCTCTCTTCTTCTTCTTCTTCTTCTTCTTCTTCTTCTTCTTCTTCTTCTTCTTCTTCTTCTTCTTCTTCTTCTTCTTCTTCCTCTTCCTCTTTCTCCTCCTCCTCCTCCTTCTTCTTCTTTTCTTCTTCTTCTGATTTTTTTATTGAGCTATATATTTTTCTCTGCTCCCTCCCCTGACCTTCCCATCTTCTACATCCATGGTGAGACCACATGGTCACCAGCCTGGTATGAGAGATAAAGCCTGATAATCTGAGGATAATCACCAAGTTGGTTATAAATATGTATTAGATGTAATAATATGTGGGGTGATATACTTAATAGTAAGGTATGGAGTGAGTGGTATCTTCGAATCTGTAAGGAGGTGACATGATAAAAACGTGCCTGTCCAGCACACATCCAGGGCTTCAGCCATCTTCAGCTTGATTTTCTAACTATTGGTGGCCAAACCAAGTAATTCAAGCTATGATAGGATTCTATTCCTACACATTCTGCTTTGGGTGTCTTCATTTACAGAGTTAACCAGACACTTGCCCAATCACTCTCATTCATGTCTTATATAGGGGAAATATTTGCTGGTGTGTGTACAGTATTTAATATATGTAGAACGTCCCTGCAGCATCCCTGGAGTGTCTGAGGGGACTGGAACTTGGTCTGTCTCTCTAGCAGTTACTTCTGGATGTAACTTTCTGCTTCTATGAAAACTTCCCTTCTATGTGTCTTGCCTCTCATGCTAGTTCCTCTCTGCACTTGCGTTGGCTCAAATGTATGATTCATCCATATTTCTTGCTAATATCTTGGAAGCATCATTGACTGGGGTAAATGGATGTCTATCGCCTGTGGAAGCAACTGAGGGTGATTTCTGGCTGCACAGAACAGATCAAAATTCTTTGTCATTAGAATCTTTATCCTTGAAAGTATGAAATCTGTTCTCTCTTTGCATGTTCCCCCCACATTCTTCTACTGGTGCTCAAGCCTTCTTCCACGAGGGACTCCTTCCAATCCCTCCCCCAGTTCCTATCCCAATCATCTTGTCATCTCAGTCAAACCCATCCCACTCAAAGGTCACCTTCTCCAACCAGAATGGCTGTCATAATATCCATTCAACAATGTGTTCAAGGGTGAACTTTCTCCACCAGAAGGCACTGGATCTTTTTCTGACTGTATTGGAGTTTTCTGAAGGAACAGAAGTGATAGAATGAGCGTGTGTGTGTGTGTGTGTGTGTGTGTGTGTGTGTGTGTTGGTTTGAACAAGAATGGTCCCATAGGCTCATAGAGTCATAGTTATAATCACCAAGGAATGGCACTATTTTGAAAGGACTAAGAGGTGTGGCCTTATTGGAGTGGATGTGGCCTTGTTGCAGGAAGTGTGTCACTGGAAGGGGAGGGTGGCTTTGAAGTTTCAAGGGCTCATCCCAGGTCCAGTGTTCCTCTCTCTTCCCATTGCCTGTGGATCCAGATGTGGACCTCTAAGGTACTTTTCTAGCCATGTGTCTGCCTGTGTGCTGCATGCTCCCTGCCATGCTGATAATGGACTAAACTTAAAAACTTTATGCAAGCTGCAGTTTGATGTTTTCTTTAAAGAGCTGCCATGGGCACGGTGTCCCCTCATGCAACAGAACACTAAGACTGTGTGTGTTAAAGGGGATTTGTTAAACCGACTTTTACAATACCATCCAGGTAATCCAGCAATGGCTAGCTGTCTCACACTGGGAAGGCTGAGAATCCAGGAGCTGTGCAGTTGAATATCTGAGCAGCCCCACTTTGGCACTGAAGACCTGAAGGGATTCTGGAGAGGGGCTGGTCTTCAGTCTGTGTTGGGAGCTCAGAAGCTAGTTCTGATATCAGTGAAGGATGCTGCCCCAGCAGGACAGAAGACCTTGCCTGCAAGAGTGCGGGAAAGCAGAAAGAAAGCAAAAGTTTCTTTCTTCAATATCATTTTACCTGGGCTGTCACCAGTGCCCAGAAACTACTGTTTCAGTTGATTTCAGATCCAGTCAGACTGATAATCAAAATTAGCCATCATGCCAAGCAATAGCCCAATGTCTTCAGTTACAGTCAAATTGACAATGAAGATGACCCATTTCTCTTCCCTCACTTCTCGTGGGCTGGACACATCCTCAGAATGCCACGTTTAAGCTGAGAGCCAGGGGAGGAGGGACCTCAGAAGGGAGGATAGCTTGGAGCTGGGGAGGAGGGTTAAGGGAGGCAGAAAGTGAAGTGTGGTTTCTGGGAAACAGAATCCAGCATGGGGTCTGGGGAAAGATGGCGGAGAAAACAAAAAGAAGCAGCGAGGACACTCTCCTTCATCAGGAGACAGCAGTGTATGTCCAAGGTAACGCAGACAGGGCTGGCGCAGGCCTTGGAGGGGGTGACTTTTAAGACAGAGGGTAGAGCTTGCTGCATGCTGGGAAGCAGCTGGACCGTGGTGACATAAAGGAGAACAGTGTTTACCCTCTCCCCTGCATGCCCTGCTCACTTTGGACCTGGACTAGGTCCCAGCCTTCGGTCCTGCCCCTCCCCAGACTGAATGGAGGGGAAGCACCAGGAGGGTGTGTGGAGGAGGAACCTGCCCTTGCTCTGGAAATAGAAAACCGGCACTGTAACTGAGTAACTTCTGGAGAAGAGGGCAAGGCATTGGCAGGATCTGCAGTAAGGAAAATAATCTATCCTGCTTAGGGAGAGAGGTAGATGGGAGGTGGTGAGTGGAGACCTGGTCTGCAGGGCCAAGCAGGGAGCTTTGCAGTCTAACCCACCCGCTAGACAACAGCAATGGTTCCCAAAAGGTACATGGCATTGCCACGGGGAAGCCGGCACTCAGCGACAGACCTAGGTATGGAGCAGGGAGCTTGGTCCTGGGGCTGGGAACTGAGGTCCCTGTCCTTGTAAGGTCACAGAGGAAGCTGCCAGACGCTGACTTCTCCATAACCTTCTGTTAAGTGTCGTTGATTTCAGTGCTCGCTTATTGGAGGCCCTACAACAGGCTGATGCGGTGAGGTACAGGGACAAGGGACACTTGTCACTGTCCTCAAGTGTTCAGTGTTGGAGCTCTGGACAAGATCCCACCTTGATGGAAAACCATCAGTGGCCCAAGGCCAGCAAGATCATAGCTAGTGCTTGCTCCAAACTGCAGCCAAGCCCACAACACACAGACAGGCAGGTGGCAGAATGGGGCCAGGCCCCAGCTAGCCTGAGAGGGACAGAGTAGGCCTATACACCAAGATCCAGAAGGAACTTCCCAACTCCTTAACCCCACGTCCCTTCCAACTCTGACCACACCCACCAGGCAGCCTCCCTCACTCCCAGCCTTCCCAGCAGGTCCTGGCCATTCCAGCTCCTCTAACTTCTCTGCCGAGGCTTGAAGCGCACTGACCCCAACACGCACACCCCACACTGTACATCGCAAGCCCTCCTCCCTGAAATGTCAGTTTTTAGAATTTTTTTAAAAAAATATGCCTTATCCTATTATCATTGCATGCAGGCATGATGCAGCCCACATGTGAAGGTCAGAGGGCGGAGTTTGAAGGAAGCGACTCCTCTCTGCCTCTACCATGAAGGTTCCGGGAATCAACCTCCGGCTGTCAGTCCTGGCAGTAAGCACTTTTAACCCGTGAGCTCTCTCACCCGCCTGAGTTCACTTTTCTCACAAAGCTTAGAGTTTGAGTCATCGAATGGATATTGCTAATTGTGTGTGTAGTGTGGAGGTGTGGATAGGAATTGAACCTAAGGTCTCTGCTTGACAAATACCACTTAGCCATATATATTTTTTAACTTTATATTCCAAGACAACACAACGTCTCCCTGAGGTCCCAGGATAGCCTTGAACTAGCTCTACAGCTCGGGCTGGCCTCAAAGCCTGTAGTGCTGTTGCTTCAGCCTCCTAAGTAGTACAGATGGCAGGGACCAGAGGCTCTACTCCAGCAAGACTCTCCAGTTCATGCCAGGAGCCAGAGCAGGCCCTGTTCTGGGTTCAGTCCCAGCTGCATTTACGTCTTCTGGGCAGGGTTGTGAGGGAAAGAAGGTACCAGCCTGAAGGAGGGAAGAAAGGTGAGAGCTACTGACCCAAGAAGTTTCCATGAAGGTGGCGCATGAAGGAGCAAACCGGTGAGAGGCAGAGGGAGTGAGTGCCCTCACAAAACAGCTTCCTAGCCATAAACTCGAAATTAAATTCTGTGGTAAACAGAAGCCAGAACTGCCCAGAAGGAGGAGAAGGGCTGGGAGCCTATTGTCACCAGGTGTTAGAGGGATAGGCGGCAGCTCTGGTAACAAGGGGTCAACCCAGGGCACAAGGAGCCGGCTTGCCTAGGAAGGGCAACCAGGACCGTACAGTACCCATCCCTGCTCCCGGGGCCTCTGGCACAGAAGGGCAGGCTGTTGGTAGGTGAACTGTATGAGCTGTGGATGTGTGAGAGAGAGAAGAGGTCATGCTGGTCCAAGGAACTACCAAGTTCCTACACCAGCTGCCCACTCAGCGTCCTCCCTCTCTCCTTCCCCCTTCACTCCTCCCTCCCAAGCCGATGGGAACAAAGATGCCAAGAAAGTTTCCAGCTATAAAAGCCAGAGAGAACAATCAAGAACAAAGATCAAGGCTTCAGATTTTCCATGACATTGGCACAGGGGCGGGGACACCATGCCTACCTGGCACGGTCCCCACCCCCAGTGCCTTCTGGGAAACAGGAAACTGTCATGTGCACGTGGCCATGCCTGCCTCCCCCCAGGACAACCTGGAGGGAGCTGTGTGCCATAGACTTCTGAATGGATCTTCCTATTTCGAGGTCACTCAGCCCCGATTCCTTCTGTCTCTTTGAAGTCAGGTGCAGGGGCCAGGGAGCCGGCCCAGAAGACCCCTACAGGCAGTCGGGTGCAGAGGTCAAGAATCAAGAGGCGAGAAGGAAGGGAACAGAAGACCCAGGTCAGGGGGAGGAGGCATGGACTTTGGGTAGGTGGAGTTGTAAGAATATTAAGAAAGGCAGAACTGGACTCTGTAAGAGGTCAAAGGGCAGCTAGAACAAGACTGCTTCTGGGGTGCGGTTGACACTCTGAAGTCAATCTACTGGTTCCTCTCTCAGTCCCCGCCAAAGCACACGGTGCCACGTCCATTAGTGACACTCTTCAGAGTAAGACAAACCCTTTTGTCAACAAGGTCTAACCAATAGAAGAACACACTGAGTCCGGTGTGGTGGTGCATGCCTTTAATTCCAGTACCCGGGAGGCAGAGGCAGGGGAATCTCTTTGAGTTCAAGGCCTGACCTGCAGAGTAAGTTCCAGGACAGGCATGACTACACAGAAAAACACATACTCTCTCTCTCTCTCTCTCTCTCTCTCTCTCTCTCTCTCTCTCTCTCTCTCTCTCTCACACACACACACACACACACACACAGACACACACACACCCCACACCACACAAATAAATAACCCTAATTCTACTACATTTGGTTATATGTTCCCAAGCAATGTAACTATACCTCTAAATAGCAGAGGAAGAAATACAGAAAGATAAATGGTAAAGTCTTGTAGCGGAGATGCGGATTCAGATTAGAAGAGAGGATTTTATACTTGAATCTTTTATGAGTCCTGGGAGCTCAGGGCACACCCACAGCCCTGGGCGCTCAGTGCACACCCACAGCCCTGGGCGCTCAGTGCACACCCACAGCCCTGGGCGCTCAGTGCACACACACAGCCCTGGGCGCTCAGTGCACACACACAGCCCTGGGCACTCAGTGCACACCCACAGCCCCGGGAGATCAGTGCACACCCACAGCCCCGGGTGCTCAGTGCACACACACAGCCCCGGGCGCTCAGTGCACACCCACAGCCCCGGGTGCTCAGTGCACACACACAGCCATGGACATTCTTAGCTGTTTCAGCCTATACCCAAGCACTCTCAGGTACCAATCCCATTCCTGATCAAACCCAACTTCTCTTGTTTCCTACCTCCATTGCGTCTTCCCTAGGCCTCCACTCTTTCTGACTAGGTGCTCACCAAGCAGGAGAGATGACAGTTTGGGGTGGGCTAAGGGTAACTGTGTCCAGAGCCCGGCCTGCCCTGGAGCTAACTATAGACTTTTGTTTGACAGACAAGGCGTCCTAGGACACCAGTCAATGCTAACTATGACTCGCTCCTGCCACTTACTTGGCCTTATTTTAATTTAAGCCTCACTTTCTTCATCTATAAGATGGGAATAATTAGGCCATTGTGAAACCCAAAGATGACAATATCTAAGAAACTCTAAATGTTTTGAAAGGTAAACAAGGAAATGACAATCTCCAGTCAGAGTGTGCATATGGGATAAAAGGAACAAAGACAAGGACTTCCAGGATGAGGTAATGGTTGATCTCGACCTGGGTGGTAGAACATAGCTGTTTCGTTTGTGATGCTTTTTAAATGATACGTATATATTTCACACACACGTGTTCTGCTTTCACAGTGAACAAGAAAACGTACTTTCTTTGGAAACTTCACACGTGAACTCTAAGTGCAAAATAGTGTCAGGAAGCCAACAGTCCCTTGTTTGTTCCCTCTGGGAGTCTCTAGGATGCTTGATTTTTGCCCAGCTTCCCAGGGTGGAGAGTCACAGGGTTGTAGCCTGAATTAGCTGAGTGGCAAGGGTCGGCTGAGTTAAGCTGTTTCAAATTCAAAGGCTGTTGTTTTACCTTGCTGGACAAGGTAGTGGGGGCTTAAGGGGTATAGACCACATGAGGAGAGACTAAGAAGGCTGTCATTGGGCTCAAATTTGTGTCACTTTCCCCAGGGCTAGTCCCCAGGGCAGACTGCTGGGCATCCCTCTTCCACCCTGACTGGGTGGCTGAGCTTGTCCTGCTGCCAACTGCCCGACCCCAGATCTTCCAATAGCCCCCCTCCCCACTGTGTCCTCAGGGTCAGCACTTCTTGCTGCACTGGCCCCCCCTCTTTTTGTCAGGGGTCCTCAGATGAAGATCCCCAGCCTCCCCATATTAGGTTGCCCTAGACTGTGAAGAACCCACGACTCACAGTTTCTCAAGGCTCCCAAAGTTTGCTTGTACAAGGTCCACACCCACTTTCTCCACCCTAACCAACAGGCTTTCTCCAGCCAAGGGAGGCTGTCCCTAGAAGACTCAAAATGTGCAGGGCAGGCCCTCCTGCTACCCTGGCCAGAGACCCCATGCTGGGCCCCCCACACTGGCACCAAGGAGCCCTCAGGGCTGAGCCCACCCTGCCATCAGAGGCCACAGGAATGTCCATGTGGGCCAGCCAGGGCCTGCTTGGTGACTATCCTCTCCCTCCCCCACAGCTGACTCCCCCTCTGTCTCTCCCTGACTCTGCTTCTGTTTGACTATGTGATTTGGTTTCTCTCCCATCCTGGATTTTCTGTGGAGCTCTGTGTCCACGGTCCATCCCAGCCATCTTCCTGTGGGGTGGCCAGGGATTCTGATCCAGGCCCTTGGCCTGCGTCCCTGCTGGCTCATTAAGTCTGCCCCTTAGAAGTGACTGAGGAGAAGGTTTCCTCAGACAACCCCAAAGCCCAGTGCTGCGATGAAGAGCAAGGTAAAGAGGGAAGAGGAAGCCGATAAACCTGAGGGAGGAGGATGGAGAGCAGAGGAAGCTGAGGGGAAGTTTTACGCTGTTAGCTGCATGAAGAGCCACTGGGCCAGGTGGGGGTTGCCTGAGGCCTTACAGAATGAGAGTAGACAAGGAAGTTGCGTTCTGGGGAAAGACAGGGTCTTGGGTAAATACCTGTGGTTTGAGGCCTAGATTCTGACAATCAGTTCTCCCTGGTGTCTAACCTCAATCTCGTCTACCTTTTCCCTCACATACTCCAAGTGCAAGCACTTCGTTTCACAAGCAACCCCACAAAGTGCTTGCAGAGGGCCCAGAGTCTTTCTCCTGGCCTGGGAAGTCACCAGTGTCCCCTGTATCACCACCAGGGACCAAGCTGTGGGCAGAGACAGCTCGAGCCATGCAGACAATCTTCCTTTCACATGCTCATTTATGATTCTCTTCCCGCCTCTCCACCCCTTCCCCACCAGCTGCTTAAAATATTTCTCAAATAGAAAAATCTAACCGCAGCTGGAAACAAACCCCAAAGTTGGTCTGGAACGTGGGAGCTGGCAAGGCAAGCTTTAGCTGGCTGTGGGAAGAAGGGCCTCTGCCTTGGAGACAGGCCTCCTGCAGGGCTGTGCAGGTGGTACCCAGGCCAGAGAGGGCAAATGACCCATCTCCAGTTCCACAAACAGCCAGCAGAGACGCCATGCCACAGGTCCTGTACCAGGCTGCAGAGGACACATAAAAAGAGTAATGGGCATAACAAGGACGTTAGGACTTAGCTGCAGACTCTTTTCTAGACAGCTGGCATTAGGGCGTGTTCACAACCCAGGAGACCTTGGCCTAAGCATTTCTAAATATAATGGTTCATTTTAAGTCTTAGAGTGGTAGAGACAGGCAAATCCTCAGAGCTCACTGGCCAGCCAATCCAGCCAATCAGTGAGCTACAGGGTCAATGAAGTCCTTAGAAATAAATACAGTGTGGTAGAGAAGGATACCAATATTGACCTCTGTCACTCACAGTTCACACCTACTCGTGTGCTTGGACACTGACACATACAAGGAAATAACAAAACCTTATCTACGGCTGGTTGGATGCTCACACCCACTGGACTTGAGGATCAACCACATCTGAAACAAAGTTCTTGTTAGCAATACAGTATAACAATTACTTATATTGCACTATATATTATATACAGTCTAGAGATAGTAACAAGTATGCATAGGATACACGTGGGCTATATGCAATGACCATACCATTTTACACAAAGGACACGAGCATCCTCGGGGTTTGCTGCCTGCAATCTTGACACCAACCCTGAGCATGCTGAGGGCCTATTGTACAAGCAGCCTGAGATCTCAGGGTAAAATGATCCCCAGGGAAGGTCTGTACCAGGCTTTCTTTTGGGCCATCAACCAGCTCCCAAATCATGACATGGACACCCCTTTTTTTGTTTGTTTGTTGTTTGTTGTTTTCCAAAACAGGGTTTCTCTGTAGCTTTGGAGCCTGTCCTGGAACTAGTTCTTGTAGACCAGGTTTGTTTTGAACTCATAGAGATCCATCTGCCTCTGCCTCCTGAGTGCTGGGATTAAAGACGTGCACCACCACCACCTGGCTTGACATGGAGACTTCTTATTAGTTTTGAATGCTCAGCCTAGCTTAGGCTCGTTTCTGGCTAATTGTTTTTAACTTAAACTAACCTATTTCCCTTTACCTATCTTCTGTATCTGGGCTTTTTACCTTTCTTCTGTATAGCTTTCACTGCTTCTCTATGGCTGGCTGGTGACTGCCTGACTTCTTGTACTGGGTAAGTCTCTCATTCTCTCTTCTTCTTCTTGTTCTTCCTTCCAACCCTAGATTTCTCCTTCTACTTATTCTCTCTGCCTACCAGCCTTGCCTATCCTTTCTTCTGCCTAGCTATTGGCCATTCAGCTCTTATTAGACCAATCAGCTGCCTAAGGCAGGCAAGGTGAAACAAATGCAAGACATTTTACGTAATTAAACACACATCCTTGCATCGTTAAACAATTGCAGCATAAACAAAAGTAACGCCCCTTTACACAGTTAAAGTCATATTCTGCAGCATAAACAAATTTAACACATCTTTGCCCAATTAAAATAATATTCCACAATAAGGGTCAGTGTCTTTCCCTAGGTCTTCGTGGAGAAAATAACAGCTGCATCTGGCCGCACAGTGAGTCTTCTGAGCTCTACCCACAGGCAGATTTAGAGAGATGAAGCGGAGACAGGACCCAAAGGGCATCTTCCAATGTAAGGTGTCAAGCAATAGGAGCGCCATCCTCACAACGCCCCAGGGCCCATAAAGGATGCTGCTCCTAGGAAGATGTCCAGGTGAGTGGAGCCCAGTCATGGCAGTGCAGCCCCTGGGATTTGTACCCCCTTTCTCTGGTGTCCTGGCCTTAAGCCTCAACTTGTCTTGTTTGGGATGGTTGGGCCAGCAGGATAGCCACACAGCTCTAAACCTCAGGACTCAGGAGAGAGTGTCCTGGGCCAGGAGCTAGAGTCCACCCCCAACCCTGCAAGTATTCCTCTTCTGTCCCCCATGACCTTTCTCGAGGTCTCTAGCACCTCTGGACACATACCCTTTTAGATCTGAAACCTCCAGGAACTCTGGATGGGCAGTGTCCTGAGATGCCTGAGAGCCAGCCGCAAGTGCTCTACCTGATGGATACCCAAGACTAACCCCAAAATTGTGGCAGAACTGTCAGGATGCTAGCCTGGCTGACTTGTGGGTGCCTTAGATGTGGGTTTCTATGGACCTGTTGGTGGACAATCAACATAGTGAAAATAGCTGGCCTTTCTTTCATGCCACTGTTCGAGAAGCTTTTGTGAATTAATTTTTTATGGTTTCAACAATTATCCCCAAGAGGATACCAAGGGATGGAAAGGGTTAAGGACAGTGAGGGTCATGCAGCTGGTGGCTTGCTGGGGCCAGCACTCACATCTAGGTCTCCAGGTTCGGGAGCCTGCACTTTTGAAGCTGGCAGAGTTCTGTCTGCTGCCTTTGTTGTTGTTGTTGTTGTTGTTGTTGCTTTGTTTTGTTTTCCAAGACAGGGTTTCCCAGTAGCTATGGAGCCAGTCCTATTTGGTTTTGGGGGGTTTTGTTTCATTTTTTTGAGACAGGGTTTCTCTGTATAGCTGACCTGGAACTCGCTCTGTAGACCAGGCTGGCCTTGAACTCACAGAGATCCACCTGCCTCTTCCCAAATGCGGGCTTAAAGGTGTGCGCCATAACTGCCAGGCTGTCTGTTGCATTTTGAGTGAGGTGCCTGGAGGGCAAGGATGTGTCCTGTTCCTCACTGTGTCCCAGGGCCTCACCTAAGGCTGGTTCTCAGAATGAGAGCCAGAGCTCAGGCCCCTGGCAGACAGAGTTGGCCCTGACTAGTTCAAGGTAGAAGGTGTAAGTGGTAGGGGTGGATTTATAGAACTCCGTGCGAATAACCTCCCCATGGCTCATGACATCATGGGTAAAGGAATTCGAGCCCTTTTCCAGTTCTGGATCGACTAGACCCCAGCAGTAGCCTCCAGCTGCAAGAATCAACCTGTTTCAAGGTAGACTTGCCAGCGGCACCAAAATCCCTTCCTGCCCCACTGTGCCAGACAGATGAAGCCAGCCCGCGACCTGCAGCTGCAGGCGAGTCTGTGTTGTGTGCTTCCTCTCTCTGACTACGCTGCTTCCTTTCTGTGGAGGGGTACACTGCCAATCTTCTTGAGGATTTTGTGGGAGTCTCAAGGTGCAGTCTACTAGCCTCCTGCGCCCCCTGGTGGAAGGAACAAGGAACTATGGGTCCTCTTCTTTGCAGTCTTGACTCCCTTCTGCCTTCAGTCCCATCTCTTTTTACTTCCATTCAGTTACCCTTGATTCACTTCCTGTTCAGTGGCTTCCGAGAACACAAATGCGTTGGGGATACTGTGTGTAAGCGTGACACTGTCCATGTTCCAAGATTCTCTCTCTTACACGCACACACATGCATACACACACAATCACACACACACACACACACACACACACACACACACACACACATGCACTGACTTATTCATTTCTATTCTTTACCATGCTCTTCAGAAGATTCGAGTGCCATCATCCTAGGCCTTAAAGACACACAGCCTGGCTGACTAACAGGATGCCACAGGAGCTGGAGTTCCTAGAGGGCCAGGACCCAACATGGACTGACCAGATGTCACAACAGCAACCTGGACGGGGAAAGTTCAGTGTGCCCTAGGCTAAACAAGAGGGGTCTTTCTGTGGCCTGCCTCCTGGGGTCAAAAAAAAAGCCCAGAATTTGAGTGACCTTGGGAAAGGAGAGTTGACCTCAAATAATCAAGGAGTTTTCAACTCCAGGCTACACTTGGGGGTGGTTCTGAATTGGACTTCTGGGTTCCCGAGGTTGGGGAGGGATTTCTAACACCCCTTGCAGCTAGGATACTCATGAGACACCCTTGAGCAATGTGACAGCATTTGCAAGTGGGGCCTCCTTCTTAGTGCTACCAGCAGCGGCTGCTGAATCTGGCAGCAGACTGAGGGAGCTTGGCTTGGGTGGGGGCTTGGATGTGTTATCAGTTCCTTGACAGCGTTCCTTCCTTTCCTACCACCGCAGCTGGGGCCGTCAGCTTCCCTGTTCCCCAGCTGCTTCCCACCCCAGAGTTCTTAAGTACAAAGGATTCTCTCCTTTCTTCACGCACACTCTCCCTCCCTTCCTTGCCTTAAAGAACTACCCTTGGCCTTCACTATGGAGACACATGAGCCCAGGCCTCAGAGACCTCTGGTTCATGTGAGAAAAATGACAGCACAAACAATGTCAAAGGACTTACATGCCCCTTCAGTCTGTGTGTGCCACAGTGGCTTCAGCAGAGGGGCTAAGGCTGCCGAGTAGGCAGGCCCCTTTGTAAGGCCCACCAGCAAGGAAGCAGCGGGCCTATTGTTTTCTCTGACTGTCTTTAATCTTCCACAGATTTCCCATCTATGGATAAACAAGAGGGGCAGAACGAAGTACCCTGAAGGACGCTTCCATCAGTGCAGGGGAACATTAACTGCTCAGAACTCTGCAGCATCCTGCTTGAGTAGTGGCGGTGGGGGAGGTGGAGGGGGGGTCAGGGCTGCGCCTTCCCTCTTCTAGGCCCTCCAGAAAGAGCAGCATTACGGGCTCTTGCTATCCTCAGTCTGTAGAGCTAGGTCCCATCATGGTTGTGGAGAAACTGGGAAGGCTGGGAGCTCGGAGATGCTCGGGTGGCCCCACTCAGCCCTGGCCACCCGAGAGCCCCAGTGAGCTCACGTCTACAGCTACTCTGCTACTTGTAAATCGATCAGATGGTGAGACAAATCTGGAAGCTAGACACAGGTGAGAAGCGATGGCTGTCTCCTCAGGAATGTGCTGGCCAATTACGACTTCCACAGAGGGCTCAAGAAGATACAGGGACTACTCCCTCAGGCCACGCTGGACAGCCTCCAGGCTGGGGAGTTGTGCAAGGATTTACTGAGGGCCTACTGCACACCTGGATTCCAGGTGTGAGTTACCATCGACCCAGGTGTGTGGTCCGTCTGTCCAAGCCACACTTTTAGGAGCAGACAATCAAAGAGCCTCAGGCTTCTACTGGTGATTCCCCAAGCTACCTTTTTAGCTCACTAATCCAAGCCCTGCCTCTTCCTGACCATAGGTTTTCTGCTCTCAGCCTTTCTCCCCCACTGTGGAGCAGCCCCGGGTCTCAGTGTCCTAGGTTCTTCTTCCTCTCTAGCTGGCAGGTCCAGTTGCTACCGTCTGCTTCTCCCTGTTCTCGCCATTATGCCCGTCCACGGTGTGGACTATCAGGTTTATCTGCAAGTTAGCACCAGCAGGGTGTCCAGTAGAGGCTACATATGGGGACACCTTTGTGAGGATGGGCTTCTTAGAGGTACCATTTGATCTCTTGGTAGAGAACAGGGTCATTCTACAGTGAATTACTTACCAGAGTCTTCATGTAGGAAAGCCTAGGCCAGGCAGGCCTGGATTCCTCTCTCTTGAAGGGCAGGTGTTCTGAGAGCGGAAGCTGGCAGAGCTTAGGAACTATGTGGCCTACACTGTGTGGCTAAGGCAGTCTGTACATACCCAGTCTTTGGCTGGGTATGGTGGCACATATCTTTAACCCCAGCACTAGGGAGGCAGAGGCAGGAGGATCTCTGAGTTTGAGGCCAGTCTGGTCTACAGAGCAAGTTCCAGGATAGCCAGAGGTACACAGAGAAACCCTGTCTGGAAAAAGAAAACAGCAAACAAAACAGAATAGAACAAAACAAACGAACAAAAAACCTGAAAACCAAAACCAGCCATCCAAACAAACCAAGACTTTGCTCTTTATTTGCAAAGTTTCTGCATTTGTTAGGATTCCATCCCACTGTGAAGACATGAAGATCCAGTAGCCAGGTATTCTTTCAGGGACTAGACTTCTTTTATCCTTCTGACACTCCTCATGCCCTCATGATCACAATACGGCTGCTCTAATCTCTAATATCAAGCTCCAAGTGCAAGTAGAAACTGTCAAAGGATCCCTTGAGTCTCCACCTCCTTTAAGGGTGTTTCCTAAATTCTACGCTCTTACCCCTCCCTGGCCAGAACAGCAATACATGATCAGCCAACTGCAAATGGGAACCGAGCAGTATATTTTTAGCTGAGTGTTTATTTCTCCAACATCATCCAACTTACTGAAGTAAGAAATATATAGTGGCATACAAATTTCAAAGAAAGAGCTGTGTAAAGACATTTCAGGGAATGGCTGAGGACCAAAGGTGGAAGTGGGGTGGTGGCTATTGTTTTCACACTACAGGCTCATGCTAACAGTGGTCAACCGATAAGGTCTAGACAGTTACAGGAACTGCCCACAATTCCCGCAGTGACATAAGGAGGTGTGGGAGACGGAGTCTCTCATTCATCCAGTTCTAGGCTATCAAAACAAGTCTTTTCTTTCTATGTTTTGCTTTAAAAAGGGTGTCACTTTACTGCGTGGCCTCAAGCTCTGGCAAGCTAGTCTTGAACTTGTGGCGATCCTGCCTCATCTTTAGCCCTCTTCACCTGTTTCATTCGTTGCTGTGGCACTTGAGCTTGAGCTTTGGGAAGCTCTCTCGAACCCTTTATGTCCATTACACCTTTTCCCCCACCCTTTTTTTTTTTTTTTTTTTTTTGTGGATGGTAGTCCTGAAATAGGGCCAGCTTGCAATCCTGAGCTTTGGGCTTCGTTCCCGTGACTAGCTAGCGAGACTCTGGTGGAAGCTTCCTCTAGTCAGGTCTGGTGCCCCTGTCACAATGGGTCTGCATATGCTCCAAGGCACTCAGATCATCGCCAGAACCGGAACGGAACCTAGGGCAGGATCTGGGTGCTGGGTTTCTTTACTCTCCGAGTCCCTGTGCTGTGGGAATGGCTTTGGCCACAGGAGACGCAGTCCTCCGCCTGCACAGAAGCGCTCGGATCCGGAAGCTCTAGCAAGCCTTCCCTAGCGTTTCTTGGGTGCCGAGGAGCATCGCCCCTCCCCCGCCCGCCCACGAGCGACTCCACTGCTCTCTGCCGCTATCTACCGGCAGCTAGGTGCATTGCAGCTGCGCGGCAGTAGGGGGGCGCACCAGAGCTCAGAGCGCAGGCGCAAGCGCTCGCCAGCGTCCTCTAGCCACCAGCTTTGCCATTGTGCGCCTGCGCACAGGGAGGCGTGCGGAAGAGTCGCTGGAGCGGGCAGGTGGAGGGAGGATTGGTCCCGACAGTAACTGCCCGGAGTTGGTGCGCCTCAGGTCCGGGGGCGCCCGCGTTCCCCCGGCCCGGGAGACGTGAACGCGTTCGGAACGTGGCTTTTTGCGGGGGTCGTGACCTGAGCCTGCCTCCTCAGCTGGGAGTGGACGAGAGGGATCGCTGGGGCCTTTTATTAATTTGGTGCCTGTTGTTTGTTTATCCGGAATGCAGCCTGTTCGCCCTTAAGAGTTTGCTAACAGGGTGGAAGACAGCGAGGCTGGACCACGGAGGAGCTGGGTTTCCCAGGCAGTAAGGGGTGGCCTGATCCAGCGAGGGCCGGTCCCAGTTCCTAGCTACCTGCGAGGGAGGAGGGTGGACGGCACTGGACACTTGCGAAATGAGGGCCGCAGTAGGAATTACAGGGCACATTTAGAATAGCAACTTGTCACTTAGTATTTTACATTTCTTGTAGAAGTGATTTTTTTTTCCTATAGTGGCCGGGTATAGACACTAACACACGCTCATTTACTGCTCCCCCTCCCCATGTAGGAAATGACACATGGGGTCTCAGCATTCCTCCTCTGCCCGTACATTTTGTCAACGAAAGAAGGATGGCAATCCGGAGGACTTGCAGGCTGAGAGAGAGCAGGAGGAAGCCATCGCTCAGTTCCCCTATGTGGAATTCACTGGGAGAAATAGCATCACCTGTCACACCTGCCAAGGAGCGGGCTACGTCCCAGCAGGTGAGACCTGTCAACTATCCTGGAGAGCTCTGGTGTCTGCTTCGGCCAGCCCTCCCTCTATAGTCACAAGACTGCCCTGAATTGTCGCCAGCCAGCCCGACTGACCTGATACTCTTGGGCAGATTGCAGGCTTCTCTTGATCATATGTTTGGAACATTCGTCACTTCTACTATATAATTACTTCCTTCGTTTCTTTTCCGGTAACTGTGATAAAATGCCCTAACGGAGCAGTTTAGGGGAGGGTTTTTTTCTGCTTCACAGCTCCATCACTGAGGGGAAGTCAGGACTGCGGAATTTAAGATTGCCGATCACATTGTAGTCATAGGAAGCCGAGAACAAGGAATGCTTGTACTCGGTTTCCCCCTTTTCATCCAGTGGAAGATCCAGCCTATGAAACGGGTGCCACCCACATTTAAGGAGGGTCCTTTCAATTTCAGTAACCCCGTTAAGAAAATCGCTCACAGATGTGCCTGCTGGCCAACCTGATCTAATCTAGGCAGTGCCTCACTGAGACTTCCCAGGTTCCTAACACAGATCGACACTACCATCCTGGTCCCTTTCTGGTTTCAAACATTTGCTTCTCTGCTGTGGGATTAGTTGACAAGGCTGATTTTCTATTGCTCTTGTTCATAAGGAGTGGCACAGCATTGTGGAGGAACAGTTCTGGAAGCTTCTTTACAAAAAAAGGCATGGGTCGCTCAGTAGCCTGAGGTCAACAGAATACCAGGAGGTAGGGAGAGAGGACAGGCTCAGGAGTGGAGCCTGGGTTATCTCTAGGAACAGCTATTACTAAATTGACCCAAGGGTTGGGAGTCCCAGCGTTAGAGCTATTAAGAACCTTGGAAGCCGTGTACTCCAGAGCACCAAGTGAAAAGTGAAGAAACGGCGGTTTAGGACATTCTGTGACTGCCGAAGACAGTACACGTAAGGCCAGATTACGATCCAGGTCTCCCGACATCAGTGCCACAGCCCTGACAACACTGATTAAAGTGTTATAATTTGTACCGTTCCCTATAGGTTTATGTTTATTTTTCCCCAGCATTCTTTTCTTTTTCCTTTTTTTTTTTTATTTCTACATTTATCATTTTCTTGTTCCTGCCATCAAAAATGTACTTTTTAGTGTCTGGTCCCAGACAAGCCTTTGCTGTGACCGTTTGAAACATATGTGAAGGAAGGGCTTCCAATATGTGGGCTTTACAGAACATGTCTTTGCTGCTTTTCTAGAGCAACTCAGTGAGTTGGTGGCTTTGATCCCCCACAGTGACCAGAGGCTGCGTCCTCAGAGAACGTGAGTTGACCTGCTCTCGTCCCCTAGCACCTCTTTCTGTCCCCGACTCCTTTTTAGGAAAGGCTACCAGCTAACTATTTCAAAAATATGTCTGTCCTTGTATCATCTACTTGTTTACTGTCACTACTTACGTGTGTGCATGCGCATCATGCTGGGACTTGAATCCAGACTGGCTTGCTAGACAAGCAATCTTCCTCTGCGCTGTACCCTAGTGGCCCCCTCCCCATCCCCGTTTCCTTTGGTGCTTTTGCTTAAGTGAACTGTCCCTGTCTCTGTTACAGTCTGGGGAAAAAAATGTGAGTCTAGAAATATGTTGAGGGTCAGATGGAAGGATAGGATTGGAAGGAATCGGGGAAGCAGGGTGTCCTGGGAGATGAGCAGATGCTTTAGGAAGTAAAAAGACCTGTTCCTCTTCTCAGAGTAAACAGTGTTGAAATGGGTTAAAAGTCTTCTCCTGCAACCTTCTTTCTTGCCTAGTGAGTGGTTCTGGGCTCTTTGCGCTTCCCCTTCACCCCCTCTGTTTTGCATTAATTATGACCGTTTCGAGTTTGATATCCAACTGTCCAACGTTGCCCTGTGCTGTCATTTACAGTAAACAGTATGTCCTCCTGTCGGTCCTGCTCTGTCTCCTGGCATCTGGCTTGGTCTCTTTCTTCCTGTTCCCACATTCCGTCCTCGTGGATGATAATGGCATCAAAGTGGTGAAAGTCACATTTAATAAGCAGGACTCCCTGGTAGTGCTCGATGTCACGGTAAGATGTAGGGCCTCACTTCCTGGGTTGTGCATTTGCCAGCCTCGAGACCAGGAAGCTTAACATTCATCTCCTCTCTTGCCCCTTCCAGGCCACCCTGAAAATCAGAAACTCCAACTTCTACTCCGTGGCAGTGACCAACCTGTTCAGCCAGGTTCAGTACATGAAAGCCGTGGTTGGCACATACATGACCACTAACGTCTCAGTCATTCCCCCTCGGAGTGAGCACCTGGTATGTTGTTCTTGAAGGGCCTCAGCTCACATACCAAGGAGGAGAGAGTAGGTGCTGTGGGAACACTGTGAGAATGCTGGGCTCCTTTTCCTCTCCTCTCGTTTCCACCTGAGGAAGGCCTGGTAGGACCTAGAATGATGAACAGCTGGAAAGAGAGAGAAACAGCTAGCATTTAAGTACGTGGGCAGTAAAGTAATTGATGAGAGAGAGGCAGTTACCAAGTCAAGAAGAGGTGGAATTACAGCCAGAAGCCCAGAGGATTGGAAAGGGATGGGTTCGGAAGTACTTCCTCGGGCTCCCTGTCTAGGGAACGTGCTTTGGATGTGATGGGAGAATGGTCCAGTGTCTGTAGGTCGCTAGCAGTAATGCTGTGATGTCAAGCTTGCTTATCCCAGACTGATGCCAGGTCTTGTCTCATTTTCCAGGTGAATTTTACAGTGAAGGCTGAGGTGGGAGGACCATCTTCGTACTTGTAGTAAGGACAGAGTTCTCTACTGTGCTGTCTGCCTGGAGGGATGCGGAGTCATCCTTGGTTGGCTGTTTCCCTGGCTTTGCCTTAAGCCCCAGTTTTGGCCTGAGCTCCGGCTTTCTGGAGAGCTTGGGGGAGGAGGTATCAGTTGATGTGTGACTGAAGTGCTAGGATTTCTAAAGAGAAATATGAGCAACTCTAGCACTTAAATACGCCATGGCTTCGGAAAACAAAGAGCACGGTCTGGGACATCGAGAGTGACACTTTGAGGGTCTCAGAAGTAGTGTTCCTTGGCAGTATTTCGGTTTGAAGGGGAAGCGAGGGAAGAGAAGGTACCCCAGATGGTTTGACAGTGTCACTCCACACTGTCCCGCTGGCTCTCCTGGGAGATTGGGTTGCTCCTGGTTGACTGTTCCCAGCCAAGTGACCGTGTCCGTGTTTGTGGTTGTAGCTTCTTCTGCACGGTACCTGCCATCCTGGTGCACAACATCATGATCTTCATGAGGTATGTCCCCTTTCCTCTCTCCTGCTGGCTTGGTGTCACCAAGCCTCCCGAGAACTTCCAGCACTCTCTAGAAACACGTGGCTAAGAGAGCCGTCACCTGCCTTGCAGCACAGACCCAGCAGACGCTTGATGCCATCTAGAGGTAGAGTCCAGAACCCCCGCACAGGTTGCCAGGTTCCTGGCCAATAGTTAAACATAATGTGCTGGGGGCTGGAGAGACGGCTCAGCTGTCAAGAGCTCTAGCTGCTCTTCCAAAGGATCCAGGTTTGATTCCCAGGGTCCATCCACATGGCGGCTCACCACTGTCTGTGTCTCCAGTTTCAGGGGATCCAATATGCTCTTCTAGCCTCTGTGGGCACCACACATACATGTAGTGCATAGACATACATGTAGGCAAAACACCTATATACATAAAATAAGAAGTTTTTTAAAAATTATAAAATAAATGTTTCCTGAAATGAGGTCTGGTTTAACTAAGTGTGTGGTCCCGTCAGAATCCTCAAGAGTAAAGAACAGATCAGCTTTCTCAAAGTGTGAGTATTAAGTATTTGACCAGTTTCCTCTCTGGTGACAGAGTTACCAGTCTTGAAACTATGTCTGTTAAATGTAAAGGTGACAGACTTCTGAAATCTGAGGATTTAGTGAGGTTTCTCAGCTTTGGCACAGTTGACATTTGGGCCGGGGAGTTCTTGGTTATCCGTGACTGTGGGTGCTTAGCAGTGACATCCCTGTCTCTGTGTGCTGCTGGGAGCACCCCCTCCACCTCACTCAGCTGTAACTACCCAGAGATACCCAGATATTGCCAAAAGCTCCGTGGGGTAAAATCATCCCTGGTTAATAGCTGCCCATCCGGAAAGTGACCTCGTGACACAGCATTTTTGGATGTAGGTCCGCTGGCCTTCTCGTTACATAACCATGGAGATAGTGCCTGGGACCCAGATGCTTATTATCCCTTCGACTTGGAAGAAAAGAAGTTTTTCCTGTGTAGTCAGTCTCTTCGTGGTTTTCTTCTTGCTAGGACTTCTGTGCAGATTTCATACATTGGCCACACGTCCCAGAGCGCCGTGGAAACACAGCATTATGTGGACTGCGGAGCGAATTCCACGGTCGTTTAGAACCTGCCGTTGGTTCTTCTGTGGCTGCGCCTGTAGAAGGAAGCTAACATCTGTCCTCACAGCCCAGCGTCTGTCCGTGTTTGACCCTGCATGGTGTCAGCGGAGGGAGCGGTTCTCTTGACCCACAAAAGCATCCTCCCGCACTTAGGGGAGAGCCGTCTTCACAGCAGCACCGTGTGCTTCTCTTGGAATCAGCAAAAATCACTGCCCAGTGCCTAGTCTGTGCCTAGCAAATGACACTCAATCACAGTTTGAAAATTGAATACAGATATTTTTGACTGTTACTGAGTCTTTATAAGTTGGGATGAGCCAGGGTTTTAGCTTTTCAGACCAGAGTGCCATGAAGGTGGGGTGTTGGTGCAGCTGTAGATATATGGATGTCCCCTGCTGTGCACAGAAGCACCAGCAAGAGGGGCGTCCAGAGGACCTGCAAGGAGCCCTTAGTGGCTGCATTTATTTCCGTCTGCTCCCCAATGCCCAGGGGCTTTGCAGAAAGGTTTTAGTGGTTCCCTCCCTTTTTTTCTGACAAATTTTTATGTCCCCACCCCCACCATGGTTTATTTTAGGGATTGATGTACCTTTGATCCACTGGCTGGACATGGATTGGGGATTTGATAGAAAAATAAACCATGCTTTTAATTGATGTGCACTGTCTCTGATTGCCTGTGTGCCTTTGCAGGTTCCCAGGAGAGAAACTTGGAAGAGTTGTTTCCTAAGGGGACACCACAGGGTTTGCTGAGGGCAGGAAAGAGAAGGTGAGGTGTCAACTGTGTGTCCTCCTTGGCCCCAGGAGTGCCTTCAGAGCAACTTCTGTGTGCAGAGGGGCAGGTTGCACTTCCAGATCAGAGCACACAGCGCCCTCTGGAGGTTGGAAATGACAGGCAGTGATGCCTGAGGAATGAGCCTAGTATGAAGACCTGGTTTGAGGTTGGAGCTTTCTCCATCTAGTCCCAGAGGGTAATTGCCTAGAGAGCTTGTGGCAGGAGGTGGCCAGGCCCAAAGCTCAGCTAAGGTGAACTCCAGCCTCCCACTGCAGGCCAGCTAAGCAGCAAAGGGTGACGGGGCTTCATACTAGGTTCTGTCCCCCTTCTCTTGGCTTCATTTTCAGCATTTGCCTAATTACCCTCACCTTTGAATCTTCAGACTACAATAACTAGTTTGCAAATAGCCATGATCTAGTGAACAAATACAGGGTTTAGCCCTGCAATTGTGCTAATTAGGTTGCCAGCATGTCCACGGTGCTGGTGACAGTGACCTAAAGAGCGAGCACACTGTTTTAAAAACTGATGCTCTCAAAATGACGCCCTTAAACAGAATGCACCCCGTGAATAAGAAAATGTCCACGCCATTTCCCTTCCTAGATTGTGTGTGTGTGTCCCTCTGTCTGTCTGTCTGTTCATACGTGCACGCGCGCACGTGTGTGTGTGTGTGTGTGTGTGTGTGTGTAGAGGCCAAAGGATGTCAGGTACCTTCCTCAGCTGCTTTCTACCTATTTTTTGGGACAGGGTTTCTCACTGACTCTGGAAATCATAGTTGCCTAGACTGCCTGACCAGAAAGCCTCAGGGGTCCACCTGTCTCTGCGTCCTGGGTTATAGTGGGTCCGCTCCATTGTGACTGAAGGTCAGAGAGCTTAAGCCTATTCTTGCTCTTCAACGTTATTGACAAGAAGTCTGACTTAGGAGTGGCTACAAACAAGAGATCCTGACCTATGGTGTGGTTACTTGGTGTTTTGGATATTAAAATGACCCATAGAGGTGGATCTATTTCGTCTTGACCAAAGGTCAGAGAATTCAAGCCTATTCCTGTTCCTTCAAGAATATAACAGGAGGTTTGACCCAGGGAGTAACTGCCTAAAAAATGTTTAGTCTAAGGTGTGGTCTTTTCATGTCCTACCTAAACAGAATACCTAGCTGAAGGATATAGTTGCGCGATGCTTCAGGTATCAAAGAGGTAATTGCTCTGTTTGTCCCTTGTGTCATGGTAAAGCAGTCTGTTGCCTTCTCCCCCTGCTTTTGGATTGGGGTATATAAGCGCATGGAGAATAAAAGCAGGCAGATTCAGTATTCACTGGATAGCCCTCCTGATTCTATCCTATGCCTCTGCACTTCTTTTGCCTCTCTGGTCCTCCTACCTGATTTTTCTAATCCACACACCCCTACCCTGGAATGTGCAAACCCCGTCGAGGCTGGACCCTGACAGATGTGGCCCCAATGTGTGGCTATGACCATAGATGAGCACCACCATGCCCAGTTTATACATGGGTGATGTGGACCTCTCATGCTTCAGTCCATCCTTGTGCTTTTGAAGCATGGTCTCATGACTTCATGAAGTGGGACAGGCTGGGTGTGCAGTGGGCCCTGGATCGGCCTGTCTCCTCCAGCACCACTATACCAGGGCTTTATTTTTTTTTTTTATTTTATGTGCATGCGTCTTTTGTCTGCCACCTGTATGCAGTGCCCTGGAGGGTCCCCTATGACTGGTGTTAAAGATGAGCATGAACTGGAACTTGAATCTACGTGGGTCTTTTGGAACTGAGCCATCTCTCTGGCCTGGTGAGGTTTTAATTGTGGGTTCTGGGGGGTTGAAATCTTTGCCCTTGCAGGCCAGCTCAGTCTTCACTGTCCTCTCCCTTAACCTCACACTATTGATGAAGCCATCTGGGGATCCACTACATATGGAAGTCTCCATTTATTATATATCCACACATTCTCCCAAAGTGTTGAGGGCTGCTGTATGCATGGCTTGCAATTTCTGACACATTTTACCAACCACAGAAAGGAATTTCTAACTATCGCAGGCCATTTGCGCTCACCAGGCCCCACATAGGTCACAGGTGATCTCCAGGAGTTATTTTGCCATCCTAGTTACCCCACCAGAGGACCTTCAAGATCTCTGTCAACAATCCGGAAGATTCTGGGGCCAAGTATGTAATCGAGCGTTACAAGAATCTGCCTGCTTGTTAAGAATCAACGAGCCACAGGTTGTTTCCCCCGGGACAGAATAATCTCTCTCTCTCTCTCTCTCTCTCTCTCTCTCTCTCTCTCTCTCTCTCTCTCTCTCTCTCTCTCTCTCTTTACAAATGAAACTCTTCTCTACTTTGAAGATACCATGTTCCTTTGGTTATCTAGGGGGGGAAACTCTCCAGGGAGTGTCTTTCAGGAAGAACTGAGGAACTTAAGTTAGCTCCAAAGTCTTCTAATGGCAGTTGCTTCCAGAGAGAAGAACTGCAAGATGGGAAAATAATCCAATGGAGCCCTGGTCACAGTAGGTCACTCTGCCCAGCCCTGCTGGCTAGGGGATTTATTGGTGCATTATTCTGTCTGGAGAGACCTCCTGCTTTCCCTGGGACATCAGGGATCCAGGACTTAATAATAAGCCCGCTTGTCCTCGCTTACCTCCCTGGGCCAGATGGGGATGCAGAACAAGAGGCCAAGCAGGGCATTTTCACTTGGCTTTTGATCCTCACTCCGCTCCCCACCTAGCCCCTAGCTGCTTCTCTCCACTCCTGGGGAGCAGTTGTATTTATGTCTGAGTTTCCCTGGGCTACAATGACTGACCCAGGTACTCCACAGCTTCCTCTAGAGCTTTAAGCCAGCCATCAGGGTCTGCTGGACATTTTATTCAAAGTGGTCACTGTTGAGGGTAGTGGAGTGAGCTGGGAAGTTCTGATTCTCAACTCAGGGCAGCTCTTCACTGCCACCTGCTGTCGGAAACAAGTTTCACATGTGCCCAGTGGCCGTCACTAGCTTTTCATTGATGGGAATTGCTAATTTTTCCTTATGATACTTCTAATTACATGGGAGGGTATGCATGACATTGGGACTCAAACCCAGGCAGGGGTTTGCATCATGCTAGGGAAACATTCTACCCCTGAGCTACACTCCCAGCACCAATCGTGTGTTTTTAAATGTCAGGTTGTCGTTTTGCTTCCTTGGTTGCCATGAGTTAGCCCTGTACACAAGTTATGTCACAAGTTGAATATTAATGCAAACAATCCCCCCCTAATTCTCTGATTTATTTTTCTTATTTCTCTAAAAGAAAAACTTCCAAAGGGACCAAGATGGGTAAAAGGGTCAGAGACCAGCATGGCTGTGGTGTTTATGAGATGTTTTGAAATTTGTTTCACAAATCCTGCCGTCATGGAATTTATCTCCTGCTCACTGCACCCATGACCACCATCACAGCTTCTAGTGGAGAGGGGAACAGTGTACTCATTGCTGCTGTGCACACCCAAGGCATTAGAAGCAAAGGATGCCCGGCCTGTAGGACAAGGCTTTCCCCTCCTAATCTGGAATTCAGAGATCTGTAGCCGCTTCCAGCGCAGGTCTAGAGAACAGAGAATGGGGACGGAGTGAGGGGGATGGGGACAGAGAACTGTATTTTCCGCTCAACTTGCCCCGGAATCTTACAGACGGATGCAGGTAGCCATCCAGACCGTTTGCATCAGTGGCCCCGGGGGTTTGTTCCCCCTGGCCACCCCACTTTCCACGTCTCCCATCTAGCAGGGCGTAACCACACACACTAAGATCCCAGCGCACCGTAGCTTTGCTCCAGCATGCTGGAGAGATGTGGCCCATGTTTAAGAACAAACTCATCCCTCTGGTTCCCCAAACTTCCCAACAGTGGATCTAAAGTTTGAGTACAGTGTCCCTAGAGTTGTGTGTGCTGAGCTTTGGTCCCCAGGGTGGTGCTCTTGGGTGGAACCTTGAGAAGTAGGGCCTAGTGGAGGTCCTCAAGTCACTAGGTACAGCCTCTCAAAAGGCTCTGTGGGACCTCTTCCCCTCAATCTGCTTCCTGGCTGAAGGCATGAGTAATGGCTTTGATTGTGCCCTGCTATGACACTCTGCCAAAATCAATATGATTACCTGATTTTGTAAACAAACCTAACAAGTGAATCATTTTCTAATCCTATTTTGTATTTTTATCATTTTGAGCCTCAAAACTGTGAAACAAAATGAACCTTGCTTTATTTCTTGGGTACTCTATGTTAATTTGTTTCAGTAGCATGGGGATAACTAATTCAATTTCGTCTCTGGTCTCAGGTCACCCTGGATTCCACAAAGTGCCAAAGTTTACAAAAGAGGTGTGTGTGTGTGTGTGTGTGTGTGTGTTCACCAAACCACACAATGTGGCATCAGCGACCTGGACTGAAAGGTCAGCAGACAATCCTGGGACTATATTTCTGCATGCCTGCAGGATCAAGGATTAACAGAAACAAACAGAAGAACAAAACACAAGTCAATGTGTCCTTTCCAATAATTTTTTGGTTTTTTAATATCAATTGATGTTTTAAAAAATACAGAGGTGTTTGACACAGAATAGCACCATTGTGTAGGACGCACAGTTCCTACGCCCAGCACCTGTGGGGGGTCTTCTGGCTGGGCTGGGGGCAGTCACTCAGGGGGCGTTTGACTCACACCAGTTAGTTCCCTGCCTCTGCCTTGACCTAAAGGTCTTACAGGAAGACAATAAATAAATAGAACACCGAGATTTTATTTTGCAGTCTGCCCAGTTCAGGTCTCTCAGAAAGGGGAAAACAGTCCGAGCTGCGAGGGTCGGATGAATGGATGTCAGGTCAGGTCAACCATTCAGTGCAGATCCTAGAGTGACTGGGGTTGGAAGGTCCTTGGGTCCTTTGGGTTCGCAATGGATTGTGTTGTTTTGGGGTTCAGGGTTTTACAAGAAGCAGACAGGCCCTATGTCCACACCAAACTCCTGATCAGGGCCTCCTATGTCCATGGGTGCAATGTCAACAATGGGAAGGCGTGAGGTCTTCTGTGACCGGTACTCGATGACAGTCTTGCCCCACTTACCGGTGTGTTTCTAGGGAGGAAGGGGGGAGATGTTATTCAGTGGATATCTTGCAACCAAGGCCAGTTGCCCAGTACCCCCAAACCAAGCAATCACAAAGTGTCAACTACACTAGGGGGGCTCCTTAAGACTTTTCCTGGTTGCCCAAGCCCTCTCCAGTTCTTTCCTTAATGGCAGAGCCTTCCTCTACCCCTTGCCCCCCTCTCTTCCATTTCCACAAAGGGTTTCCCACCTGTGATAGCCTCTTGCCTCTTGCTGGTGCTCTCATACACTTTTTAGGAATACTTTGTGTCCCTGAGCACACTAGTCTTTATTCCCTCTAACGGGAAGTGGACAAGCTGATACAATATATACCTCTCCCTCATCCCCTCACATGTCCCCCTCGACTCAAGCCTCTGCTGACCCATCACTCTGGGAACATGACACTTGCCACAGCCTCAGCCCCACTCACCGTGCAGCCGTCCTTCAGGGCCGTGTACGTGAACCTGCTGTTGCCCTCAGCCCTCATCTCCACGTCATTGGAGCCCTGGATGAGCAGGGCCTTCTTGAGGTTGCCAGAGGCTTCGTCCAGGTAGGCTATGCTGTTCTTACAGTGGTAAGTGATGTTCTGAGAGCCCTCGGTGGACAGTAGACGAAGGAAGGTCATCTGGACGTTAGCGGTGTTGGGAGCCAGATTGCCATCACCATAGCTGAACTGTAGTAGGCAGAGGATTCTGGGTATGAGATCTGAGGACTGGCATTTGCTGGGATCGGGGGCTAATGAGAATCCAACTCTTGGGGTCTCAGAGCATCTGTCAGGGTGCTAGGGTGGTGTGGAGGACTCTAGGGAGTAGGACGAACTCAGAGGGCCTCTTCTCCAGCTACAATAAGGAAATGCTCTTTTTTTTCCCCCTCTTTCCTCTAAAGCCCAGAGAACACTGGTGGAGAATGTGGGGAAGGTGCTAAAATATCTGAGGGGAAGAAGAGCAAAGGTGGGGGAGGGCCAGCCGGGCCTAGAGTACCAGGCACTCAACGTGGAAGCCACCGTTCATGGTTTCTCCAAACCAGACATGCTTCTTTCCTTGCCCTTGCTGCTCCACCAGTTTCTTCTTAGGCACAGTCGCTGGGTTGGGGGTAGACGCAAGTCTCGCCTGTCTCCATGTTGCAGAAGAAACTTTCATGGCGTCCAAGGTTGCAGCCCTGGTTGGGGTCAATCCAGTAGTCTCCTACGGGAAAGGAGGTGGCACCCATCAGGCAACTCAAAGCTGAGGGCCAGGCTGGCTGCTAACAGCAGGGAGTCTACTGGGAAGCTAGATCAGGGGAGACCAAAGGACCAGGGACAAATCCACATGGGGAACCTAGTGCCAAAGAGGGGGCCAAGAAACAGGGGCAGAAGCAGTGCTGGCCTGGAGTCACTTCTGCCCGCGGTCATTCAGCAGAAACCTTCCAGAACTGATCCTGCCCCCGCACTAAGATACAATGGGTTGGGTCTGCCTGGCTACCGAAGATAGCCATACTGGTGGGCTAACTCTGGGCCCTCTGGGGGAAGGGGACCCTGTGCTCCAGGCTCACCGCTCTTCCACTCTGGATGGCAACAATTTCAGGTCCTGGCAGGTTCGAGCGGGATTCTTGCGGGAAGCCGTCAGGGCTGCGGATGCTCTCAATCTGGTTGTTGAGTGATTTGAGGGTGGCATCCACCTCCACGTCGTGCTGTCGCAGGGAGCTGGCTGCCTCGTCGGCCCGCATGTTACTTGCAGCGGGTCAGGGCCCTTCTCTCTCTGGCCTAAGCCAGCGAAGGCTGACATGTCAATGCCGGGACCAGGAGGACCGGGAGGGCCAGGGGGACCAGGATTTCCGGGAGGACCCTGCATCAGGAAACAGAGACGTCAGCACGGAACCGTAGGGAGAGGTCTTCCTGCGTGTCCGACCTTGTGGTGGGGACAAAGGGCAGCAGGACCAAGAAACCCACAGCAGCTTCTCCTTTCCTCCCTGGCCCTTCTTTCCTACTTCCCAGAATCCATCATGAGCGGTGCAACCCTCTAAAGGGTCCCCAGCCTCCAGGACGCCATCACCACTAGCTGCCTGCTGATCCCTCAAAGGTGTCCTAAGCACCTGTAACATGCTAGGAATACTTCCAGTGGCAGGGAGGGGTCAGGAAACTTACAGCAGGGCCTGTTTCGCCTGAACGTCCACGGGGACCGGGAGGCCCAATGGGGCCAGGGATTCCATTGGAGCCATCTTTGCCGGAGGGACCAACGGGGCCAGGTGGACCCTGCAGTCCAAGAAAGAGGAGACCGTGAGAAAACCGTCCATCCCAGGAGCAGCTGCAGACCAGCCACGACTGTATAGGTGGCCATCGAGCAACACTGGTCATGCCACTCTGGCCCCAGTCCTATGACTCGGCCACGCGCCCTAAATCCATCTCCATTTAGCCAAGAACCAGCAGGCATCTCCATGTTTCTCTGACCCTCATAAGTCACGTTTATGAGATTTTTTTTTTATCAGTTTGTCTTCCGGTCACTATGACTTCAGGTACTTGTGTCCATGGTCACTGTAAGAAAGTCCTCCTTTTCTCAGGGTACCTCCTGAGTGAGGACGGCTCAGTCCAAGACTCCCCACAGAAGCAATGGCTACCCCCATCCATCCCCTGACCAAGGCCTCGGCCCGCCAGCAGAAAGGCTTATTCCATTCCCCAGAATCATCTCACTTACTCTAGGGCCAGAGGGACCAGCTGGGCCAGAAGCACCTTGATCTCCAGAGGGACCCTGTGGATAAGAAGAACATAGTCGATGTCAACACAGCTGGATATAGAAATCTGTCTCCTTCAGAACGGGAAGCAAGCATGTGTCCCCTGCCCCTCTCTCCCACCCCTTCCACCTGGCAGAGCCCAGGGGCTTCTGAGGAAGACCCCAAGCCTTTTTAGAAACAAGAGAAGCTCAGTGGACCTGAAAAATGGGAGGCCTTGGGCCGTCCCCTCAGGGACAATGACATGCAGTGATACCCACCGGAGGGCCAGGAAGACCCTGAAGTCCAGTGAAGCCTCGGTGTCCCTTCAGTCCCCTCTCGCCAGGCTCTCCAGATTCTCCTTTGTCACCTCGGGGGCCTTGAGGGCCCTAGGAACAAGGAAAACATGGATTCAGTCAAGTCTGGGCTCGTATGTATCTCACCTAGTGTCCCTTCTCTGCAGGGACTCAGTTCCAGATGCTCCAATACTCACTGGGATTCCACGGGCTCCAGCAGGTCCTGAGGGGCCCATAGGACCTTGTGCACCCTGTGAGGGGAGAGTGCGGACAACATCAGGACATCAGGAAAGATCAGGACATGATGGCTCTTCTTCACACCTGCCAAGGGCCCCGAGGCCCCCAGAGCCAGGCGCTACCTCTAGGTGCTCAACACGGGGGAAAGCAAACATGAAACCCCCCCCCCGCCGCGTCTGAACTCCGTATACTCACAGACTCTCCTCTGTCTCCTTGTTTGCCAGTTGGGCCAGCAGGGCCAGGAGAACCTGGGGGCCCGGGAGCTCCAGGAGCGCCCAATGCCCCAGTCTCTCCGCGATCACCCTGTAGGAGCAAGGTATCAGGTTCAGCCAAGATTTCAGAAGAGGTGGGAGGAGATCTATTACTACTCAGACTGGCACGTTAGCACAGTCCCCCAGCTCCTCTCCCAGGACAGACACCTGTCACTCACCTTGACTCCAGCTGCACCATCTCTGCCAGGGGGTCCATCAGCACCAGGGCTGCCCTGGACAAGGGACATGAGAATTCACTTAGATCTTCTCCCTGTTTGCTCTCTCACTCTGATCTGAAGCCTAGGCCTATTCATGCCTGCCCAGCTAAGGCTTTGGGGCTCACACACCCTCTGTGAGCTTCCACTCCTTTCTCCTTGTACACTTCCTAGTCTCTGTGTGTGTCCTTCCCTCCAGATCCTCCCACCAGTGACACCAAGCTCACCTCTCGTCCAGGTTCACCTGCAGGACCTGTCAGGCCAGGAGGCCCCACGGGGCCGGGAGGACCTCTGTCTCCAGATGCACCAGGTGCACCCTGCTTGCCAGGTTCACCCTGAAAGGATATAGACAAGGACCATGAGTGTCCATGCTAAGCAACCCTGCCAAGACTCTACCATCCCTTTCAGAGGGTACAGCTGACAGAGGGATGTTTCCAAGGATACTGAGTCGGAGGAAGACTTAGGGTGCCACTATGACAAGAACATTCAGTTAAAAGCCTTGGGACTGAACCTGAGCCTGAACCAGGCCTGGCCTAGCAGGGCTGAAGGGGAAAATGCTCTTCACTCACCGATGGGCCAGGAAGGCCAGGGAATCCTCTCTCACCACGCTGTCCAGGAAGACCAACAATGCCCCTTTGACCAGCCAAACCCTGGGGACCTGGAGGACCGTCAGAACCCTAGAAGAAGAAAAAACAACTGAAACAGAGGCTTGCCCTGACCCTTCCCACCCACTGCGTGCATTCTGTGTGGCTCCCTTCCCACAATTCCCACAGCACCGCACCTTCCTCATGTTTAAAGGAAGGCGCCTCTCACAGGCCGGATAGGGTACTTACAGGGGGACCGTCGTCTCCAGGTTCTCCTTTCTCGCCAGAAGGTCCTGCAGGGCCTTGAAGTCCAGGGTCACCAGCTCGGCCAGGGGAACCTGTGTCTCCTCGAGCACCTTTGGGGCCATCTTTTCCAGAAGGACCAGGGGGACCGGGGGGTCCAGGGTTGCCCTAGGAGGAGCAGATATGGGAGGTGGTGACTTGTCACCGTCCTCATTCATGCTATGGAAGCCATGTGGCTCGGGGGCCAGGCATTCCAAACTGCCCACTTGTGCTTTTCTCTCCCCTGTGACAGCTCTGGGCAGGCAACTGTGGCTCCGTCACCCTGCTTTGACTTTACTTACTCATGTGGGGTTTCTCCAGAAACAGCTCCAACATTGCCCCTCTGACCCTAGCCTCCTATTCACACAGCACCCCTTCCTCCATGCCCAGTGATGGCGAATGGAGTTTTTCCTTATCTCCCCTCACTAAAGACCCTCCATCCCCAAGTATCTGGTTTGGGGCTCATGGGCTTCTTTACAGAATGTGGATCGAACATGCTTAGGACATGTGTCCCAGATGAAAAAAAGGTATCATGCCAACCCTCCCAACATGCCAAGTGGTCCCCTCCATTGCTCCCACCTGCCTAGGGTCAGTCAGCTGTGCCTCCCATTGGTAAGAATGGAGGAGTCAGGGCTATAGGCTTCTGACACCTGTGTTTGGTGGACTACTCCAGACGGTGCTGATCCTAGCTGGGTCTCCCATGCCAGGAGTAAGATAGCTCTAAACCAGGAATGACACTTACATTAGAGCCTGGCGGTCCAACGCGGCCAGCAGCTCCGGGGAATCCGGTGGCTCCCTGTGGGCATGGAGGGGTGGGGAGGCTCTCAGCAAGGACGAGAATCAAGTTGGTAGGTCTAGAGCATATGTCTCAGGTGGGGAGTCAAGAAAAGGTCAGGGGCTACAAAGCAGCAAGTGAGTAGCTAGAGGGAAAAGGGGCGCCATTGTACCTGGCCACATAATCTGGCCTGGGCTGGAGCCATCCAGCCTTCAGGGAGCTGAGTGGCAGAGCTGAGAGCTGGGGACTTTGGGAGGACTAAGCACACAGCAGAGTGAGATGCCCTCTCCTGCCAGGCTTACACTCAGGGCCTGGTTAGGGCTGGAGAGGGAGGATATGGAGGTTCCTGAAGCTAACCCACTGCAGAAATCATGGGCCAGAACTCTTTTACAGGGGATTCACTCACTGGGGGGCCTTGTGCGCCTCGGGCTCCCTTCGGACCAGTCACTCCAGTAGGACCCTGGGAAGAAAAGAAGACGATGGTGGGGTCTGGTGGACCTGGGGAAGGCAGTCAGCCTTTTCTGAACTTTAATATAGGACTCTTGAGAGCCAGGCTGTCAGAGTTCAGCTTCTCGACACTAGGACCCCAGTCTACAAACGCTATCATAGGCATTCTGTGTGCCACAGCACAGGGAGACCCCAGAGCCTGACTCGGCAAGGCTCTTAGAGACAGCCCCGGAGCTCCAGCCCCTGGGAAATCTGCGCTCTACTCCTCCAGGGAAGCAGCTGCTTTGTCGCCTGTGGTCAGGGGACACAGCCTATACTTGGTGCTGGTGACCTAATATCCCACCTGTGTGCCCCCGACCCTGCACCTAACCTAACAAAAGCTTCCTCTAGGCTCCCAGTTCTCTGCCAGCTCCCGACTCTACTTGCCCCATCTACCAGGGCCCTTCTCCTGGCCTGGCAGCCTCTGCTTCATGAACTCAGCAATACTCACCTGAGGCCCAGGAGCTCCAGAGGGGCCTTGGGGGCCGGGGGCACCAGCATCTCCTTTCTGTCCGGCCTCTCCTTGATCACCCTTGGCACCAGGCTGGCCATCAGCACCCTGTAATAGGAAGAAGGGATAGATGAAGGAGAGGCAAGCTGACTGCTCCAGGTTCTGCCACAAGGTTAGATAGGACGTGTGCATGCACCTACCTAGCAGGGGCCTGAAAACTGGGGTTAAGATAGTGTTGTTGTGTTGCCAAGGAAATGTGAAGGGAGGAGAAGAAAAAGTCCATTTCTTCCTCTGTTACCTTCTTGCCCTCCCTTCCTCTCTCCCCCATCAGAAGATGCCCCTGAGTTCCGGCATAGAGCCAGACTATATGCAGTCAGGCGGGAGTAGGGTAGACAGAGGTACTCACAGGAGGCCCAGCGAATCCAGCAGGTCCAGGCGGCCCAGTTTCTCCGCGTTCACCCTGTGAGGGGACCAGGAGGTGTCAGGTCCTGTTTCCCTGCCTCTGTGCTCTTCTTAGAGCCAGAGCCCAATTTCGTGTCCAGCCTCTCCCAGACAGAGGTATCTGAGGCCCAGGGACCAAGAACAGGAAGTCTCTCTAGGATCAAAGGTCCTGAGAACTGGCTGTGCCTGGGTCTCTGTGACTTTCCTTTGGGTCTCTTCTCTCCTCTCACCCCTAACCCCACAGCACAGGGCCAGGTGGCAGGGCATGGCTGGCTTCCTCACTGCTGGGGCCAGGGAGAGCCTGATCAAGAGGGGCATGCTCACCGGAGCGCCGCGAGCACCAGTACTTCCTGAAGGGCCAGGAGGTCCAACTTCCCCCTAGGAGTTGAGAAGGCAAAGGTCAGGGTGGGCCCCAAGGTGCCAAGTGCACTGAGAAAGCCCTGACATTGAGAAGGGCACTCTGGGTCCCTCTGAGCCCCGCCCCCACATCCAGCCCTCTTCTGGGCTCAGCTGCCCCATCTGCCTCTTCAAGACCTTGGCTGAGGGTCTTTTTCTACCAGGCTGGCTGCCCCATGTTAAAGACCACACAAGTCATACGCTAACAGGACTTCCCGCCCCCCCCCACTTCACTCCATTGAGGAAGGTGATGGTTGATGAGGAAGATTTGACTGTGTCTAGGAGGAGGTAAGAAGAAGGTCCGAAAGAGGTGGAGAGAGGGAGGAAGGTCAGTCACAACTCACCTTCTCGCCATTGGCGCCTGCCGGGCCTGGGGGCCCGATGGGCCCAGTCAGACCCTGGAGAGAGAAAGAAGGCGGTAAGGGAGGCAGGCAGGGTCAGGCCAGTATCATGAGGTTCCTCAAGAATTCTGGGGACCCCATACCCAATAGACTTTGGTGGACCTTCCCATGGTCTCAGAGCCTCCCACTCACTGCCTGGTCCCCAACACTAGGAAAAAAAAAGGAAGTCTCCATGGTTTCCCATAATCCCCTTTTTTGAGTGCTAGAGACTAATGGGAATGCCTGTATCGGTCCCCATGCTGGCTCCTAAGTCCCCATGCCGGCTCCTAAACCAGCATTCACTTACTCGTCCACCATCCTTTCCAGGAGCCCCCTCTGGGCCTTTCTCACCAACGTCGCCCTGCGGGAGAGAAAATCAAGTATTTTAGGGGGCCCTTTGGGACCAGCTGCCAGTTCAGCCCTACCTGGCTGAGGTTCTGAAACCCAGTCTTTGCCTAAGAGTTGTTTTTTGTGGCCTTAGTGCTGGTGACAAAGTAACAAGTAGTGACAGAACACAGAAACCGCTGTCACCGTGGCAGAAAGGGTTTGTGTGTGTGTGTGAGGGGGGGGATCTTCTAGTTTCTCAAAGAGCAACCAGGACTCTCGTCTTCAGAAGGACAAGGAATGGGTGTGAGGGGCAGAAGTGTGGCAATGTGGCTTTGGGTAAGCCCAGTACTCACTCTGTCTCCCTTGGGCCCAGCAATACCAGCTGCTCCCCTCTCGCCAGGCATTCCTTGTAGACCTGGAGGACCCTGAGCCCCAGGGGGGCCATCTGGACCAGGTGCACCCTAGAGCGGAAGACAAGAGGAATCTGTAGTGAGCAGTACCTCTCTCATGGCCCCACTGTGCACAGCCCGGGAAACCAGTGTCCCAAACCCCTTTCCCTTTCTTCTATCGTCTCCTTCCCAGCATCACCTCCTTCAAATCCCTCCTGGTCCTCCTTCCTTCTGTGCTCCCTTTCCTTCCTCCCTCCATCCCTCCCTCCCTCCCTCCCTCCCTCCCTCCCTCCCTCCCTCTCTCCTCTCAGCAGGTCTCCCCAGGGCTGGATGGAAGACCCTTGCAGGACTTGGCATCACTTACTTTGGGACCATCAGTACCAGGAGTACCAGGGAGACCACGGGCACCCTGAAGGCCTTGTGCACCAGGAGATCCACGTTCACCTGGGAAACCTCGTTCACCCTGTGAGAGGGACACCAGGCAGTACTCAGGCCAAAGCGGTAGGGAAGATGAGATAGGGAGGGGTGCCTATCCCCCAAAACCCTAGGCAGGCTGCAGAGCTGAGAGGCAAGGGCAACTGAATGGGGGAGAAGGCAGGCCCAAGACAACCCCAGCAATAGCTGGCAGGACACTCACCCTAGGACCCACAAGGCCAGGAGCTCCTGCTTCACCAGGAATACCCTAGAGAACAAAAACGTAGGAAGAGTGAAGACTGCCTACCCCAGACCCCAGAACATCCTTTCCACAGTGGCTGCAATAGCTCAGACGGTTGTTGGGAGAGCCGAGAACCAGGCCTGGGACACTCCCAAACTTAGTGGGGCTCTTGGTTCCTGGATGGCAGCTAAACAAATTCAAAGAGCTCCACACTCACCTGGTCACCTTGTTTTCCACCTTCACCTGGGGGACCGGGAGGGCCAGGAAGTCCCTGGAAGCCAAAGTGACATGGATTAGCAAAGAGTGAAGTTTGCTGCTTCAGCCTCCAGGGAGGCACAGCACAGGACAAACTGTAAGGAGATAGCAATGAGGACCAGGCAGGGGAAGCCTCACATCCTGGCTCCCCATGAGAAGAGTGCACTTGCTACCCATAGTGCATGCCCAGAGAGCTCTAGACATGGGGATGGATTACATAGAAAGTCTGGTCTAGCCACCTACCTGGAATCCTGATGGCCCAGGAGCACCCTGTTCGCCTCGTTCACCAGCAGGTCCCTGCAGAAAGAAAGAAAAGGTGAGCCAAGTCAGGAGTCTGGAGAACCTCAGGCCCTGGGGAGTAGATTAGAGAAGTCTTCTGGATTGACCAGCCAAAATGCGGCTGGACACTTCACCTCCCTCGTCTACCCCCACTTCCCTCCTCTAGGCAGGCCCCACTGCCTCTAGAACATCCTCTCTCATCTGGGGATGGTTCAGCCCAGGTCCATGTCTGTCACCTCCATTACTCAAAGGATGTTAGGTTCTTTGTTTTAGCTCCTAACAAAGACACCGGAGAAACTGGGTAGGTACTTACGGCAGGGCCAGGGGGTCCTGCGGCACCTGTCTCACCATCTTTGCCAGGCAGACCCTATAGAGCAGAGGAAAAGGAATTGTCATGACTTATGTCCTATGATGTCACCTAAGACCAGCAGATGTACTTTTGGGTTAAGGTCCCCGATGAAACTCCACTTTTACCCCCGTCTCTGCACTTCTTGCTGCATCTGCCACTTCCCTCGCCTTTCTCTCCAGAGACATCTACCTGTACCTGAGCCTTGTTTCTGTAAGCACTCAGCAGCCAGTAGTAAGGCATAGCCTAGCACATGCTCGGCCATAGGAATCAACTCTTGATAACCAAGGCTCTGAGGACCATGCCTGGGGCTCACCCCTCCCGTTCCTGATAGGTATTCCACCAACACCAAGCCATAGGCAGTAAGGAGAACACTTACTCTCAGACCAGGAGCACCAGCCAGTCCCTTCTCACCAGCTTTGCCAGGCTCGCCCTAAAAGAAGGGGAGGAAAAAATGTGAGGTGGACGGTTCAGGGTGGAGTGAGGCATAGAGTAGACCAAGGAGCCTGGCGTCTGAAGCCTCATCCCGGTGCAGCACAGAAGAAACATCAAACATCAGCCCCTTCTCTTATATTCAGAGGCATCCAGGCCACCAGGTTCTATGACATAATGTCAGAGAGATGACGTCCTGAGGTTCTAAGGCACACAACTCTCTCCCAGATCACACGTATCCATGGTAGGGCATGCAGGACAGAGATGTCCATGACACTGAGAGCCCTGCCCTGGGTTAACTGTTCAGAAACCAGCCCTTTCGCCAAAGGATAGAGAAGACAAAGGAGATGACAGAGAAAACTGTTACTTACATTGGCACCTTTGGGGCCAGGGAAACCCATGACACCAGGCTGTCCACGAGCTCCCTGAGGACCAGGAGGTCCAGGACGACCATCTTCACCAGGGGCTCCCTGAAAGACAGGATGCCATTCTCTGAACATTGTCCCTCCAATCATCTTTCCCCATCAGTATCTAAGTGCCTGGTGTGTGGCAGACATGGAACGAAGTACTAGCCATGTACAGACATCTAGGGTTGACCAACCCCACACAGATGGACCCATCTACTGGAAGGTGCTCTTAGCTCAGAAGTCTTCCCTGAATCTCTAATCTTTGTCCCCACTCTTCCTCCTAGAAGATGCTCAAATGCATTATGTGTGCATGCATGTTGTGTGTGTGCATGTATGCATGTGTATGTGTAATTTTCAGAGCTCATAGTACAAGTCTCATCTGGCCATCAAACCTACTCATGCCATTCTCAAAATGTACTGAATCTAGCCACCTTCCCCCAGACTCCTTTCTCTCTTCCCACCGTCTCCTGAAGGATATCCCCTACTCTCCCAGGAACCCCGCTCGGATGATTGACTTACAGAAGGACCGACTTTGCCTTGCGGACCAGCATCTCCAGGACGACCCGTAAGACCCTTCATGTGGGAGAGAGAAGAGACTGATGTAAGTCAGAGGCAGACCCCAAACCTCCAGTTCCAGCAGCAAGACTTAGATGATGTGGGGTTGGAGGGTGTGAGGGTCTGTGTAGCATCCAAAGCCAAGAACAACAGCAGTGCCCTCCTCCTTACCCGGGCTCCAGGAAGGCCAGGTTCTCCAGGACGACCAGGGTCACCATTGGCTCCCTTGGGACCAGCCAGGCCACTAGGCCCTCGTTCTCCAGGGGCACCCTACACAAGAAGAGGGAGAAAGTCAGTGGAATGCTTCTTAACAAGGGAAATGGGAAGAGACCAAGTCCCCCTCCCTCTCTACTCACCTTGGGTCCTGCCAGACCATCTTGACCGGGGAAACCACGGTTGCCAGGGGCACCCTAGGGAGAAGTAGGCAAGAGGCAGAGGGTGAGGATGGCAGCTCACCAGCATGCCTGGAAGGTGTCCTACCAGGCTCAATCCCATCCACCTCCTGCCACAGTATCTGTGGGGCAGCAGCCATAGCCTGCAAGACTCTGAGAACCTAACCTACTATCTAGAATCTGTTCCTGTCTCTTTAGGAAGAAGCTCACTGTTTTATGCCACCCTTGGGGCAGGGGGTGCAGACAGGTTAAAGATGCCTGTGCCCCTGGCATTGGAAGGAGCAGAGAAGAGAACACTATCCAGAGAAGTCATTAGGCATGGCCAAATCAGAGAGCCCCAGGACTGGACTTGTGAACACGGGACCCCTAGCTTACTTACTCTTTCTCCAGGGGGACCGATGGGCCCAGCACCGCCTGGTTCTCCTCGAGCGCCTCTTTTACCTTCCTCACCAGCAGGACCAGGGGCTCCCTGGGGCCCAGCAGGACCCTGATAACAAACACAAGAAAAACAGGGTAAGATTTTCACCTTACCTTGAGAAAAGCACTGACCCAGTGTGCAGAGGAAGTGGCCTTGGGACTGTTCTTTTGGTGCGGGGAAGGACTTGGGCAAAGAGGGGCCAGATAGGATCAGCCACAGAGGAGCAGAAGTCCCAAGTGGAATGCAAGCTATTCAAAGTGGGAGAGGAAGCCATAGCAAGGTCTCCTCTACTGTATTTTGCTCCCTTCTCCAGGAATACCAGTAGAAGGCCTAGGATGGGGAATGGCTTGGGGCAAGGGGCTGTGGGTCAAAAGGGTGATCTGTGGGGTAGAACTACAGTAAGGACAGACTTGAAGGCAGATACTCACAGTTTCTCCCTTGGGGCCTTGTTCACCTTTGAAGCCAGCAATGCCAGGCTCACCCTAAATGAGAGAAAGAAAAGTGCTTACAAGGGTTCTCTCCAAAGAGCTGGCCTTCTCCTCCTGCCCCTGAAATCTACTGTGGTGAGCCAGGGCAGGAGGGCACAGAAAAGAGGGACATGTGGGTAGGACATGGGGATCATTTCAGGCTCTTACCATCTGACCTTTGGGGCCCAGAGGACCAGTTGCACCTTGGGGACCAGGAGGACCACGGGGCCCTGGGAAACCAGGGGCACCAGCAATTCCAGGAGCACCCTGTCAGTATGAGCAGAAGAGAGGAATGTGAGGAGAGAGGATGAGGAGGACCTGAGCATCCTGAGGACTCAGCCTAGGGGCAGTACTTACAGCAGATCCTTTGGCTCCGGGGATGCCATCCGTTCCTGGGTTACCCTGGTGAGGAGACGGTACTGCCATACATAAACAGCCAAGAACCAACCCAACCATCCCACCCACTGGGCCAGCCGCAATCTCAGGGTCAGGGACGAGTGCTGACACACAGCAGCATTCCTGCTGCGCTGTGTGTCTCAGGAGGCGGGCTTCAGGTGGAAGGAGACAGATCTAGGGGCTAATGGGAGGTGCCTTGCCAGCATGAAGGTTTAGTGGTTGGGCCCCAGGACCCCTTCAAGGGACACATGCACTCAAGATGGCCAAGGGCACAGATGGCAGGCCTTCCAGGCTAAAGAGATGAACTTACAGAAGCACCTGCGGGCCCAGGGGACCCAGGATTGCCAGGCTCGCCACGAGGACCTTGAGCACCTTCAGGACCACGAGCACCAGTGGGGCCAGCTTCTCCCTGGGAAGAGAGTGGGAGGGTGAAGGGAGGGAGGGGCAGCAGCAGTTCAAGGCCAACTGTGTGCACCACTCTTGCACGTGCTCACACACCTGCAAGTGGGCAGGCCTGCTTGCCTGGGAGTCTGTCATTTCTGCTCCCACCCGGCCAAGCAGCATGACGAGATGACACCCCACACCTGCCTTCTCTACTCTGCCCTCCACCTCTGCCCTGTGAGCCCCATGCAACTATGCAGATGCCTAGTGGGTTCCAGCAACAGGCAGCTTGTTGGTCCTGTCAGCCTCTGTCGGGAAGCGTGGGTTAGGGGATGTTAGGGCCATGGGATGATGGACAGATGGGAAGTCCCTTCCCTGCTCCCTTTGTGTATTCTCTCTGTTGGAAGAACAGAAGCCAGAGGGCGATTCCCAGGTCTTCTGTTTCCTTCGGCATCTCAGCTCAGAAGTGGCTTCATTTCTGTCTGACCAGAGTGATCAGGGCTGCTCCAGGATTTGGCCTCGGCTTGTTTGAAGTGCCAGTAAGCCAGGGCAGAAGCAAGCTGGGGCAGGCTCCCCAGTTCTACTTTTCTCTAAGTTAACTGGCAGGCCTCTCTCATATAAAACCTCTTTTTATTTTCATTTTTTCCTAAAAGTCACAGCGTGCTACGATCTGTTCTCTGGACTGGAGTCCCTGGGGAAGGCTGCTGACCTGGAGAGAGGTCAGAAACTCCTCAGGTTTCTACACACAGCATTCTTACTCCACTTCAGTTATTATTGTTTTCTAAAGGTCAGGCCCTCTCACCTTCCGCTGTCCCTCCTCACAATGGGTCTCCTTCACCCGGCTCCCAGAGGCCTCAGACACTGTCTGGTTGCCATGGAAACCCCCAGGAGTGGAAAAGCAACCTGATGCCAGTGACACAGGGAGGCTCCTTATTTATTCCCAGGAACGTTCACACTGGAATCCCTCCTGGGCCACGGGGGCCTTCCCCTGAACTGGCTGGCCTCCCACTGGCCTCTATTAATCCTTAGAAGAGCCATATTAACAAGGGCCCAGAACCCAAGTGAAGGAGAAATAGGAAGGAGGTAGAGAGCACAGAACTGAACCATCTTCTTGCCTCTGTCCCTCCTCTCTACCCCAAGCTCCCTCTGGGTATGTCAGCTTTGGACATTTGGACACTCCAGGCTCATTTTTTTTTTCTTTCCTTTCCTCCCCAGTCTTCTCCCGAAGATCCCTAGGTTCCCCTCTTTCTCTACAAGGCAAACCTCCAGCCTCTGTTGTCAAACCTTGCTTTGAGAGAGAGAGAGAGAGAGAGAGAGAGAGAGAGAGAGAGAGAGAGAGAGATTCTGGAAATACAGAGGCTAGGAAGGAGGTGTGACAAGGGACCTTAGCAAGGGCTATGGGTGAGAAAGTGCCTTGACTCTGAGATTTTCAGTTTGACCAGCACATCACACACTCACTCAACCATGCATGCATGCGCGCACCTTGGCACCAGGAGCTCCAGGGAAGCCGGGACCACCTGCAGGACCGACAGGACCCTGGAGAGAAGAAGGTGATAAAGGGTGAACGCTGTCCACACCTCAAAGAGAGACACCGCATCTCACACTCCTTCCTCGCTTGGGATTAATTTAATTTTTGCTCTCATCCATTGTGACTAGAAGAAACTGTCCCAGCTGCTGGCCCCAGGGAACTCCAGAGAGATGCCTAGCTTTGCCTGGCAAGTTTCTCAGTCTACATATCATAAGAAGCCACAAGGCTTTAACCTCTTCACAGAAGAGACTTCTGAGGGCAGCTGGAGACGCAAGCTGCTTGTGGTCTTTCCAAAACTCTTAAGGGATGGGCCACCTCCTTCCTAACAAGTACAGATCTCAGGGCTGCTCTTTAGGCTATACAGGTACCGTCACCTGCTAAGGATGAGGGGAACTTACCGGAGGTCCAGCAGGACCTGGCTGGCCATCGTTGCCCCGAGCACCCTGTGTATGAGAAAAAAGGAGCCAATGTGAGAGGTACCCACAGATACAGCTGTGCCCACTTCCGCCCACCTTCACATAAAATGTGGGAACATGGTGTTGGGGTGCCCCGGGCTGAGCACAAGCAAAGTGTGTGTCTACGGCAGGGGGACTCCCTATGGGACAGCGGCATGACTTGGTGAACAGAGGACAATAGGGGGCTTGTTCTTGGGGGTAATGAAGCTTGGGCAACTTCCCGGTAGCCCTGTCACTTCTAAAACTTCAGCTAGGTCCCAACTTAAAACTGAGTGACCATTCAGAAAGCCATGAACTGGGCAAAAGGAAAACAGCAGAGGCAAGCAGCAACCTGCCTCTGTGCTGGTAGCCTGGGTTCGGGCTAAGGCAAACCTCCTCTCCATGAACTTCAGGGTAACCTCTGGCTCCTCCCAGACAACTGCAGTTCAGGACAGTAGCCACACCCACAGGATGCCTTCTCCTGGCCTAGGAGCCCCAGACAGGCAGGCACACCTAGCTCTTATCTCTAAGAGACTTGTCTTTGCCAAGTAATCAAAGCTGTTCCTTCTTGGCAGAACTTGGGCTTTGAGAGTTCCACTAGTTTGGGAGCCTCAAAGGTTCTCTCTCAAGTGCCTATGAAGAGTTCTACTCTAACTCCAGGAGCCATTACATTGGGTACAGCCAGGCCTAGGACCTGGCAGGGGACCCAGAAGGCTAAGGCAGTGGATCTCAACCTTCCGGATGCTGCGACTGTTCAGAACAGTTCCTCATGTTGTGCTGACCCCCAACCATAAAATTATTTTTGTTGCTACTTCCTAACTGTAATGTTGCTACTGTTATGAATCATAACAGCTTTTAGAGATAGAAATTTGTTGGGGGTCATGGCCCACAGGTTGAGAACCACTGGGCTAAGGGGGAGACTTTCTGCAAGCCTCTGTTTCTCCTCAGAAGCTTGAGGAAAGGATGCTCTGTGGGACTCAGCCTCCTTCCTGGTGTGGGCCACCTCTCCTCACAGAGCTTCCAGCCTGGCAGTCAGGGGAAGGGGGCAGGAAAGCAAGACTCGGTGGACAAAATGGCAGAGGGACGGCAGAGCCTACTCTCCGGCAGCGCTTTCTGGCTGAGCCAACTGCTCTGGCAACCTTAGAGTACCTTCCCTCAGGAGTCAGGCAGCAAGGCCTGCAGGAACACCTAGGCTCACAAGGCCCCTGGAGAGACCAAGGCAGAGTGAGGAGGGCCAGAGAAAGCATCAGCACAATGCAGAGAATGTTCTAAACTGAATCTCATAATCATGCTGCCAGCATGACCACTATGTGGACAAGAACCACCAAAGAGAACCAAGACCCGGACCTGCTGCGTCAGGTAAGAAGGAAGGATACCGCGAGAGGGGGCAGGCTCTCTTGACCCCTTCACAAGGGACCCCCTGTAGTTCTGAGTCTCATTAGAAGCCCCAGGCTAGGGTTCCCTGACTCTCCTTCTCCTCATAAAAAATGACTCTGGGGTGAGGGCCTTGGGCAGCTCTTGTTGATAGTAAAGGTCATGGCTGCTCAGTTCACAGACCTAATACTGAGAGACGCCCCTCTGGAAAGCAGCAGCATGCAATGAAGCTGATTTATTTCAGCTGCCCTGCAAGGACCTAGGAGGAGGGGCCTCTGAGCTTGGTTGACTGGGGCACAGACCAACAGAAAACCGAAATCTTTCTTCAACACCCTTTTCATCACATCACTCGCCTGACCAAGCACCCACAAGGCCTCTCTATTGCCTGGAGATCCAAGCTGACTGCTTCATCTGGCAGCTATCCCCGCCATTGCCTGCCAGTCCCCCAGCCCGTGGTTTCCCACATTAACTAGAGGTAGCAGAGACTGGGCCCTCAGTGTGATCTGCTTATTCTTTCTGGGCCTCGATTCCCTCTTCTCTAAAATGAAAATATCAGATCCTACCTCACAGGAAGAGGGGAAGATTAGATTAAAAAAAAAAAAAAAAAGCATGCCAGGTCCTCAACCAAGGAAGGGCCACGAGGTGGAGGCCACTGGTGTTGTATCACGACACAACTCAGGGAGATATCAAGCATGGTGAGCCAAGGCTAGCCTCTTTTTCTCTTTTTCTAGGGTACTGTCATGCAAATCAAGAGAAAGGGCAGAATCGATAGCTTAGACAGCTACCATGAGCTAAGCCTGTTCCTGAACTCTAGCTGCATGGATTGGGAAGAGGTAAAGGCTACTAAAGGGGATGAGCTGAAGAATCCAGACTGCTGAAGAGAACCTTACTCTTACACCCCACTCTCCTGTAGCAACCCCTCCTTCTGCTCTGCAGGCCCCACCCCACCTGAAGCTCGAGAGTGGGAAGACTTGGGATGGAAACTCCTGGTATAACAATGCTCACTATATCACACCAAGCTGGATTTTCTTTGTTAGGAGTTGGGGAAGGCTGAGAAAAGTCTCACTGAGTGGCCCAAGCTGGCCTCCAACTTGCGATTCTCCTGCCTCGGTTTCTCAGGTACTAGGATCATAGAGCTGTACCTTCTAGCCCAGCTTATCAGAGAGTTGTTTGAGAGTCAAGAGAAATCTACTGGTCAACTGTCAAGTGTTCAAGTGTTTAACGTATGGTGGCAGCTGACTTTGAAGGTTACTCACGGCAGCACCAGCAGGACCAGTCCGTCCTCTCTCACCAGGCAGGCCTCGGGGACCCTGCAACCAACATAGTTCAAGCATAAGTAGGCACAAAGTGATGACTTTGACAGGACGGCCCTTCCCACCCACGGGGGCCCTGCCTGCTGCACCAGGAAGTGAAGCTGAGCAACCTTGGTGGTACTGTCCTGCCCCTGGGTCCTGTTCCCAGGGCACAGCAAAGCACAGAGCTTCCTGCAGGCAGACCCATGTGTGTTCCTGTTGCTGCCTGGGCTCATTTCTTGAGACAGATGAGTGCCCCCAAAACACTGAAGACAAACAGATTTTTTTAAAAATTGAAATATACTTTAAGTGTGTCTAACAGCTCCTGTTTCAAGGAAGTGCAGGCAGGTGAAATTCTTAACAACCTGTCTCCTGCAAGTTGGTTTTGCTCATGATCAGATAAATCTGCAAAGGCATATATCTGCTCTGCACGAATGCGTGAAGGGATGCTGCGGTTTGCGGTGTGGCCCTCTGACAGCTGTAGGGGGTCTGAAGAGTTTGTGGTGGCTTTCCCATGGGCGACTCAGACTCACCATTGGGCCCGGAGAACCATTCTCCCCAGGAGAACCACTCTCGCCCTGGAAGGAAAAAAAAACACATAAGGTCAATGCTTGAAGTCATAGCTCCCAGAAACTTCCCAGGTAAGTCACTGAGAGATCTGTGTGATTCAGTGAGGGCTGAAACAAGCCAGTTTCAATTCTAGGGGAGTCAATTCCCTCAGGCTCCAAGGCCTGCTGTTCATCTACTAAGATGTAGACTTGGGTGTTCCCAATTATGCTCCAGCTCCCTAAGCTCTTCGGCATCTCCTCGACTGTACAGAACGTCTCCTGCCCTTCATCGCCAACCCGTGTGTCTCCTGGTTCTTTACCTTCACACCTGGAGCACCAGCTTCTCCCTTAGCACCATCGAGCCCTGGGTAACCCTGGGAAACAAGAGAAAGCTTCTGTCACACATCTGGGAACCCACAGAGAAAATAACATGCATACCCCCAACGTTTCCTCTTCAGGCAGCCCCTGCTCTCCAACACCCTTACCCCTGATACTTACTCTGTGACCTTTGACACCAGGAAGGCCTGGGGTTCCGGGGAATCCGCGAGCACCCTGCAATGCAAAGAGGAAATACTCAGGGGAAAGAAGAAACTGGGCGAAGGCTGCTGCTGGCTGCTGGAGAGCCCGCAGGTGCAGCTCCCTCCGGCCACCAGTAAGAAGCAGGCATCCAAGCATCTCCACAGCTTCCTCAGCCAAACCCAGACCATCACCCTGTGCTCACACAAACACGATCGCCAACTTGAAGGCAGGATATACGAAGGAACCATTAGTACCCAATTTCACACTGAGTTAATCAAGCTAAGTGAGCTGTATGGTCACTGTATGGGGAGAGGCTGGAAAAGCCTTGTGGGGTTAGGAAAGATGGGGCTTTACCTGAGGGCCAGGAAGGCCTCTTTCCCCAGCTTTTCCAGGTTTCCCAGCTTCACCCTGCACAGAAAGAGATGTCATTTTTCTTGGTGATCCCATGAGCATAAATGGTGTGTTCCCCGGCCGTGCGTCTGCCCACCTCCTGCAAGTGCCCCCTCCCTGGATGCCTGTCCCAGGTCACGGCTTATTCTCTGGCACATTCATAGATCCTCACTAGTCTCCAGCTTCTCCAGCAAGCTTTTGCTCTCCTGCCCAGAGCTCTGAGGGCTGTCCTGTATGTCCTGACCGCAGGAGGTTTTACTGTGTGATGCCAGTCATGAAAAGAGTTCAAGAAAGCCGGCTCCTGTCTCTGCATTTTTTCATCCTCTGTAGACATCTTGGCTCAGGCTGAGCTTTCCTACCTCATTACCAATTGAGATGATGTGCGAGTGTTTGGTGAACGATTCTTTCTTTGTTTATCTACTCTACAGCTTTGTACCTTTAAGCCTTACGTTTTCCTGTCCCTTCTCTGACTTCTCAATTTCTCTTCTTGAAGTTAATGATGTTTTAATTATTCTTCTTTTCATAAGATCTGAAACAGTCCCCAGAGACCTGGCAAGCTAAATCGCAAGCGGGTGTGTGGGTGGTAGACAGCTGAAATTTAGGACTGGCCAGCCTTACTCCTCAGGAAATCTCTCTACCCAGAAGCCTCAGCACACACCCTCCCTGAGGTATGGGGGCTTCTCAGGCCTACTCACATCGTCGCCAGGTTTTCCAGCAGGGCCTGGAGGACCACGGGGACCCATGGGACCCTGCAAACAGAATTTAAGAGATCGTTGGAAGGGAAACACAAGCAACAAAAATCAGGATGGTAGTTTTGAAAGCTAGTTATCCTATGGGGAAGAAAGACAAAAAGGTCAGGACAAAATGGTAAAGGAGATTATGGTGGGGGGGAGGGGACAGCACAGGCTGGTGGTCCCCAGAAGGGGAAGTGTCATGATGGAGTTCCTGCCATACTGGTTCTCTAGAAGAATGCTCCGTAGGTGGGGAGTAACCTCTACATCTGGATTTTCTATGACCTTCCAATCGTGGGGAAGAGCTGGCAGAGCATGGAAGTGGGTTGGTAGACCATTCCCAGAAACCCCTGAGAGAGGGCAGCCTATGGTACTCACAGAGACACCAGGCTCGCCAGGTTCACCAGGATTGCCTTGAAATCCTTGAGGGCCCTAGAAGGGAAAGTAACGACACCGTGTTGATGCCCCAAACTGTGCCGTCGAAGCTTGATGGGCATCTGTAATGATGCCAAGAGGAAAAGAATGAACACTTACAGGGGCACCGGCAGGGCCTGGGGGTCCTCGAGGTCCCATGGGGCCCTGCATTGGAACAGAAAAAGGGGAGAGTTACTGAGTCTGCGGTATCATCAGCTTCAGGATTGCATCTTCTCCCACCCAGCAGCCAGACAAAGGACAAGAAGATGCTGTAGGGGCAGGGGCCAAAGGCCTCCATGGCTGCTCGCTCTTCTTTCCCACCCCCACTCAAACGTCTATTTTTTATTTATAGGCACCGTTTGAACTGAGAAGCTGGCCTTGCTTTCTCCTGGATGGCAGCCATGTTTACTAAAGTCTGAAGTTCATTTAGCATGTGCCAAGCCAGCACTGCAGGGTGAGAGTTCCTGCTGGAAGCCTTGTGGATGCTGGAGAACAGTAGCTGCTGTCTACATTCTTCAGTTCTCATTCCAAAAGCAATAGCAACTGGCCTTCTATGCATCTCTCCATCCTCATCCTTCCTACTCACTCCAGAGCGTCATTCAAACCGGCATCCATCACCGTTAAAAAACCACCGAACTCCTCAGCTAACTAGATGAGAGGTTTTACAGAACCGATGGAGATGCTCTGGACAGTTATCCACCAGGCAGAGGACCAAGGATGACCTCCTCCCGTCTGGGCAGCTAAGAACGGCTGTCTTACCATTGGACCTTGCATCACCCCCATCTGGGCACCTCCAGCCTTCTCATCAAAGCCTCCAGCCATCTGGGCGGCGAAGTTCTGCAAACCAACACAACAGTGTTAGGAGGCTGCGGGGCCCCGGGTCAGTCTTGCTTGCCAGGGAACTTTATGTGGAGAGAAAGAATCCAACATTGTCTCTAGTTATCAGAGACCTGCTGTGTATTGATCATAATTACGGAAGAGACACTGATGAAATTTCAGGACCGTGTTCTCGCCGCAGTGGCGGAATCACTTCCCTGGAGAATCAAGTGTTATTTGTAGTAGTCCCAGACCATCACACTCTGTAAACTTTTATATTTTAAAATGCTACATAAATAAAACATCAATTTTTAAAAGGCATTCTTTGTTCTCCAAAACGCTGATGTCTGGCAAGGGCCTGAAATCTGGTCTTGAAATATTTCAGGAGGGGCTGTCGTAGGCGTCTGTGAGCCCACTTAGATTGAAGAATTTAAAACTTAGCAAACTTCCAAATGGCACACCTACAAAAGCTGGGCAGTCATATAATTTTGTTGATTGGTGTGATTCCAAACACGACAGTAGCCACACACCTTCACTCAGTGGGGCTCTTTCATGAGAATGAATAGTTGCTTGGAATGTACTTGGCAAGGACCACGGACAAATGTCTTCCAAGGACAGTGGTCAGTGCTCTCCCAGAGAAATACAAGTGCCCAGTCATCCTTTTCCCGCACCCCTACACCCACTCCCAAGACTCAACCGCATGATGGATGCCAGGAAGCCAGGTAGCTGAAGGCCTTCTTTACAGAAACCCAATGAGAAGAAAAGCTAGCCTTTAGCGCCACAGCCTCAAGCCTCATATGTGATCCCACTCAATTATAGGCCTGAGGCAAAGCCTATGAACAGACGATGGACATACTGCTGGCAGTCCTGGGGCCAGTCAGGTAAGCGAAAGTGGCAATTTAGAAGCCACAGTTCTGCAGGGACTGCCAGGAGAAAGGAGAAATAAGGACACTTACTCCAGTGAGCCCAGGGGGACCAGGGGGCCCTGGAGGGCCAGGAGGACCGGGATTTCCAGGGGTACCAGGCTCTCCATCTCGGCCACGAGGTCCAGGTGCACCCTTGCCAGGAAGAGAAAAAGGCATCAGTGGAAGGGATGTTTTTAGACCCATGCTCCCCAGGCACCTCCCACGAGGTGATCAGGGGATACAGAAGGTACATTTCATCGTGGTCACTACTCACCTTTTCTCCCTTGTCACCACGATCACCTCTGGGTCCTTGTTCACCAGCAGGTCCCTGGAGGTGAGGAGGAGCACGATGTGATGCCATGAGGCCAGAGACCACGATGGCTCAGTTGCAGTAAGGGAAGAATGGAGCAAGGGATCTTTTCCTTTCTTACCTGAGGGCCAGGAGGTCCTTTGGGTCCTATGATCTGTGTGAGGGAGAGCCACAGACTGTTGGTTAGAGGGGTACATTTCAGACAGCAGATGCATGGGTTGTGGTGGGGATAACGTATACTTACATCCTTGATGTCTCCAGGCTCTCCTTTCTGGCCCTGCAACAGGAAACGTTGACAGGAGTAAGCTGAGTGGAACCGATTTGCCCCAACAAAAACCCCACCCTGCCACCCGAGCCTGCTCTTGTCCTCTAGACTGACATCTTCTGAGGTCTAAAGAGCCACAAACCAGATTAGCATCTCTGCTTCTGAAGAACATGGGAAAGCAAAACACAGAGCCAGTGAAATGGCCCAGTGACTAGAAGCTCTTGCAGCTCCAGCCTGATGACCGGCAGTGGAAGGAGAGAACCAGCTCCTCAGGGTTATCCTCCTGCCACGCATGCACCATAGCACAACTGTGGTCACACTCACATACATCACATGGGGGAGGGGGACGTAATTAATCTGAATTAAAAACAGTGTGCCTTACCTTTGGCCCTAGTTGTCCTGCAAGGGAAAACAGAAGAGGAGGTGAGACAGGAACCATTTCTATCATTCAAACTCTCTTTGGAGGATCAAACAAAGGAAAGGACCACAACCAAGGAAGGGAGCAGATTCCTCTGCCACTCCCCCAATCCCTCTGTGGGGGGCTTAGGGTCCCAAAGCCCTTTTGTTGCTGAGGACTCACAAGGAATGGAGGTGTCTCTAACTTTATTAGTCAAAAAGCATGCATAGTGTCGAGGAATGGTTGAGGGCAAGAAAGAGGCCACGGGAGCAAAGCAGAGGAGACCCAGAAGTCAGGCCCTTTCCCAACCCACACCCTCCCAAAGAAGAGTTACAGCTGAGGAAGCCTTACATTAGCATGGAGTCTCCTGAAGCAAGCACAAAAAAGAGCAGGACACAGAAGTTACAAAGAGCACTGCAGCCAGGGCCATCCCAAACTAACAAGTCCCTACCCCACCATAGCAGCAAAGGCCTATGGGCCATCAACACTGCACTGGCATGGGCCCCTCAGACACTTGAGGATGTCTGAGAGTCTGCAGCCATACAAGACATCAGTGTTGGGGAAGCATTCAGGAAAGGCAACTTCTCGACTCTCTGATCCTCTGCCCAACTCTCCTCTACTTGAGTAGGAAGGGAACAATGAGCCATCCAAAAGGCTGTGCTGGTGTTCCCACCATCCCTGTAGGGGGCTGGGGCACTGTGTGAGTGCTGGGAAGCAGTCACCTGTACTCCTGGTCAGCACTGGTTCTAGCTGGGAGTTAATAACAGTCACTAGCTTAAGAATCAACTCCCAGAGCCCAGGGGGCTCCTTCGGTTTTTCTGCTTCTTAAATGGTGGTCAACACCAAGCAGAGGTCAGTGCATAGAGGGAATACCACCATTTTACTCTTCTGCAAAGTAGGAGCCCACTCTGTGCGCCTGCTTCCTGACAGAGGTTTCTCCACATTGACAACCATGCCCTTGAAGGTTTTCTATAGAGAAGACAAGATGTGGGTGACACTGGATGAATTAACTCGTACTGTAGCTAGACAGAGCCCGATTTCTGCCGTGTGGGTCTGGTGATTAGCAGGTTTGACTCATGAGGGGAAACTTTTGTGGAACCATATCTGTAATTCCATAAAGTGTCAGAGACATACTCCTAAGGTGTTAGGTGCGGGGAGGATCTCTCTCTCCCTCTCTCTCTGGTGACTCAGTCTCACCAGGTTTCAGCCTGCAATCGAGAAGAGAAGCAGAAGCGGCCTTGCCTTCCTGCCCCCTGCTGATGGGATCAGATGGATGAGCAGCTCCTCAAGAGAAGAACACCATCCATGGAAAGCTAGCTGCTGCGAGTAATTTATTTATGTTGAGTAATAAATAAATAAATTACGACCACTGGCAGGGGTGAGGTCAGCTGGGCAGATGGGACAGCACTCTCCGAAGGGGACCTCGGCGTTGAGGCAATCCTTTTCTTCGCAGTGAATGTCGTCGCAGAGGATCGTCCCAGTGTCGCACACACAGATGCGGCAGGGCGTGGGCTTCCATACATCCTTATCTTTATACATTTGCCCATTCTGAAAGCAGCTGCCAGCATCCTCTGCACCGAGTGGGGTGGGAGTGGCGAGTGCCAGAGCAGGGAGGGAGTGGAGCCAGGGAGAAAGAGAGAAAGGTTGCCATCAACTTGACATGATTCAGCTGCTAAGGGATGGTGGCAGTCAGACCACACCAGACAGGCTAAACTGACACATTGGTTTTGGAAAACGTAATTCGCCTTTCTGCGTGTTCCAGGGTATCTCTTTATGTGTCTTGTACTGTGCAAGATGGGTATGTTGGGGGCGGGGTGGGAATCACGACCCACCAATACAGGAGGGCTGTTACCCTACTACACTCTTTTCATCTGGCCAGCATGGGAGGAGGGGGGCTGGAGATAGAGAGGGTGAGTTGGGAGGTGAAAGTGGGTGGTAGGAGAAGGTGACATTCTGAGCAGGAACTTAGGGGCAGTAAAGATGGAGAGAAAAATGGGGAAACACTCTGGCTGAAGAAGAAAAAGTATCGTTTTTTTTTTTTTTGTCGTCCTCTAGTAATAATTAGATTTCCTAAATACGGTTGGCAGCTAAAACGCAAAGGAAGTGCATGAAAATTCTACCCACAAACTTTGGAGACATGAACAGTATATAAACAATAACATAAAAGGCAAGCTGGGCCCTCCTGCACTGACACTCCTGCCAGAAGTCTTGCCTTAGTCTGAAGATGGCAACTCAAATACGAGGGGCAGGAGGCTCTAAATGCCTGGCCTTGGCTAAGAGCGACCAGTCTAGACCTGCATCCTTCAAGAATGCAAAGGAACAGCTCGAGCTGGACCCTCTCCACCAGTGCCCTGCCGTCTGGAATTCGCCCTTCACTTGTAAACTCTGCTGACAAGAGAGCTTCTCAGAGAGCCAGAGCCTGAAGAGCCCGCACCACGTGCTAGGCAGCGCCCGGCGCTGTTTTTCTCATTAAAATCTCAAAAGCAATGGCAAAAGCTGAGGATGAATAATAGCGAAGAGCCACAAACCCAAGGGGCGTGGATAGAAACGGGCCTGCCTTCTGCTCTTCAGGAGAGCGACAATCCAAAGATCAAAGTCTCCCTTTTCTTTTCCACTGGAAGAAACCCTTCGAACCTTTAGGCAAGACTATCAAGGGGAAGGTGAGGGGATCCCAGGGGAAAAAAATGTCGAAGCTGCAAGATTACTCCACCCCCTCCCCAGCAGGCACTAAAATAGCTGGAGGTGACGAGTGCGTAGAATCGGCTAATGATGTCCAGTCCTGACTAAGAAAAAACACTCTATCGCCCAAGACTGCCTAGAGGAGCCTGAGGAAGGCCGGGGGAGGGTGCGTAGTGAAAGCTGATCGGGTTCCCCAGGAAGGGCACCCCGGCGGCGAGGACCAGGGGAGGGGCGGGCCGCGCTGGGTGTGAGAGCCGCTGGCTGACTCTTTGTGGCTGGGGTTCGGGACACTGCCCTTCGGCAGACAGACACCCGGAGAGTAAAAAGTGGAATTAAATGACAGACCCCAGAAAGGAGCCAACAGCGTAACTAGATCCTTTAGGTGCGGTTGGAGGAAGCCAGCACCACCCTAATTGTGGCACGAAAGGGACTTCAGATAGCATCCTGGCCGCCCGATCGGGTTCCCCTAGTTACCGCCGCGCGGCATAAGTGATTCTTTGTGGCTGGCCAATTAAAAAGCTACCTCTTTCGGGGAACTGTTTTGCTTCGTCGCCGCTGCGCGCGCGGGGCCGGAGCCCAGGAGGTGGCGGCAGGCGGGCACAGGGGGGCATTGTGGGAGAGGGGGTCGGGGAGTGCGGGGGGGGGGGGAGACACCGGGCCTCGCCTCTCATGAATGGGGCTTTTCTCGAGCGCATACAGAGCCCGATTCACGGGTCTCCGCGAGGAACCAGTTTAAATAAATACGGGCAGGGTTTCAGCCCATCTGGAAGCCATCGCTGCCAATCCCCCAACGCAAACACGCTTCACAAAGGAGGACTGAGGTCTCCTTCCCCCCCCACCCCAGCTAGGAGCACTTTTGGAAGCTAGGGCTGAGAAATGCAGATGTAGGTCAAAATCTCCGCGGCCAAAAAGTTTCCCAAACTCGTGGAAAGATGGAGAGGAGGAGCGTGGTGGACTCTAGGTTTCTGACATTGCTGACGTCCATGCAGGCTACTGCCTTTCCCCACATCAGGTCCTGTGAAACCATGGAGTGTGGGGGTGTTTGCATAGATGGGACAACCTGGGGTGCAAAATCAACCGGTCAGATGCAGAATCTATTTCTCCTAGAAGGAGGAGACTAGAAGTTTTAGATTCCCTCCAAAGCTGCAGAATTCACTCTGCCAAGAAGGATGCGCCAGAGAGAGCTCTTCGCCACTAAAGCGAGAACCTTTACTATCCGCTGGAGAATTAGGGGAGTAGTTTAGACAGCTCACTCCATTGCTCGCTATAGAGAACACCAGACAATACCACAACTTTTTGGATGTGTGCTTTTACATTTAGGACAAAAATATAGTCAGGCAGAATGAACGAACATTCGACATTCCCCTAGAGCTCCAGCGCACGACCCCGGCTTCGCTCGCCACTCTGAGCAGCGGCGGGGCCGGAAAGTGCTATCCTAGGGCTCCACATTGCTGCGCTCTCGGATCCAGCCCTGTCCCCGCTGCGCCCGCCGGGCTAAGGAGAAGAAAGTCTGCCAGGGCCGGCCGCCTTCCAAAGCATCCCTCGAGACAGCCTAGTGGCAGGGAAAGCGCACAGTCTCAGAGGCAAAAGGTCTTTGATACCCACCCACTACCCAGTTTCACCTGCAATTGATTTACAGTCTGTAACATAAAAAGACAAGGCTGGAATCCTAGCCGGCGGAAACGTGCCCAAACACGTGGAAGAAAATTCTCTCTAACTAATACACTTTCCAGGCTTCGTTTGTCCTGAATATAATCCCAGACAGTGGATCTTACCCAGGGAGGAGGTGGAAAGGTGCGGGGAACCGCCCTTGGACCAGGGCTGTAAGGCTGCAGCTATAGCCATATGCAGCTCTTTGACCTCACCACCCTCCATCCGCTGGTACACACACAGTAAAGTAACTCATTGTAGAATCCTCAGGAGGTACGGGTTAGACAGTGGAGGGGGTGCTCTTGGGGGACCATTTGGAAAGCAGGTCTGGTTGGAGTGTCAACGTTTTTCGGAGTCTCAACGTTTTTCAGACGTCAAGTTCCAGCAGCCCAAGGGAAGCGAGAGGAGAGCGTAGTTTTAGAGAAAGGCCGGCTGGCGGCACTTTACCCTGGGCCAGCCTGGAGGGGGAGGGAACTGAGAGCGGCGCTGAGGTCGCCGATAACCTCTTTTCCTTTGTGGCCTCAGATTTCAACCCATCAGTGTCAGAGTTAGTCCTTTGTCTAGGGCCTCTTAGAGCCCCGCAGCCTCTAACCCCTAGACTAGGCTGAGAAGTCAACCCGTAGGCGTCTCGCGATCTCTCTCCTCCTGTTAAGTATGGGGCTTCTTGTGCCTCCTGATCAAAGCTGGTGGAAGGGGTCGCGTTTACATCTGTGTTTAAACCTGTCGCAAGCAACACTTTGCAAGTTCATATCCTTCCTTAACGCAGGGACCTGCAAATGTCTCCACTCACAACTCTCACGGAGGATGCTGCGACAGAGTTTCTCACTCGCAGAATTCGGCTCAGTGGACTCCTGTGTACTGCGCGCCTGGGTCTCGGCGCCCTAACCCGGACCGGCGCTGGGAAAGAGGAGGAGAAGGGACACACGTCAGGGAAACAGGTAGGGGACGTGGGCGACTTACCGGCGTCCTGGCCTTGACACCGAAGGACAGCGGCGATGAGCAGCGTCAGCAGTACCAGCGACTGGGAAGCCCCGAGGCGGATCATGGCTCACCGCGGGGCCTGGCAGAGCCTGGCCCGGGCGAAGCGCAACGAGGCGGCAGAGAACGGAGCGGGTCCGGGTCTCTACCGTGCCCTCATGCAGGAGGCCCTAGGTTCAGGAGGAAGAGGCAGGAGACCCGGCAGCCCAGCAGCTCTCTGCGTCTTCTCCCTGCAGAGGCTCCGGTTATATGCGCCCGGTTGCTCCTAAGGCTGGCAAACTGGCCCAAACCGCGGGCCGCCCCCAGCCCCCCGCGGGGCTGTAACCTGAGTCCCCGCCCCCGGAGCCCGCCCAGGCGGGACCAGAGCCCACACCTGCCAAGACCAGACTCCCCTCTCGTGAGCCCAGCTTCCCGCCCCCCATGTGCCCAGTGGCCTGATCGGGCGGGGCACCGAGACCGTACGGTCGCCCCCACTGGGACTGCTGGACAGCCCCCTCCAACCACAGGCGGGAAGGGGGGGGCCTCCTGCCCCTCCCCTCGAAGTTCTGCTGGGGTTACAGGGGAGGGGGTTGTTTGTAGAGGCCAGAGCTCTAGACCTGGGTCTGCAAAGACAGGGGAAAGACGAGCGACAGAAAGGGGCAAGGAAGGTGGGGTTGGAAAGTTTAGGGGACAGGGAAGTGAGTCGGGGGTATCCTAGAATGAGCCGTGAAGGTTGTTCGGAAGGAATCCTAAATCTGGGGAACGGTTGTCCAGATCTGCCTTCTAGCCCCTTTGCAGAGTACCTGACCCTGGACTCCCACCTGGAGGCTCACAACGACACCTTCCTTCACCCATTTCCCCCCCCCCCGCGCCCCCCTCCATTCAAGTAGCTATGAAAGGGCCTCCTCTGCAGTCTAAGTAGACGCAGGACTGAGCGGGTGGCTAGGACAGGGTCTGGTGTATTCCTGCACAGAGGGAGACCTGTGTGGAGTGGGAGGAGGACGGAGCAGGCCAGGGAATGGACTTAAGGAACCGCAGAGAACCAAGGCAGCAGGGACAAAACGGCGCATGCAACGGGATTGGAGACACAGTCTAGGTCGGCTCTTTCTGGCCCAGATCCAGGAGTCTCCGGGGAAGTGGGCGCTCTTAGCCGAGATGGAGCAGCGCTGGCCAGGGACTGTTGGCAACTCTGACGCCGTAGCCAAGAGTCTGGAGGCTGCTCCAGCTGGACTCGGTTTAGTGAGGGGCAGAGAACGCGCCAGAGTTTCCTAGTTGTCCCCACCTCACTCACTCCCCACGTAGTTCCCCCACCCCTGGGCTTCCAGCCTCGCTCACCTTCCCTCCCCGCCTCCTCCCCACACCTTAGCCGGAGCTGCCAGGGTCCTAAGCTCAACCCAGCCATTTTCTTTTGTATAATTTTCATTTTCTCCCTTATATCCACTGAATTTTCTTCACCAAGCAGCCTGGAAGGTCTGAGAACACAACCGGACCGAGCACAATTTTCAGCACAAAGGACGCAATTTTGGTGAGCTCTTGTGGACTACATTGCTTAGTTTAAAACACAGACTTTATTTTACATGTTTATTTTTCATGTGTGCATATACTGGTTCTCTCCTTCTAACTAACACACGAGCTCCGAGCATGGAAAGGTGGGAAGTGTCCTTATTCCTGAGCAATCTCACCAGCCTTTGCAAAACAAAATTTTATGATAGAGTAACACATAGTAGAGCTAGCCATTCAGACAACTGGTCTCCATGAACATGATCACGAAAACTCGACAGTAAAGTCCTGAAGAAAATGCTAAAGCAGAAGAAGAAAATGGAAGCCTATATGAAAACGATCTAGATCAGTAAGAAAGAAAAGTGGGATAGTCTTGATTTCTCCTCTAACTCTGATTCATTCTGACCAAAGGGCAGCATCTATGTAATAAGAACTCTGGATCAAGTTCTCTGTTCCCTTTAATTAAAAACAGAATTATCAGAGATGGGAACTGATTAAAGTAAAATCAAGTTAAAGTTTAAATTGACAGAGCCAGAATAAGTAGAAATTATTTAAATTCCACAGCCAACTATAGAATCTCATTATGCAGAGCATAGCGAGGCAACCGGAAAGAATGGAAATGCAAACATCTAAGTAGCAGGAAGTTATGCATCCTTCTTACTGGGTGTCCATCGGTTCATGTTAACATATTGCACCACAGGTAGTGTCACCTGACCTCACCAGTTTGATACACACAAATAAAGAAACTCTTTCTAGACAACACAGTGAATACAGCAAGAGAGCTGGGAATGTGGTTCAGAGGTCGTCTGCTTAGCGTACATGAGGTCCTGAGTTCTACCCTTAGCCTAGCTTACATGAGATCCTGAGTTCTATCCCTAACACTAGAAGGTAGAAAGAACTATTGTTGATAAAAACAACAACAACAACCAACCAAACAAACAAACAAAAACACCCACCAAATGGAGCCGAGACAAGACAGAGAAGCAACGTGACATTGACACGGAGATTATAAAAGATGAATGCCTAGGGCCAGCAAGGAAGAGGGTCCGTGGAGTGACAGTGGCAAAGGCTCTAAAGAAATCCTGATGTATAGCCTCCTGCATTGTCTTATGATGGAGACTGTCCTTAAAGCCTTAATCCTGAGGGCTAGTTTTCATGGTAACAGAAGGCACAGGGCAAGTTTCCAGATAAGAGAGCAACCCAGAGTCCTGAACACAACTATGATGGCTATGAACACAACGACCAGCTGGCATGATCACCTTAAGGGTGCAATGTGGCAAGGACACCTTGGCAGTAACCAGCCACTAAGTGGATTTAAGACCTTCTTAAAAAGAGGGAAATCATGCCTGGTACTGGAAATACAGCTAACTACCTAGGGCTAATGAAATCATGGATCTTGGAGGAGAGCCTACAACCACCACATCACTAAACCAGCGTAATTCCTAACTACATTCTAAATATTTGTCCTTATACCCACAGATAAGTGCAGTCTCCACCCCTCATCGAGGAAACTTTTCTTTGCAAGAGACAGAGACCATTACAGAAAACCACAATCAATCAAAATGCAGACCTGTAGAGCCCAGTCCCAATGGACACATCTACCACACAGCTTCCCTAAGACTAAATTCACCTAAGATCATTGCAGAAGAAGAGGCCTGACAGACTGTAAGACTCAGAGGACTGGGGAGCTGACTGTGAGACTGTGTGTCCTGAGGATGTCAGAAGCTAAGCTCAAAAAGTCTCCCCAACATGGCTAACTCAAGTTGAGCTGAAGGAGAACAATGATAGCTGGGCTAACAAGGGTGTGGGGGTAGGGTGAGGGAGGGTAGGGTGAAGGAGGGTGGGTGGGCGAAGCAGAGCCCAGGAAGCCCCAGCTCCCCACAAAAAAATACAGAACAATAAGGAGTCTTGAGAGTTGGAGAAATAGTCTTCCCCAGAGAACACACAAATGGTTATTCAATCAAATGGTCAGTCCTAAAAACATAACAATCAAGTAATGTTATACAGACTAAGCAAGTTATAGTTATGTATTTAAGAATATACATTCCTAATACATACACACACTCTTTGTTTTTTTTTTCAAGGCAGGGTTTCTCTGTGTAACCCTGGCTGTCCTGGAACTCACTCTGTAAACCAGGCTGGACTCAAACTCATAGAGATCCGCCTGCCTCTGCCTCCGGAGTGCTGGGATTAAAGGTGTGTGCTACCACCCCCCAGTTTACACACATTTTCTTAATATGAAAAACTTTTATGCCAACAGCAGATAGATGAGACGTCACAATCTCTAGATGGAGCTGGAACAAAGAATTTCTGTCTTCCCCATCCGGGAGGAAAAAGGCGCTGATTGTCAGAGAGTGGGGGGCTCCATGTGACACCATCATTTTCTTACACCTTTAGGAGGAGTACACACAATAGGAGTCTGGAAGTTAAAGAGTAAACAGACACAGTTAGTATCTACCCTAACTCAGACAACCCAACGGAGTAGATACTCAAGTCGGTGGCTTTGCGTTGCGTAGACAAAATAAGCAGCTCACTATTTTTTATTTCTTTTTTGAGGATATTAATTTAGACTTTTCTGTGGTGCTGGCGATTGAACTTGGGGCCTCACACATACTAGACAAGCACTCTATCACTGAGCTATATTCTTCTACCAAATTTAGACTTATGTAGACACTACCTTATTGGGAGAGGTATTAATAGGAATACTGTAAAGAAAAGATCTCTTTCTCTTCCTCTACCTAAATCCACTTAAAAATAGTGATAAAGTAAGGAAGGACCCACATTCCGCAGAGGTAAGCCCGCCCCAAATATGGCAGGTGGTGAATGACATGCTTCACACAGCCTTGGAGGAGGAGTGGGCCCGGCTCCCCCCGACACTCAGTCTCTGTTGGTTGGGCTGCGTTCAGACAGCCTTTCAAGGCGTGTTTATGTTTTCCTTTGGCATTTTTGGGCCAGTGTAACAGGATCATGTCTGTCCAGGATAGGGTTTTTCCAGATTTATGGTGTACATTCCATTCCATAGGAGCATAAATGAGCTACTATGTGTTCTCGGATGCAAATAGCGTTAAGAATCCCACCCAAACTCAGGTCTGTACCGGTGCCACACACATCTAGTTGAGTACTAACACTAGACCTCTACTTCTCCACAACACAGAGAGGCAGAGTAAATTTAGATGCTACCTCTGAATCCAAGGGGACACAAGAGAAATAAGATTATTAAAAATATAGGAAAGAAGGTCTGTGTCAAAGTGAAGGAAGGGAAGGAAGGAACACTGTGGCCAAGGCAGTGAGAAGTGAAGGGGTGACAAAGGAGGGGTCAAAGGAAGGGAAGGATTGCAGGAAACAAAGAATAAGCAGATGCCAGTTTCCTGGGGGAAGTGAGCTTGAGGATACCTGGGCTTGGAAATGCAGATGTCAGGTGAGAATACTGTAAAGTCCTGTGTGAAAGCACAGAAGGATGGGGCGAGCCAGAGGACATGGCAGGGGGACCAGAACAGTGTAAACTACAAAGGACAGGATGGGGGATAAGACATAGAAATAAGGGAGGAAATTTTATTTTACCCACTTCTATTTATCTCTTGAGAACCAGACCTTTGGATGGGGTTGGGGAAATAAAGATGGGGAAATAAAAATGTTTGGTATATTAGACTTCCTTTTTTGGAGGGTGGGAAGGGCCATTTTGCCACTTTTTTTTTATCTGTAATGATTTTCCTATGCTATTCATTTACTTATTTTTATTTATTTTAAACAAAACCCTTCCATACCAAACCTTGCACTTTCTTGAAGTAGGTGGCCTTCTGGCTTTAGGAATATGTATCTCTCATTGACTCTAGATGGTTCCAGGGGCACAAGGAAAAATACAAAAGCCTCAAAGAGGTGACTCCCAACAGAAGCTGGACATGAAGGAACTGGTTCTGCATAAAATTCACCTGGTTCCTAGAGCCAGAGAGCATCAAGCAAGCACATAGCATGGTGGATCCAGGACACACCTCCAAAGGGACTAAATAGGCAGCTACCTCCCTTCTCTCCAGCTCCTTTGAACTCTTCATGTCTTGTGCAGGGCAAGCACCATGGTGCTGTGCCTTAGTCGGCCTCTCTCCCTCCGCTCAGGTTAGTAAAATGCTTGCTATACAGCATGAAGACTTAAGCTCAGTGCTCTGCACCCATGTAAAAGCTGGGTTGACAGCCGGGCAGTGGTGGTGCACGCCTTTAAACCCAGCACTCTGGAGGCAGAGGCAGGTGAATCTCCGTGAGTTTGAGGCCAGTCTGATTTACAAGAACGAGTTCCAGAATAGGCTCCAAAGCTACAGAGAGACCCTGTCTCAAAAAAACCACACACACACACACACACACACCACACAAAACTGGGTTGGGGGCTGGAGAGATGGCTCAGCAGTTAAGAGCACTGGCTGCTCTTCCAGAGGTCCTGAGTTCAATTCCCAGCAATCACATGGTGGCTGACAACCATCTGTAATGAAATCTGGTGCCTTCTTCTGGCATGTGGGTATACATGGAGGCAGAATGTTGTATACATAATAAATAAATAAATCTTTAAAAAAAAAAGCTGGGTTGGGCGGCAGCAGTGTCTATAATCCCAGTACAGAACCTGGTAAGATCCAAGTTCAGCGAGCAACCCTGTCTCAAACAATAAGATGGAGAGAGATCAGTGATTAAGGAAGGAACTTGACATTAACCTCTGGCTTTCACACACATGCTTACACTCTTTATATGCACATCTGCACACTCACACATGCATGCACGCACGCACACACACACACACACACACACACACACACACACACACACCACGAGAACAGGTAGCAATGTGTAGCCCTGGAAACAGAGAAGATGTGGTCAGGATGGCCAGCAGTTACAGATCCCTGGGCTCATGCATCCTAGATGCAGACCAGTTAGAGGGTAAACGTGGGACTGAACTAACAGTGCAGAGAGGAGCTCGGGAGAGTGCTGTGGTTTGCATATGACTTCTCTACCTGAAGCTCATGGAGTCTGCCCTTGCGGCAGTGTTTGGAAATGGGGTGACCCCTTAGGACATGGTAAGAGTATGGGCTTATTCTCCCAGAAGTAAGCCATCACAAAGAGAGGATGCCTGTCATGTTCTGTCTCCCATACCACCTGCTTGTCTTCCCCTTCTCTGCTAAGGGTTGCAGCCATAGGAAGCCCTTGCTGGTACCACACACTGACTTTCCAGTCTTCAGAGCTGTGAGCCAAAACAGCTTTCCTGAGAACATCTCAGGAATTTTGTTATAGCAACAGAAAAATGAACGGACAGAGAGTGTTGAAGACAAGGCCCATTTCGGAGGAGTGGCTGTGACACCTCTCTCGACATTCCCTCCTTCACAAGTAGGTGACAGGTCATTTCCGTGCTCCATTTCTTCAGTGGGAAAGGGGAGGTCAAGGCTGGGAGAGAGACTGTCACAGGACGAGGCCTTGACTTGGGTATTCTACAGTGTCATGGAAGGAGGAAGAGACAAGATTCCGCTACAGTCCACTGTGGCCAGCTCCCCACAAATCATGTTCATCATCCCACTCCAGGGTGGGGCTGACCTTCCAGGAAGTCCCTAAAAAGCTCAAGGGAACATTTGGTAAGTGTCTAGTAGATTCTATTGCCAAAAACAACATAGAAAGGGAACAGAAGGACACACTGTCACAAACTCGGGAGGGGCCCTTGCCTGTTCTTACCCCAGGCACCTGTTTGGGGCAGCCAGTGTGCTCTCTATGCCCCCACACCCCCACACCCCGTGCTAGTGCTCACAACCCCCACTGTTCTGAGCCTGTCCCTCCTTGACTGTGTCTCTCACTCTGCCTTCCTTCCTGCCACCCCCCACCCCATACACACCAGGCTTCATTGTACAAGAGTACTAGCCATGTGGCAGGTATGGGACACAAGAAGCAATCTATTAAGAGTGGATCCTTCCCGGAAGCCGATAGCCCTCTCAGGAGAGGGGAGAGAGTCACATGAGTCAAACTCAGGGGCGAACGAGTTGTACTATACCTTTCTGTGAGGCCGTGATTGTAGTCTGTGAGGAGGCAGGATGCAGTCTGTGAGGCAGAGGATGTAGTCTGTGAGGTGGAGGATGTAGTCTGTGAGGTAGCAGGATGCAGTCTGCTTTGCTATGGAACAGCATCCGTGTCAACCACAGACAACCTGTCTGCCTCTGGGAGCTGAACGTTCTCTTCCTCACACAGTTTGTTTCATATGTCCCCTGAGATAACCGATATTTAAGACCCTCAGAGACTTGCTTCTCAGCATGCTGCCCACTGGGTGCAAAATTGGGGTACCAACAAGGCCCCCTTGGTGGCTTTTGCTCCCGATCTCCTGGGGGACTGGACCTTACGCTGTAATGTTCATCCAGTTGTATCAGGACTGCATTCTCATGAGGCTGAGAGCCAAGCACACTGTGTATCACGCTTCCCTCCCCTGACAATGTGTGATCGGTGCAGAAGCAACAAGTGGGATGTTTCCACCCGGCGCTGTACCCAGGAGGCTCAGAGGGAGGTTTAGAGTCATCAAAACCCCATTCTTTGGTCAGTACTCCAACACGATCCCCCCCATCAAGAAGGATAACGACCTTTAAGGTTGTCCAGCAGCCTAGAAGACCAATGTAGCAGTCGGTGGATGCCAGACTGAGACAAGATGGATAAATCCAAGACGACTCATAGTGGGGAAGAGCTACCTGCACGGTCTTCTGTTGGGTGAGAGACTCTGAAGACTCAGTTCAACGGGGAGAGAGAACATTCTCACTGTCCCTATAATCTTGGTCAACCTGCCTTCTTCTGCGACTCAGATTCTCCATGGATAGAAGAGGTGGCTGGCGGGGGTGGGGTGGGGTGTGTGTGGGGGGGGGAGGGAGGCACTGTACCAGGCTTTTGTTTTGAGACACCAACCAGCTCCCAAATTTTGAAATTTGAAATTTTGAAATTGAAAAATTGCCTGAAGATTAGAACACAAAACGGCCACACCAGTCAGTCATGGAGGCCAGGCAGTGGTGGAACACACCTTTAATCCCAACAGCCACAATAGTTAGCCATAAAGACCAGGTGGTGGTGGTGTATGCTTTTAATCCCAGCACTAGAAAGGAATATAAGATGAGATAAGAGAGGGACTTGCTCTCTCTTTCAGTCTGAAATTTCATAGAGGCAAGAACTCTCTCTAGTGTCTAGGTTGCTTTTCTGATCTTCAGGTTGAACCTCAATATCTGTGTCTGGGTTTTATTATTTGTTCTATAATAGGCACCCAATGTTTGGGGCACAAATTCACAAAAAAGCCATTTGCCTTTAGTCACCAGCCCAGGTCAGAGTTGCGTGTGGGGCTCCAGCCCCACCCAGCTAGGCTTTCTTTTCTTTTTCCCCAAGCCTCTGAGCGAATTTGGGATTTTCCTCTTGTAGCCTCTCTGAAACAGTCTCCAGCTGTCACCTATACTCCAAAAGCACAGAACTTTAAATGTACAGGACTCACCCACCCTAGATTGGCTGGTTTTACCTTCAGGCAGCCCCCCACCACCACCACACATGTGCTTTTCCCAAACAATCCCCTGTGCATTTTTCAGATAGCTCTGTCTCTGTCTCTGTCTCTCTGTCTCTCTCTGTCTGTCTCTGTCTCTGTCTCTGTCTCTCTCTCTCTGTCTCTCTCTGTCTCTCTCTATCTCTCTCTCTGTCTCTCTGTCTCTCTCTCTCCCCACCATGGGTTGTGGGCTTTCCCTGAACTCCCTTCTCAGGCTGCTGCCAAACTAGGTAGCTTCCTTGAAATCCAGTTGGGCCTTTACTGTTCTATGCGGCAGCTATAAGCCTCACATCTTTATCAACATCGTCAGTAGATTTGGTAAGACAATTGGGAACTGTTAAAGTGAAGAATTAGTTAAAAGAGAGGTTTTTTTCCCACATTGAAAAAATGAGGAAAACTATTACAATGGAGGGGTTTGGGTCTCTGTATGATAATATGATATGCAAGACAGGTTGAAAATGGAAAGATTAAATGAGAAGATATGTAATTTAGATGGAATTTATGTACTGTCAATTGTAAACATTATCAACTTTATCATTTTTGTCTTATCACTAAAAAAGTTGGTTAATCTGAGTGCTAAAATAAGGGATTTTAAAGACCCTCTCAACATAGTTACCAGTTTGCAATATACAAAAAGAGTTGTTTTGAATATTGAAATCACTGAATTTATACCAGATGATACAGAATTGACTTTATTATTTTTTTTCAGTTACAAGATACAATCAAGAATAGGAATCACCCCATAAACATGACACACATCCAATCCCATAGGGATCTGTCAGGTCTTCTAGCACAAGGTAATGCAGAAATTGATCAATTATTGACTGAAAATGTGCTGAAGGCCTCAGAATTTCATTAAAAAATTATTTCAATAGCAAAAGTTAAAAAATACTTTTCCATCACTCAGCAACAAGCCAAAAAAAATTCTAAGGACATGTCCTACTTGTTCTTTATACAACCAAACTCCACGGCCTGCAGGAAGTAACCTAAAGGGTTCTCAAAGAAATGAAATCTGGCAGACGAATGTGTTCCATTTTGTAGAATTTGGAAAACTAAAATATTTACACCACATCATTTATATCTATTCAGGTTTTTTCTTTTTTTAAATAGTCTGTCTTTCTTTCTTTCTTCCTTCCTTCCTTCCTTCCTTCCTTTCTTTCTTTCTTTCTTTCTTTCTTTCTTTCTTTCTTTCTTTCTTTCTTTCTTTCTTTCTTTCTTATGTACACAATATTCTGTGTGTATACCTGCAGGCCAGAAGAGGGCACCAGACCTCATTACAGATGGTTGTGAGCCACCATGTGGTTGCTGGGAATTGAACTAAGGACCTTTGGAAGAGCAGGCAATGCTCTTAACCTCTGAGCCATCTCTCCAGACCCCCTATTCAGGTTTTCAATGGGAAACTGCTTTGAGTTTGGAAAAGGCTGATTTGGTAATCACACATTTGCTAGAAGTTATGGTCATCATGGGTATACCTGCACAAATAAAGACAGACAATGTCCAGTATATGTCTCTAAGAAAATAGAACAGTTTTTTGATTATTATAATATAAAGCATATTACAGGTATACCACACAATCCTATAGGACAGGCAGTTATAGAATGATAAAATCCAACTCTAAAGGATATGTTAAATAAACAGAAAGAGATGATAAATACCTCCAGAAATAGATTGCATAATACTTTATTAACTTTGAATTTTCTGAATGCTAATGAGAAAGGAACAACAGCTGTGGAAAGGTTGAATAGCAGAAATAAACTACAGAATTAAATCAGCTGATATAAAGATGTACTGACCTCAGAATGGAAACCAGGACATGTATTCATTAAGGAAAGAGTTTGCTTTTGTTTTCATAGGAGAAGAAAAGCTATGGATACCATCAAAATAAATAAAGATTTAATTTGAACAGGAGACATCTCTTAATTAGAAGAGATCATAGTTTATCAAACACCATAGCTGTTTGATATAAACTAACCTATAAAGCTAACAAATGTTTATCATTTGATCAGATATAACTTGCCAAAAGAGAATATCCCCAAAATCAGAGTTGGGAAGGGTTTTGTTTTTGTCTTTTTAAGAGAATCAAGGTATCCAGCAAAGGAGTTTGAAGACTATTGGCCAAATGAGACATCTGAAGAAAAAGGACAAATCATCCAGGAAGAATGTCTCAAGAAAAGGAGTAAATTGACCTATTGGTATATCACATTTCCAACAGGATAACATTCCATAAATCTTCCCAGATGTTTGTTTCTGCTGTTCTCTGCAGAAATACAATGAAATGGTCTTTTTGTAGTTCCAGTCCAATTAAAGTTTAAAGCTGGCTTTGGAGTTGGGGTTTGGCTCTCTCCTTCTCTAAACCCAAGCATGTTTATTAAATTAAATCCAAAATCTCTGTCTCATATCAGAAGAGCCACCTGACATGGGACAGAAGAAAAACAAATACTTAAGGACTATTATATTGCCACTATTCTCACAATCTTTTGGTTTTATATTAATTCTTTATCAGCTTTTCTTAAGGTATAAGATTTATAAAATTAGTATATATACTCAACTTTTTGACATGATAATAGTGGTCACACAGAGTATTAACTAATTCTAGAAAAATGTTTCATCAACCTTCCTGTACATGATTTTGGATTTGAGTCTCTATCAGTTTTCTGCAGTGAACTATGAGCCTAACAATGACCTTTAAAGTCTCCAAAAGGAGGATGGGGCCCCACAATGATGATTTCCCCCAGGACTATGATAAACCACTAAGTTAAAAAAAATACCACCTAAAGATTGGTTTGGGACTATAAAATGCTCAGAATAATTTTGAGGTGACTAGCTGAGACAATCCAGCCTAACAGACTACTCTAGCCAGGACTCCAGCTCTGTAGTTTCCCATTACTCAGATTTTGGGGGAAAATGATATAGCTACCGCTCCCAGGACTTGATAATTAACTCAATTTTCTTTTAGGATTCCCTAAAGATATCATCACCCCCAGTCAGCAGGAAGTAAATTTAAAAATATGATGCCCACATTCCCAAGAGGTAGGGTGGGTGGTTTTGGATTGTTAAATGGGTTATGGATATTTGTCATTGTTTGGGGGGAGGTTGGTTACAAGTTGTTATTGGTTACAGTCAGGAGGAAAATTGAATAAAGGAGATTAGATACTGAGTTCTTGGTTTGAAAAGAAGAAAGGGGGATATAGATATGATAGGATAAAAGAGTAGATTATTAAATCTATTCTGAAAAATAAACAGGGAGGATATAGATACAAGATAAAAAGTTGGATTATTGAATCTACTTTTAAAAAGCAGTTACTGGTTTTAAATGTTTTACGTTGGATTGGATTTTTGTATAGTGTATACAAATTTTGCATATTGATATAAATTTGAGATTAATTTTGTTAGAACATGTACATACATTTCTACTCTTGTTCAATGTATTGTACCTATACTGCTCATTTAACAATGTGATGCAAATTTCTAGTCTTTGAAAATTATTATCAATTGTTTAGGATAATAAGGAAATGCAGGGTAGTAGTTAATAACCTATTATAATCAAATTTGTAATCGCATTAGGTATGTTTTCAAGATCAAACAAAGATATATTTTAGATAGACAAGTCATCTTCAAACACTTCAGAGATCTACAAAATATGGCATTTAAGATGTTTTAATGACATAGGTTCTTTTTTGTTGTTTTTATGACAATGAGACACGTCTGCTCTCGGCAGTACCAATCTTCTTCAGAGAAGATGATGGGCATCAGAAAGGGAAAAGTAAAAGAAAGGGCAAGAAAAATGTCCTTCCTCAAATGTTGACAGTATGCTTCCCTAATTGGACAAGCAGGACACAAAAGAAAGTAACTGCCAAATATTGTCAAGACAGGGCAGCACAGCCCTTCAGAATACCCTGCTTCACAGAAAAGTCTAGGCCAAAGATGTATGTCCCAACATTGCAGAGGAACTTTGGGTGAATGTCCAGGCAGCCAGCTGTTTCTGTCATTTCTCACATTTTTTGGAAGTTGTTTGCTTGCACTTCCTGCTTACTCAGTTAATATTGTTTCCTTCTTGGGTCCCAGAGGGAGCTGAAGACTAGATAGTTACAGTTATAGTTTTCCTTGTTTACCTAACGCAGAAAGCAAGTTAGGATAGAAAGTAAACTAGCAACAAGATTGGACTCACTAAGATAGGATAAATACAGAGTATTTTCTGTGAATTTGTCAAATGCAAATAGACTAGACATTGTTGATGTATTTATTGCCTAGATACATTATAGTTATTGTACTTATTATATATAGTTTTTCTTATATTAGTTATACCATTCTTTCTTATTTTAGACAAAAGGGGAAATATACTGGTAGATTGTTTGTGTTTTAATAAATAAAGCTTGCCTGAATATCAGTGCAAAGCAGCTACACTAGTCAGCCATACAGGCCAGGCAGTGGTGGCACACACCTTTAATCCCAGTAGCCACACTAGTTAGCCATAGAGCCAGGTGGTGGTGGTGCATGCCTTTAATGCCAGAACTAGAGATGAATATAAGGTAGGATGAGAGAAGAAGTTGCTCTCTCTTTTAGTCTGAAGATTTCATAGAGGTAAGAGCTCTCTAGTGGCTTGGCTACTTTTCTGATCTTCAGGTTGAACACCAATATCTGTCTCTAGGCTTTTATTATTCAGGCTACACTTATTAGTTTTGAATGCTCAGCCTTAACTTATGCTCATTTCTAGCTAGTTTTTTTTTTTAAACTTAAGTTAACCTGTTTCTTTACATCTATCTTTTGCCTTTAGGTTTTTTTTTTTTTTTTTTTTTTTTTTTTACCTTTCTTTCTCTATGTCCTACACCGTGTCTGTGAGTTGGCACCTGCCTGGCTGGCCCAGGGCCTCTTCCTCTCCTTATCCATCACTCTTTTCTACTTCTCGTTTTGTTCTTTTTAAGCTTATTCTCCTCCTATTTATTCTCTCTGACTGCCAGCCCCGCCTATCCCTCATCTGCCTAGCTATTGGCTGTTGAATTTAAACCAGTTAGGTGCCTTAGGCAGGAAAGGTGAAACAGTAACACATCTTTTCATAATGAAGCAAATGCATCATAAACAAATGTAACATACCTTCACGTAGCATAAACAAATGTAACACATCTTTGCCCAGTTAAAATAATATTTCACAACAAGACCCCAGCTCCTGTTTCTTTTCTTTCACTTCTACAATCCTAATGGGTATCTTCTTGTACTCCCGGTAACCTCTGGATCAGATACTGAATCACTGAGAAGCTAAAACATGACATTGCTTGACCAAAGCTATGACTTTCCTACCTGGTGTGGTTACGACAGGTTGCTCTGTCCATTGATAGGACTCAATATCTTTCACGTAGAGTCACCTGCTCTCACATCTGTGGCACTTGTTTAAGGAGATAGAGCAATGAGCTAGGCGCTAAGGGCAACCCTCTCTAGGTACTTCTTCTATGTTCCCAAATACCTCAAGATACCCAGAAAGTCCCAATTAGCTGTACCTGTCACCTTGGCCTGCCTCCTGACCTTTAGTGACTAACAACAGCTGGATGCTTTGGCAGAGAAGACAGACCACTTACATCCCTGACTGTCATAGCCTGACCCATGCATGGACCTGCCAGGTATGAAGGAAGTATCTACACTGCAACCACACCAGTGGCCTTTACCAAGCTGACAGCCCTTGAGCTGTGTCCTCTGTACAACTCCAGTAGAGCGCTAATTACTGTCCAAGCAAACAGCAGCTAATTAGCTAGTCTATGGACAAAGCTGCCCTTGGACAAAGCTTCAGCCCCTACTCTCTAGCCATTTGTGAATGGTACAAAAGATCCATTTCAGAGCTCTGCCCGCCAAGAAGTCCTCCACCCACATTCCAAGAGACAACTGTGCAGGAGTTCAGAGACAAGGAGCTGGGCTGGCGAGATCTCCGTGGGTCAAAGCACTCAGACACCAAGCCTGAGCACTTGAGTTGGGCTCTTGGGACCTACATGGTAGAAATAGCGATTCCAGAGTTAGAAAGAACTAACTCCTAGATGTTGTCTTCTGGCCTCTATACATGCCGCTGGGACTGTGCATGCCCTTGTGCATGAATAAATGCAATTTTAAAAATCACAGGGGGAGGGGGTTCACTGCTCTAAAACACGGCAGCCTAATGGAGCCTTCTTGATAACAGAACTCTCTTTGTGCTGTCCAGTAAGACGACTTCAGCCATGTGTGTTCTTAAGCACCTGAAATGTGGCGAAGACAATGCAGAAAATGATTAAAGTTAAAGTATGTTTAGTGTGCGTTGCTTTTAATCTGAAGGAGCCATGTGCGGGTGAGAGCTACCATAATGAACTATGTAAATGTTCTACTACTCGGTGTCATTTCCAACAAGGAGTGTTGCCTCACCTAAAGTTCCACTTTGGACCTATGGAATGAGAAGCTAAATTTATCAAGGTCCTGGGGGCACTTGTTTTCACATTAAGACTTAACCATGGTCCCCATTGGTCCCCATTGTTGCTTGTCTGCTAGAATTCCTTGTAAGAGCTTTTTTTTTTTTTTTTTTTTTTTTTTTTTTTTTTTTTTTTTTTTTTTTTTTTTTTTTTTTTTTGATAGGGTTTCTCTGTGTAACAGCCCTAGCTGTCCTGGAACTAGCTCTAGTAGACCAGGCTAGCCTCGAACTCACAGAGTTGCCTCTGCCTCCCCAGTGCTATTAAAGATATGCACCACCACGGCCCGGCCTTTGGAAGAGCTTTTAAAGTCCTAATTCTGTAACCAAAACCCAGTTAACTAAAGCAGAATTTCTTGGATGGGCTCTCCAAGGCGTAAGCATTCTAGAAGGACCCCGGGTGATTACAATATATGTTCAAAGGCGAAAACTGTTGGTCTCCCATGCAGCCAGTTGGGATTGCTCTAATAGGTGGGTTCGTGTGAGAGTCAGTAACTCTACTCCCAGGCTCTGAATTCACTTGTTGGTTCCAGCCAGCTGGGAAGCCAACGGGGCCTATTCAGCCCCCTGCAAGTGTAAGATTTGGCAGGGACCTATGTTTGTTTCCAGAATCTAAGTGAGATGTTCATTAATTTTTGACAAAACATGTCCAAATACCACACTGGGAAAGGGTACTGAGCAACCCTGGGTGACTGGAGGCTGATTCACTTCCTCCCTCTGGGGCTTACAGAACCCTGGCATCCCAGAGCAGTCCCCATGAAGAGAGCCTTTCTTCCCATGCAGGGTGGAGGAAGGCTGCTTCTTTTTCCAAGGTTGTGAGAGCCTTCCGGCTCCTCCTGCAGCACCTCAGCAAGTGTCCAAGGGGCACTGGGGCCAGAGAGAAGAGGTAAGGTTTCCTGAAGAGCTGGGATCTCTCATGGTGTTGATCTGAACCAGGCTTTGGAGGCCCCATCTGCTTTCTAGAGATGAAGGATACTTGCTGGAATCAGTCTCCATCTCTGAGGTCACCAGGGAGCACTTTAGAAACTCATGTCTGAAATAAGCTTTGAGGAAACTGAGTCCAATGAACGCTAAAGATGTCCCTAGGGCTAAGCTGCCAGTGGAGCACCAACTGACCGGCTCACCAAGGAAGACCATGCAGAAGTGTGTGTTTCACTTTGGAAATGGGATTCCCCACCATTTGATCTTTAGCTTAGCATAGCTGACCCACGGCGCCTGTGGGAATTCTTACACTCCATCACCAGTTTTTCCCATGCATTGGCTTCAGAGAGACGTCAAGGGCTTGGGCAAGGCAAAAGTGCCCCCAGGAAGATCACAAAAGAGCAAGCTATGGTTCTTTGCCAGTCGTGGGGCAAGGGAGAAGAAGGTGCCATCACTGGTTGCATCCTAGGACATGGGAGCAAGATGATATTGCTACCCTGACCTCTGTGGGAGGGTCAGAAGCGTCGCGGAGGTATCCTTAGAAGGTTTTGTCACCACTAGGTCCCTGAACCACAAGCCACGCCTGAGTGACACATCCCACAGTGCTCTAACTGGGTCCAGTTCCCAAGGGGAGTTAGAAAACAGGTAGGGAGTATGGTCTCCCTCTCATGTTGGTGGCAATCTGTGCCCAGTGAAAACAGCAAGAGAAAGCTGGCCAACCGCCTTTATCTCCTTCAGGGGTTTTAACTCCATTGCTTTTCCCTATTTCCAAGAAACAGTGCCCCGCCCCCAGGCTCACTGCTGTCTATGCTCCACAATTAACACTTTGTTAAATGCTCCCTCCTTCTCAATGGCACTTCATTTCCAAGCCTAAAACAGTAGAGCCCAGCAGGCTTCTTGATGGTCAAATGTCTTAACCCTCTTTACTTAGAGATGTGGGTGGGAGGATGGCTGTGTGTGTGTCAGTGCTAAACCAAAGAAAAACGCATTAATAATGGCCCATCCTTATTTATAATTTTGACGTTTTACCATGGATTTCTTACACTAACTTATATGTTTGAAATGTAATAGACAATGTTTACCTTAACAGCTAAGGTTTTTGATGCTAACAGATCAACAGTGATCTGTGTGTACTTTGAGGGTTGAGGATGTAGTTCAAAGGACTCTTGCATAGCACGTGTGAGGCTCTGGGTTCAATTCTTGGCACTACAAAAATAAATAAAAGCCAGGTGCGGTGGCCCATGCCTGTAATCCTGCCGCTCAGGAGTTAGAGGCAGGTAGATCTTTATGAGTTTAAGGCTAGCCTGGTCTATATAGTAAGTTCCAGAGCAGTCATCAATAATACACAGTGAGACCTTGTCTAAATAAATAAATGCAACAATAAAACCCAACACTGATTCCGTACACCAAGTACAGTAGGACATGGCTGTAATCCCAGAGCCTGTGAGGCCGAGGCAAGAGGATCAAGGGTTAAGTCAACTCATAAAGTGGGACTCTGTAGGAGAGGAAGGGAGGGAGAGAGGGTAAGGAGGGAGGGAGGAAAGAAGGGAGAAGGGGAAGTAGAGGGAAGGAGGGAGGAAGGGAGGGAAATGCATTTGTATTCTCAGCCAGGTCCTGGCAGGAAGAGTAGTGACTTGCCCAAGGTGACACTAGTGTCAGAAGTAAAAAAAGAGCATGAGTAATTTGTCTATTTCCTTCTTATCTGTCAACCTCAAGTTCTTCCCTGCTTCTTCGAGTAAGTGGAGAGTTCTAACTCATGGCACAACACAGTCACATTAGTGTGGTGATATTTTGTTTGCGCTTTAACGAATGAAGCTTGCCTGAAGATCAGAGTGCAGAGCTAGCCACATTAGGTAGCCATAGAGGCCAGGCAGTGGTGGTGCACGCACCTTTAATCCCAGCTCTCGGAAGACAGAGGCAGATGAATCTCTGTGAGTCCAAGGGCACTCTGGGCTACACAAGGTTGAATCAGCCTAAAAGAGAAACAGAACCAAGCGGCGATGGTTCACACCTTTAATCCCAGCTCTAGGGAGGTGGAGACAGGAGTGATATGGCTGGGCAGAGGGAGGAATATAAGGCGGGATGAGATAGAAGCTCAGAATTCGGTCTGAGGTTTCATAGAGATGGCATTCGATCTGAGAACTTGTAGAGTCAGGATACCCCATTCATTCTGAGAATTTGGTAGAGGTAAGAACTAGTGACTGGCTGTTCAGCTTCTCTGATCTTTCAGCTTTTACCCCTTAATATCTGACTCCGGGTTTTTATTATTAAGACCAATTAGAAATAATGCTACATGTTATTGTCCAGCCAAAGAAGCAAAGACACCTTAATGTTCAATAAACTTCATGCTGTCCCCTAAACATGGTGTAGTTGTGGCTGATAAAATAGAGACGTCAGTGCTGCGGGGAGCTGAGACCCAGGAACACGTGCCGAAGTGTAGACCAGCTCCCTAACTGGCCCGCCGACCTGCATTGTCTTTGAGGCCAGGAAGCCTTCATTCCTTACAAACCAGCTGATGACTTTCCAAAACCTTGCTTCTTTGACAAGGGCTCATTACACTGTCTTCTCTGCACACTTTCTGGGCCCCACAAGCAGCTTATGCTGCATGGAACAGCATGAGGACACAGAGGAAGGAAAGCCCAGCAAACACAAGTTTTGCAATGACTGTACTTTCTGGAGGGCCTGCGTGTCACCAGGCCCTGAATTACCAGTCAGTTGCCCAGTGGCTGACTTGGAGTTCTCTCCTCTCCCGTTTTGCCTTTTCCTCTAGGTTTGTACAGTAGGACCATACAGCATTCACAAGCTTTCCACAGAGTCCAGTAATAAAATACCCCTTGTCATATGTTCAAATTTATCCTATTTTTGTTTTAGAGCATATGGCTTCTTTAGGATATTTTCAAATTTTCTCTTGGTGTCTTTGGATTTCTTTCTGGTTTTAAATTTACATTTCCACATTGATATATTCATTCATTCGTTTATTTATTACTTCGGGTTTTTTTTTTGAGACATTTCTCTGTACAGCCCTGGCCATCCTAGAACTCTCTCTGTAGATCTGTCTGCCTCTGCCTCTGCCTCCCAAGTGCTGGAACTAAAGGTGTGAAGCACCACCTCCCAGCTGAGACATCCTCTTTGACCTGCACACAACTGATGGTGTTTTGTGGTTTGAAAGAAGGTGCATCTGGATTGCTATCCTCTTCTACCTAGTTCTAGGACATTTGCATTAAAGTCAGCCTGTCCTTCGTTCCTGTCTGGGAAGACAGCTCTACTCTAAGGTAATCCCAGAAGTGTTGGGGCATATCGGCCCTGTCTCTTAGTCAGGCTACCCTGGCACCAAAGCTATACTCTTTTTCTTGAACATCTTGTGGGCTCGTTCTTGAGTCTGGGACTCACAGAGTCTGGCAATAGGGTGGGAGGGCTGGGGGAGCAGCAAAAGAGTTGGATATTTAGGTCCCATCGCTGTCTCCAAAGAACCCCACTCACACATCTAAAAAGCTTCCTTTAGTAACTCTTCTGAAGAGGAAAACAGCCAAGCATTAATTCAAGGTAGAGGCAGGCAGATTGCTGTGAGTTGGAGTATAGCCTGGGCTACAAAATAAATTCCAGGACAGTCAAGGGTGCATGGTGAGACCTTGTCTCAAAATAAATAAATAGGAACAACAATAACAAAAAAAAACTCCCCAAACCAGAAAACATAAGCTGTTTGTGGTGGTCTGAATCAAAATGGTCCCCATAGGTTCATAGGGAATGGTACTATTAGGAAGTATGCATGTTTGGAGTAGGTGTGGCCTTTTGGAGGAAGTCTGTCATTAGGAGTGGGCTTTGAGGTTTCAGATGCTCAAACCAGGCCCACTGTCTCTCTCTCTCTCTCTCTCTCTTCCTGCTGCCTGTGTCCAGACACCATGTCTGCCCGCATGCCACCATGCTTCCCACCATGATGATAATGGACTAAACCTCTGAACTGTAAGTCAACCCAATGAAATCTTTCCTTATAAGAGCTGCCATGGTCATGGTGCCACATGACTAAGACATTCTTCTCTTCAAAATGAAAGAAAGAGATGGGAAAGAGAAGATAGGAAGGTCTCTGCTATAGCTCCCAGCCCGGACTCAATGCCCTATGCAAACTGAACTAGCCTTGGTCTTATAGACTTTATACAAGGACCCTAAACAATCACCATAACCATTGCTGAGATTTCTCTGCTCCTTTCTCTATGTGCAGAGTCTGCTCCCAGGCAGGCTGCTCTGTTTCCTCCTGCACTCAGTCCCCTGAATCTCCTATGGGTCTTGGCCCCTTCTCTTTGGTCCATTTGGACCCAGGATGGCTACCAGGCATTCAGTCAGTGCTGATTGCCACTAAAACAACCACCACCAAAAGAGTCACCTCCTTCAAAGGACAACCCACCAGCACAGGGCACAGCTAGACATCCCCTGTATGCATGTGAAGTCTCAAGGGCCTGTACCTGGCTGGGACTAGCACCTTACAGACAGGTCTGGAACACAGTTTTGTAAGATGTGGGACAAGGAGACTCCTTGATGTTCCTGAATCCAATATCAGCACAAAAGCTAGGTAACTGTGAGAGGATGATGAGACTCTAGGATTTGGTCCAAAATATTTGGGGGAGGGGGCAGAGACGGAGGGCAGAGCGCAGCTGCGGCTTAAATAGTTCTGGCCATGAGTTAAAGCTAGTGAGTGATGGGTGCTTGGGAGTTCATTATATTATTCTCTCATGAAAGATGGAGGGACAGGGGAGGAGGGGCAAGGGAGGGGAAAGGAAGGAGGGACTGAATGTGCCAGAGTGCCCTGAAAGACCTCGTCAGCCCACAGCGTGAGATCTAGCTTCCCAAGATAGAAGCCTAGCTGTCTCTTTGTAGCATCCTAAAGCTGGAAAATTTGCCAGCACATACAAATTCCTTCCTTCCCCTGTCGCCCACCCTTTATCCTCTGCATCAGGTAGAAAGAGAAACAAGAGTCCCCGAGGTCATCTTTTGTCTATCTGCACCCTCTCCGCCAAATCTCCCATGAGGAGCTATGTGGGGGCAGGGAAGGGGTCACCTGAGGCCTAGGGCCCTGCCCTCCATCCCAGGAAGCCAGAGCCACACAGGCTGGGCAAAACTTGTGCAGGAGACAGTGAGGACTCCATGTCTGGATGTGCCTGAAGTAGAAAATTCACAAATTCCAAGTTCTGATCCCAAAGCAAACTCCCCAGCCCAGGTGGCTGTGTCTCGCTTGCCCCCTTCACCAGCTCCTTGGAGCCTGGGAGGCCGAGTCGGAGGCTTTGAAAACCAGCTTGTGTTTGAGTTGTGAAAGCACCAATGTCTGTGGTGTTTGTCCAGCAGAGAAGGGGCCGATTTTCCTCCTTCCAAATACAAGCTTGAAAGATGCGCCATGGATTTTTTTTCCTTCAGACTTTCCACAGGAAACATAAACAAGGAAGAAAAATGACTGTAGGTGCTGAGACCCGAAGTGGAATTTCAACCCCAAAGGAACTGCTTGGTAACAAGCGTTCTCTGTCCCGGGGAAGACTTCAAGAGAATTGGCTGGGCTTTCCTGCGCGTAGCCTTCACAGACAGGCATTGGGAGGGATTGGCCCAGTTCTTAGGTCTGACTCTACCATGTCTCCTCTCCACTGAATGAACAGCCCTTGCTTGGCTTGTCTGCTGGGAGATTACCCATTCAGTTTTAAAAACGTCTATGTGTGTGTTCACAGATGTAGGTGCACACTGGTAGGGGTGCACATGAAGGCAAGAGAGCAGCCTTGGGGTGTTATCTTCAGGAATGCTGTCCTGTTCCTTTGAGAAAGTTTCCTACTCACCCGGGGTCCACCAAGTCAGCCGGATGGGCTGGCCAGTGAGCCCCAGGGATCCTCTGCTGACTGGCTCTGGGATTACATGTGCACACCGCTGAACCTGCCAATGTTATGTGAAATCTTGGGGTCTGACTCAGGTCCTCAGGCTTACAAGGCAAGCACTTTACCCACGGAGACATCCGTGCAGTCCTCTCTTTTATCTTTCTAGATGGCATTAAATGGGGGTGCTCCCATGCCAAGGGCTCATCAGCCTTGGGAACATGCACCCCAAGATCCTGAAGCCTACAGTTTACTGACTTTCTCTACACTAATCTTCATGTGGGAATGGCATCCTGTCTCTGGATCTTATGATTTGTAGGCCAACAGAAGAGCAGTTGGAGTGTCTGAGTGACCTGACGTTCACTGGGGATTTGAATGGGCAAAGTTAGATACAAAAAGTGTGTGTGTGTGTGTGTGTGTGTGTGTGTGTGTGTGTGTGTGTGAGTGATATGGGTTTGGGAGATCAAACTCTGGTCTTCCTTGCAAGTTCATGTATGTGCTGAGCTAAGAATCAGATACCATTGTCCATAGGTTAGTGCTGCCAACTGACTGTTTCCATGTTGGTGGTTTGCAAATTCTATGTCTAAAAAACACCTGAGCCTAACAAAAGGCTCCAGAACAAGAAACAGTGCTGCCATCCGTGTGCTTGTCCTGGCAGCCTGGATGCCCCATCTGGCTAGTGTGCCGCGAGCTGCAGGCCAGTTGACCGAACGCAGTTTACTGGGACCATGAATGCCTCACACCCATGCTTCTGCCTGTTGGCATCTGAGAACTTCATTTTCTTTCTTGTAAGTTCTGTCTGGTACTGACTTTGAACATATTTATATCTAAAAATAACTGCAGTATTTTCCTATAGCCTGCGATAAAGCTGTGATGGGTCTGCTGGCTAAAGCTGGGAGCATCCCCGGATGTTCATACTTCCAACCAGAGCTTTGCTGTATCAAATTCTGAGAAAGACTCAGAAAGCACTGCTTCTTCTGGCTGGGATTCATCTGTCCTATGTATATAAAGCCACTCCAAAAATTCAAAAAGCGTTCAATGGTTACAAAGGTCACTTGGCTTTAGCTGACCAGCCCCATCCCAAGAAAGTCAGCCACCTGGGAGTAGCTGCCCCACGCCTACACGGTGCTTCTTCTGATGTGGTGGAATAAGGAAGGGGATTTCTGCGGGTATTTTTGTGGGGAGATGCACTGGCTGTGGTTGGCTCTGGGAAGAAATCTGGAGACAGCCAGGAAAGAAATCATTCTGGTGAGGTTGAGGAACAGCGTTATGGACGAACGTTATCAGGGGGCAAGTGGCTTGGCTCTACAGCTGTAAATCCGGACCCAGATAGGTAAGTAGGTTCTTCCACTCAGTTGCTAAGCAACTTGATGTGTTTGTGTTTCCTGACATGGGGGGGATCAGAATTGTTTCTGATTCCTACTTTCCCCCCCAGATTTTAGAATATGCATACATTAATAATATGCACAATGATATCTTGGGGGATGTGACCCAAATCTAAGCATGAAGTTTACACTGTTTCTTGTACATATTAAACACATAGCCTGCAGGCAGTCTTTATTTCAGCCCTTAGGGTTGGAGGCAACTGCACAGTCTGGGTAGGGCTCTCCCACTAAGCTGCAGCCCAGGGCCTGAAGGTAGCTTTACACAACATTCGTCTTTGTTTTTGTTTGTTTGTGTTTTGTTTTTGTTTTTTGTTTTTTGTTTTTTTTGAGACAGGGTTTCTCTGTGTAGCTTTAGAACCAGTCCTGGAACTCGCTCTGTAGACCAGGCTGGCCTCAAACTCACAGAGATCCGCCTGCCTCTGCCTCCTGAATGCTGGGATTAAAGGCGCATGCCACACTGCCTGACTATACAGCATGTTAATGCTTATGCATCTTGACCAAAACCTGTCACACAGGCCGAGTGAAACATTACTCCTTGTGGTCTCACCTATGGGACAGGCAAAAAGCATCCGATTTTTGGTACATTCCTAGTTTTGGAATTTGAGTTGGGGATGGTCAACCTGCACCAACCTTTTATTTATTTATTTATTTATTTATTTATTTATTTATTTATTTATTTAAAGTTATTTTGTTTAGTTTTTATTTGTTGGGGAGGAAGGTTGTTTGCTTAAACAGTGTCTCACTCTGTATCCCAGGCTGTCCTGAAACTTCCCTTGTAGCCTAGACAGACCTCAAGCCCACAGCAAGAACCCTCATACTCAGCCTCTGGAGTGCTGGGATTATAGGTGAGAGCCACAACAGTTGCCGGGCTGTTTTGTGACTGTTGTTTTTCTTTTGCTTGTTTCTGTTTTTACTTTCGAAGTTCTTACTTGACTAAGTAGGACAAAATAGAGACGGAATCTAGTACAATACCAGCCTCAGGGCACGGGCAATTAGGAACTCTTGTGATTAAGCTGGGTTGCAAAGAGGACAAAAGGGGGAGCGTGGGGGCACACAGTGGGAGGAGGTGCAGATAGCAGCCCCTCGCCCAGCCTCTGGATGTCAACCAGCATCCATTCCAGAGAGCACTGATGTTTATTAAAAACCATCTATAAAGTTACTGGCGAGATCTGGAGAGATGCTTGGGGGCTAAGAACACTTACTGACCTTGTAGAGGACCCAGGTTTGGTTCCCAGCACCTATGTGGTTCCCAGCACCTATGTGTAGGGATCTGACACCTCTTCTAATCTCCATGGGGTCCTGCACACATGGTGTAGGTACATACAATCAGGCACACACTTACATATAAAATTACATTTTTTAAATGAAGTTACTGGAAGCTGCATTGGCAGCACTATCTCTGCACGTGGCTTTGCTGCTCGGGAGCCTCTGTAAGGTCTCACTCACTTCTCTAGACCCCTTAGACTCACTCCAAGGTCTTCCCTTCACCGCCTTGTTTATAGAGCCCACCCCCCCTCCCCGCAGGACTTCCTTCTCTCCCCTTCCCCTGCTATTGAATGGTATTCTGACATGTCTTTTCCAATGAGGTCTCTTCCTGTGAGGTCACTTGAGCTGGGAAAGTAAGTAACAAGGTAACACTTCCTGAGAGCAGAGGCTGCTGGGTGACTGGAGGAGGGTTTTGTTGAAATGATTACGGTAAAGGGGTAAAGCAGGTGGACTGAGAAACCGGCTAAGGAAACTACTAAGCCCAGAGCCGTCTGAGGTGTCCTTTGACTCCACACTTGATCCCAGTTCACAACACCCCTGGATGTGGCAATCTGATGACCGACAGACACAATTTGGTTTGAACAAGGAGAGTGTGCCCTGGAGAGACGCTCCAGAGCCAGAGAGCTCCAGTGACCTTTCCTGGCTCATGAGGCCATGGTTCTCCTGTCCTCCGCCTGTCTGCACTGGCTTTAAGAGCTGCCCTTACCAAAGGACAGCAACTAACTCCTGTCCACAGCAAGAGCCCATCTCTAGCCCAGGTCAGCCTCTCTCCAGGACACCCAGCTGCTTCCTGCTGAGGGCAGTGAGCTCCCTCCTTTGGTCTCCCCTAGGCTCAGACTGCCGTATGGTTGTGAATGATCTAGCAGCAATCTGCCTGTCTGTCTCTCACCCTTGTGCCCTCTGTGCCAGTGAGACAGTGCACCATCAAGGGCAGCTTTCAGTGTGATCCTGGCAGTACAGTGGACCAGCCGTGGTCCTCTCAGCCAGTTGTCTCACCTGCAACCAGAGGTGATGGCAACTGTATCTACCTCCCCAGCTCTGTTGGGAGAAGTGAATGACATGGGGCTTCTGGGACAGAATAAGACTGATACTAACAGGTGACCTGCGATGCTGTGTCTTCTTTGAAAGTGGCGCCTGGCTCTTGCCTAGAGCAGTCTTGACGCTCGTTTTCCATGGAGCAGGTATATGATAAACATGTGTTGTTGCTTGTGTATGCCCTGTAGTGAGTTCCCTAGGGTTCCATAGAGTCTGAGAACTGAGTCCCCTTCTGTGGAGACTTGAGGGTCATCTCTTCTTGGTCATCCCAAAGCTGTCTCCTCTCTCCTCTCTGTGTAGTTATGTCTCCAAGGCCCGTTCTCAAGCTTCATCTTCTAATGTCAGGTTCGCTCCACTAACTAGCATCTTCCCAGGAGTGAGCATATGGCAGAGGTAGTATGTGGATGTCCCCAATGCAGGGGACTAGAGGGAGGTGCCAGAGATGATGCCTGCAGACAGACAGGGTGTCTGTTCTGAACAGACTCTAGAAAGCATTCATCAATCTCTACCGGTACCAGCCATCAGACTAGGAACACCCTACAAGATTCAAACCCTGTTTCTTGATCCTGGTTCCTTCAGTTCCTACTTAGGTGGCTACAAAGTGTGGGGATGGGATGGGTCCTGGTGGCCACTCTGGTGCATGCCAAAGGAAAGGCAGGCCCTTGTCACATGCAACTCTACAGTCCCTGCCCCCATGACCTTTTCAGAAAGAAATGCTGTGTTTCTCTCCCTGATTGCTTGCCACATCTCCTTCCCACAGAAGCCTGGTTCCCCAGGCAGCAGTCCAGCAGTCTGTGTAAGTGGACTTCCCAGCTACTCACGGCTTTATTAGAAATCTCATCAGCAGTGACAGACGAGCAAGCGGCCGCTCCGTGAGGCATTCCAGGTGTCACCAAAGAGGGGCCAAGGCAGAAAAAGGCTATTAAAGTAAAAACTAAGGTCAGCCCCCAAAGAACACAAAATAATAAACAAGGCCCAGAGAGGGGGCAGGTGGTAACCAGAGAGTCGTAGGGTAGGGTCTCCAGCTCAGGCTGGGTCCTAAGGGGCTGCCATGTCTCTTGCTTCATTTGAGGGTGCTTAAGAGATAGGGTCAGAGCAGCCTTCATTATGTAAGTTTTTGGAGTAGGGGCAGGGCCCAGGACTCTGGATCCCAGAATCTCAGGATAGCCACTCCTAAGCTACAATGAAGGAGATGGGATTTAGCCAGGGTCCTGGGGAGGAGGTCAGTTGAGGCTCCGATTCATTGAGTGCTCAGGTCAGGGCTGGCTTTGCCCCTGCCTATCTAGGTTCTTAGGCCTTCAGTGACATATGTATTATTAGCTCTGTTTCAGAGATAAGGAAGCAGATACCTGGATGTTATTTTGGGCTCTTGGAGAATTCACGGGAGCTCAGGCTCCCAAGGATACTCGGAGCTTCTAAACAAGGGGCACATTCCTTCTTTCCACAGTCAGTCAGAAGCGGTCCAAATGTGTGTTAAGGCTGAGGGGACGCTGGAACTGGTTCCACTTCTCTTGCAGGGGAATTAGCATGAATGTCCGGTATCTGGAGTTCTCTGTCATGCCAAGGAGGAGGAAAGCTCCCCAAAGCTGGGGCACAGACTCTGCTCAGGGAGGCTGAGGACAGTGGCCGTCTGTGTGGACACCCAGTGTTGCTCCAGGGATCTGTTTGCCTTTGCTGTACAGGGATCCGCCGAGGCTGTGTATTTTTGTCGTGCCTGGCCGGGAATGTGCATGATTTATGTTTTTTTTTTTTTTTTTTAAAAAACCCAAGGCTCCATCATAAAGGACCTTTGTGACTGCAGTGACCTGCTTATGAAAGGCCTTCCTTTCTGAGAAGAGCCTTCCTTTCTCGGACTCTGACAGAGGCAGCACCATTGCCAACTGCCCACCTCAAGGGTTAGGGAATGCAGCACTCAGGTCTGGAACGGCCCGAAGTCCCTCCGCATCAGCACCCCAGTCCATGTCTTGTCCCCACAGCCCTTCTCAGGCTTCTCCTTCCCTATACCATCTTAGCTGAAAGTCTTCCCTACAGGAAACCCGATGGAGAGATGCCCGGATATCTGGTGCTTGGTGCCCCTTGACTTCAAAGACACACATGTCCCAGGATAGGTCATTTGACCTCAGCAATCTCAGTTTTGCCAACTGCAAGGAGCACATAAAAAAACCTGTGCCTCAAACTGTTGTTGTGTGGCCATAAAGGTCTCTCTCCCCAGCTAGTAGGCGTCAGAGCATGCCCCATGAAGAGTCTTGTTTATTTCTGTCTGCCGAGCACCTAACACAGTGCCTGGCACACAGAGGTGGGTACTGAGCGACAAGTTCCAGCTGACTGGATGAACGTGGGAATGTGCCTGAGAGCTGCAAGTCTGGCTGGTCCCTGATCAGCAGTCGGGAAATCATCAATGATGTCTGAGTCTACATCTTTCCCTTCAGATACAGAGCTAGGGGCTCTACTCTTGCCCTAAGCTGAGAGCCCCTCTAGAGTGCCAGTGGACCCCAACCTCCTGCTTGGGGGGAGGGGCAAAGGACGTTTGTCAGTTCAATTGCCAGCCCAGGCGCCCTTCCCCCAGCCCGAACCCTCACTTCTGGGAACAGCAGCCACTCTGGGGCAGTGGGCGTCCTCATGTCGGCTCAGTCAGGCTGGGCCCCTCTTCAGGGAAAAGGGGCTGAGGGGTGTGAAGGACTAGGGTGTGTGTGTGAGTGTGTGTGTGCGTGTGTGTGTGAGACTTTGTTTATTTTCTCTGAAGGATCCTGCTATAAAAATAACCTGCCTGGAAACCTCATCTCTGAGCGGGAGAAAGAACCTTTTGTATCTGAGGAAGTGGCTCTAACTGCAGCCCTGGGCCTGCCTCAGCCATCCAGGAGGGGCAGGGCCCATGGAGGGCTGGGGGCCTCTCACAGGCAGCTGGGTGTAGAAGCTCGGAAGGAGGCATAGGTGAGGCACACTAATGAGAGAGGAAAGCTGAGATAGAGCAGTGGTAGACACAGAGCCTGGCGGAAAGCAAAATCAAGTCCTACAGAGGAGGAGTGTAGGCTGATTGGAGCCTGGAGTCAAGAGGAAAGCGGGGGGGGGGGGGGGGGAGGGGTTTCAATCTGAGAGTTACAGAGCCCAAGAGCTTAGCATGTCCTCATGGCCGTGTTTCTAGGCATGGCTAAGAATCTGACCGCACTATCTTCTCATCCCCGAGGGACAAACACAGGGCAGGAAAGAAGCTGGCTGGCTGCTCTGTTGCTCAGCCCAGTCCCCACTGTGGCTCAAACTGTGACAGAAAAGACAAAGGATCGCAAGGACCCACCAGGAAAGACCCTGGGCTAGGTACGAGGTGAGGGCTTGCTTGGGATCTTCAAGGTTCTCTTGCCCAGGACCCGGGAACAATGGCGAAGAAGGACCCAGGCTTGCAGGTGGCCTGTTCTCCTACTGTCTAGCTGACTGGTCTTAAGCAAGCCATTTAAATGTTTCTCGGATTATTATTCTTATCTATAAACTACAAACAATAAACTTTCCTTGCCTTTTCACTGAGCCATCGAGAAGATTTGTGACTCAGGTCTTAGTGGACTATCTGGTGCCCACAAAGCAAGAGGAACTGACCCGTTTGGACAATTTCCTCTAGGCACAACAAGTTAAAGGCAGTTGGCTGGTGCTGACCTAGAAGCCACCCGAATCTTAGGAACCAGCACTACTTGTGCCCAGAAATCTGTAGGACTAGTTGTGTTTGCTGTTCCAAGTCGGCCCAAGAGAAGCCATAGAACAGCTGTCTGTACTAGACATTGAGCGGTGTGAATTACACCGGGGGGGGGGGGGGGAGGAGGCTTTGCTCACAGAACTTTCCCATTGGGTTTTAGTTTCTCAAACTTGGGATCAACCCACAGAGAACCAGGAGTCACCGAGGATGCCCCTGGACGTTCTGTCTAGGAGAGAAGGCTGTGCCCCTGAGAGGACAGGAGCTCAGCGAAGGGTGACATTTATCTACCACAGGTTGTGGGACTGGTGTTGGAAGAATCACAGGACGGAACAGAGCAGGGGTCCTGGGTGCCTCACAACGCGAGAGGAAGAACTTACAATGTCTTGAGCATAAGGGAAGCTATCTGAGAGCACAGTTGCTGGGTGCTGCTGGGAGATGCAGAGACCATTATGAAGGGTGGATGGCAGTGCTCCAGAGCTGAAAGGTTCCCTAGGGCCTGAGACTACAGGCCTAAGAGAGAAGCAACATGCAGACTGTAGCCGGGGAGCTATTCTGAAACACTGCGGGAGGCTTGTACCAGCCAGGGTGTCCATAGGTAAACGGATGAAGAAAGCATGGTACATACACATTTGGAGTGTTAGTCTAACATAAAAAGAATAAAACCCTGCCATTTGTGGCACTGTGGACGAAACTTGAGGATAATTACATGTTAAAATTAGCCAGGCACAGCTAGACAAATACCACATTTTAACTCTTTTGTGGACGACAAAAATGTCAATATTAGAAGAGAGTAGGAGACACTAGGAGTGAGAATAGGGAGAGATAATGGGTACCAAGGATAAAGAAATTCCTGAGATGCTGGAGAGATGGTTCAGCAGTTAAGAGCATTGGCTGCTCTTCTGGAGGTTCTGGGTTCAATTCCCAGCAACCACATGGTGGCTCACATCCATCTGCAACTCCAGGTCCAGGGGATTCATCATTCTCTTCTGGCCTCTGTGGACACCAGGCACATACATGGTGCACAGACATACATTCAGGGAAAACACTCATACATGTAAAATAAGAACATGTAGTTCCTAAATCAGAGAATTCCTTCTTAATTTGGGAGACTTTCTACAACTAGAAAAGACTCCAACAATTCTCAACATACACACATTTTAAATGTTTGGAGTGATAGGAATCCTGGCTATTCATATACGACCATTATACACTGCATATGTACTAAGTCTGTCTGTATTCCACACAGATACAGATATATTTTACAGCAAGTATATCCCTAAGCTAGCCCTCAGTGAAGTGCTGGAAGGCTGATCCATAGCGTGTGTTTAGGGCAGCAATAATACTAACAGTTTTAATAAAAATGGCAGCGCTTCCTGTGTGCCAGGTGTTGTTCAAAACCCTGTATGCGTTATCTTATTTAGCCCTTATAAATGTTGCTATGGATGGTACTCTGGTTGCCCCCAGCATCTATCATACTTTGTATCACTGTGCAGAAAACTGCTACTTTGAGAGTACTCTAATTCCTTAGTATTCAGAAAGGACCTGATTGACTTGGGTCAATTAGGCTAATTCCAGGACCCACACAAGTAATTATTTTTTTATTAAGTGTGTGTGTATGTGTGTGTGTGTGTTAGATGGTAGATGTGCATTTGTGAGTGCAGGTGTCTGCAGTGGCCAGAGGAGTCCGATCCTCCTGGATCTGGAGTTCCAGGCAGTTGTGCTGGGAGAAAAACTCAGGGTCCTCTGGAAGAGCAGCACAGATCTTAACCACTGAACCATCTTTCCAGTCACGAGAAAGCTGGCTTCAGTTTGGGACATATGAAGTACGGGGAAAATCTCGGTTTAAAGACAAGGAAGGAAAAGATCCCTCTCTCTTCTTGTACAAGATTTGTGTGAAGGTCTTAGGTTTGCAGGGGGCCTTTACTGTGAGGGGCTGCATATCAGAAAGGCAGCACCAAGGGAATTACTGGAAACTAACTAAAGCGTGATCGAGCTATCCTGAGCCTCCCATGATTTTCAGTTCTGTGAATTAATAATTCTGTTATGAAAGTTAATTGGATTTATTTTTCATGAGATCCAGGGTGTGCAACCTTATCTCCAGTCTGGTGGCCTTAGGCTGCTCAAGAACAGCCAGGAATTGTGCCACTCCCTTTTAGGGAAAACTGACTTCAATCTTAAAAAAAAAAAAAAAGTGAACTCAGTCCTTTCTCTCTCTGGACACTACACAAAGGTGAACATTAAAGGGAATGGAGTCTGGTTTTAGCCCAGGGTAGAGAAGAGTTCACCTATTATTGAACATCAGATTTCTCTCAGTGACTGAGGCCAGCAGGCCTGGGCTTTGGGAGACCTCTGGTGCTGGTGTGGGGTGCACACTGGACTTAACACAGGAAAACCTGCCATCCCATGCCCCCCTTAAGCTGCTCTCCCCCAGGCCTCAGTTTCCCCCTGTGCAGTGGCTGGGCAGTACTAAGTAGGGGCTGTGGTCCTTCATCCAGCTCTAACGTTCTGGAATTCCCACAAGTAGGCCTCCAGGCCCCAGGGCTGGCTGAGAGAACAGGGCTGTGGCTGTTTGTCAGTGTGGCAGAACAGTGAGACCCATTGAACCCGTGGTCTCCTGCAAGAGAAACAGCCAAATGGCACATGTAGCAAAGATAAATTCATCTGTGGGGCTGGTGAGAGGTGCTGAACAAATATGCAGTGCTTGGGGGCTGTCCAGGGAGAGGCAATTTTCAATTCATAGGCTGGGACAACCATGTGTCCAACAGGCTACACTGAACTTCATTCTGCCACAGCCAGAGGGAAGATGTGGCTGTGGGAAGGGCAGTACTCATGCACACCATAGGACCAAGCAGTCCTGTGTCGTGGGGCTCTCTAAAGAGTCATGCCTCTCATGGTCCTGGCTTTGTGGTTTGTAAAGCAATGATAACCTTTTTTAGAAATACACCTTATTAATAAATCTATATTGTTCATGTGAAAAAATGGTGCTTATTTCAGCAACTTAGACTGCTTTCAGCAAACTGTGAGCCCAGAACTGGAGGGGTCTAGGTCTCCTTCTCTGGGGATCTCTGAGTTGGACTTGAGGCCAGGATGTAGAGAGATGACATCCTAAGTCTCCTAGTGGCTACTCTTTGGCTTCCTTCCATCCTCTTCTCTACCAGTAACTAATGCTGACAGAAGGGACCACTGTCGGTGTGCTTTCATATCTGAAGCCCCATTTGCAATTACTGCAATCTGTAAAGAAACCTGATGCTATCATGTACATAGGTAAGAGCTGGAAATACTATTTCTGAGGTGAGGTACAGGGAACGCAAGCCACAAGCCCCTTGGTCCCACATTCTCTGGTCTTTCATAGCACATGGCTGTTTCTCCACCCCTAAGGGCTATGGTGAGTGACTCTTGAGGGTTTCTCTTATCTGGGGCAATGCAGAGCCCTTAGTGCTGGATTATAACCTTTACACGTGACAATTGTTGAAAGATCGGCTTTAAAAAAATAAAAGCAGTTGTAATGGTGAAGACTTCTAAAGTTCTGACTTTTTCCATAGCGATCAATTACTTTGACACAAAAATAATCAAGCACTGGATTATTTTAGACATTTTAGGTAGTGCTGTCCTTTCCCAGTGTGCCGAGGTGTTTCTGGGCTGCCTTTGGAGCACACAGGCCCCCGGGGCCTTTCAGGGTAGGAAGTTAGCCTGTGCTGGAGCAGGAATGGGAGCATGGACACCCGAGAGGTGCACGGTCCTGCTTGGGAACGTCCTCAAGTTCACTCTTTCACAGGCACAGGAACAACCAGAAATCAAGGCTCCCCTGGAGCTGTCATCATAGTCTTCTTGACATATAGCATCATGCCATTTTCCCCTAGCATCTGCCATCTTCCCTTGGTCCCTGCAGAGCTGGATCCGACCCATCAGAGGAGACCATCAGTTTCAACAGCCTGAGCTGCAGGAATGAGGATCATGAAGACACTCCGGGACGGAGTTGATTCTGACCCTAAGGGACGGTGTGGCTTAAACAGCAATGCTCACATCACTTAAAAGAACTGACTCCTGAAATGTTCAGAAAATTCACTGGCTATTCACCTACTTTTTAAAAAGTTTTATGTGTGTATGGGCATTTTGCCTTCATATGTGTCTATGCACCACATGTAGCGGTGCCTGAATACCCCGAAAAAGGTTTCAAGTATTCAGGAAATGGAATTAGAGATGGTTGGTAGTGCTACTGGGTGCTGGGAATCAAAACCTGTCTTCTACAAGAACATCCAGTGCTCTTACCCACGGGGCCACCTCTACAGGCCCAGCTCAGAGGGGACTCAAAGGTCTCTGCATCGCACATCATTCTAGCAGGCTTCTATAAGGCCCCTCTTCAAGTTCTCTCCCATCTCACAGTAGGGAGACAATCCCAGGGGGTGAAATATCCTGGTGAGGGTCTCAAAGCTCACCAATGGCACAGCTGTCACATGAACCCTCTTCTCTGCTGTCTTTTCCATGTTGTTCTTTGGCTAAGATGTTTTTCTCCTTCAAGATCTGCGAAGTTTTCCAAGTACCACTAAGGTGGGCTGCACTAAGGTGGGGTCCAGGAGTTTGTTCGCGGTTTCTCCAATGGGCTCAGCACGGGTGAACGATTGAGAAAGGCAGAGCCAGAGTCTGGACCAAGAGGCATGAGGTGGGGAGGGGGAGTTAGAGCGCTGAGTGTGGCTTTTGTGTGTGTGCTTGAGGGTAAGGCTGCATGTGCAAAGACGCACGTCGCTTCCTTGCACACTGGTGGGACAGGACCAGGACTACAGGCCAGCCCAAGAGGTGCTCTGCGGCTCCTGGAATGAATGGGCCTCTGTCCTCACGGCTGTGTGAGCCTCTGTGTATGCAGGTCCCATTAACTCAACCTCAGCCACATGCAGAAAGGGGGAGAGGCCCGAGAAGCCCAGAGCACACAGTTCTGATTTTAGAATGAAGTATTGATGTCCCACCCGACGTTCTGTTATCTCTTCTAACCCCTACTGCCAATTTCCTCTTGAACAGGCTCCAGCAAGCGAACCTATAAGCCATGTCAGTATGTGTGCCCCTTCCAGTGCCTGGGACCCTGAGTGTGCCTTTCTCTTCCCTCAGCTTCAGCATCCACTTTGTATGCTCAGACTTCTAGTTAGCCAGGTGGCTTCACTTGCACAATTGTATCTGTAATGGACAGGCAGGCACAAGTCCTGTCCAGGGGCCCTATGTCCCCACTCTCCCTTCCAGACCTCTCTGGGCTCAGGCCCCTGTTGCCCTTGGCAGTAGTTTGTTTAATGGAGTGACTCCTGTCTGGGAGCAGCCTGGAGCACAGGACACAGGGAGACAGTTGTCCAAGCTTGCTATTTTTTTTAAATTTTTTTACCAGGAGAGCCAAACCACAGTAATGGGTTCAGTGGCCTGGCTGGACGTCTCCCTCATCCCTCCAACCGCTATCCTGGCCCCCATTACCAATGGTCTCTGGTTAAAGACTTCTAGTTATCTACTGGAAGACCTCCTGGGTTGGAATCTGGTTCCCTACACGACAGAAGGGAGATTCGGCTTCTGTACAAGTAACTGAAGCTGAGAAAAGTTCCTGGGGACCAACGGGCAGACGCATGGAGCCCACACCATATCGTCCCTATACCCCAGTGCCTGGCACCGAGTGGGACCCGAAGTGGTTAACTGAGCAAACGGTTGAATAGATGGCAGCAGATGGGTAGGCAGATGGGTGACTATATAGATGGAATAAATTCACTTGCTCATAAAGATATTTTTTATCAGAATCTTACCTGATGTCTTGACTCAAACAGAAGAAAGGGTGGAGACAGTGTGATCACCCATCACTAAATCTAAAGGGCATGGTGCTAGCTCAGACCCTCTCTGGCATGTCTATGGGACTACCTTAGAGGTCGGGGGCTGTGTCAAACTGCTCCACTCTCTATCCTTACTTGGGCTGTCACCCCCAAATCATTTTCTAACTAGTATATTAGACTACCCTTTTCCTGGAGGTAGAAGGGGATCAGGAGCAGCTGAAGGAGAAAGGGACAAGGTTATGTACCACCCTCAATCTCTCCTCAGCTTCCCAGCTCCACTTACGAGTGCTGCCATTCCCTCTGGCAGACCCCAAAGGTCCCTGATACTGAGTGTCTTAGGGAGGGAAATGTCCAGAGCACCCCCAGGTCCATGCTCTTCAAATCTGGTTACTATTCTCTCTGAGACTTCTACCTAAATTATATCTGGAAAGCCAGGGTTTGAGGCCCAAAGAGGATTGCCTCCCTCACTGAGTCCATGTTCTAAGCAAAAGCAAGATAGCTATTGGCTCAGGGCAGCCAAGAAAGGCCTGGTAAGCCAGGGCAAACAATTAGGAACAATTACCATCAAGCAAGGCCTCTGATGAGGGTGGAGGCCTCTGTGATGAAAAGTGGCAGAGGGTGGGGGAAGGGCTGAGAGAGCACAGCCAGAGGGTCAGGACTCCTCCCTCTCAGCTCCTTGAATAAAACTTCCTTCACAGGGCAAAGGGCTTAGTGTGTGGGGGAAGGGGGGACATGGAAGACCGAGGGAGGGCTCTGGGCTCCGCATTCCTGAGATTCTCAAACTCAGGCAGAGGAAACGCACACTGACAAGAATGAGTGAAAAGACAGAATGGACCATTAGAAATGTCTCCAGACTCTGTGTGTGTGTGTGTGTGTGTGTGTGTGTGTGTGTGTGTGTATGCACTAGTGTGCATGCGTGTCCCTATCCAGCACAAACCTTGCCGCTTCCCGAGGCCATGTGCACGGACGGGCTGGGGCCACCTGGCGTCTCTGTATTTCATGACCCTCTGCCCTTAGGTTTATCTTTCTCTGGGTTAGAGGAGACTCAGGAAAAGGAGTGGGCAGGTGGGGAAGAGAAATGACACTTGAGGAGGGGTGGGAGAGGACTTCAGCACCGCCCATCTGAAGAAGCCAAGGAAACAATGAACTCAAGGCAGAGGGACTCCACCTCTCCCTCCCCCTTCCAAACTAAGGTGAAGAGAGGAGTAACACAAGAGGTGAGGACTACGGAGCGGAGCGGGTCCCACCAAAGGCTCTCTGCCTGGGTTTCTTTAACAGATTGCAAGAGGCCTTTGGTGGGGTGTTTTCCTCATGAGCATGAAGTGGCCACAGGGCAGCAGCACCTGAGTTCCCTGCTCTTGGCTGGGAGGATGACCTGTTCAGTGTCTATGCTTCATTTTCTCATTTCCGAAGCGGTGACACCAGTTGCTAAGTAGAAAGAAAACAAAACAAAAACAAAATCCTTGAAGCCAGAGATTCTGTAGCAGATAGAAAGCAGAAAAAAGAAAATAAGAACTTAGATCAGGGGCCAGCCCAATACTTGGGAGGCTGAAAGATGCAGATCTCTGAGTTCAAGGTGAGACTGGTACACATGAATTCCAGGTCAGTCAGAACTACATAGTGAGACCCTTTCTCCAAAACAACAAACCAACCAACAAACAAACATCAACATCAAAGCCCTCAAAATGGAAGGCAAGAAATGGAGGCACATGCTCTAATGCCAGCATTCAGGAGAATGAGAAGGATTGAAAGCCTGGCTATACAGTGAGGCCGTCTCAAAAAGAGATCCGTGGGGCTGGAGGGATGGCTCCACTGTTAAAAGACTAATTACTCTTCCTGAGGTCCCAGATTCAGTTCCCAGCATCATGTGGTAGCTCAACTGCCTGTTACTCTCGTTCCTGGGGACCTGACACCCTCTTTTGGCCTCTGCAGGCAACAGGCACACAAGTGCTACACAGACATGCAAACACGACATGCAGGCACAACACTCATATACATAAGATCAAAATAAATACATTTAAAACGTGTAATAAAACATGAATCCAAATCAAAAAAGGTGAGTTGTGATACACACTTGGGAGACAGTCAGAAGGATCAGGAACTCAGGGTCATCCTTGGCTACATAACAAATTTGAGGCCAGTCTGGGTTACACGAAACTCTCTCTCATTCGATTAACACAAAACTCAGAGACATCAATAACAGCAATGCATTCACCCCCTTCAACCAGCCTGTCCCCTTCAGTTGTTCTAGACACCCGGAGGAGTGTAGACATTTTATCAAGAGATACTTAACACAAATCAGTAGCTAGCATCATGCCCAGATGCTGGTAAGTACAGGAGAAAAACGTGAATGAAGAAGCTACAGACTTTAGACCAGGGTGTTCCAACAGTTAGAGGAGGCAGCGAGGCCGTGACGCCAGGTGGTAACAGTAAACAGCATGGGAGAGGAGCAGGGTGGCAGTCAGAGAGGGAGTGAGCCGGCTCTGCCAGGCCAGTGCAGAGACAGAAGTCTGGCCTGCAGTGGGTTGACGGTAAATGCACATAGGCAGATGAAGAACTAACATTTCCCCTAGATCTAGGAAGTGTCTGTGTGTAAAGAACAAGCACCCATCCCTTTTCCTTTGGGATTTTCTGCACAGTCATGACCAGAAAACCATCCAGGAGTAGTTGGGGAGAGGGTATCTCTTACCAACACTGGGTGTAGGGCCCACTTGGAGAACAGTCTCCTTGTTTGGTGTCAGGTGGAGAAGATTCAGGCAATAGCCAGTTATATAATGAGAGTCAAGAAGTACATGGTTTAAAGATTTCATTCTCCACTTAAGCCATTGTGAGATGTTTGAAAATAAATTCTTGTACCAAAAAAAAAAAAAAAAAAAAAAAAAAAAACCCAAGTTCAAAAAATCTGTCCAGTAACAACCTAGGCTCTCCTAACCAACAGATAAATGTTTCTCTATGAGGCTGAGGCTGCAAGCAGCGGCACTCCTGTAGTTTTGCACTAGGTGATATGGTGAGGAAGGCATGCAGGAAAGCAAGGAGACAAAAGGCTCAGTTAGCGGAGCGGCCTGGAGTCCTGACTGGTGTGCCTGGCCTCAAGAGAGCACTCTGGCAGCCTCTGCAGACAGGTTTAGTTTTTAAAAGCACCAGAAAGCCACAGATTTGCATGTTATTTGTGTTCCAGGCTTCATTTCCAGGTATGTGGAATGAAATGAATGAATGAACAGTATTCAGTCTCCAGGTTAAGGGGTGGATTCAGAAATCCAGACCACAGAGAGGATCCAATCACTGGTCCACTTTGGATCAGCAGACAGTTGGGGGATATATATGTAATGTATATGTATATATATGTACATACACACATTATCTCAGATATATGAGAGGAGACAGAAATAGTCTCAGAGACAGACAAATATATTATTGAGCCCAGAGTCCCCAGTCAAAGCACAGAAGCAAAATCCACAGAATTTATTTTAAATAAATCAATTAAAAAACAAAACTAGGGAGTGACATACACAGAAAAAGGCAATATCCCTGACACACTCCCACCCCTGCCTTTGCTTCCACCTCAGCTTCGTTCACTATGTTAATGACAAGGTATTTGTGTTTGCTTAGCTTCCCATCAGGCAAACTATAAACTTACAGACTCTAAGACCCCGAGGACAAGGTGGCCTTTATTTCCTTGGTCAAACTATCTTTCCTCTCCATTTCAGGGCTCATAAGTCCAGTGCCTGGCCTCACCCTTGAGATACCTAGACAGGGATTCCCTGTGTTTCAGGTAAGGCAGTGCCTTTAGAGAGTGAGGCAGAGAGAGAGAGAGAGAGAGAGAGAGAGAGAGAGAGAGAGAGAGAGGGAGGGAGAGAGAGAGGAGGGGAGAGAGAGAGAGAGAGAGGGAGAGGGAGGGGGGAGGCACCCATCATCTGAGTGTGCAAAGGATATCACGACAGAGAGAGGCACCCATCATCTGAGTGTGCAAAGGATATCATGACAGAGAGGCACCCATCATCTGAGTGTGCAAGGGATATCACTGTCAATAAAAGGATGGAGGAGAAATCTACTCAAAGCGTTTTGATAAGCCTCTTGGGAACCCTCTTGAAGGGCCTAAGACCCCCAAGTGCCAGCCTGCTGGACTGATGAGGACGGTGCTCCTGCTAGATGTCACGTGGAACACTGTTTGTGATCTGCAGGAACCCTTTGGAGGTGACACTGAATCAGCAATCCTCCCTCACACCCCTACAATACTCTCATTCTAAACAAATGCTTCAGAGAATGAGCCCTGCCACATACTTGGCACACAACGTAGAAGCTTGCACTGTTGATTAAAAAAAAAACAGCATCAACCCATTTTCCTGGCCTTAACGGCTCTAAGTGCTGGTCCATCCATGAGGGCAAACGGGGAAGTTATCCCATTCCCTCATTAGGGCTAAAGTCCAAACAAAGATTTTAAGATAGTGTGACAAGAGAGGGCTTTAAGATCAGATTGGGTGCATGTACTTAGTAGGTGCTTAAGAAAGGACTAAACTGAACGAAGGTGCCTGAGCAGAGTGGAGTCTGAGCTCTTGGGCACCTCTCTTCCGCTTGCCTCCCTAGAAGTTGGGTTCTGTCAAGGATGAGGATGGCTATTCCTCAGCTTAGAAGGAAGAAAAGCCTGCATCTAGGTATGTATATTTAGGCAAGGTTCTGATGTAGGCCTTAATTCTACAACCAAGCCAGTACTGACACTGATCTTCAACTCCATCCAAAGCATCTTACTCCATCCAGCATCAAGTATGCAAGCAGAGCAAGGAAAACAAGACAGCCAAGCGCTGGTCACCTTTTACTCTCACATTCCCCAGAGCTTGGAGGATGGCACTGAGATCAGAGGCTACGAGTTTAAAAACAAAGGAGCTCTTTAACAAACCCTCTTCTCTTCTTCTAGTGATAGTACCACAGGCTGTGTAAAACCAGGTGAAGACGGGCCGGCTTTGGGAAGGAGTGGGTGGAAAGGTTCTGCCAGGTTATCTGTTCTACCCCTGAAACACTAAAACAAAAAGCTGCCAGTGCTGAGGACAGTGAGCACAGGAGGCTAGCATGACTATACTGGCTGAAGAACAGAACCTGCTATCATAAGAAGTACACCTCATGTTTAGAAGAGGGAACTGACAGCAAGTCTCTAGGCTGTATGATGGAGAAATGTACTGAACACTACACAGGACTCCTGAGAGTCACAGTGGATCTCAAGTCATCAACTGGATGCAATTATTTTCCATATGTCATAGCATATGCTCAAAAAAAGGCAGAAACAAGTCTTATTTCCTCTGTACACAGTCCAGGGATGACTGCTGGGACTGTGGGTTTTTTGTTGAAAAGTCTGTAACTGCCATGCAATGCTTATTACAAATATTTCTTTTGTAGGGGAGGGAAGATGTTATGAGCACTGAACCCAGAGGAAGAGACGAAGAGAAGGGAAACAATAGGCACATTTCCTTTAAAGCAGGTTAAACAGATACTGGTAGCATACCCTCAACCACAGAATACAGAAACATCTTCGGCCTTGGTCAGCAAAGTTCATTCTTGAATTAAGGAAGTTCCCAGGTCCTCGCCCTGCTCTTGCTGGCTGGCTCTCAAGAATGGCTTATTATCCAAGTCTATACATGATTCCCATTAAGCCACCCCATCCCATCTGGCCACTCCTATTAGTCTTGGGATGGACAGTGGCCTTAGAATCTCTACCTTTTACCTGGTACATATTTAAACTGCATTGGAGAAAGAGAGCTGACTTCAGACAGGCTCAAAAATTCCTTATATATTTTGCAAAGTGCTTTTGTTGCAAGTCTCATATTCTGCTATACATGGCAATAAATATTTGTTGCTTTGGTCCACACAAAAAGTCTCTGAGGAAATAAAACAGATATTGTCTAAAGGAACAAATAATAAACAGAGAAAACGATCTTTGATGAGCCCCAGATAATAGAAAAGCCTGAAAAGCTTGTCTTATCATGACTAGTTCAAGGTGCCACCGAGTCAGCTGTCACTTATCATGACTAGTTCAAGGTGCCACCGAGTCAGCTGTCACTTTAACTACAGTAAGTACCAAGAATCAGACAATATTCCAGGAGTCCTGCAGTGAGGCTGCATATCACCACAGTTTTCTAAAAGAGTGTGAAAGGTCCCAGCGACTCATATACAGAAAGCTATTTATTTCCTATGGAAAAATAAAAGAAAAAGAAAGGGAGGGGAGAAGGAAAAGAGGAATAGCAAGAAGGAAACATAAATGTACAAAGGGGGTTTCTTCCTCCAACATGCAGGGAACAAGGAAGAGGGAGGGCACTGGTGGCTGGAGTGGAAACGGTAACACTCAGTTTAACAATGGAATATTAAAAAAAAATAGTTGTTTTCAGATTGTAACCTGTGGTAAACATAGAAAAATGTACTAAATGAGCTTGGTATAAAACAGAGTAAAATCTTCAAATAAGCCCAAGGAAGAAGCACAATGCTGGGAAGAATGGGACACATGGATGGGGAAGAGGAGAAAAGATTTTTATATATAAAACTACCTATTACAATACAGAAAAAGTATAAAATGTTCTAGTTCTGGAACGTCAGTACAAAAGGACACTGGCATAGGATCATTTCACCATCTAAACCTTGGGCGCTCTCAGAGGGTGGAAGAGATGCTAGAAAGAACAAAAGGAGTAGCAGTTTCAAAATCTCAGGCTTATCAACCTAAACTCCACCCGTTTTTAGTTGAAAATGCCGTCTACTTTGATAACCTTGACTCTTAAGCCAAAATTCATTCAGTTCTTAAAATACTCTTAGGAAGTCTATAAACACCTGATAACGTAGCAGTTGGTAGGAATCACTGTATGCTGGAATTTGAAAGATGAAAATAAACCTACAGACTAAATGGTGAACACATTCAGTCTTTTTTCTTTTAAAAGCACATCCCTATGAAATATATACTTCACATGTGTGTATGTGTATATACGCATGTACACACACACATATAGATAGGTATATATATATATATATAAAATTCTCTGTGGTTAGAAACATCTTTAAACTAACTAGCCACAGACCAACTAGACCTGTATTCATCCAACTCTGGTATTCCTTCTTCTTAGTCAGAAGGAGGCAACAGTGTGCTCCACTCAGCACTTCTGGGTGGGTCCTCCCCACAGCACATGCGCTAGCACATGCGAACCCCTGCTTGTAAGGAAAGGACTGCTTGCGACTTTAGAGTCTGCCAGGGCTTGTGCACTATGCTCAGAATGGGATGATACTACCAGTGATAAAACAGCTTTGAGGACAAGCAGTTGGGCTTCACATCAGGGCATATAAATAGGAAGGGTTCTGGAGGAGGGTACTTAGGCTTGTGCCTCAAAGTCCAGTTTATGCTCCCATTCCTAACTCTGCATCTTGGGAATCATGTGTATGTCTACGTGCTGGTGGTTTTTATCCCTACCCCTACTTGCTGTCCACGCTCTTTCTTACTTCTTGATAAGGCCTAGCAACCAGAGTTTATAAGAAACCAAGATTCTTCCCAAGTTTTCCTTGGGCTCCTAATTAGGGACTCAGTGAGGCTGGAGCCCTTTGGAAACAAGACGGCAGAACTGAGGTGAAAAGCAGTCTCTCTCCAGCTTAGGGATGTCCCTCACCCCTTTCACAGCACCAAAGTTTCTTTGCAAAAATAGTATCTGAGATACAAAAGGAAAGGCAGATGTGCTTGTGAGTGCGTCTCGCCTGGGTTGCACATGAACAGGGTGAGGAGCAGCTGATCCAAGGTCTCTGGCTGTAGATGGCAGAGGGCTGGTCCCCCACACTATCATGTCTGCTCTCTGAGACAGTCTTCACAAGAGCTTCCGATGGAGGATCTCCCAGACCATTCGCTTCCGGAAATATGGCATGTGTTGCTGTAGGGACACAGACACACTCTTAATTTTCACTTTTGTAGGCACTATACTCCTTTCTCCATACTCCCTTTCTTCTTAAGGCTTTCAACCAACAGACGCAGTGACATTTCTGGTCTTCCAAACTGCTCATTCTTGGTTACATGTAGCCTTTTCTTCTCATTGTTCTTTTCTACTATTTCCACTCTGTAGCCTTAAGGAATTACAGTGCCATCATATGGAGTCGTTGGGCTAAGAATTCTGAGCATGGCACCTATTAGGTATTTTATGTTGATGTCTTAGGAGAGTATGAGACTAAGGACTGAAAATGAAAAGTACTTTCTCAGAGAAGAGCTAAGAGAACTTCAACCACTATCTCAGTTTGGTCAAGATCCCAGTTTTTAGTTTTGTTTGAGATAGGCTCTCACTATGTAGCCATGGCTGACCTGAAATTCTATGTTGACCAGGCTACCCTCTAACTCTTAAGAGACAAGGGTTGCTTCTGCCTCCGAGTGCTGGATTAAAGTCATGTGCCACCATGCCCAGTTTTCCTAAGGATTTTTTAAGCTCTGGGTGGTGAACCATATGAGCATCTGAATATGAAACTTAATATGTGCAACTGTGAAAAGTCTGAGAACAGTCAAAGGGTTCTGAGCACACTGTGTCAAAAACTAATTCAGGCTCAAGTGTACAATGAATTGAAGGTGCTTTTGGCAGAGCTCCCTGTGCTGCATGACTTCACTGCAGCTCTGACTCAGAGTATGACACACACTTTGCTCTGTGTGTTCCGAGACACCACAGAATGCCAGCTAGTGCTGCCAGAAACACCCCAGTCAGATTCTAGACCACTGTACATTATGAACAGCAGTGTTTTTACTATATACAACGTTTTCTGCTCGTATAGAAACAAAATGGTTTAACTATGAAAAACAAAAGAATTTAGTACATTCCTATCATAATTTCTTAGCATGTGATATGGCTTACTTTTGGATTGTATTGTACTATGTTTGGGCCAGTGGGGTGGCTCAGTGAGCAAAGGTGCTTCCTACCGAGCTTGCTGACACGAGTTGACCCTGGGACTTGTGGCAGTGAGAAACAATCTTGTCTTCTGACCGCCATGTGCATGTTGCTTCCTTCTCCCCAAAATTAAAAAGCAAAGAAATATTTTTTAAAAAATTGCTGCTTGAATCTTACTTCCGCCATTTTGCACTACTTCTGCGCGATAGCAATCTCAGCATTGCTGATTATAAAACCAAACTATTACATCAACTCTGGAAACAAGGAAGATGAGCTGTATCCCAGAACAGCAAAAATTCAGCCAAATTCAATTCTTTATGTAAAAATAATATCCATTTCATTTGTGTGCAAACTCACTTTTGCCTTTATTCAACTGTAAAGTTACATGTAAACCAGAGAAGTGTATTAAAATAAATTCTTTGATTTATTATCAGTATGTTTCATTTAATTTAATATTTAATATATTTATATATTCAGGGTAATGCAAAAACTTCTTGGGTGAAAACAAAGTGTAAGTTTTATTTCTTTTTAAAGATTTATTTATTTATCTGTATGATATTCTCCCTGCATGTGTGTCTGTGCTCCACGTGCGTGCGGCGGCACCTGTGAAAGTGAGAGGAGGGCGGGGCTTCTGGAACTGTAGTCAGTAGTGCCAAGACCTGAACCCAGGCCTCTGCAAGAGCAGCAAGTGCTCTTAAACCACTGAGTTACCTATCTGGCCTCAGCAAGAAGAACAAGTTTAAAATGAAGCCCTGGTTCAAACAAAACCTAGAAAAGCCATTCATTCCAATAGAAATGAAAAGTTAAGTCAGAAACATATGAGAATAAACCATAATAACTTCTAGTTTCAATCAACTTTGGCTCAGGACAATATACAGAAAAATGAACAGCTGCACTGAGAAAGGGGACAAGGATGAGATGTTGTAACAAAGTACACGAGGACATTAAGTTGGGGTCTGCGGTGCTTTGGAAGAAAATGGCCCCCAAAGGGAGTAGCATTATTATGAGGTGTGGCCTTGCTGGAGGAAGTGTGTCATTTTGGAGGTGGGCTTTCAAGTCTCTTTTGTCCAAGCTTCCCTCAGTGCGACTTTCATTTGACTTCCTGTTGCCTGCAAGATGTAGGACTCTCACATATTCCTCCAGCACCATGTCTACCTGGAAGCCGCCATCCTCCCTGCCATGGTGATAATGGACTGAACCTCTAAAACTGTAAGCTGCCACCTCAATTAAATGTTTTCCTTATAAGAGTGGCCATGGTCATGGCATCTCTTTGCAGCAATAAAAACCTTAACTAAGACAGGGTCTATTCCAAAATCTGAATGCTTTTTCTGGTTCATTTTGTGTTTCTTCTAAGATTAGAGGTAGGTGGGGGAGATGGACAGAGAACAGAGATTAAAGCTTTCTTTTTAACCAAGACTCACTATCGTACGTGACACGTGGTAAGCCAGGATGTGAACTGTCACTGTCTTCTTTGGTGCGGTGTTAGTGCAGTGTTATAGACTGTGAACAGTGTTACAGACTGTGAACAGTGTTATGACACACAACCCGAAGCATGCAAAGGTATGGCAGAGGCCACAAAACAGTAAGAAAGGCAGCTATGGGTAGTCTGGGTATCAGGTGCCTAGGCTCTGTCCTAAGCGCCCCTCACCTGTGTGAAGTTGATTGGTCTGTCTTTGGTAATACAGTCAGCATATTTGCAAGCAAACATCCCACAGTCACTTCCATTCATCTGCTGTGGAATTTCCTAAAAGACAAACAACATACTATTCTTACAAGATTCTTTATCACTCTGACACCATTTCCCTAGATTTTGAGCACATGACTGTGGGAACACATGACTATGTAAGAAAAGCTTAGGGGGGGATAAGTAGTATTTTAGTCCCACTGTTGTGTTTTACTTCATACTAGTCCCACGGGGAACTATCTCAGATTTCCATGATACCTAAGTATGTAAAAACTGGTCCTTCCACTAAGCGTTAAATTGTCAAGTATTTCTGACAGGAGTAAGCAATTCAGCAAAACAGCTTGGCATTTAGAAAACAGTTTTACACAAAAAATATGAGGTTTCCCACAAATAATTTATCTTCCTTGAGGAACTGATAAAACTGAAGTCAGGCTAGACATGAAGCTAGAAAGTCCCTGGGAATCAAACAGCAGATAAAACTCTCTCCTCCCCACATACTCTAGTTTGTAAGAATTTATATGAGATCAACAAGAACATACCTGGCTCTTCTTGCTGAAGAGTTGCCAGCCATTGGTGTCAAACTCTTTCCTTTTCTTGTCAACACTTTCTTGCTTTAGGTATTGCCTAAGGCATTGGAAGAGAAGGAGATGAGCCATGTGGAGTTCTGATGGCAGCTGTCACCCACAGGATGGGGCTGGCAATCCTCAGAAGCCATCAGCCCACTTTGTCAACCCAGGAGGGCCAGCATCTCTGCTTCTGACTGCATGATAGCTACAGTCTTCTTCCTAAAGTTCTTCAGTCTACTAGGCTTCCTAAGGAACAGTTTTTAAATATATTTCTTGGTTTGTACGATCCTTTTAGAGGCATCAATCTAATGGATAATTCATTTAAATTATATTAAATGATTAAAAATGTCCTTAGCAGTACCAGGGTATGTATTTTAGCACCGGTAGGCTCGGATCTCCTTGTAAAAGTTCAATCCAAATCAACAATTTAACAAGTACAAATTCAAGCAGGGTGGTTGATGGCACAAGTCTTTAATCCCAGCCCTTAGGAGGCAGGATCTCCGAGTTTGAGGCCAGCCTGGTTTACAGAGTGAGTTCCAGGTGCATAGCAAAGAATAGGTATTTTAGAAAAAGAAGCAAATAGAACATAAGAGACTTGCATTCTAATTTCTAGGTGAGCCACTCACTAAGTATTAAGACCCAAACAAACCAAAAGTCTTGATTTTTTCATCTAAAATTTCAGAAAAGCTGATATAAATGAGTTCTGTTAGCTTAATCTCTATGTATATAATTACTCCGTATTTTAATGTGTCAAGATAGCAATTGCCCTCATTAACACATATTGTAGTATTATAATTGCTATACTCTATTTGAATTTAAAATATGCATTTATACTAGATATGACGAGTCATGTCTCTGAAGGTATCAGACAACCGAGTTTAACTGCTGGAAAGACAGAGAAAGCAAAACAATTTCGTCTGTCCTCAATTTGCACTTACAGGAGGATCCTGCAGGCCTCATTGTTTATTCCACCCATAGAATCGTAGTAGGTGACACTCTTCTTTCTAAAGTCTATGACCTGGGAACAAACAGAGCAGTGAGGACAGTGCCGCAGCACCAGCTTCCCCCCCCGACTTTCTGTGACACTGAGAAGGTGGGTAATGTTCTGCCCTATGTTCATGGAGAGTGATACCGGGGACTCATCAATTGGTGGGCCTAGAAATCAGCCTAAAATATTTTTCTACAGCCCAGTTTTCCCGTGATCAACAACACATGATTCAAAGAAAACTAGCTGACTATCTTAAGATCATTTCCACAGTTTAATAAAGATGACAAGATTCTGGGTTTGTCTTTAATCTTGATATTTTCTTTTTGTATTGATATCTTTTAAACATAATTCAAAACAGAATATACAATAACTTTTAATAACATTAATTTGATGTATGCATGTTCCCAGAGTCATAAAAATACACAAAACAAGTCACAGCTAGGCAGGAAGCAGTAGCCCAAGCTGAGCTGGCAGCATCAAGAACATGTTTCCCCCTTGTCTTAAGCTGAGGTCGGTAGCTGGCCTACAGCTGCCAACGCCAAGCACCTCCTACTCTAATGGGAAATTCACTCATTTACCTCATTTTTAGCCAAGTTATCATTACTAAATCCCACTTTTCCCTATAATCAGGCAAAGATGTAGAACTAGTGACCCTCTATGTTGTCTTTGTAGATTTCTTTTTCATGTCATCAAAAATAAAGGAGCTACTCACAGCTAGACACCAGTGCACACCCAAGTGAATGGGCACCAGAAGAATGTCAACAGAAAACACATCCACTTTCTTTGTCCAACGCTTCACCGCCTGATAACCAGCTGTTTTTAGCTTAGTGAAGAAAAAGGTATTAAACGCATGTACACTTGGAAATCCCTTCTCTTTACTGCGCTCCATCAGCATATTCATGTAGAAATTGATGATCTGCAGGAAGACATTACACATCAGAACAGTCGAAACAGCGGCATGACAGGCAGAGCAGCCAATACACTGAATAATCAGTATGCTATTCGCATGTTTATGTATTGTTTTGAATCACAACTGACACAATGAATGTTTCAATAGACAGACTTAAAATATCCAGTTTTTACTTAATATAAAGATTTTATTAATCAAACTTCTGAGTATCAAACAGCTAAGTTTCACTGCTGGAAAACAGAACGAATAGGCAGATTTCGTCAGACTTGTAGAACACGGAGAGGAAGGAGGAAGGTGAGGCTTCAGAGGAAAGGCAATGATGGCGTGCACTGGCAGTTACTTTAGTGTTTTTGTACTGAGTAAGAGGATCCCGATCTCAGTTCTTATTCCCCCATACCCTTTTCTCCTTCCTCTCTCCCTCCCCTCCACTTTCCCTTTCCTTTTCTCTTCTCCTTCCTTTGATTACTTCCTCTGTTGAGACAGTCTCACTCTAGCAGTCTGGACTCAACTAACTATACGGTGCCAGCTAGCCTTGAACCTGTGGAACACCTCCTGTTTGAGACTTGAGTGTTAATATTAAAGACTTGCAATGTGACATAAAGTCCGGTTCCATATTCATAGTCATACTGGCCACAAAGCGGTGGCATGCAGCTTTGGTTTCAAGCAGATCTAAGCAAACAAAAAGCCAGGAGGCAAACTAGGAAAACACCTGCAATAGTACAGCAATTTCTCTTAGGAGCGAGACATGATATAGTGTAAAATTGTTTTCTGTTAAAGACCTAACAGACAAGTCACAAGCATGAAGAGATCAGAGATCAGATGTTTAGCTTTCTCAGCGCCTGACTATTATTCCGTTAATAGCAAGGATGAGTATGTAAATTAAAATGCTTGACAGAAGAGGAGATACTTTATCAACTTGATGGAAGTGATTCTTTCTGTCAACAAAGCAGTGTCTTCTCTACAGTAACTATGCTGTCTACGGTTCCTTTAGGTCCAGGACTCCCTGGTACTAAATGTTGAAAGGGCCAAAAATTACAGCATAGTTACTTTATGTGGCTAACTACGGCCAGGCCAGTGTCTGTCAACTGAAAGGAATGAATGGGCTAACTGAGCCACAGCTTGGAAATATGACTATGAAAACAGGCACATTTTTCAGAATTTTTTTTTGAGGAATAGGAAAATGCCCCTGTCCTTTGACAAATATTTACACACCAGGATGCCAGAGCAGTGAGCCACTGTCCAACAGCAAGGAACACTGCCAGGAACACAGCCGAGCATGGTCTAGAGCAGAGAAAGGGCCTATAGATGGAGATGCAGAGGTGGCTTCAGGGAAACGGCATTAAGAGCTCTAAGGTGATGGGGCCAGCTCTGAAGACACTGCTCTGCCTGTAGCTCTGATCACTGTGCACCAGGACCCTGAGGAAGCAGAGGACTTAGGTTGTGGCTAATTCTGTGTCCTGAAGCTAACTGGTTCTTACTTGAATAATGAAAAGGAATCAAGGTACAATCAAGGTACAGATTATGCTTTCAAATCTAGGAATTCAACTTAACTGCCAGAAAATAATGGTCCTAAATAATGTATCTGTTTGTGAAAACATCCACTAACACAGGCATACCTGCTCAGCAAGCACAGATCCTAGACAATAAATTACAATCTCCATTGAGAGAAAACTAACCAAAAGGAATGGGTAAGTTTCCTTTCAGAGAATTAGGCAGAATCTACCTAATCTACTATGTTATCCATGTTATACTTATACATACAACTATTATAAACATATGTTGTAGTTATATATTTACTATACCCAAGCTACAATATACAGGCAGATAATCAGGCAGTCACTGATAGTCAAACCTTTTTGCAGGGGCTGGTAGGTTACATACTTTTTGGTGGTTGACATGTTACACATAACGTATCCTACTTTTCAGAGGGAAAAGGTTCTAAAAACTAAACATGTTTCTAAATAGGGGTTTTCCTCACTCCCTGAAAGAACCAACTATAAAGCTAGATTGACAAGAACAGAGAATCCTTTCTTCATTGCTTGGGTATTGACTCCATCCAAAGCTTTTTTTTTTTTTTTAATGGGGAAGGAAATTGTTTCTTCCCACTAGTCAATAGTTAATTAGCTCTACGGAATGATCTGGGTTCCGTTTCATTTTCCCTATATCCTAGCAGAGGGAGTTTGGTGGCCTCAACATTCCCTCCTATTAGCTGAGAATTTGCAATCTGAAATCTAAGCTGAGTTTAGATACAACTCTCTCTCCTCAAGTGAGGAAAACTGCCATAGTTCAGCAAAGACACAATCATACTCAAAATAAGACACACAAAGAATCCTACATGTCATTCCACAGCGGGGGGCTAGGGATAAAGGGGAAAGAAATGAGAGAAGGGATCATAGTGTTCAAGATGAAAGAGAAACAGAGATGTCACAATGTCTGCCCATGTTTTATGAAAACAAAGGTCCCCTCCTTCTCCACTGGAAGAGTTTTCTCTGACACAAGAGTCTCTTAGCCCAGCAAGTCTTAAATCCCCTTTAAAATATGGGGCTAAAGTATGCCAGTCCTGTGTTTTACTGTTTGTCCTGCCACTAAAGCACATCTGAAAGCCACCGCTAGGCTTGTTAGTCTACTTGCCACCCTTTTCCTACGGTCTGAAGAGCCTTTGCTGGGAGCCTGCTTGTCTAACCAGCCTTCTTTGAGGTTAGGAAAACTGTTTGCAGTGCCTTTGTTCCTTTTCTATTTGATGCGCTGCCAGCCTGACACTGCAAAGGGGCTCCCCTTTAAAGGAAAATTCTAGTACTTTCTTTTTTAAATTAAAAAACTATTTATTTTATGTATATGAGTGTTTTGCCTGAATATATGTTGTGTATCACTTGTATGTGAATCCCCTGGAACTGGAGTTATTGATGACTATAAACTGTCATGTGGGTGCTGGGAAGCAAACCTGGGTCTTCAGCAAGAGCTTCCACTGAGTCATCGAGATCTCCGGCTTCAGAAAAATCCTATATGGTTTTCTAATGAATACTGGGCAGAGAGATAAGAATTTTTTCCCTTGAATGTTGACAAGATGACATAAATGATCATTGGTATTTGTATCTTTTTTTTTCTTGCCCAATAAACCAGACAAATCTAGAGGTAAAATATTTGCTAGCAGAAAAGTCTTGATGTTTAACTCTTCTACAGTTACTCTGAACCCCACTGCTTGGCTCAGGAAGCAATAGGCATGGTAATACTCCCGAGTAGACACTGAGACAAGAGGATAACAAAATAGCAGCACTAGACTGTTATGGTTCAGAGCCCGCCCAATCAAGATCTAGACTAAAATAGAAAACACAGCTTCCCTCCTGTATAGGACTTTGTCTCCTCATGTGTACATTCAAGAACAAATGATCAGAATTACTGTAAAGTTTTAAAGAAGGACAGGCAGGCGACACCTACGTTTATGGAAATCAATTACTACTTTCCAAATGACCTTGCATAAGATCTAGGTTTATCAGAACTAGTTTGGGGAACGTTCCAGAGGCCAGCCATAAGGACAGGAAAAAGAAGCCTGCGTGTGGTCCTAGAAACACCAGTTTTACTCTGATGGCTTCATTCTCAGGGATGCATCAATGTGGCAGGTCGACCATATTCACTTATTTAATTATCTTCATCTCTTAGTTTCTTTCCTTTTTACATAGGTTATCCCTTCCCTATAAACAAACTTACTGTCAGGGTTAAGTTTTATGGGCTATTTCCTCTCTACCTAGCATTACTAGGATTTACTAGTAATTTCCCGAAGAGAATTATCAACTATGACCACCATCACCACCCTTTCCATTATGTGTGTGTGTGTGTGTGTGTGTGTGGTGGGGGGTGAGGCTAAAACCCAGGGCCTTGTGCAGGCAGGCAAGAGCTCTATCGCTGAGTAACTATTACGCCCAGACTTCCACTAAATATTGTGTTCTACAAGTTAGAACTCTTAACTAAAAATCATGAGCTCCACCTCTAGCTCTCAATTCTGCCAGAAAATTCCACTGAGCATGGAACTTCCTTATAGCCGTACTGCTTTACTTTCCTACAACCAGCCGAACAGGAGCACTGTCTCTACATGAAGGCTACTGCAATGCTGAAAGCTGAAAGGCTTTCAAAGACGAGGCTTACAAATGGTGGCCCCGCTGGGCAGCAGCCTGTGTGCTTGCAGTCTGCTGCGTAGACTCTACCCCAGTTCCTCCCTCTTCTCGCATTTGCTGTGAGATTTCCCCAAGACCTTTCCTTCCCAGGTGAAGTTACAAATACCACATTCCAATATTTCAGTATTATTTTACTTTGGAAACAACTGGTTAATAATTGGTGTGAGTCTGCAAAGTAGACTCCGCCAGTTCACCATGTAAATTAGTTATTAGCAATAATTTGGAGACTAGGCTCTTGGAGGACAAATGAAACAGGAAATGTACCAGTTAAGCGGTTTCTTCACTCAGTCTCTGCTTATTCTATCAGCTACTTAGGGAGAGAGCAGTGTTGGAGTCTTTGGAGCAAGTACAGCCTCGTTTTCTCCTACTGCTCTTGGTTCTACCAGTTTTGCTTCCCATGTTCTGAAGTTACTGAATGTGTAAGGATTTAGGCTATGAAGCTCCCCTAATGAAGTGGTCTCTACTGTGAGATCAGTACCAGTGCTAACAGTCCCCAACTCTAAAATAAGCTTCATATACTTTAACAGCCACTTGACTTCTTTAATTAATGTTTGCATGGTATAACTTTCCCATCCCTTAATTTGTAAACCTATCCGTAACCTTACATTCAGAACAGGATCTTGTATAGTTGGTGTGTGGATTACTACAGAGCACATAGCTAACACATATAGGTCTTGGGTTCAATTCCTAGGCATGCAGGAAAAGATGCTTCTTATAGACAATTTTCTTTTACCCAGTCTAATAATCTCTACTTTCAAACTCAATGCTTTTTTAATTTTTTTCATTCACACTTGTTTAATATGATAGCAACTATCCAAGGTTAATTTCTTGAGTTATGACTATTACAAACGAAGATGCAAAATTTACAGCCTACTTCAAAGAGGAAGTAAAATAACTCATTAATATTTTAAAATGGACTATAAACCCAAAATGACATATTTTGGATACAACTAGCTTAAATTAAGCATTCATTTTATTTAGTTCTTTCTCTTTTCTTCTAGTGCTAGAGGTCAAAGCCACAGCCACATACATGCAAAGCAAGCATTCTACCAACAGAACTACACCCCAGCCCCTCTTCTAAAAATGATACTACTATTCAATTTAAAGTAAGATCCATGGCTCACATTGTATTTCTACCAGACAGGGCCGGGCTAGATCATTTTGATTTGACACTGATATGGCTGAGTTAAATCCATTATCACACTCATTTCCATGTTTGTATGGTTGCTTCTCTTCTATCTTTTCCTCCTTTGGGTTTTTAGTTGCTCTTTAGCTGGGATATTACTTATAAGTATACCACTGTTCTTGTCACTGCTCTGGGATTTGAACTTCGTAAGTTTTTAATGACACCAGTCTATGTTCATAACATTATACTACTACATACAGAAGGGAGAATCTGACAGTAGTTAGCATGAACTCCATTTTGTTTTCTCCTTCATGCTATAATTATCAAACATCTATTTCTAACATAAGCTCTACTAGAACAATATGTTGTTCAGTTAGGTTTTAATCAGCGCTCTTTTAGAGATGAAACATCCTAACCTCTTTACTCGTTTGCAGACTGATTTTCATTCGATGTTCTTGTTCCTGAGGAACATGGAACATTTCTTCAGCACCTGTCTGCTGGCAGTGGATTCTCTCAGCACTATGTCAGAAGCAGAGCTTTCAGCGGGCTAGACAGCTAACTCCCTGGGTAAAAGTGCTCGCTGCCAAGCCTGACAACAAGGTGGAAGGAGAGAGCCAATTCCCAAAAGTTATGCTCTGACTTCGCATGCACTCTGGTGTGCACACATTACAAGGAATAAAAGTAAAAGAGCAAAGCTTACTTTGAAAGGATATGTATTGGTTATAGCATTTATGATAATATGTTTTTCCTCTTCAGTATTTCAAATGTCTTCTGGCATGTGTGGTTCCTAACAAATTATTCTTTGTCCCTCTGCACTTAATGTACCTTTTTTTTTTTTTTTTGGGCTAAAATTATACATTTTAGCATGACATTTCTTTTACTTTGGATATGTTTGAGTTCACAGTCATCAGTTCCTAGGACATTTTTCATCACTAGTTTCTTAAACAGAGTTTTAGACGTTGCTAATGCCTTTACTTCTCATTCTAGGATTCCAACTGCAAAGTCAGGCTGCGTGTTAACATCCCAGAACTCACTGATGGTCTTGCCAGCTTTCTTTTTCCATGTTTCACCTTGGGTATCTATTGCTGCAACCATGTTTTTATAAACTATAGAGCACACCCCCTTTATTTTATTTCACTTCTCTCAGGGACCACTGCTGTACACATTTATGCAATGTATAGAAATTGTTTTTTGTTTTTTAGAATACTAGTTGAAAGGGTAAATCTTTCCCCCTTTACAATATCCTGAGCAGAAGCACAACTAGTTTTATCTGTACAAATACCTAAACAAGTATTTTTAAATTTATTTAATGATCTATAAAACAATGCTCAAGGGGCTGGAGAACTGGTTCAGCAGCTAAGAGCACTGGCTGCTTTTCCAGAAGACCTGGGTTTAATTCTTAGCACCTACAGAGTGGCTCTCAAGAGTCTCTAACTCCAGTCTCAGAGAATTCAGCATGCTCTTTTGGTCTTTGTGTGCACTACACATGTGTAGTGTACAAACATCTATGCAGGCAAAACACACACACACACATATTAATTAAAATAAAAACTTTTTATAATTTAAAAAACAAAACCAAACAATGCTCAGGCCTTCAAAGAAGAAAATAGCACCTAGCCTAAAGCAGTCCTCTTGTCAGAATGATCAACACAGAATCTTAGTTGAATGATTGTAGAGCCATGGAACCCAGCCTCTAGGAACTAGTAACCGCTGGTACTGAATCCACTTGAGAATACGTGCTTCTTCAGCTTCTTCATGCCTATTTTATCTACTTCTGCATGCACGTTTTCTCTTTCATCTCTTTAGACATTATTAATGGCTGATTTCCTGATGCAGTATAGAAATTCTCATCTTCGGTATCAATTTTATCTGTCTTTTTTATAGTGTCTGATTTTTATAGGATAATTATTTTTGAGAAGTTTGGTTTTCTCATGTGGCAGTAAAAATCTCAAATTAGTTCTTTGAAGATATACAGAATCTAGTAAGTTCATTTATGAAAATAAAATTGAAAGTCTATTGAACAAACAGGCATGAAGGCCTGTTTTTCTTTTTAAAGAGAACAGGGTCCAGGAGTGGTGGTTCAAGCCTTTAATCCTAGCACCGTGGAGGAAAGGACAGGTGAATCTCTGTGAGTTCAAGGCTAGTCTGGTCAACATAGTTCCAGAATAGTCAGGGCTATGTAGAGACCCTGTATCATTTAGGGGAAAAAAAAACAAAAACAAAACAAAGGAGGGATATCAGATAAATCAGATAAAAGGCAGCACAATGGCTTTATGTATGTATGTATGTATGTATGTATGTATGTATGTATGTATATACACCCCCAAACAGGATTTTGGGATTTTATTTATTTTTATTTTTACACATATTTATTTATATGGATGCATGGACATATTTATACAATGATGGACAGGGGAAGTGGTAAACAGAGGAAGATGTCAGAGGACAATTTGTGGGAGTTGGTTCTCGCCTACTATGTGAGTCTTAAGTCACCAGCCTTGGTAGCGAACATCTTTACTTTTTTGGCCATCTTGTTGGCCCTGGATTTTCTTTTCTACCCTTCCTTCTTTTCTTTTGGAGAACTGAGAATTTTATCTTCTTTAAAAACTAAATCTGATTCCTTTCACTTCCTAGCTTTTATATTACTTTGCCAATGGTAAGAATATTTGTGAGCTACCTTATTTTGCAGAGACTTTTAATATATTCTATAATATTGACAGGATACACAAAACAAAATGGTTATTTATAAGAGTATCTATATTTGAGGGAAGACTAGAATTGAAAAAATATGAGCTACTTGCAAAAGACTGAATATTCATAATTGAAAAAGAAAAGTATCTGTAAAACAGACATCAGAATTTAGGTGTATCTAATAGTGCATCAGAACACTGGCTGTTTAAGCCAAAGAAATTTGATTCTTTTAAACTGGTGCTTCTTAAAACAGTTCTTGTTTTCATCTTTACACCTGTTTTGAGAGCTAAATCTCTGAACTCAAAAGAGAAGCACTGTTGCAAACATTACAGGCATGTGTGATAGGGCTCCAGTAGAGAAGGACCCGTTCCTCCCCCAAATCGATTCTAAATCACGTAATTCCCATTAATTTTCCATGCTTCAAGTCCAGCTTCTCATAGGTCTGGGAAATGGAAACTATCCTGATGAATGCCGCCTCTGTAAGGAATTTCTGAGCTTACGGCCACAGTGAAGGGCAAGAATTCAGCTTATATCCTACTCACTGCTGCCCTCTAGGTTTGGCATAATTTATAATAAACAGGCTAAAATCCTTTAGGAATAATTGACATTCTTTTCCAGCAGTGACAGGAAAAAGAAAAATAGTGATTACAAACCAAAAACAATTTATAAGAGAACACTTTTGATTATTATTGAATTTTGTTCTTGTTAATTCAGTGAGCTCTTCTCCACTATAAATTTAATCCAGTGTTCTAATACCTGAACAGTCAAAAGATATTTCTGATAGAGACATCAAACCATATGTTCCTTACTATTGCTAGTCAAAAAAAACATACTCAAAGAGTGTGAAGCCTCTGAAATTTTTATCTCATAAAGTAATCACTGTCACAGACAATGGGCGTGATGCATGGCCTGAAGTTTTACATGTCTGATTCCCTAACAAAGCCAATTCAAGACTCTGAGGCAGTGATCTACAATGAAAACCAGCGCCTGGGTGGAGCTCCACCCTGCTATTTACTGTAACATCTATGACCTTGGGAGTTTCTTAACTGTCCTGTCTTTGTCTTTTACATGCTCAACTTGTCATATGTACACAATAATAAATAAAAAGTAGGAATAAATCCTTCTAAAGTGAAACAAGTTTTTAAAAGTTTAGGATGAAGACAAATCAATTTAAAGACCATGCCATAATTAATGTATTTAATTGGAATTGGGAGGTGAAGTCATTCCCCCTGTTGGTATATATCAATTACATAAAAATAATTTATTGTTTTCACTATCAGCTTTAAAAATGTCATGAACAAATGAAGGCTACCCCAGAAAGCTTATCATATACAATGTAAGTAACCTAAAGCCAGATGAGGAAAAGGAAATGGACCTGGTTTCTGCCTAGAATTCCCAAAGTAGTCTCTCATGCTGCAATAAGGTCAGCCATTAAATATTTGTTCAGAAATATGAACTGCAGAGCAGGTGTCTTGAGCAGAGTGAGAATGGCCTTTCCTTCAGCATCTACAAGAGTGGATGGAATCAGGAACACAGAGTCTAAACCACACAGAAGCATGGAGCTTGTTAAAAGGCTTTGCTTCTCTGTGACACATTCGTCCCTACTGAGAGCCTGGGAGAGGGGTTCAGATGCAGGGCATCTAAGAACCACATTTCGAGAAACAGTGAGATGATGCTTTCAGTTTTCATTTAACATTTACTTCCTATTTGCATATAAAGTAAGTGTAAGGTTACCTCATCATTGAGCCAGTTTAGATGGTTTAGAGTTTGAATATCTTTGCGTGTAATGGTCAAGCGGAACGCTTCACTGAGGACTTCATCCTGGTTACCATTACGAAATACATTCTTTATTTCTTTCTCCATTTCCTAAAACAAAAGATGGAACACATGGTTTGGCTTCTCCCCAGTCTCCAGACTGTACTCACCACAGCCAATACTTCCGAGTTTACTGTTGTCGGTCTGCAGCTAACGTTTTCTTCCTCAGCACCCCCCCACCATCCTTAGTCCTTTCTTTCTCACACAATATTCAGATCCTTGTTTCATATCAGTTCCTGAAGACTAAAATAAACTTTGCTCAAACTTTCCAAGCTCTTTAAAGGGCTTCTTTATGTTTTATATTTCTGGTTCAAATGGTTTCCCAAGACAGAAGCTTACACAAAAGGCACCATGGAGTAAAGATAGCATCTTTTAGTTAAGTTAGACGCACTTTTCACAAACAGTATTTTGTTTAACTTTTAAAGATAAAATATGGAATTTAATAAAACTGTTAAGAAGGATGTGAGGAAGAGACTTGAACAGTTGTCCTCATCAACTTTGACCATGAGACCCAATATGGACAAGTTCAACACAACCACCATAAACGGGCTGCCCACGCATGCTTCAGCATTGCCAGGGCATAAATTTCATTTTTTTCCCCAATAAGTATGTGATATTCACTGGTTACATGCAGTTCTTTTCATCTTAATGGTGCTGAAATCAAACTGAGGACCCAGGCCTTACACATGTGAAGCAAACACTCTACTACCAAGCTGCATCCCAGGTCCAATAATGTTCTGAAAGAGGCATGAATTAAGGAACATAAGACTTCTAAGTATCTTCAAAAATGTTCACAACGATTATTGTTTAAAAAGCAACATTACAAAAACAATGTATGAAAATATCATAATGAAACCCATTTCTTTGTATACTAATTAAAAAAACAAGACAAAACAAAAACACAAAAAATGGTATTTCTTAGCTTTTATGACACAATATGTTATAAAATGATTTCCTATCTGAGCCTGGTGGTGCAGCCAGCATATATAAAGTGGTGGGCTCATAATACAAAGAGAAGTATGGCTTTATGAATAAACCTAGGTGTAGGGACACTGCTGAATTGTTTGGACAACCCACGCAGCCTTTCTAAACAAACTGTAGATTTTTTTTTTTCGACTCAAAATTTAACTGTGTAGCTCTGGCTGGCCTGGAACATCTATGTAAACCAGGCTGGCCTCAAATGCAGAAATTCATATGCCTCTGCTTCTGGTATGCTGGAATTAAAGGCGTGTGCCACAACACCCAGCTCTACTGAAGGAATTTTCTTTTCCTTCCTTCCTTCCTTCCTTCCTTCCTTCCTTCCTTCCTTCCTTCCTTCCTTCCTTCCTTCCTTCCTTCCTTATTTCCTTCCTTCCTTCCTTCTTTTTTTCTTTTTTTTGAGACAGGGATTTCTCTGTGTAACAGCTCTAGTTGTCCTGGAACTTGCTTTGCAGACCAGGAATGTACTTTACCTCTGTAATTTCAGGAAATTCGTTTTCACTATCAGTTAGCTCATGACTTTTTTTCCCCGTTTCCTGGGCGACTGTGACAGGAATCTCCTTTTCAAGAGGTACACGAAGGTGCAGTTCTATGGAATCAAGTACTGCATGTTCCTGCTCCTGCAGTCTCTGGAAAGATAGAATAAGTGGGACAAAGAAATCTACCACTTAACTTCTGTGAGGTGAGCCAGTCTGCACACCAGCTGTTTACAGTAAATGCTGAGCTACTACATGAGTGTGGAGCCATCACTCAAGCACAGCTAACTCCCCGACAGCTCCAGCCTGGATATGCTATTTACTTTATCATCGTAAAGAAAAAAAGAGATTACATTTACTTTTCTTTTTTATGTATGAGTGCTTTGCCTGCATGAAGTGTACCAAGACAGGTGCCCCATCTCTGAAAAGGCCAGAAGAGGGTGCCGGAACCCCTGCAACTGAAGCTCCTGAAGGCTGTGAGCTGCCATGTGGGTGCTGGGAACAGAAGCTGAGTCCCTTGTAAGAGCAGCAGGTGCTCCTGGCTGCCGGGCCGCCAGTGCAGTCCTTACTTTAATCTTAACACTTCTTGTTTCTTACCTGGTTTTGAAGCTGCAGTGCCAGTGCTTTCTGTTCTTCAATCTGGCGCAATCTTTCCCGGGCTCGAGAATCATAAACACTAGTTCTAGAAAATGGAGAGCAGCAGAGTCAGACCAGCGTCTCAGCGCAACCACACCTCTGCAATGCACTGCAGGTACCCAGCGTTAAATAGAGCTCACAATACAGACTCCACTCAAACCTCACCACATGTACATTTCAAGACATAGGAAAACAACACAGTCGTTTAAACTCTCCCACCATGCTTACTGGAGTAATGTAGGTAGAATAGTGTGACTTCTGTAGTAAAGCCCCATTTCAAAAGTGTGTCTCTTAAGGAGGCTGGTGAGAGGAAAGCTTCACTAGAAATCCACAAGCAGAAGTGGGTCCCAGAGAAAGCAGTACACTGTCCAAAGACCAAAGGCTGATGAGTACTGAAAAGACTTTGCTGCTTGAAATAAAATGCTTTCAATAATTTCTCAAACTTTGTAAAAACTCAACAGTTTATCTAATAACAAAATAAAGGCATTTACTTTAGCCTTTATGCGGTGGTGGCGCATGCCTTTAATCCCAGCCCTCGGGAAGCAGGCGGATCTCTGTGAGTTCAAGGCCAGCCTGGTCTACAAGAGCTAGTTCCAGGACAGGCTCCAAAGCTACAGAGAAACCCTGTCTCAAAAAACAAAACAAAACAAAACAAAAAGGGTATTTACTTTTCTTTTTATACATAGCTAACTTTGGAATATTTTCCAATTCAATTTAGCTTCAGCAATTGTTACATAGTTTACAAATATAAAAATAAAAATCTCCTAATTGGGGCTGAAGAGAGGGCTCAAGGGTTAAGAACTTCAGAGGACTTGGGTTCAGTTTCTAGTACCCATATGGAGGCTCACAAACTCTAGTTCCAGAAGACCCTGTACCCTCTTCTGGCTTGTGTGGGTACTACATGCATAAGATGCACACACACAGGCAACACACTCACATACACATCAAATAAAAACACATAAAATCTGGGGAAAAAACAAACGATTGTAACTCTAAGAGAATCTGAAAAACCTAATACCTGAAAAGTACAAATACATAATTTTTTTTTCTAGACAGGGTTACCCTGTATCTATCCTGGAACTCTTACTGAGTAAAAACAATTAGGATAATTAGTTGTTTGATTTCTTTCTAAATGAAAATTAAATGAGAAGAAAAATAGTATCAAAAACAGTAACTTACAATTCTTTGATCCACAGCTCTGCCTGGAAGAAAGTAGGACTATAGATGGGGAAAGAAAATAAACAAGAGTAAGAAATTCAAAAATTTTCACCAACAAAAGCAATAGTCTCAACAGTTTGTAAAATTACTTTGCAATTATGGATTGAAAGATAGGCAACTGACACAAAGTAACTAACTGAAACTTAAGAACATGAACACTACACACGTACTAAAAGATGAGCCAGTGCTCAGAAGGAAATGAAGTTCAGCCCAGTACTCTTGTATGAGACATGCATATGGAGAAGGGAATCACTGAGCCAAGGCAGAGACGTGCACAATCAGCTACTCCAGAGATGGCAGGCCTACTCCAGTCTGCAACACTCTTGTGGGCAGTCCAAAGGAGAAACACTGAGTAGGATCACAGGAATGCTAACTGTTCCAACAGCGTTTCCCCTCTCAACTGCTTTATCTCTTTGCAAACCCCTAACTAAGGGATCTACCACACAAACAAATGTTAGAAGAACATTCTTCCAAAGGAATCCTTTGAGGTCCATAAAAACAAGTAAATACAGCATCCAAATGAAAGTTAGGAGACCTGGCTCCATTTAGTTCTGTGATTCCAAGCAAGTCACTTCACCTCTATGGGCTCAGCTTCAAGATGTGTAAAATACAGAGAGGTTAGCTTCTTTTGGTCCCGAGTCACCCTGAGGCCGTGACTCGGCAGTAAAAATACTGTTGTGCCTGTCAGTGTCATTAAGATAACAAGAGCTGAACGCTGCGGCACAATGAGCACCTGATAAACAACAAAGTCAGAAATCTTCAGTAGCAGTGTAGTTCTAGTGTATGACACAAATAAAAAGAATCAACACGAGAAGATGTTTATTACATGATACAAAGATGCAAAAAGAATTACCCATGATTCCACATGAACAGGTCATGAATTTGTCTGCTTGATTGAGAATAGAGGTTTTTTTGTCTATAAATTGCTGTATCCTCTACAACTGTCTGGTACAGAGCAGACCCATGACTGCTGAATAAATGAATAATGTAGGGGCAAGTACTTCTCTTCAATGGACTGAGCTATCTGTTGGCTCAGGAAGGACAATTATAAGGGAAACTGAATTTCTACAGAGATTAAACAGTATTTCTTATATAACCGAGACATACAATAGTAAGAGCTACAAGCAGAGTTGTTCTTAGTGCTCTGTATGTAAAACTGCTCTAGTAGTTTTATACATTGTTAAGCCTCATGAAAATCTCCATATTAATTCATCTTCAATATAATATGTAACATGAAATTATATTACTCATACTTTATAAAAAACGAACAAAACCACCTTGAGGTTCAGAAGGACAAACTGTATTGAAACAACAAGTATTAGCTGTCCAATTCCAAAGACTATGCTTTTTCCTCTCATGCTAAAATGTATTTCAGTATGCTAACACATTAAACAACAAGGAAAACTGAGGACTTGGGCTACTCAAGGGGGCATTTTGGGCTTTCTGGGAAGACCACTTATTTGGGAAAGATTTACTTACTAAGCACCCACCACTTTGAGGCACTACAATTAGTACTGGGGAGTTACATGCAAAGACATTAGTAGTAAAGATATAGGGAGGGTGGAGTACTTAATGTCATCTGGGAACTCAGACACCACCTAGAAAAAATAACACCTGATTCAGATTTTGAAAAGTCAGAATTGGGGGGCTGGAGAGATGGCCCAGAGGTTAAGAGCGCTGACTGCTCTTTCAGAGGACCAGGGTTTGATTCCCAGCACCCATATGGCAGCTCACAACTGTCTGTGACTCCAGTTCCACAGGATCCAACACCCTCACACAGACATATATGAAGGCAAAAACACCAATGTGCATAAATAAATAAATTTTAAAAAAGTCAGAATTAATCAGTGGTCAAGCAAAGAAAGGGAATCCCAGGCAGAAGAATCAAGAGTGTATGAAGTATAGAGGTGTGGATGCTGCATTCTGGGAAAATAGGGCAGGCCCTCACCATAGGAAGCTAACTGAAAGGCAGTGCCTGAAACTAAACTAGAAGGCAATCAGCCAAGTCTTGAAAAAGCAACTTTAACCTAGCCAAGGACATCATTCCATCTGCTTTGTTAAACAGCTCACACTTGAAGTCATTTCTAGGAGAAATCCCCCATAAAGGAAAGGCACACATGGTAAAGAACCAATGGGAACGGAAAGTAGTCTATCTACTATCAACTTCTCCCAGGAGAGAATACTAGCTTCTGTTTACTTCTCCAGGGTGTGTCTGTAAGCACCTTACTATCCTCACATCATGGTCGTCTTTGTACCATCACTCAGAGACTAGGTCTCATGGACTCAGACAATGGGTTCAGACTCATTGTGCAGATGAGGATGACGCGATCCTCCTGCTCCCACTCTGTGAGTGCTGCAGTTACAGGTACGCACCACCACAGCTGCTTTATGCCACTCTTCACACTGACAAAGGTGGTTTAAGAGAGTAAAAGACTCACATGAAGGCCACAAAAGCAAAAAGCAGAAGTTAGACCTGACTCTAAACACCACGTAAGAAATAATGAATCCAACTAATAAAGTCTCCTTGAAAGACTTAACAGAGAAAATGTTAAAAAAAAAAATACCTAAAGCTTAGAATAAATGCGGGAGCTGCAAAGTAGAGGAATGGGCTGAGACAGCATTCGGTCACCTGTAATCACCTCCTGACAACTGGCTACTAATCATCATCCCAGCAGTCACACTGCCACGCTGTGTGGTGGCGCACAGCAGGCTATGGAACTGCTACAGAGAAGGGCTTGAGCCCGGGAGCAGTGACGCTCTATGTGGAAGAGCGTGTCTCAACTGAGCCTCAGACCAGTGTCACACAAGCTGAAGGAGAAAGTACAGTAAAGATAGAAGGAATAGTGATAGAAGACAAAAAACAAACTAACAATAGTCTAGTATGTCAAGACACACGCAGGAATCTATTTATAAACAGGGCTTCCTCACTGACTTCCATGGTTGGCATTTGACCAGAGACTTGCTCCAGCCACCTTAGATAAATAGACCTCACCCCAGTCTCTGTTACTTCACTATTCTTCACAGCACTGATAATCACCACTTATTGCTCACTACTTGTTTCTTACCTTTATAATAAGAAGCTCCTGGCAGTGGTGGTCCATGCCTTTAATCCTAGCACTCGGGAGGCAGAGGCAGGCAGATCTCTGAGTTCTAGGCTAACCTGGTCTACGTAGCAAATTCCAGGTCAGCCGGGGTTACAGTGAGACCCTGCCTCAAAACCAACAATAACAAAAATGCCAAACGAACAAAACAAACAATAAAAACAAACAATAAAATGCAGCTCCTGAGAACAGGGAGTCTTAATCACTCTTGCTATCTTAATGTCTATACCAGTATCTGACAGAGAGTAGGTTCTCAATAAATACTTACTAAAGGAAAGAAAGTGCCAGAGAATTTGAGACTTGTGGAAAACTTCTTTAATAACACACATACACATTTTGGCTTAACCCTAAGTTTAATAAGGTATCTTGAGGTAATTGAATAATTTAATGATCATTAAACCTTTTAAATGACCAGATATGAATTTTAGAAAGATAACTGTGGTTAGAGCATGAACAGAAGACCACAGAAAACTTAGCACGATGGAAGACATAATGAAGAAGAGTGAAGGCTGGAGGAAAAGAGATGGAACAGGAAGTCACTGAGATAATTTGAAAAGAACATGAAAGAGATTTGAAAAGAGGCAGTTTTACATTATTGACTTTTAGTGAAGGAGCTGTGATTATGGAAGGAAAATGGCTGACCCTTCCCCTAGGTTTACCTGGAAGCTGGAGTTTGAGATTCTTTCACTTTGAGTAAAATCACAGAGTCTGATCCTAAACAAAGAAATACAAGAGCGTTTCACTGTTAGTAAAATCCCACCATTTACCATGTCTGATTTCAGTTTAAGCTTCTACACTATGCTACACTCTATGTCACAAACGCAGCATTAAGCATAGGGCAAATATCAGATAGCGTAAGGATAAAGATGGAAAGAGAGGAACAGTTTCGCTTTACTGAGACTGGAAACTGGTCTTGGGAGGAGCCTCTCCTCCCAAATAAGGACATCATTAAAAACACAGGCATGTCTGTCCATCAGCATTGACCCGTCTCCTCCTGTTTCTAGGGATAAGAACATGCCACAATTTTAAGTCTTGAGTTTTAAGTAAGGTGAAGAGAAGGAGATAGAAAAAAGGGAAGATGAAAGACAAAGTTTGAGTTTATAGAAATAATTTTAAAAGCACAGATTTTATCATTGAGTATTAAATGCCCTTCTGATGTGCTATGATTCTACCTTGACTTAGAATATTTATCACACAGAACAAGGACAGGACCAATGTCAGCTTGATGTTTGCTCCAGTCTGGCTTCAGCTCAGGATCTACTACATGACATGTATTCCTGAGGTTTGAGAATTTTTTATTTTAGATTTCTAGAAAATAAAAAGATAGTTCTCAGCAAACCATTTCACAAAATGTAACAGAGGTGCCCATGAGTAGTTAAATAGTGATATCACTAAAAATTAAATTCCCAAGTAAGGATTTTCAGAAAGTGATGAGACTACTAACAGCAAATCAAATGAACTGAGAAAGGAGGGAGAGCCTTCAGAGATGTGTGCTGTGTGTCGAAAGAACCCTCTATCTGAACACAATCTAAAATGAGGATAACTACATCACAAAACTGTCACCGCCATCAATGATCAGACAGGATAGTTGGGCTAGCTGAGGGTTAGGTAGGAGATTCTTCTTTCTCTTTTTGGTTTTTCAAGACAGGGTTTCTTTGTAGTTTTGGAGCCTGTCCTGGAACTAGCTCTTGTATACCAGGCTGGCCTCGAACTCAAGGTGATCCGCATGCCTCTGCTTCCTGAGTGCTAGGATTAAAGGCATGGACCACCACTGCCAACTGAGATTACCGCCCAGCTGAGATTCTTCTTTCTAACTAAGGGTTTTCAACCTTTCTGAGATACACAAAGTTTCTATCAAAATTAAAATACTTGCTTAATGTCTGAAAATTCTCAGGACTTCAAAGAACCTCACTTGCATTGTAAAGTAAGAGAAACAAAAAGAAGTTACTGAAGCAGTCGGGTTGAGTGAGCTTGGACTCTTCTTTGCTCACAAAGTTAAAATATTTAGCTTAGCAAGGTGGAGCACTCCTGTAACTTCAGCTCTCTGGAAGCCAAGGCGGTAGGACTGCCCAAGTTCAAGGCCAGCCTCCTATACAGCAAGTGACAAGCAGCCAGGGGTACATAGTAAGACCCTTAAAAAATATTATATCATGTCATTTGTATACAGAAAAAAAAAAATACCCTTTTAAAAAAGGAAGGAAGGGAAGAAGGGATGGAGGTGGGGGAGAGAGAAAAACAAGAAAATAGAGGAATGAATTTTATTTGTGGGTTTGGTTTCATCATGGCATGGCTAATTGAATCATATGTATTTAATTAAAATTGTAAACGTATTAAGTTATATGTATTACAGGTTTGCCTGCAAGAGATAGTGACTAGTTACTGGAGCTGTTAGTAGTATCTACCTTCAGACTGTGTGTTGGGTGTCGGCAAGTTATCTGGCTGCTGAGGAGCAGAGAGGTGATGGTGAGGCTGATGGTACGGATCAGAGTCTTTGGATCCAAATGCAACATCTGGGGTACAGGACGACAGGGAACGCGCATTATGGGACAACCGATCCTGCGTAGTTAGAATGCTGGCTGATCCAGAGGATGAAGAATCAGAGCCGACTGCATGAGATGCACAAGAGTTTCCATTTCTCAACAGTGAGTCTTTCAAAGAGTTCTTACTGAAACTAAGACACCGAGATCTGTAAAAAATGGATACAGTTTCAAAATTAAATAGTCAACTGTAAAATTAAGTTTACGTAAGATGCCTTTGTGACTCACAGGTGCAAAGGAAAATGTGTGGTGGGCTTGGCTACAGAGAACTGTTTCCCCGTGACCATCTGCAACAGCTGCCTGTAGATCTCTTTTTCTCCTTCTTTAACTGTCTATAAGGGAGAGAAAAGAAAAGTTCTTAAATATGAGGCAAACATTTCTCAAACAAACATGTAGATACTCTCAGAATCTGCCAAGCTCTAGTAGTCCTGAAGACAAAGGAATATTGTATCTTGATAATACTCTCAAAGTGTGCATAAGAGGAGCTAAGCAGAATTAAACCTCAGAGACGGCTTGTTTTTGGAAAATTATGGCGGATATAATAGTGCTGAGAAGCTATTGAAAATGAAGCCAGAAAGCCACAAAGCAATTATTTAACCACTCAAATGATAATCAGTCCAGGAAAAAAAAATTTAAGACTTCTGAATTAGAATCCCAATAACCCCTTGAGTCCTGAGCCAATTACAAAGGTCCCGATAAGGCAAGCAGTCAGGCTCTGTCAGTGGAAAGGATCTTGTATTCCATGCAGGGCTAAGTATTTTCTGAAAGTGGAGTTCATTCCACCATTTAATTACTTATTTTTCTCTAAGTCTCAATTTAGTGTTTAAGAAAAATCCTCATATAATCTGTAACATTTACTCACTGACTTGAACATCCACTATGCTTTAGTCACTTGAGATTTGGCATTGAATAAAATAAATTTCCAGCCTTTGTGGAGTTTATATTACAGTTATTAAAGGGACTGTCAATCAAAAACTTGTTCAAAGCACAAAGAAAATTAAAGGGCAAGGAAGATACAAACTGATGGAGGGGAAACAGCAAGAAGGTACAACTTGCTAAAAAGATGATCTTTCAGCAGAAACCTAAACTAAGGAGGGATGTAAATGATGAATACATACATATATGTATATAAGCACATATATAATATATATATGTAAATGCAAAGTCCAAGGCAGGAATGTACTTTAAGTTTTAAAATCCATGAAAAGGAAGAGAAGAACAAATGAGGTCACTGGGAGAGAGCGTTCTGTAAGCACCTCTAACCCTGCAAAGCATCTACTCTACAAAGAAGCAATGCTAGGCTCACTAAGAAATGACCTGGTGACTTTCTGTAGCCACCAGTCTTCACAATATGAAATTCATTGTGTTAGGGTTTCTATTATGACATTTCATTAAGTGCATTCACATTTTATGTAATTACAAATGTTTGGGTTTTTTATGATCTATCTATCTATCTATCTATCTATCTATCTATCTATCTATCTATCTATCTATCTATCTATCTATCATTTATTATGTATAGTGTTCTGCTTGCATATGTGCCTGAGAGCCAGAAGAGGGCGCCAGATCTTCTTGTAGATGCCTGTGAGCCACCATGTAGTGGCTGGGAATTGAGCTCAGGAACTCTGGAAGAGCAGCCAGTGCTCTTAACCTCAGAGCCATCTCTCCAGCCCTATAAATGCTTGTTGAAAGCAGAATGAACTGAGAGGCAGAGGCAGCCAGGCATATCTCTGTGAGTTCAAGGCCAGCCTGGTCTACAGAGTTCCAGAACAGTCAAGGCTGTTCCATAGAAAAACCCGTCTCTAAAAACTAAACAGAAACAAAAACAAAGAATTAACTAAAACAATTAACTATGAAAGTGACTAGACACTAACATTTCTCTTCCTGAACCTTTCAGTGTTGCTGCAAAGTAAATTATAATTATATTGTCATTATAATGTTACTTAACTAGACGCATTTAAATTGTGAAGCAGGACAAATCCAAATTGTCCTGAAATTTAAACAGCTAAGTAATTAAAACAAAAGGTAAAATTAGGTAAACATTTGGCGGATGAATAGATTCCAAGGAGCGAATAACAGTTTGTGATGTTCTCTGCAGGGCACTGGGGTCCACACTATTTTATACCTGGCACATTCATATTACAGCAACGATACTGATGACCTTGTCTAGTGCTTGAGATATTGGTCAAGTTCTTCAAAATAAAGAGCTGGAAGTTCTTGTGGGACACCATAAATGACAACAGTCAGGGGAACAAGGCAGAGAATATCCCAGAAGAGAGGGGACACTAGGAATCAAGAAGGGACAGGATAGCTCAACCGCATGGAGAGACAGAAAGGTGACCTAAAGAAAACCAGGAACTGGAGAGACTCGTAGAGAAAGGCTGAGAGTGCACACAGCCCTTCTGACAATGAGCAGCTCCAGACTCAGGAGTCTTCCTACAGGGCAGGCTTCCCCTGGGAAGAAATCCATTACGCGAAGTTCCACAGTCCGGATGGCTATGGTCAGTGACACTGTTAGCTATTAAAATGGCAGGCTTGAAGGACTCTGAGGTTAGACCTTTCCTTGGTAAAACCAAGGACTAAACAGCAGGATTCAGTTACCGGCCAGAACAGTAGGACCTAAGTCTTACTTCTGGCCCTGAAGGATGATAGTAGGAAAAAATTAAAAGTCTTTGTTTATTGTAAACTAGTCTTTTTCTTTAACTTTGCTTCTTTCTTCTTTTCTTTCCTGTGCTTCTCTGTTTCATCCTTTGTTTATTACTTTTACCTTTATTAACTTTTAAGTTCCCAGGATGTTCTATATTATTTTTGCCTCCCTTTTTCCTATGTTCATAGTCTAGTAGTCATCTGTAAATGTTTACTTATATTTTGCTTCTGTGTTGCTGCTGTCATGGCAATTTGATTTTTCCCTTCTGAATGATATGAGGTTTAAGCCCCCAAAGGCCGCTCCTCCCATATAAAACCATAAAGACAGCCATCCAGGTTGAGGATAAAGATCTTGCTACGCAAGAATCAGGATGAGAGTTTGGATACCCAGAACTAACTAGATGCCTTTAGGAATGGCAGCTAGACTAGTTCTATCAGTGAGTTCAGTGTTCAACAGAGGGACCCTGCCTCAACAAGTAAGGTGGACTGCTATGGAGAAAGACCCTTGACATCAGTTTGGGGCCTCTACGATGCATGCCTGCACACCCATACAAACAAATGTATGTCCCTCACACAAGTGTTGGTGTTAGCCTCCAGGTCAAGTCTGGGCGTAAGGAGAGCTGACCTATAACCTCCATCTGCCAGTTAGACCCCATGTCCAAAAGGTTCCTCTACCCCCTAAAACAGCCACCAGCTAGCTCAAACACATAAGCCTGTGGGGACACTTAACACTCAAAACTTACCCATCACAGACCCACAACAATTTAAATAACGGATGAATGAAGAAGTCAGTTGGAGGCTTAGACACTCAGCAAAGGGATATTTTCAACACCATAGCAAAACAAAAGAAAACAATCTGAAAGGAAAATTTGGAGATTTTGACTTCTTAGAAAATCATTTTACTAAGGGCTACAGAATGGTTCAGTGAATAAGGGCACAACCCGGCTGACTCACGCTTAACCTCTAGGACCTGAATGGGAGAAGGAAAGCACTGATTGCCCGTGAATGTGTGAGTGTGCTTGTGTGCGCACGCGCGCACGCACACACACACACACACACACACAACAAACAAATGTTTTTTTTAAAAAAAAAGATGGCAGGAATCCTAGGACAGAGAGGGCCGGAGGAAACAAGCTCCACCGGGAGCAGAGGCCAGGAGCAAATCCAGCCCTGTGAGCCAACCCAGTTCTGGAACACTGGCAGGCCAGGATTGAGCCAATGGCCTGATGATCGCCACTGGAATAGGAGTGGGACTGAATCAGTTACCTAAAACACAGAGAGAACAAGCTCCACTAGGAGCAAACCCAGTCCCGGGACACAGGTGGATCAGGACTGAGCCAGCGACCAGATCCAGAATCAGAGATCTCCACCACGACAGGTCCAACTCCAAGCCAGGGACTTCTGCAGGAGGAGATTCAGACCAAGATTTACAGAAACAGATCAAAGCCAGCAGCCTAGGTTAAAGCAGGCCTGAGACAGCAAACTCCAAGGGAGCAGAGCAAAGCACAGGAGCACTGAGTTGCCTCCAGGAACAGGAGTAAACAACGGGATAACTAGAACTGTGACGCTGACTGTACCACAAGGAACAACCATCTGAGCTTTGGATTCACTGGCACCTAGAAGACTCTTCAACAGAATCTCAGACAGCCCCAACCATACCTACTAGAGGAAAAGATGAGTAGAAAAGATAAGATCACACGCTACACCACAAAGAGCAACACAATACCAGTAAAACCTAAAGACCCTACAAAAGCAAGACCGGAACAACCAAATATGGATGAACCAGAAGAAAATGATCTAAAAAATAACCTCAAGAGAATGTTTGAAATTCTTAAAGATGAAATGAGAATTTACCTTAAAGAAATGGAGGAAGAAACAAACAAAAAATTGGAAGATATCAGCAAATCATCACTTAAAGAAAACCAAGAAATAGAACTCAAACATATAAAAGAAACTATTCAGGACCTGAAAACTGAGATAGAAAAAAATAAAGAAAACACAAGCCAAAGGAATTATAGAAACAGAAATCGTGAGAAAAAGATCAGGAACCATAAATGCAAGCATGAACAACAGAATACAAGAAATGGAAGAGAGAATCTCAAGCGCTGAAGATACAATAGAGGAAACAGACTCATCAGTTAAAGAAAACATTCAGTTTAACAAAAGCTTAACCCAAAATATCCATGAAATATGGGCCACCATAAAAAGGCCAAATCTTAGAATAATAGGTATAGAAGAAGGAGAAGTTCAACTCAAAGGCACAGAAAATTTATTTAACAAAATCATAGAAGAAAACTTTCCCTACCTACAGAAAGATATGCCTATGAAAATACAAGAAGCTTACAGAACACCAAATAGACTGGATCCAAAAAAAAAGTCCTCTTACCACATAATAATCAAAACACTAAACATACAGAGTAAAGAAAGAATATTAAGAACTGCAAAGGAAAAAGGCCAAGTAACATATAAAGGTAGACCTATCAGAATTACACCTGACTTCTCAGTGGAGATAATGAAAGCCAGAACGTCATGGTCAAGCATTATGCAGACATTAAGACACCATGGATGCCAGCCAAGACTACTATACCCAGCAAAACTGTCGATCACCATAGAAGGACAAAACAAGATATTCTATGACAAATCTAGATTTCACCAATACCTAGCCACAAACCCAGCCCTACACAAAATACTAGAAGGAAAATTCCAATCCAAGGAAGATGGCTACACCAAAGACAATTGATGATCTCATTACAGCAAATCCTGAAGAAGAAAAAATGAACAAACTAACATCACCAATGATGAAAACTAAATTAACAGGAGACAGCAACCACTGGTCATTAATATCCCTTAATATAAATGGACTCAACTCACCCATAAAAAGGCACAGGCTAACAGATAGGATATGAAAACAGAATCCATCCCTCTTCTGCATATAAGAAACATATCTCAACCTCAAAAACAGACATTGTCTCAGAGTAAAAGGTTGGGAAAAATATACCAATCAAATGGACCTAAGAAACAAGCAGGTGTAGCTATCCTAATATCTAACAAAATTGACTTCAAGCTAAAACAGTCAAAAGAGACAAAGAAGGACATTTCATAATAGTCAAAAGAAAAATCCATCAAGAGGAAATTTCAATACTGAACATCTATGTCCCAAATACAAGGGCACCCTCATATGTCAAAGAACACTTCTAAAGCTTAAATCATATATTAAACCCCACACACTAATAGTGGGAGACTTCAACACTCCCCTCTCACCACTGGACAGGTCAATCAGACAAAAAATGAACAGAGAAATAAGAGAACTAACAGATGTAATGACTCAAATGGACTTAACAGACATCTATAGAATATCCCATCCAAATATAAAAGAATATACCTTCTTCTCAGCACCTCATGGAACCTTCTCAAAAATTGACCACATACTCGGTTACAAAACAAACCTCAACAAAACCAAAAATAATTGGAATAACCCAATGTACCTTATCAGATCACCATGCTTTAAAACTAGAAGTCAACAGCAATACCAATACCAGAAAACCCACAAACACATGGAAATTAAACAATGCTCACTTGAATCATCAATGGGTCAAGGAAGAAATAAAGGGGGAAATTAAAGACGTCCTAAAATTCAATGAAAATGACCACACAACATACCCAAATTTATGAAAGACTATGAAAGCAGTGTTAAGATGCAAGTTCATAGCACTAAATGCCTACATGAAGAAGCAGGAAAAATCCCACACTAGTGAATTAACAGAACATTTGAAAACTTTAGAACAAAAAGAAGCAAACTCACCTAAGAGAACTAGACAACATGAAATAATCAAAGAGCTGAAAACAACAAAATAGAAACAAAGAAAACAATACAAAGAATCAATGAGACAAAGAGTTGGTTCTTCAAGAAAATCAACAAAATAGACAAATCTTTATCGAAACTAACCAAAAGGCAGAGAGAGAATATCCAAATTAACAAAATCAGAAATGTCAAGGGGGACATAACAAACACGGAGCAAATACAGAGGATCATCAGGTCATATTTTGAAAACCTGTATTCCACAAAATTGGAAAACTTAAAGGAAATGGACAACTTTCTGGATAAATATCACTTACCAAAATTAAATCAAGACCAGATAAGCAAATTAAACAGACCTATAACTGCTGTAGAAACAGAAACAGTCATCAAAAGTCTCCCAACCAAAAAAACCCCAGGACCAGATGGTTTCAGCTCAGAATTCTACAAGACTTTCAAAGAAGAACTAATACCAATACTCCTCAAATTATTGCACAGAATAGAAACAGAGGGAACATTGCCAAACTCTTTTTATGAGGCTATAATTACCCTGATACCCAAACCACAGAAAGACAATACTAAGAAAGAGAATTACAGACCAATCTCACTCAAGAACATTGATGCAAAAATACTAAATAAAATACTAGCAAATCGAATCCAAGAACACATCAGAACCACCATCCACCATGACCAAGTCGGCTTCGTCCCACATTTGCAGGGGTGGTTCAACATACGAAAATCTGTCTACATAATCCACCATATAAACAAAATGAAAAATAAAAACCACATGATCATCACATTAGATGTCAAAAAATCATTTGACAAAATACAACGTCCCTTCATAATAAAGGTCTTGGAGAGAGCAGGGATACAAGGAACATATCTAAATATAATTAAGGCAGTATACAGCAAGCCAACAGCCAACACCAAACTAAATGGAGAGAAACTCCCACTGAAATCAAGAACAAGACAAGGTTGTCCACTCTCTCCATTATCTATTCAATATAGTTCTTGAGGTCCTAGCTAGAGCAATAAGACACCAAAGAGAGATCAAGGGGATACAAATTGGAAAAGAAGTCAAACTCTCACTGTTTGCTGATGATATGATAGTTTACATGAGTGATTCTAAAAATTCTACCAAGGAACTTCTGCAACTCATAAACACTTTCAGCAACGTAGCAGGATACAAGATTAACTCAAAAAAATCAGTAGCCCTCCTGTACACAGATGATAAAAGGGCTGGGGAAGAAATCAGAGAATCAACACCCTTCACAATAGCCACAAATAGCATAAAATATCTCGGAGTAACTCTAACCAAACAAGTGGAAGACTTGTATGACAAGAACTTTAAATCTTTGAAGAAAGAAATTGAAGACACCAGAAAGTGGAAAGACCTCCCAAGCTCTTGGGTAGGCAGAATTAATATAGTAAAAATGGCAATCTTATCAAAAGCAATCTACAGATTCAACGCAATGCCCAACAAAATCCCAGCAAAATTCTTTAAAGACCTCGAAAGAACAGTACTCAACTTCATTTGAAAAAGCAAAAAACTCAGGATAGCCAAAACAATCCTGTGTAATCAAAGAACTTCTGGAGGCATCACAATCCCTGACTTCAAACTCTACTACTGAGCTACAGTACTGAAAACAGCCTGGTATTGGCATAAGAACAGACAGGAAGACCAATGGAACCGAGTAGAAGACCTGGATATCAATCCACACATCTTCGTACACCTGAAATTTGATAAAGAAGCAAAAAATATCAAATGGAAAAAAGGAAGCATATTTAACAAGTGGTGCTGGCATAACTGGATATCAACATGTAGAAAATGAAAATAGATCCATATCTATCACCATGCACAAAACTCAAGTCCAAATGGATCAAAGACCTTAACATAAAGCCAGCCAAACTGAACCTTCTAGAAGAGAAAGTGGGAAGTACACTTGAACACATTGGCACAGGGAACCACGTCCTAAATAGAACCCCAGCAGCACAGACACTGAGAAAAACAATTAATAAATGGGACCTCCTGAAACTGAAAAGCTTCTGTAAAGCAAAGGACATGGTCAACAAGATAAAATGACAGCCTACAGAATGGGAAAAGATCTTCACTAACCCCACATCAGACAGAGGTCTGATCTCCAAAATATACAAAGAACTCAAGAAATTGGACACCAAAAGATCACATAATGCAACAACAACAACAACAAAAATAGAGTACAGACCTACTCAGAGAATTTTGTGATTTTGGGTATGTCTCTAAAGTAGGGAACTAGGAACTAAGTTTGCATACCCCAGATATACTTAACAAATTGTGGTCCTTTCTCTCTGAGATCTGCTGCATATGATAAAATGTTTAAGTTTTCTGCAGTGGACCGTAACTATTCCTAGCAGGCAGTGACCTTTGACATCTCCAAGAAGATCATAGGGGCCTGCAAAGATGATTCCATCTGGATTGTGGTAACTCCACTAAGCTGACAAATACCACACAAAGATCAGTTTTGGCCTACAAACTGCTCAAGACAACTTCAAAGTGTTTAGCTAAGACGGTACAGCCTCATAGACCACTCCAGTCAGGACTTTCGATAAGCTGTGAACTTTCCCATCACACCAAGATAACAGCTCTCCCAGAACTTGACCATTATCTCCATTTTCTGAGGGTTCCCCAAAGATTCTGTCACTCCCAGACAACAGAAAATAAATGTAAAAACAGGATACCCATTCCCAAAAGGTGGGCTGGTGGTTTTTGGCTGTTTGGTGGATTATGGATGTTTATTATTGTTTAGGTAGGTTGGTTGCAAGTTGTTATTGGTCATGGTCAGGTAGGAAACTAAATAAAAGAGATTAGAAACCAGGCGGTGGTGGCGCCCGCTTTTAATCCCAGCACTCGGGAGGCAGAGGCAGGCGGATCTCTGAGTTCGAGGCCAGCCTGGTCTACAAGAGCTAGTTCAAGGACAGGCTCTAGAAACTACAGGGAAACCCTGTCTCGAAAAAAACAAAAATCAAAAACAAAACAAACAAACAAACAAACAAAAAAAGAGATTAGATCAGGGATCTCATTCTGAAAAGAAAAAAGGGGATTATAGAATGATAGGAAAAATGGTAGATTATTGAATCTACATTTAAACTAAAAAAAAAGCAACTACTAATCTCAAATATTTTACATTGGTATGGGTTTTTGTATACTGATACAAATTTATGGTTATATTTGTTATAATGTATATATTTCTACTCTTGTTTAAGGTATTGTGCCTATGATGCGGCGAAGATTGGAAATAACCAAAAATAGTCCTTTTATAATTATTCAATTTTAATATAAGGGGAGATAAGGGAACTTACAGAACCAAGGGTCCAGCGAAGCCGAAGGTGAGCGCAGGGCAGCGCAAACGAACGGGGCACCTTCCGGCTCCCCAATCCTATTTAAGGGGAATGCTACCCTGCTGGAGCAGCCACGCCCCTGAACGCAGGGATTGGGCCAGCTGCCCCAACATCTCCCCTTTTTTGTCTAAATAAGACAGATTCAGAAACCAAATACAACTATATACAATGGGAACAGATCATATAAAATTACAAAAAGTAAACAATATCAGGCGAGAAGTATATAACGAAGAATTTTTCTAATCACTCTACTTTGAGAAGTCTAAATAATCTAGAAGGTAGCTACCATTATCTAATCTTCAACCCCATCAAAGATCTGAGAAGGAGAGTAAAATTACCAAAGCAACCAGGAAGCACAAACGAGAAACTTCCAAAATTTGCAATGGTTTTATTCCAGTGATGGAAAGCTGGTACCACACACAAATCAAGAAACATAAACAGAAGCCAGGCTAAGTATCACAACATCATCTTGATAGATGCAAAAAAAAAAAAAAAAAAAAAAAAAAAAAAAAAATCTCTGACAAAGTTCAATGTCTTTCATGCCAAAAAGCCCTGAAGGAAAGACATGTCTAAGACCACATAATAAACTTATAGTCTTTATGGGGTATGTTGAATGGGGGAATACTGAAGGCATTTCTTCCAAAATCAGAAACAAAACATGGATGCTCATTCTTTTTTTTCTTTTTCTTTTTTCTTTTTCTTTTTCTTTTGTTTTTCGAGACAGGGTTTCTCTGCAGCTTTTTTTTTAGAGCCTGTCCTGGAACTAGCTCTTGTAGACCAGGCTGGCCTCGAACTCACAGAGATCTGCCTGCCTCTGCCTCCCGAGTGCTGGGATTAAAGGCGTGCGCCACCACCGCCCGGCTCATTCTTATTGATTTCTAGAGAGAGCACTAAGGCAAGAAAAAAGCATTACTAATGTGAAAGAAAGATGTCATCACATTACCCCCATTTGCTGAAGATATAATCCTGTACTTAAAAGACCCTAAAGACTCCATTAAAAGACTTCTAGGCTTGGTAAATACTTACAACAAAGTAGCAGTATAAAAACTAAATATACCCCATTTCCCCCATCAGCCTTCTCCAAAGCTACTGAGAAGAATCATATATATGTCTGCTACCTGGAGTCTCTACTCTTTCAGCCTCTTTGTGTGCACTTTGGTGATGAACTGCTTCCTGCTGGTACTGAGGATTATATCCATATAAGAATTCAACAGAGAAACAGCAGAAAAACCCTCATTACTGTCCAAGGGATTGATGATGATTAAGATAAAAAGATAACGCCTTTAATCCCAACACTCAGGAGGCAGAGGCAGGCAGATCTCTGAGTTCGAGGCCAGCCTGGTCTACAAGATCTAGCTCCAGGACAGGCTCCAAAGCTACAGCAAAACCCTGTCTTTAAAAACCACAAAAAAACCCCAAATAAACAAATAAACAAAAGATAAAAAGAAACTATTTTAAAGATAAACTTGTCTGCAATAGACTGTGCATCAAGAATATATAGAGAAGTAATTCATTTATAGGGTAACCAGTACATGAATATGCCAGTTCCTGATAGACACTGGATTAATGATGATCAGCTGATCATGGTCCATAAGTGGTTGCTGTTCTCTGAAAGTTAATTGAGGATTTCCCTGCAATGAGTAGAATTTCCCTTCTGTCCCTTGTCACATTTTAAAACCCTCACAGCTTATACAATGTTTTTAATTTGAACTAGTGTAACTTCTTCATGCTAAAAAGAGCTAAAAACAAAAACCAAAAGACCAAATACAAACAAAAAAGTAAAACAATCCACTTCAGGAAAACAATTCTATTCACAGTAGCTTCAGAGATACAAATGGGTGGCAGGGAAGGACAAATACAGAAAAACGTGGAGGAATAAATCTAACCAAACAGGTAAAGACTTCCTCAATGAAAACTACAAGACACTAAAGAAAATGTAGACACTGAGCATAGTAAAAACTCTCATGTGCATGGATCAGAACTAATACTGTGAAAATAACTATTACTGAAAGTAATCTATAGGTTCAATGACAACCTCATCAAAATTTCAACATCATTCCTCACAGACAGAGAAAGAAATCAATACTAAACGGGCATGGCGGCACATGAATACAATTGGTTATGGAGGCAAGAGAATCAAGAGTTCAAGGCCATCATTGGCTACACACACTGGGTTTCAAAAAAACTAAACATGAGACCATGTTTCAAAAAAACCAAAGGAAGAAAGTCAGAAAGAGAAACCGACCAACAACTAACCTAAACTCGTATGTAAGCATGAAAGACACCAAACAGACAAAATAACCCTGGGCAAAAGGAGCAGTGCTAAAGCAGGAGAAAATCTGTCATCAATTACACGACAGGGCACAGGAGTAAAACCAGCATGCTGCTACCACAAAACAGAAGGCATCCAGAAATCACTCCCCCGGCTCTCAGCCGTCTGATTCTCAAAGAAAGTCTCAAAAACACACTGAAGAAAGTCAGTTCTAACTAATCCTTCTGGAAAAACTAGATGTGCAGCTGTGGAAGAATGAAACTAGAGTCCCAACTTCTCACGCTGCACAAAAACAATTCAGAATCAAAGTTAAACCTTCACGGAAGAGCTGAAAAACAGTACCAGAGGAATTCTGAATTTAAAAATTGGGCTGGAGGCCAGGGGTAGTGGCTCACGCCTTTATTCCAGTGGGAGGCAGAGGCAAGCAGATCTCTGTGAGTTCAAAGCCAGCCTGGTCAGCCAGAGCTGCATAGTAAGGCCCTGGAATTGACTCCCAGGACTGCAAACACAATAAAATCCTTAAAAAACAAACAACCCCCTCAAAATAAATTATCCAATTATGAAATGAGTACATAATGGAAGACAGTTCTCAAAAGAATGATAAATACAGGGGCTGGAGAGATGGCTCAGTGATTAATAGCACTGCCTGTTCTTCCAAAGGTCCCGAGTTCAATTCCCAGCAACCACATGGTGGCTCACAATCATCTGTAATGAGATCTGGTGCCCTCCTCTGGCAGAGTACTGAGAATACAGTATACATAATAAATCTTAAAGAAAAGAAAAAAAGAATGATAAATACATAAAATGTTCAACATCTCTAGCCATCAGAAAAACACAAATCAAAACTGGATTGGGATTCTATCTCATTCCAGTCAGGACTGTCATCAAGAAACAACAAATACTCGATAGGATGGGGATGCTGTAAAAACCTTATGTGCAGGGAATTCCCACCAGGGAAATCAAAATGGAGGTTCCTCAAAAACCTAAAAATAGAAATATTATATGGTTCTGTTACACTACTCTTGGCTATATATCCAAAGGAATCAAGAAAGTAATCAACATACAATAAAGAAATCTAGGGCTGGGAAGGAGGCTCAGTGGTTAGGAACACTAGCTGCTCTTCCAGAGAACCTGGGTTCAATTCCTACCACACACATGGTGGCTCACAACTACTTTTAACTCCTCTTCTAGGTGATCCAACACATTCTGCTTCTCAGGCACCAGGTTTGCAAGTGGTGCACAGACAGACAAGCAGGCAAGATAACTGTACTCATGAAATTAAACTTAAACATTTAAAAAATAAGAAATCTGCATTAACATGTTTATAGCTACACTACTCATAATAGCCAAGTTAATGCATCAGCCTAGTTATCCATGAGGGATTAATAGAAAAAGGAAATAGGATACACCAATTCAGACACAAACACACACAGACACAGACACACACACACTGGACTATTATTCAGCTTTAAAAAATGTGAGCACGTTGTTTGCAGAAAGATGAATGGACATTACTAGAGATCATCATGCTAAATAAGACCGACTCAGACAAATTTGTGTTTTGTGTCAGATGCAAACTTTAGATGTAGGGTGGTGGGTGGAAATGGCGGTATACACCTTGAATTCCATTACTTTGGAGGCTAAGACAGGAGGGCTGCTGCAAATAAAGGCCACTCTGGGCTTCAAAGTGGTAAGGCAAGCCAGGACCTTGTCGAAAGAAAGAAAAGAAAGAAAGAAAGAAAGAAGGAAGGAAGGAAGGAAGGAAGGAAGGAAGGAAGGAAGGAGTGGGGCAAAGAACTAATACGACGAAGAAAAGGGCCTGGGAAGAGAGGGTAACTGGAAGCTTATATGATCAAATACTTACATACATGCATGTGCCACAATGAAATTCATTATTATATACAATGAATATATACTAACATAGAACAGAGACTTTCATATAGGAAGGATTTAAGAAGACTAAAAGAGGGGGCTGGAGAGATGGCTCAGAGGTTAAGAGTATTGCCTGCTCTTCCAAAGGTCCTGAGTTCAATTCCCAGCAACCACATGGTGGCTCACAACCATCTGTAATGGGGTCTGGTGCCCTCTTCTGGCCTTCAGGCATACACACAGACAGAATATTGTATACATAATAAATAAATAAAATTTATAAAAAAAGAAGACTAAAAGATATACATCTTTATAAAGGTTAACTTAGGTTTCAAGCAGCTTGGCCAACAAGAAAATGTTTGGGACAATTAATGGTATGCAGTGTCTAAAAAGAACACAGTTCACTGTGGTTAAGACATTTTCTGAAGGTGACAATTGGACTGGTGAATAAAGTCATCATGCACCTGCAGGTCCACATACATTCATCACACACTCACACGGAGTGAGGTCTATTAACAACATGTGAGTAAATCCTGCATCTGGTGGCATTTCTATGAGTACAGTATGAAACTGAGATGTAAGACTGCAAAAACATAAGAACACAAAATTAATTTCAGCAAGCTAATAACCTATTATAAATTACTATAATTTAGAATCTTCATAGTCTCTCCATTCCATTTTGCATAATGTAATAGCTTTATATATAAATGAATCAGAAACAAAATGCTTAAAAATGTTTCTGCTAAATCCAAAATGTTTGGTTTTTAGTGAAACTACTACTAAAGCATCCCACAAGGAGGAGAGTGGGGCACCCTCCCTCCAGAACACAACGCTCCAGCCACAGAATGCAGCTCAGGGACTATCTCAACACAGTACCTAACTACAAAGAAAGACTTGTGGTTTTCAAACTCTCCCTCCACATTCATTTATTTGGTGTGGGAGTGACACATGTGAAGGGACAGTACTCAGGCTGTCAGGCTGGGTGGCAGGCACTTTTACCTGCTGAGCCATTTCATGGCCCGACTTACATTTCCACTATTTAAACTTTTTATTGCCATACCATTTTCTCCTTTCTAACACTTACATTCTCTAGTATAGTACAGTGTAGGCCTACGACAGCTCAGAGTGCTCTACATCTGTGCAGCTAACACAGTGGCACCATGTGGCTGAGGTTAAAATCATTTGAATGGTGCTAGACAACACTCTGAATCGATAGCTGTACAGTTACTACTTGTACATTTTTAACCCTTTTTAAAATCCCCGTCTTAAGAGCCCTGTTTTAAAACTGACCATAGCAGTGGTGATAACTTAACCATCAATTTTGTGCACAGCAGTACATTCCAAAAGTTCAAAGACAAATTTCAATTCTTAATTAGATACTAATACACCATCTTCCTTCTTTACCCTAAGCAAAGCAAAATTTTTTCTTGTAAATGTCAACATTTCTATGGGATTTTTTTTCTTTTTTACATTTTGTAAATTCTCATAAAAAGTTCTCTAGTTCCAGCCAGGCATGGTGGTGCATCTTTAATCCCGGCACTTGGGAGGCAAAGGCAGGTGGATCTCAGTGAGTTTGAGGACAGCCTGGTCTACATAATGAGTTCTATGACAGCAAAGCTATATAGGAGACCCTTTCTCAAAAAAACAAAACAAAACAAAACAAAATAACCCCCCCCCCCACAAAACAAACCCTCTAGTTCTAGTGGGGAGAAAGTATTATGTCTGCATTACCAGTAATATTCATAATTAAATAAACAATTTGTTGAACATTTGCTAATAATGTTTGTTCTAATATTTCATCATACTCGTATGGGTTATTCTCAACTACAAGTGGTTTAATTGGAGAAAACAAACCAAAAATCCTTTGACACAAAATTTCCTGCACCTCATTCCATAGCTGAGGTTCAACCCTCATCCATCTTCCTGTGCTGCAAGCAGAAGGGGAACTCCAGCTCCACTCTCCACTCACCCAGTCAAAAAAGGTTGGCTAGAAGAAAAAATTACTTGGTTAGCCAAGTTCTTGGGATGGCAGTGGAAGTGACAGGAAGCAAGGAAGTTAGGAAGTGACGGCAGGTGAGTGACAGGTTGACAGATAACTTCCAGAGCCAGGGGTTCCTCTAGGAGGCTCTACTTAGTTGCTATGCTGCTGCTTCTCCTTTCCCAGACAGCCTTTCTGTAGCTCATTCTAGAATAAACACAAACTCTTCAAGTCCAGAAATTAAGGAGAAATTACGCCAGGGAAGGTAGATCACACCTGTAATCCCAACACTTGGGAGGCTGAAGCATGAGAACCAAGAATTTGAGGCCAGCCTGGACTATACAGTGAGTTGAAGGCCAGCCTGGGCTACTGGGTGAAACCTTCTCAATAAAACAAAAACAAAAAAGAAAACTACTTATGTATATATCAAAACACACAAAATACAAAATTCAATAATGCAAAAGGTGACGTATAAATTACTTGTGTTGAGAAGTCAGTTGAGTAGTAACCACGAACAAGGCTCAGTTTCCATAGCAACCCTCCACTGCCCTCAAAATCAATCTCCCTTTTATCCTTGTCACTTAGCTCCATTACCAACGGCAAATGTTCCAGTTTCTTGCATAGTCTTTGCTCTATTAAATATTATTCTGTCATTCTTCTTGGATAAAATACAAACTTAGAAACTCCGGAAAGCACATCCTTACTAAACATTTGTCACTTTCAAATAGTCATCCATCTTCTATTGACAAATTCTGTAATTATCTAGCAATGTTAGGCAGGAACCATATCACCATGTGGTGTAAAGGAAGCACAGCAAAAACACTTCAGAAGACCTGCACTTAGACCTGCTATACTGTTAACAGCCAGGTGACTTTTCTTTCCAAACCTGTAAGATATGAATACAAGGGCTGGAGAGATGGCTCAGTGGTTAAGAGCATTGCCTGCTCTTCCAAAGGTCCTGAGTTCAATTCCCGGCAACCACATGGTGGCTCACAACCATCTGTAAAGAGGGGTGCCCTCTTCTGGCCTGCAGACATGCACACAGACAGAATATTGTATACATAATAAATAAATATTTTAAAAAAAGATATGAAGACAAACACCCTTACCTAGTTCACTGGACTAAAAGAAATCAATCATTTAATATACTAATATATAGAAAGCACACTAAAACACTACTGTACAAATGTAAGGTCATCATTATTCATTTGTATCTCTATAGAAACCAGTTAAAACTAGTAAGAAACAAAATAAATATGTAATACACATACTTCTTGCTATGCCAGTTATAGGTTATATTACAGTCACAGTCTCATCCTTTAGGTTACCGTGTGGAAAAGACAACTCAAGTACCAACAGAAAAGCTTTCTTTTGAGAAAGTCTATGACCTCCAAGATCCTGCTCATAATGACAAGAGGTAAATAAATTTAACTGGCTTTAAAAAGTTCTCTCTCTCTCTCTCTCTCTCTCTGTGTGTGTGTGTGTGTGTGTGTGTGTGTGTGTGTGTGTGTTCATATGTATACATACACATGGGAGCATGTGCAAACATACACGCAGAAGCCATAGTTAACTCTGGTGTTGTTCAAGAAGCTATTTGTCTTATTTTTGAGACAGGTCTTTCACTGGTCTGGAAGTCCCAAGTAGGCTAGGCCAATAGGCCAATGGACCAATGAGCCCCAGGCACCTGCCCATCTCTGGCTCCCCACATGTACCACCATGTCTAGCTTTTTATGTGAGGGCTGGGAAATGAACTGAAGTCCTGATATTTGAAGGAAATCACTTCAATGAGTAAGCTACCTCCCTCATCCCTAACTAGCTTTATAAAAACTAATTTCTTTTCATTGTATATTTTGTTTTTAAATTGAGGAAAACTGTTCCTAGTAAGAAGAGTAGATATCTGCTGATCAAATATCTATTGATCAAACCTGTTGAGCAAAGTTTACAGATTTACTAAAGAAAACAATAGTTCAGAAAGGCTATGAAACAATGGGAACAGAAGACAGTAGTAAAATAAAGCTCTTCCAGCATTTTAGGACTTAAGGCAAAATTTCAAACAGTAATTATGGGAGAAAAGGCACAAAGAGGACTAGGTAAGTACAATGGTTCATATGCGTATGGATGAGAGCAACAGATGGCTCACTGCATGAAGGGCCCTAGCTGCTCTTCGCATCTATGGCTGCAGCTTTTCCTTACCTCTTCGGCTGTGCTGAAATGTCGCCTCTGAATTTTCTTAGGGCTTAAAATACTTCGACGACATGAACCACTCCAGGATGGACTTGGGACAGGCTTAATTGGAAATGACTTTTCATATGCAGACACATGGCAGTGATGATTTGACTTTCCTGTAAAGGTGTTTGATAACCCACTAAAAAAAAAGTTTGTAAGAAAAGATAAACTTAGTGGTTATTTCCAATTTTAAGAAATAATAATAATAAAACAGCTAGAATGACAGATGTACATTTGTGAGAAATATGTAAAATATAACACACGAGGTTATAAAAGATCTTAAGATTGTTAAATAAGCCAGGTGGTGGTGTACACCTTTAATCCCAGCACTCGAGAGGCAGAGGCAGGAGGATCTCTGTGAGTTCGAGGACAGTCTGGTCTACAAGAGCTAGTTCCAGGACAGGCTCTAAAACTAAAAGAGAAGAGAGAGAGGAGAGAGGAGAGAGGAGAGAGAGAGAGAGAGAGAGAGAGAGAGAGAGAGAGAGAGAGAGAGAGAGAGAGAGAGAGAGAGCGCTAAATCATACATTTATGAAATAATTAAAACTGTTTTTCTTGGATCCACAATCTAGAATGAACCAAATAGCAAGCAATACAGCGTGAGGGAGAACAAAGCAGATTAGTCTTTGTTGGAAAACCCAGAGTGGAGGCACACTAACCACATACATATTTTTTTCCTACCATACTTCATTTCTGTTCCACAGTCTTGTCCCTAAAGCAGTTTGGAAGTACTTTAAACATGTAAGGATGGATCAAGCTGGTCTCACAACTGAACTTTTACAGTGAATTTTAATTTCCTCCTTCCTTTCCTCCTTCAAGAAAAGCAACCAGAAGATTTTTTTTTCCAAGCTATACAGCACACTCTGTGGTCCACAGGCCATACGGCACACTATGGATTCTTACTATCTGTGCCCTTTCTAGTGGGAAAACTGACATAAAAAACTATCTTTGTGAACTCAAAACCTCAATCATCTACCTTACTAGTTTAAAGCTTTCCCTCCTTATATGATTTTTTCTATCTGCCATTACCTAGTGTACTTACTCTATTACCAAAACAAATTTTTCTTCTATTTCATTCCCCTCTGAGAACTCAAACAGTTGAATAGCTGACTAAGCTAGATTGTAAACTAATATGGTCTGAAGCTAAAGAACACCAAAAAGCAAATATACTCTCTAACTTTTCAAAACCTATGGATTTTATGTTAATACAGAGGAAGGAACAAAGGACTCCAGATTTCAGCTCAGGCTTATGCTCTCAGGCTGGGAGGACACGGTTAGCAAGAAAGCAGTGGCAGTGCAAGTGTCTGGGAAAGGCAAAATGGTTTTCTACAATGTCTTTTGTATCTGAGCTTCCTCAAGTGTGTTTTTTCAACATTAAAATAACCACAGGTATGAAAATACCTTGCAGTGCCAGTAAACAAGTACCTACCATATTTAATAAGGTTGTGTCTATCACAGTTAGAAGCAAGTTCAAAGGGGAATGTGGCAGGGAAACCATATCACTAAAATGCAAACAAGCAAGTACCCCACTTCCCAGCTATTCTGGGTTACAAAACCAATACGGTCAGAATATTAGCATTAACAAAATAACAAGGATGGGCTTGGTGTCCCAGGCCTCTAAGTCCAGCTATTGAAGAAGCAACAGCAGAAGAATCACAAGCTCAAGGCCAGCCTGGTGACTTAGGAGACTGACTCAAGCAATAAAAGAGGGGCTGGGATGCAACTCAGCACAACTTTTGCCACCAAACCAAGCAGGACAACAAAAAGAACAAAGAACACGTAAGGGGAATTTTAAAAAATATTTAATTCAACACGGTAATTTAAATTCATTTAAACTATATGAAGTATCATTTTTAAAAACTTACTTTGAAAACTGGAATTTAAAAAAGAACTATTCATTTATACTACCTTTCCCATAAAAGACAATGTATTTCAGAGAAATCAAACAACCTTAACTTAGGAAAAAAACAGTGCCAACTAATAAGAAGAAACAACAATAAAAAGTTTCATTAATTCTAAATATCATTAGGTAAGGATTTCCAATTGATACTAATAATTACTAAAGGATTAGATAAAATGAAATTGTTCACTTACATAATGCCAAGTAACCACATTCATGTTATATTCAAATCATACAAATTCTAAGTGTATAAGCAGGGACAAGATTGTCAATTTACCGTCGCTAACGACAGAAAAACTGGCACAAGACAGCATCTGTTTTCTAGTGTGGGATAACGCAATATCATTATTTCTTTGAGTCAAAAAAATTAACTTACAAAAAGCACAGGGAATGGACAATAAAACTGTGATAGCATGAAGACCTATCAAAACCAAAGGGCAGCTACACAGCCATTATTAAAACACAATGACCCCAGCCACTCGAGACTACAAGAGAATTAAGGGAGACAACGGGTAAGTGTGATACTGCATAGGACATGGGTTTGGATAAACGAGACATAAATGATATTAAAAAAGTGGGGGACAGAAGAGTATGCACAGCATGGGGCTGACGAAGCAGTTTAGACAGTCAAGGTACTTGATGTACGAGCCTGATAACCTAAGGATCCCTGGAACCCAAGCATAAGTGGAAGTACCAGCTTCACCAAATTGTCCTCTAATCTCCACATGGATGCCAAACTCATATACATATCACATACTAACAATAAATTAATACTTTAAAACAAAGAGTATGCACAACATGAACTAGTCTTTGAGAAAAGAGCTAAAGATAACCAAGATAACTGAAAGAAAAGATTTTTACAAGTGTTGTCCTCTGGTAGAAATGTGATGTTTTATTTTTATTTTTGCTTATCTGTATTTTTAAATTTTTTAAAAAGCATATGTATTTTTTCTATAACATCATTAAAAATAGCAATACAGTGTTATCAATTTTTAAAAAGCAACTTGTTAAATAATACATGAACTCTTATTGAGGACTAAGACCATGCATTATACAGTGCACTATGTGTACCTACGGGACATGCAGAGACAGGAAGAGGCTTAGGAGGAAAGACCAATGGGAGAAGGAGCTTGTGGGGAGTTCAAAAGTTTTCCCTTTATTGTCAACACTTTAATTTTTACAGTATAAATGTACTAAATCTTATATGATTAAAAAATTAAAAACTGGTGAAAATTACCCCTAAGAGTTATAACATATATTCCCAGAATCCATGTGCTGGTAATCTTCAAGAAAATAAAAGCCATTCTGTTGGTTTCAGTCAATCATGAAGTTTGGTTAACCAGGAAGCTAAATGACCTCACATTCCTCAGATACATACAGAGAATTTAAAATGTTAGAAGAAAAACTTTATTAACACATGGGCTGGGAGCCTGGAACATCTGTAATCTCAGGACCTAGGTGTTAGAGGCAGAAGGATCAGAAACTCAATGTCATGCTTGCCTACATACGGAGTTTTGAGTCCAGGTTGGGCTACATTAGATTTCATCTCCAACAAACAAAAATAAATATACTGATGGGCTGGGAACATAGTTCAGTGGTAGAGAACTTGCTAGAGTACACAATTCCCTGGGTATGATTTCCCAATACTGTCAAAATTTAAAAATAAGCCGGGCGTGACGGCACATGCTTTTAATCCCAGCCAGTACTCAGGAGGCAGAAGCAGGTGGAGCTCTGTGAGTTTGAGCCCAGCATAGTCTACAGAGCGAGTTCCAGGACAGCCTGGGCTACACAGAGAAACCTTGTCTTGGGAAAAAAAAAAAAAAAAAAAAAAAAAACAAATAGTAATGATAAAATATCTGAAGCACCTGTCTTTAATGACCAGTATAACCTTGGAAAGGGAACAGGTGTTAAGGTTCCCTACGACCTCTCCTTCCTAAGAGTTACAAGATACTTGGCTCTAACTAGTTCAGACCTGAAGCAGATTCAAGTCAGCTCACGTGAAATGCTGTAGACTCTGCCACTCAAGTTTCAGAGACTGACTTAATTTCCACTTTAAAATTTAGTAGACTATTTGAACACTATCCTAAAGAGTCCGAAACATTTACACCCACCAGGACTTCCTTCAATGGTGTCTCTTTTAAAGATTTACAAGAGTTGACTACTGTCCAAATTCAACACAAAGGAGATAGATTTGTGTATCTCCTTATGGTGTAAAGCCCTAAAATAGTATTACTCATTGAAAGTTCTAATGCACATCTATCTTATAGCCTTTTCCCTTATATCTGAAAAAAGGTTTGAAAAGTAGGTAAAAACAAACAAACAAACAAAAAAAAAAAAAACAACTAACCTTGAGGTCTTCCGGGTTTCGAGGTAAAGACTTCGGCTATTTCTGGACTTTTGTAATGTTGAGACTGGTGCTGGAGTGGAGTTTCTCCACTGTCCATTTGCACTTTGACCAAAGGTTCCTGTGTCATCTGAGCCAAGGAAACTGTCTGAGGAGGGGTTATCTAAAATAAAATGAAAGTCTGAATAAGTTGAACAAATAACTAGATCTAGGTCTTTTCATGATTGCAACCATGTGTTCCATCATTGCATTCCACACTAATGTAGCAGATCACCATGTCTCTCATGGACAAAGATCCCAGTCTCAACTGCCAATAATCTGCAGTAAGGGAACTTCTACAAACTATAATTGATTCAGCCATACATACTAACCTGAAAATTGATGAAGGAGCTGAATCCTGCCACAGCCATGTGCCTTATCTGCATCAATGTGACTCCGTGGTGTCCACCAAAAGTCAACATTTTACCCCAACTATATCTTGCAAGCACTCCCAGGCCTGGGCCTGAAAGAAGGTAGGCCAGACCAGTAAGAAAGCAAGTGGAGGGCCGAGGAGATCGTAATTCAAATGAACAACAGTTATTGCTTACTAAGCAGCCGGTGTCACTTCTTCTGTATGGTTATAATGTCCCAGACTCAGGGAATCTCTCAGAGTACAGATCTAAGTGCTGCTTATACTGGTTGGCTTATGGCAGGAATGACTACTATATATACACCTCTGGTTCTAGTACAATCTTTAGTGGCTTTTCTAAAGCCACAGTTATATATATCATCAATACTCCAATCCTTGCTACTGCAATCAGACTGAAAATTATTTATTATTTTAACTTTATAAATTCTGGATTATAAACTAGAATGATAAAAACCTCTTGAAGTTTTAGTTAGAAGCAGAATAATTTCTATGCCTCCCTCTCTCTGTCAGAAGAACCAGATAAATTAAAATAGTTCTGACAAAGTAACTCCAGACATTATGCTACGGAATTCTAAGGAGCGTAAGTGGAACAATAATTCTCTATCATCAGAATTCTTGTTTTATACTAACGACACTCTGAAAGGACATTAACAGAACTCTGTACACCAGTACGCACTTATGTTATTTAAAGTATTTAGGGCGGGTATGGTGATACACACCTGTAGTCCCAGCATGTGAGAAGCTGAGGCAGGACAAGAACGAATTTAAGGCCAGCCTTGGCTACAGTGAGAGTGCCTCAACACATGTGCACATGCGTGCGTGCGCACACACACACACACACACACAAACACCTGTCTGCTTTTAATACTCTATCCAAATAGAACAGCCTTAAAAAGAAGGCTCCTTAAGGAAACAATGGAAACAGGGCAAGGGGGAGAAAAGCAATTCCTGGTGCTATTAGTATCAAATGACCGACCGTCACTTGGCTTACAACTAAAGTAAATTAATTTCCAAAATGAATCAGAACTTTCCTCCTCCATAGTAAACAAGTGGACCTAACATATGACTACTGTTACTCTAAGGACAGATTTGAGTTGTAGCAAGAAACCCAGAAACAATGCTTGCTAAATGCAAAACCATAACAGTAGGAATAATCGTCTTTCACACTTCTTGCTGAATGATCTAACCAAAGATGTTTTGAGGAAGAAATTTGTTAAAAAATATAAATCTTCTTGATAGACATGATATATGATCTAGGATAAGTCAGAATAGCCTTCCCTAGAGTATTCACTGGAGGGGGAAAGCATGGGCTCAGGCAGGGGTCTAGCCCCAGCTAATGGCATCACTAAAGAATTCTCTAATCACTGGTGAGGACAAGGGACCGATAACAGACTGCAAATCTTTTTTTTTTTTTTAGAAACATTTAACCTGCATTTTGTCATCACTAAGAAATTAGAGCTATAAAGCCAGAGACAAGGAGATTTATCATGTGCTCATATATGCATACAAAATCAGAGTACATTGAAAATGTAATTGTGGTTATGTTCTAATAAAACAACTGAGTGTTTTCTGCAGAAATGGGCAATATGTTTATGAACGTAATGAGTTGTATTAAAAACACAAGAGTCCCACTGCTCAGAGGCTCATTGCTCACCTCTCCTCAAGCTCTTACCTATGAAATCTACAATACACGTCTCTATAACTCAAAAAATGAAAAAAGAAAAAACAAAAACAAAAAAAAGAAAGGACAAAGGAAGAACCTGTCAGATAATCGTTCATTGTGAAAGTAACCCTTTATTTCTCCTGCTAACATTGAGGCATATTAGTTACTGTAGTAATGGGATGCAAAAAAAAAACTACTACATGTTAGCTTAGTTACCTAATTAACATATTTTCTGAAGATATTGATAAATTTAAAGCAATAGAAAATTCTTTTTGTCTCAATCTATTTTTTTGTTGTTGTTGATGCTCTTTTGGATTAAAAACACTTCAAAACTTTTTCAGTGTGCTCTTCATAAGACTGGCTATTAAAAAGGTCAAAGTGTGCATTTATGTTTTCTAAACAACTCAGGAAAATCACTCATGTTCAGAGTCTGAGTAGACTTTCTGAAAGGCTTTCTCCAGAGAGACAGGTCTAACAGAACAATAAATCGTCAGCTCCAGATTCTACAACGTGGGCTTTCCCATTTGTATTTTCATCTTGGTAGAAGACAGAGCATGGCAGAACAGACGAACACAGCAGCACTAGATCAGAAGGCTACAGCAGGTACCTGGACACACACCTCGTCCCATCAGCAAGGTGGACTCAAAGGCAGATAGAACAGAAAAAGGTGTGCAGGGTTTGTAATGAATCGGAATGGGCATGGTAAGTAAAAAGGTTTTAAAGTATCTGGTAAAAAAAAAAAAAAAAAAAGAGCTTTGTTTCTGTTTGCTACCTAGGGCCCTGGGTTTGTGTGTTAGATGTAAAATTCTGATTGTTAAGGTCTGTGGCATGCCAGAAGCTTGTTTAATCAAGAACTAAGTGAAATCTAATAGACGAACAGATCATTTCAAGCTGTAGACAGCACATGGATAATGAGCATAACAGAGAGTTCAGTATTCCCTCTTCAGCATGACTTAATTATTCAATTATTTTTCTCTCATGTACAAATACAAAAGAGTATTTTACAAAATACTCTTATTTTCTTAAAAAGGTCATAAATTCAAATGAGAGATAAATGTTATTGAAAGATTTTTGGTATGGGGATCAACTTGTAGAGTGATGATAAACACAGGAAAAAATTTAATAATTCTTAACGATTTGTGGCTGCTAAGTAGAAAGCTAGGAATCTGGTCAAATATTGCCACAGTCAAGAAAAAGAAGATCTGGGGTGATCTTTGGTATATTTTTGTCAGTATTAAGGTACAACTAAAATTTAAGAAAAAAACTATATATAATACAAATAATAAAAATCCAGAGGCAAATATTAAGGTTCAACCTGAAGATCAGAGAAGCAAAGCAGCCAAACCACTAGAGAGCTCTTACCACTATGAAATCTTCAGACCAAAAGAACAAGTTCCTGTCTCACCCTGCCTTATATGTGTCTCTAGTGCTGGGATTAAAAGTGTGCATCACTGCCTGACCTGTATGGCTGACTAGTGTGGCTGCTTTGCACTGACCTTCAGGCAAGCTTTATTTATTAAAACACAAATAATATACCACTATACTATATGAATGCTTTTAAGTGATGCTATTAATAATAATTAACAATAGCAGAGGTATAGTGGACTTAAGATGTAGAAAAAATAATGACAGAAATGAAGGCACTAGGCATTCATCCCATATCATAAAGCCTTGAGGGCCAACTGTACTTCACAATTACAGACTTGGAATTTTGGCAAAATAACCTGTTATTCTACATAACACTTGTCAGTGCAAGTTGGAGCAGCCCTCTATAAACAAATATTGGTACAGGCAGCAAAATGGGCATGTACTTTTTTTTTATAGGAATAAGTGAAGTCAAAACAGAGAATTCATGCTAATTCATATAGGTTTTAATGTCAAATCTAAAAAAATGTTTTTTTTAGAGTTTTTGGAGTTTGAAACTACACTTAAGGGATTATGACTGTGCATAGCAATGCCCAATTTAAAAATCAATAGAAAACAACAAACATGGGTAAGAATATGTGAACACATAGAGAACAAAAAATACAAACTTTGAGTTATAAAGATTTTTATGTGTCAAATCATGTAACGTGTACCATGAATATATGCAGAGATAAATTGAAAGAGGCCAAAGAGAGTGAAGTTAAATAAAATTTGGTTTTAGTCAAGGGGTTTAAGTCTAATTTTCTATACAACTATTTATTATGAAGCAATTATTTTCAACCCAATGGAAAGCTTCTTTCTAATGGAAAACTGGCATACGAAATTACAAGCAAACACAGCATGATTCAAATGGAAATATTAATGATCTGATTTTATTAACTACTCAAATGTTTTTTTCTGTAGGATTAATAATGAACTATCTATCACACCACATTTCTTTCTTCACAAAAAAAGCCCTTTTTAATCAAAGGAGTTACTTTCAGAGTCTTTTTACAACTGAAATTATTCACACATACTATGTAAAGGCCCATCCCAAGGGGAAAGCTAGTGCCCAATGTATAGTACCCCCCCCCACCTAAATAACACACACTTAAATATAATAAAGTCTAAAAGAACATCATACTAACGTCTTTTTAGGGGAGGAGATCTCATCTTGCTGACAAAGAATCCTGAGGAAGCCAAATAATAATAATTATTATTATGTGCAAATTTATAATAAGCTTATCTTTACAAAAAAAACAAAAACAAAACAAAACAACCCTCTCCTGTAGGCAGGCTCTGCGGTGTTCCTACTGTTCCCATACTTGTGGTCAAAGGGGATCTGCGTGACAGAGTGAAGAGACCTGGGAAGACCTGTAGTGTGGCAGAGTCAGTGCCCAGAGACTGACGGGCAGTCTCAGTTATCAGGTCAGAGGCAGACAAGGCCGCCGGCCAGGGATAGCAGGCACTTAGAGGATGCTAGCTTCTACTCTGGATCCCAAAGTCCTTGAATACACAAGCACATGGCTGTGGCAGGCGCTTGGCAGACATGTAGCTAACATGTACTGCCCTGACGGAGGAAGAAACCTTGACAGAAATCAATTTTCAGGTTTAATTGTTTCAAGAATAGAAATAAGTTAGCCATGTGGCTTAAATCAATACGAAACAAATACCCTTTGTATCACATATACATAGTAAAAAACAAAACAAAACAAAACAAAAAACAAAGCTATTTTACTTTCTATAATGAAAGAGACAAAGAGGAGAAAATTCAAAAAACTTTCCCACTTAAAAATTAGTATTTGGTTGACATTAAATTCAAACTATTATAGCAACCAAAACCATACACACAGACAACTGACTGAGATGCTGCTGCAATGGGAGAGCGCCATGCTGCTTGGAGAACGCTTTCACTTCTCATCTTTCAGTGTCGGGAAGGAGACCCAGGGCTCTGAGCACAACAGGTAAGTGCTCTACCACCAAGTCACATCCCAATTATACCTGATCACGCCTTCACCTTTAGAGATGGTAAACACAGATATTTATATGAAGAAACGTGAAGGGTGCGCAGTGAGCTGAATACAAGCAATGGCCATACCTGAATAGTAATCTGGATTATAAGCTGCACTTCTTGTAGAACATGAGGAAGGTCGGTCCAAAGTCCCCTGCCTAGACGGCAGGATCTAAAACACAAGATTGCTTTCTCAAATCATAATTTTGACAATAAAAGAGAATAAAAGTCTATACTAAGGAAAACATCATTAAACAGGACTATGATATACTTTGCAACTCAATATATTACATATATATTTATTATATTATAAATAAGCTGTATATTAACAACAAGAAGAAGACAATTTGGTGAAATTACTCAGATTTCAGGGGAAGATGGGACGTAACTATCTGCTCTACAGCTTAAAGGATGTTCACTGGATGGTATATCTGCATTTACTGTATTCTATCAGAAACTAAATTATAACAAGTCACAGAAGCTGAGAATATCAACTTGGTTTTGATTCTTTTGGACACTTTACAGACCACCTCTTCTCAAGTACAAGATGTAAGCATATATGCAACACTCAAATGACTATGGGGGACCAGTGCCTAATCTACTACACATAAGCAGATTCCCACAACAACAAATTATCTCATTCAAATTTCCACAGGCTTTCCTACTGAGCAAGACTATTTTCTTTGTTTTAATTTTAAAAATTACAGTTATTTATTGCACATCTCATGGCATAAGTGACGAGGTCAGAGGACAACTTGAAGGAATCAAACGAGGGTAATCAGGCTTGGCAGAAACTTTCTCTATCTGCTGAGCCATCCCTGGCCCAAGACTGCTGTTTCAGCAGTGCTCCTGTTATTTTAGTACACATATAAGTCTGCTAGGGATGATTTTACAATACAGTTTCTGTTCCCGTGGGAGATGCTCAGATTCTGTACTTTCACCAGGTCCCTGGCAATGCAGATGCTGCATTCTGGGCCAGACCTTGAAACACTGTGAATTATATCACAGCCAAAGCTCCTCAGAATAACTGTGTATCACCCCTCCCCTAAGCTAATGCTTAGTAATTTTAAGACTTAGTTTAAAAGAAGAAAGATCTACGTGTCAACAGTTTAATATCCCGAGGAACAATGAAGAGCCTTCTAAAAAATATTGTTCTTAATTCATATGTCATCTGTTTTGTCTTAACTTTTTTTTTATCTTAAACCAAGCAGAAATCCAAACACTAAAATTATTTATTCTAAAAAGCTCACATGCTTGGATTTTTCAGTGTGGCATTCAAACTGCATCAGATGACTACTTATAATGAACAAAACTATTAGTTTAGTAAAGGAAAAAATGATTCCTAACCTGCTGGTCAGAAAGTGAAAGCTGGTCCTTGGGAAAGTGTGACTGTGGCAGGAGATGGGTCTTGAAGGTGGAGTTGCGGTTCACTAAAGTCACTTCTCCAGCGTCCATCTTCACCCCATCGGCAGTGTCGTCTAGGGAAGAGTCCAGATGAGATCAAGTAACACAATCCTTCAAACACAGTTTCCTATGAGTCAATCTTTTCACCTAATAAAAATGATTCTCAAAGAATTATATAGTCAAATAAAACCTTTTTTAACATGTGAAGACACTGGCCAGTTTAGAATTGACTGAAAACATATAACAAGTAGCTCAAAATCTACACAAGACTAAAAACAGCCTGATTAATAGTTCTTAAAATAATGAAATTTCCCCCAAAGAAAACTTTTAATGTTTTAAGTATAATAGATTTAACATTGGGCTGGAGAGATGGTTCAGAGGTTAAGAGCACTGACTGCTCTTCCTGAGGTCCTGAGTTCAATTTCCAGCAACCACATGGTGGCTCTCAACCATCTGTAATGAGATCCGGTGTCCTCTCTGGTATGGAGGTATACAGGCAATAGAAACATTGTATACACAATAAATAAATCTTAAAAAATAAAATTTACTATTTAAAAAAATAGGATACTGGGTAAAGAGCCATGCTCTACAAGTTGTAGGTACTTGCAAAACAAAGGCAGACCAACAGACCCTGAGTTTGGGATCAGCAAGGATGGGACGTCAAGCCCTATCACTTAGAAAGGGAAGAAGTGAGTGTATATCACCATTCAAAACCTCTGTTCATAGCAGTTCATTTGTTGTCTTAACTCAAAAAGGTGCTTTAAAATTGAAGCCAGGAGCTGGGAAGATGGCTCAGTAGGCAGAAATGTTTGCTGTACAAGTGTGAGAACCTCAGACTGAATCTCCAGCACCCATGTAAAAAACCAAACAAGGCGGTGTTTACCTGTGACCCCAGCAATGTGTGGTAGAAACAGGCAGGTTCTAGGAGCTTACTGACCAGCAGCTAACCTAGCAAAAACAGTAAGCTTCCAGTTCAGTGAAAGTCCCTGTCTTAAAGGAATAAGGCAGACAGGATACTCAAAATCCTCTTCAGGCATGTACATGCATTCCCATGGGCAAGCATACCTATACATAGATGTGCATGTACCCTCCCACAACATACCAGCCATTAAAAACTTCTTAATCCACTTGATTTTTTCTGTAAAAAAGTAGAATTTATTTGTATGACTCTTAGTAAGTATCATCTCAACGGCTACAGTACTATGGCAGAATCTTACTTTAGAGACATTTTTACCATAAAAGGGCTGACACGGGAACAAATGAGAGCTATGAGAACTCAGTGACTTACACTGATAACAGCAATGTGAAAATAGAAACAAATAAGGAGGAGGGGTAAACGATGAGAAAGAAGAGTGCAGGGTGGGGGTGGGGGTGGTAACAGTAACGAAAATGTAGAAGTAGGGCTGGAGAGATGGCTCAGTGGTTAAGAGCATTGCCTGCTCTTCCAAAAGGTCCTGAGTTCAATTCCCGGCAACCACATGGTGGCTCACAACCATCTGTAATGAGGTTTGGTGCCCTCTTCTGGCCTGGAGGCAGACATGCAGACAGAATATTGTATACCTAATAAATAAATATTTTTTTAAAAAGAAAATATAGGAAGTAAAGAAAGGTTTAAGGTGAATTTAAAAGAAACATGGATGTAGCCATTCCAACTTATTCCTAATCTGACTGCTATTCCTGTCTGAACACTGAGCATCTTTAGAGACATGGGGAAAACAGGGTACATGTTCTGAGTACAAAGTTTCAATATCACTAGCAACAGGAAACACAATATTTACCTTCCTCAAATTATTTATCCACATGAGGCAGTGTAACACAGTACTAACAGGGATTGAACTCTGCTAGATGGAGTATATGATCCCAAGCAGGTTTCTTAACCTGTATCTCACTTTCCTTATTGATACAATACATTGTTGGTACAATCCTGTCTATTTTGTATACACTATTAGATATCCTTCTAAGATGAGTGAAACAATAGAAATGAATTAACGTATATTAAATACTTAGAGTAGATACATAGTAAGCATAACAAATACTACTAGTGTGCATTTATTTTTTTCAAAACAATGAATAAGAAAATAATCTTAAATGACTCTGTAAGCAATGTATTAACCAAAGGAAAATATTGCTGAGTGTGTATATCTATTTATCCATCCACCCACCCACCCACCCACCCATCCATCCATCCATCCATCCATCCATGCATCCATCTATCAGCATTTAGTTAGGACTAAGATCTTGTAATATTATTGCTATGCACAAAGACACAAACGTAGCAAATACTGGGAAACTCGCTCTTTCTCCGCAGCCTAACTAGTCAGTAACTAAGAGGACGGAAGGACTGCTTTAGTTAGTCTTACCCATTTCAGGTCTTTTCACATCACTGACTTTAGCAAAGATACAAAAACCTGTAAAAGAAGACAAAAATATAAATAAACCATAAAGCATCTATTTCAAATATTATATAACAGCTTACACAGAAGCGGCATTGATGTCATTAATGGAGAAAAATGGCAAAGGCTATTGATTTGTTGAGAAAAAAGTGAAAAATAAATTCCAAACATTGCCGAGGTAATTCCAAACATGGCTGCAAACTACGCTGCATTAAACAGCAATTATAGGTAACCCAGAGAGTCACAGATCTTCAAAGCAGAAGTTTTGAAGAAATGGAGTGAGCCAACCCCCCCCCCCCGAGACTGAATCTCATGTATAAAAATACAGCCAGCTACTGCAATGAAATTACAACTAGCAATTCTTCCTAATCCACTGCTCTTTCTATTACTTCATACTAAGACATTTTTTCTAAGCAAGTGAGTCTTTGTAATTCTAAGATTTCTCTTAAGATTTCTATAAATCTTATTAGCAGACAAACAAAATGATGAAAATTTACTAAGTACAATCAAGGAATCCTTTCAGCTGTACAAAGCACTCTTTCTCTCCCTCTCCCTCCAACATTACCCACCAAACTGCTAAAAAAAAAAAAAAAGAAAGAAAGAAAAAACCCAACAACCAGGGTTGAAACTGGTTCAGTGGTAAACCCTTGCATAGCATGGACAAGGCCCTTTTTCAATCCTTAGTGCCAAACTAACCAACCAAACCAAATCAAACTTGCTTAAACCAAAGTTCCTTTATCTCTATAGAAGCTCCCCTCAAGGAGATATATGTTGCAAAGCATCCAGTAAATGTCTTGTTGGGAACAGGCAAAAAAAGCTCCTTGTCCTAAGTGTTGCCATTTTGACTTCAGACACCATTTTACCTGTAAGGTGAAATACAATTCAGGTTCCCAAGCCCTAGGGGAGCTGGGAACCTTCCAATAGCTGACCTACCTCCTCCCTAAACCATAGACATAGTCATTATGCATCTTTAGTTCTCTAGAAACATGACTATTCCCAAGAAAAAATAAAACAAATGAATTTGATTGGTTGGACTGAAAGGCTTACATTGTATATCGGTTGATAATGATGTAACATTCAAAGAAGCCCCTAATCTTTGAATTCTGATTGGTGAAAAACTGTAACTTGGCAACAAATCTTTATGATTTTTATACTTAAATACTTGCTTCAACTGGCATTTGGGGTTGTAGTTCAGCTCCTGGGTCTGTTCTGTGCCCTGATCTATCAGCCTCCTACCCTTCCCCACTTCTTTTGTGCTCCCCTGCCTTCTAGTAATTTCTTGTGTCTGCTTGAGTTGATTCAGAGCCTTGGATCACAACAGTCTAAAACTACAAATGGGACTGAATTGTAAACACACACACACACACACACACACACACACACTTACTTCCTATACATAATTATCTAAGAAAGTTTAAATTAGAACAACAGTAATAAAAACAGAACAATCTGGGAAGCTGAGGCAGGTAGATCTATGTGAGTTGAGGCCAATCTGGTCTACAAAGTGAGTTCTAGGCCAGCTAGAGTTACATAGTAAAACACACACTGTGTGAATGTGTTCCTATGAATATCGTTTGTCTTGAAACATAGAATTTTCCATTTATTTTCTAAATACAGTTGACTATAACTGAAACTGCAGAAAGAGAAGTTACAGATAATGAATTTTCCCAGAAAAGAGTTGGGGTAGTTAAGAGTCTAACAGCTTGGAGCTACTTATTTAACATAACCACACATGCACACCCACTTTTAGGACCGTGGTTAAGAAGACTGAGCACTAGCTGGGCAGTAGAGGCGCACGCCTTTAATCCCAGCACCTGGAAGGCAGAGGCCTGTGGAGCTCTGTGAGTTCAAGGCCAGCCTGGTCTACAGAGCTAGTTCAAAGAAACCCTGTCTTGAAAAACCAAATAAATAAAATGCAAAAAAAAAAGACCGAGCACTAGATTATCCAGTTCACAGTCATCCTGAATCCTCACAGTAGTCAAGAGACTGTGTGAAGTCAACAGGCTTTCTTGATGGTCACAACAAAGAGCATACAAGGAAGGCTGCTTCAGTGAGCAGAGCGCCTAGGCCTGCTAGGATCCCCCAGACGGCTTAAACCTTAGATTTAGGTTTCAACTATCTCTAAATGCTTAATGCAGCATAAAGCTTCTAATCAGAATATCTCCAGGCTATTATCCCTTTTTTTTTTTAAACAGGGTAGAATTCTTTCTTTTTTAAGGATTATTTTATTTTATTTGTATGAGTATTTTGCCTGAATGTGTGTCTGTGTACCATGTGTGTGCCTAGTGCCTGTGGAGATCAGAAGGGGGCGTCAGAGCCCTGGAACTGGAGTTACTGATGGTTGTCAACCTGTGTGGAACCTGGGTCCTCTGAAAGCCAGAGCTCTTAACTGCTGACATATTCCTCTTGCCCTAGGGTAGAATTTTTTAGGGTCCAGATTAATGTGGGAAAGAAGAAGAGGCGGGAAGAGGGAGAGGGAGGGATGATGAAGAGGAGGAAGAAGAAGATGATGACAACTAATTTAATTCCAGAACTTCGAAGGTAGAAAGATTTCAAGTTTGAGGCCACTCTGGATTATAATACAACAAAATGCTCTCTCAAAAAGAAAGGAAAAAAAATCTGGTATTCAGTAGAACAATCCCAGTTAATTTCTTTTTCATAATGGTAAGGGAAGGGGAAAACAAGCTAGAAATTCACTAATTCAGAAAAGTTAAATGATTTGCATGAAATCACAGAGATGGGGCAAAAGGAAGGCCCCAAGAATCCCTCAGCAAGTACACATCTCAAGCATAGCACAGCTTCACATCCCTCAAACATTCATTCAGATTTGCCTGGACAATTGAAACAGAACTTCCAGCTAGCTTTGGGTAATCCACCCTGACTTACACATTCAGATGATTAAAGCCCCACATCCGCACCTTAGCACAGACGTGCCTTGTTTCTGTGTGTACTTTTAGTACCTTCATTAGTAATGTGTTGCAAGAAGAGACTTAAAAAACAGATAACAAGCCTTAGATGTCTTCAAATTCTAACAAGGATGACAATTTTTTTTTCTTCCTTCCTTTCTTTTTGTTTTTTTTTTTTTGAGACAGGGTTTCTCTGTGTAGCCTTGGCTGTCCTGGTACTTGCTCTGTAGATCCGCCTGCCTCTGCCTCCTGAGAGCTAATATCAAAGGCGTGTGCCACATAGGAAAAGGCAGGCCGATGTCTGTGAGGCCAGCGTGGTCTACAGAGTGAATTCCAGGATAACTAAGACTACACAGAGAAACCCTATCTCAGAAAAACAACAACAAAAGAAAATCATTCTAATAATTCATTGCTTGTGCATCAGTCATGTAATTAAGAATATTAAGAAGCAGCTAGTTATTAATGCGAATTAAGTCAGTAGTGAGACACCAGTGACAGGAAAACCTGTGGGAAAAGAAAAGGTCTTGACTGCAACAGAATAGAAATTGACAAATCATTTGTAAGGCTGTATTGTTTGGAAGAGATGACTACAAAATTTAGTGATGAAGTTACCGGCAAACATACAGCACTGTAAGGTAGCTGTATCCAGAGCCAGGCTGTGAAAACATACAGCACTGTAAGGTAGCTGTATCCAGAGCCAGGCTGTGAAAACGGTGTGAGTAACCCTACTCTGGAGTTCTGGGATACAGTTTACACCACATCATCCTCTGCTCCGGTCCCCACAATAGTATTTCTATGTGCAATCTCTCCCCCAATTAAACTGGTGCCGTAAGCACCTTAATATTCTACAGTTGTAAGTGATTTTTACCTTCTTCCACACATACACTAACTACACTGTCAGTTGCTGGAATACAAACACAAATAAGATGGTCTTTGCCGCTTGGAAGCTCAGTGGTCAGGCGGGGTGGCGCACACCTTTAATCCCAGCACTCAGGAGGCAGAGGCAGATGTGTTCACAGGCACAGCAAAGCTGGTGCAACTGGCAGGAGAAATATAAGTCAGTGAAAGAAAAAATTACATCACTTTAGCCACAAGTGGCAGAACCTGTTTGTATTCTCATCCACTCCCTCTCTAGACTCAGCTTCAGCGGAGCGACAGGATCGCCACTTCTGCAGTTGGGGTAATGAACTGAAATCAGGTAAAATGAATGAAACTGTCTAGAAGGGACGGGGAGAGGGAGCAGGCAGTCTAATTGGAAGGTTAAAGTCAATCATGAAGGTGTCACCGTCACCTCAAAGGCGGTGCAATCCACACATCAGCCAAAATCCTGAATACAAATGCTCTTTATGAAGAACACGTACGCATGTATCTACTTCATCCAGAATTTCCGATTACAACGAAAACCTTAAGTCAGACAGTTGGCAGACTACAACAGACCGCATAATTTTTACAAGAATCACCACCACTCCAGCACAGTGTGCCACATGAACTAAATAATTTTAACAAGTGTGAGTTTAAAGTGATAAAGGAGCGAGTTATTGCCAACAAGATAACAGAAAAACTGTAGAGGTACTGATAAAACAGAAATCACCAAGCTCAAGACCAGGGAAACCTAGCACACAGCCAGAAAGATCACATTAGGGTATACGAAGAAAAGGTTCAAGACAATTACCAAGAGGCGATGAGCCAGGTAAGAAAGCTGTGGCAGTTAAGGGGGGTTTCATAACCTGTGCAGAAGGGTCCAGACGTTTCTCTTTGGTGGTGGCACTAGCGATATCACATCTCGGGGAAATACCACAGCGTAAAAGAGTTGGAGAACTGTTTACGTGGGACACAGAAGTAGTCGAGGAGTATCACTCAGGTCTCAAGGAAGAAGAGAGGAGAAGCAGGTGGGATTGAAAGCTGAACTTCCTTGGTGAAAACAGCTCTCCCTTGGAGAGGACCCTGCTCTGGCGGGAAACTCCAGGAATCCCAAGCGGTCTTTTCTCAGTGGAAAAGTAGAGCTGGGCGCTGAGAAGGGCCTGCTGTGACCGCGGGGAGATAGCCTCTTCCGCGGGTCAGGCGATAGAGGCCTCAAAGGGCGGCCTCGGGAAGCCCGGCTACCAGCCCCGGGCCAGACAGCCGCCACCGGACAGCAGGGGGGAGTGGAGGTGGTCCCAGGGGGCGGGGCGGAAGAAAAAGCACTGTCCACACCGCGGTCCCCGCTTCCGCTCAGCCCCGTGGAGGCCGGCGAGCCCGGTCCGACAGAGCCTCCCGGCCCAGTCTCCCTCCATCCTCACCCCTCCCCCAGTTTCCCGCCGCCACTCACCGAACCGGAACCGGCTGCTAGGCAAAGGAGTTTCCGGCCGGGCGCGGAACGCAAAGCCCGGGAACCTCCGTGAACCGGAACCGTCTTTACAGCACCGGAAGACGGCTGGGCAGCTGCCGAGGAGGAAAGGGGGTGGGGCAAGAGGTCAAAGAGCAGAGTTACAGGCTCGTGGGACGCCTGCGCGAGGTGGCGAGGCTGAGCAGTCAAACGAGCGTTTGAGTCTAAGCTTAGTCTCCCCGTCGCCCTCAGACCGGGCTTTTCCTCTTTCTCACACTTGGAATAGTGTTAGTGCGCCCGCCGTCCTTTGCTTTTCTCTGTCCCTCGGCTCCCTTACCCGCTGTCTTCTGGTTCCGTTCGTTGATTTTTTTTTTTTTTTTTTTTTGGTTTACGCTCAGGTTTCCGTGGCAGTTTTTCACTGTGGCCTTACATTGTTGTGCCTTTCTTGTTAAATGAGAATTTGATATCTTAAGTCGATTTCAAACTGTATCTTCTGGAAATTAATGTGCTTCTTGTCATGCTTGAGGGATCACAGGAAGTGGGGCGAGGGGGACGGGAGACGGGAACCAGAGACTGGGAAGAGAAACTTTGAGAACACCTTAGCTTAAGGCTGACAACGTGCAGAACCTTCCATAACTGGAGGAATTTAAAACAGTGATTTCTAGTGAGGCTCACCAGAGGTCTTAGACATGTAATTTAGGCCACACTTTTTAAGCGAAAATAATGGAAAAGAAATTTTTGTTCATTCAAATTATTTTCCAAGCTCCCTTAGTTTAGTAGGCCTCTGGCTCAGACCCTACCTAGAAAAGCCTTATGGAGGTGCTTCAGAATAGGTATTCTAGACCCAGTTGATTGCCTGTCTGAATTGAGTCCTTTTTTTTTTTCCTGGTTTTTTGAAACAGGGTTTCTCTGTAGCTTTGGAGCCTATCCTGGAACTAGCACTTGTAGACCAGGCTGGCCTTGAACTCACAGAGTTCCGCCCCCCCTCTGCCTCCCGAGTGCTGGGATTAAAGGCATGAGCTGAATTGAGTCTTAAAGTAGGGAACACCTCTGGAAGCTCCAGCCTTTTCCATACTCTGAGCAACTGGGAAAGGGAAGGAGATGAACTTGTCCAGGGACCCTGACTTGGTGTATATATAAAAGTAGATTATTTATATCACCTTATATACTTATATTTTTATGTGGCCAAGTCCTAAAGCTTGGCAGTATTAAATACACCTAGACCATGTCAATCTTCGACATTTTAATGATTCTACAGATCTATTTATCTGGATTAAACTCTTTATTTCTAGGAAATAGCCATGCATAAAGACGAATTTCAACTGAAATTTTTCATGTGCGTGATTCAGTCTCGCCAAGTAGTCAGGACTGCTCAGAGCACAGGTACCTTTAATTATGCTGCGGTGACAAGGAATGAGCTTTCTCTGAGCTTCCTATATAATTACAGGCTTAAGGGGTCAACTATTTCTATTTCTATTCCTTGTTGAAAAAATATTTGTCACTGTGTTATATCTTTTCTTTAGATGTTATACTTGCCCCAGGCAAATAAGGAAGACTTGGGCGTTGAGCGAGGAACAAGATTTATGGAACATGGGATGGGCATTGATTTCTATTTAATTTATGGATTATTGTAATATGTCTAGGCTCATTTGTGGGAGTTCTTGTTGTTACTGTTATAAGCACCCCCAAATGTGTAAGTCAGGGCCCAAAGAAAAGCGATTTTCTACTCTAATCTGTAGTAATGAGTTCTGCTTTGCCTCTGTTATTATCAAAGGGATAGAATCTTTGAAAGGTAAACTAGTCATTGAGAACAACCATCACTTCTTTTCATCTTTTTCACTGTATTTATGGAAAGGAAGTTTTCAATAGTTAAGTCTTTTAGGCAAAATATAAGTGTAGGGCACAGCCCCTCTCCGAGTCCCACCCTGAGGGTGACCTACAGCTTTTGCTTCTCAGCTGGGGAAGCTTCAACTTCCAACATGATCATACCAATGCTACAACCAATGACAGATCCCTTGAAGAGACTAGGAACTGTGGATGATCCAAACACCGTGGGACATATACCTATTCTTAAAACTGGTGAGGCATTTGTGTAAACATTGGGGATGGGTGTGGAAAGAAGTATTGGAAAGCAAAAAGGTTATTTATAGAATTATGAGTCACTGTTTAAATTTAAGACACAGGGAGAAAGTGTATGGAGAGAGGGGATGAAAGAGAAAAGGCTGTAGAAAGAATAGTTACTTGTATGAGCAATCCTTAGTTCATTTCTGCAATATTTATATGTGGCTTGTTTGCTTTTGCTGTAACAAAACACCCAATGCTGAATAATGTATAAAACACGCAGAGGAAACTGGAAGCCCACGAGTGGGCAACTCCTTTTGCTTGGCCTCTGTCTAAGATTCCCTTGGATAAGCCACATCATAGCAGGAACATAAGCAAGGAGAGATCGCACAGTGAAACAGAAAGCCAAACGGTGGGGGAGGGGCCAGTTTGTTTATTTTATAACAGCCTCTTTTCACCAGAACTAACTGGGCTCCACAAGAACCTCATTGATTCCTTCCTAGCTCAGCACCTCCAATAACCTGATTACCTCCCACCAGACCCCATTCTCAAAGTTTCACCTGTTCCTAACATTACTGCGTGGAATACCACATTTTCAACACATTGAGATACACTCAAACTATTTCCAAGATAAGTCATTTAGCTCCCATGTTACTATAAACTATTTAATCTGACTTTCTTATTGAGTAAACTTGATATATAAAAATATGGAATGTCTTCAGGCAATTGTGGTGTATGCCTTTAATCCCAGCATTGAAGGGCAAAGGCAAGTGGATCTCTATGAGTTCAAGGCCAGCCTGGTCTACAAAGTGAGGACAGCCAGTGCTACACAGGGAAGCACTGTCTCAAAAAAAAAAGTGAAACTTCAACTAATGGATTAAATTAAGGAGTTATTATTATGTTACAAAATGATTCCAAAGACTTGTAAATTTTACCCTGGGATAAACTGAATAACAGGTTCCTCTTGTATATTTTAATAATGATTCAGCTCACCAATACTTTATATTAAATTTTAGAAACACATCTATATGTCTCTCCTCAACTAATATATCTATATTGGAGCCAGTTCACTGAAAATACTTCTTTAGTTCCCACTGTGTGCCAGTAACATAGCAGAAATAATAAGTTATAAAACGTGCTCTGTTGTTTCGTTGCTGTGACAAAACGCGCTCGCCCGATAGCTTAAGGAAGGAAAGATGCTTCAACTCACAGTTTCAGGGGTTCTGTCCATTTTACTGGATGGGAGGAGTGTGGGGAGCATTCACGTCAGAGTGTCTGGACGTTGAGAGTGGAGCCTATGCTTCTGCACCCTTCCTCCGTCTCTCCTCTCTCTCATTATTCCCGGGATTCCAGCCTGTTTGATGGTGCCAGCAACACACAGGACCAGCTTCCCTTCTTAGCTGATACTCTCTGCAAGTCCCCTCACAGACATGACCAGAGGTGTGTTTACTAATTGCCTGTATGTGTACCTAATCCAATCAACCTGCCAAACAAGAGTTTTGGAATTAGTTTGTAAAGTTAGAGTATAAAATAATGCATTTCATTGTGGCATTTGTGCTCATCAAGACTGACTCCTCCCATATATATGTGTAAATTTGTAGGTGGAAGGAGAGAGAGAGAGAGAGAGAGAGAGAGAGGTAATGACATCATTACCCTAATAGCTACAATTCATAAATGTTTTAAAAAATTATTTAGCTAAATAACTTCCATATATTTCCAGAAGGAATTCAGGGGTAAAAAGTTTTTCTTAGGAAATTAAAAATTGGGATCTAGAGAGATGGTTCATCAGTTAAGAGCCAGGCTACTCTTCCAGAGGATCCTGGTTTGAGTCCCAGAGTCCACATGGTAGTGCACAGCAATCTGTAACTACAGTCCCTGGAGATCTGATGCTGTCTTCTGGCCTCCATGGACACTGCATGCACATGGTGCACACATACATGAAGGCAAAACACATAGAAGTGAAATAAAATTTAAAATAGAAGTTGACAATTGAATTAACTATTCCAGGACCTGGGCAATAGATAACAATATATTTGTTTATACTTTTTGAGAATGTGCTATGTGAGCTCATTTTATTGACTCAGTAGGAGATGAGAAAATGAACTAGATGTTTTCCCTATTCCTCAGGAGCCGATTTTCCAGGAAAGGCAATATATGAGATTGCATAAAAATTAAGAGGTTGGTGATGCTGGTTCAAAATGTTCAATTTCTATCTTCCTCCTTCTCCTCCTCCTCCTCCTCCTCCTCCTCCTCCTCCTCCTCCTCCTCCTTCTTTTGTTTTTTTTTTTTTGGTTTGGTTTGGTTTGGTTTGGTTTGGTTTTTTCGAGACAGGGTTTCTCTGTAGCTTTGGAGCCTGTCCTGGAACTAGCTCTTGTAGACCAGGCTGGCCTTGAATTCACAGAGATCCACCTGCCTCTGCCTCCCAAGTGCAGGGAGATTAAAGGCGTGCGCCACCACTGCCCAGCAAATTTCTAAAGAGCTCATAGAGATGTAGATATGAGTGGTGCCAGGCAAACGCTTAGGCTGTCTGGATAGGTCTAGCATGGATGCAGGGGCCATTATCTCATATGATCTCAAACCTATGCTGTCTTCTTAGTATATCTAGCATAACAAGACTCATGAAAAATGGCTTATAGTCAAGAATATCTACCTATTCAAGTACTTGGGATACCTGTTTGGCAACTGTGGGTGTTTCTTTAATCTGATTTGCTCAGCCCATACAGTCAGCAGCTGGCATCAAGCAGTAACCCCAGGCAGCACCTGCTTTCTACCAGTGAGTATGTGCAGGTTGTTTCCCAGTCACCCTAGCTTTCCCGCGTTTGCCATTCTCGTTTGCTCTGTACCTGATACTCAACTCAGACCTGTAGTAGGAGCTGCAGGCTGCATTCCCGCCACCCTGCCCCCAGCCACCTGGCTAGCGTATGCCCCAAAATAACAACACACAAACTGTATTCATTTAAACACTGCTGGCCCATTAGTTTCAACCTTTTACTCACATCTTGACTAACCCATATCTAATAATCTGTGTAACACCACGAGTGGTGTCTTACCGGGAAAGATTCAGCATGTCTGACCTGGCCGCTGGCTCCATCACTTCTGTCCCAGAGCGGAGAGGCATGGCAGTCTGACTAACTTCCCAGTATTCTGTTCTGTCTACTCCACCCACCCAAGGGCCGGCCTATCAAATGGGTCAAGGCAGTTTCTTTATTAACCAATGAAATCAACAGATAGATAGAAGACACACCTATATCATTTCCCCTTTTTCTGTTTAAACAAAAAAGAAAGGCTTTCACTTTAACATAGTAAAATTACATATAACAAAACAGTTATCAAGCAAGAATTACAGTTACAATATTTATATCTATTTTATCTTTTATCATAACAAAGGAAAACAACTATAATCTCTCTATTCTTCAACTCCATCAAAGACTCCAGAAGGATATAATATTACCTAAGTAAATGAGAAGTAAGCAACTTACAAAACTCTAGAAATCACAGAGACATCTTGCTGCCTGGACAGTCACCCAAAGTTCCTCTGTACCGTTGGGGCATCCATCTTCGGCCTTCAGGCCCGTAGTAACCAGAGACATTTCCATGAAGCGGGAAATTTCAAAGGCAGTTCAGTCACTATCTGCTGTGTCCTTCAGAATGTCTCACAGACTCTTTCATGAGTCAGGAACCCCGAAAACCATCTTACCTTTAGGCAAGTTCAGCAGTCCTCTTTCTGAGGGTTCTCTGTGTCCAGTTTATGCAACAGTCCAGGCAAGAGCAGTTTCTTTCCCAAATGGCTATCAAACTCCATAAGGAGCCTCTTCGATGCCCATCTTCCTCTTGAAGTAGATTGGTGCTGCCAGGAGCAGACGTGTCTCATTGTCATGAAAAACCCTAAGTTATTAAAACATTTAAAATGCCATATTCTGTAGTCTTTGAAAGATATTAAGAATGCCTATTAACTAAAATATATCTCTACATGTCTAGAAAAATCTAACATGACCACAAGCTTGACTATTATCGATGATTATTCATTAACAACCTATATACATTACATTTTTAAATGAACTACACAATCACAATACCTTAATCAAGATCAGAAATACATATACTTATAACAAAATTGACCTTAAAATCCATACCAATGCAAATTATTCATATCTATATCACAGACCCCCTTTGCCCTGATGACTAATTTGGACTTGCTTCTCTGGTTTCCACTAACCATTATCTTATGGACAAAATTATGATGTTCAGCTTCTACATTTGAACACTGAAGCCTCAGGTAAGAGCCACTCCTAATCTTTTCAGCTTTCTTCCAAGAGAAAGGAAATCAATTATCTTCCAGCCTGAGTGGGGCCTCTCTGATCCTTTCTTGATTTCTTCCATCTTCCCTTCTGTTTTATTATTTCTTCTTCCTATCTACCTACATACCTTTTTTTCTTTACCTACTAAGAAAGTTTATTGAACACATACTATGTCCACCACTGGTAAACAAAACGTGCATGTCCTTCATGGTTACAGAATCAGAGCAGTGTGGATTCTAGGAAGGAAAGCAATACACAAACCCAGCGTGTAAAGCAGGTACTAACTCAGAACGCTCAGAGGAATGACTGCATTAGCCAGCTAAAGCAGAGAAGCATTTTCCAGAAAGCACAGTTGGCTCTGAATCTGGGAGAAGATTGGCTCATTGGAGAGGTAGTGTGGTCCAGTAAAACCTGAGTGCTGGGGAGAACAAGAACAAGATCACACAGTGCCTTCTAGATTCTGTTAACTCTTTTGCACTATGGGAAAACAACTGAACAACAACAACAACAAAAATTTCACCATAAATTCATTTCATTAACAGATACAGGTTAGTGGGGTGCTCTGTTCTGTTTTGTTTTATGGTGCTGGATAAGTAAACCCAGGGGCTCATGCATGCTAGGCAAGCATTCTACCATTGAGCTACATCCCCAGCCCTTGTATTTGCTTCTTAAAATGATCTTCAATCTCTTGGTAGATGATGGTTTAGAGGGAAACAAAATCAGGATCCTGCCTTAGGTGGCTGCCACACCCTTGCTCTGTTCTTTGCATACAGGGTATTGATGAAGGAGTTAGGTCATCAAATAACATAAGTGAACTCAGAGCTATGAACACACAGATGTGTGCAGACCCTGACCTACTGTCCTACTGTTGCCTCTGCTTTCCTGAAGAAGAGAAAAAGTGATAGACACCGCTTGCAGAGTGCTCTAGTCCTTGTTCTGAGTGCAGCCACATAGGGAGATGATGCGCTCTAGTCTCCGGGAAAACAGCATCTGCTTGCTTCATATTTGGTAGAGGAGCAGTCATAGCTGCTCTTTCTCCAGCTCTTTGCCCATCGGTATAAACACTGTGTCCTGTGTAGTGATGAGGCTGGTGTGTGTGTGTGTGTGTGTATGTTTCTGAAATACAGAACTCAACTACCAACCAACACAAGATATGTGGTCCTGCAGTGAGGCACCTCAAGGAGCATGACCCATGGGTCACATAGGCCTCTCTTCCTAGCCTTAGCTTTTGTAAAGAATGGCAGGTAATATTCCCAAATACCCAAGATGCTGCTAGACATTTCACATGCACAAGAGGCCCCACAGCGAAGAGCCATGTGCCCTTTGCTGAGACTGAATAAGTTTGGCCATCTCTCAGTTATTTCCTACAGTTTTTCTGATTGTTAGGAGCAGTCACACTAGAAGTTTCTTTTTGAATGTTTAGAAGTTGTTGAAGTTCTTTCAGGAGGTGTGAGTGGTGCTACTGCTCCTTCCTGTGTGTGAGGACCCCACCACAGCTCTCCCACTCACGCATGTGAGACTTCTCCCTGGAAGAGAAACTCCAAAGAACACAAAAGCGTGTTCTACTATAAAAACTGATCCCAGTTCATTAGTTTTTAGTCTGTATTCTTATGATGGTGTTTCTATAAATAACCAGTGTTCTTCATCATAAAAGAATACATAGTATTTTTTTATCATAGCTTAATTCTGGTTGTATCTCAGTTTCTTTCTGGACAACTTACCCAGTAAAATATTCAGAATTGTGTGATGTACTGGATGGTATCTGGTATCTAGTTCAAATACATTGTGATGTCTTTTTTCTTTTTCTTTTTTTTTTTGTTTTTGTTTGTTTACTTTGAGATAGGGTCTCTCAAGATAGCTCTGGCTGTTTGGGAACTCACTGTGAAGATCAGGCTGATCTTAGACTCATAGAGATCTGCTTGTCTCTGTCTCCTGAGTGCTGGGATTAAAGGCGTGCACTACCATGCCCAGCCATTGTATGTGTTCATCATACATATCTTTTGGTATGCCTGTGGCTGCTGTCTCACCAAGACTTCTATATCTGTCTAGTTGCTCCCCCAGCTTCCACTCTTACCCTTGCCTAAATCAAAGTATCCAGGTTCTATCAGATTAGTAAAGTGTGTTGTATTTTAAAAGTCTCACACAAGTTGTCTTACAATTATGGTCGATTTCCCAAAACTCCAGCCTTTGACAAGCAGGGAATCTGGAAGTATCAGTGGCGTCTACCTATGTGCTGTGTTCTTTGTCCTCTTCTTACTTCTTGCCTTGCAAGAGCCCAGAATCTTGTGTTAAAAGGTCCATCTTGTGACCATGAAAATTAAACTCCACTCCACAGAGGGCAGTGCAGAGAAATCTCCATTGAGTTGACTTCCCCTGTGACCTTTATTTTTTTGCGTGTAGGTACTCGTCCTACATTGTTTGTTTTTATCTTCAGGATTCCTATTACGTGAGGGAAAACATGATTATATTTTTCTTTTTATTTCTTTTTTTCCCTAAGACAGTGTTTATCTGTGTAACAGCCTAGCTGTCCTAGAGCTAGCTCTGTAGACCAGGCTGGCCTCGAACTCATAGAGATCTGCCTGCCTCTGCCTTCTGAGTGCTGGGATTAAAAGCATGCGCCACCACTGCCTGGCGATTATTCATTTAAGCTGCAAGAAACACAAAGGCAGAAACCAAGAGAGCTGAATGTGGGACAGAGATACTTCCAGGGTCAAAGCTTCGGGGCAACATACAGCTTTGTGGGTCAGGCTCTAGTCTGACAGATCCAGCTGCCCACTGCACTCATCTGTGCCTAAGGACTTCACTGGTAAGCAGCTTGCCTAGGTGATCAGCGACTCTTATGACTGCTCATGGCTGAGTGGGAAATGGAAGAGCATCCAAAGGACGATGTTCTCCTTGCTACTTCCTGTCACAGCTTCTCTGTGGAAGAGAAGCCCTCACTCTCATGCTCTCCCCGTCACCCGACACAGCATTACTCATGCCACTATTGCCCTCCTGGTCTTTTGACAAGTGAACTCACACACGGGTAGTTGTATTGACCAAGATGCAAACATTGTAGGTGCAGTCAATGTGTGGAGGATTAACATTGCCTATGGCTCCACTTCTCTTTAAGAAAGTACTCTTGCTTTCTTCATCAGAGACAAGAGCTGCCATCTATATGCTGTTATAAGAATCCAAAAACCAGCTGGGTGGTGGAGGTGCATGCGTTTAATTCTAGCACTTGGGAGACAGAGGCAGGCCGATCTCTGTGAGTTCGAAGCCAGCCTAATATACAGAGCGAGTTCCAGGACAGGCTTCAAAGCTAAAAAGAAAAATCCTGTCTTGAAAAACAAAAACAAACAAATAATCCAAAAACCCAGACTCTGACAAAGAAAAATTAATGGAAATTCTGGTTCTCTGAAGACTGCCTTGATCTCAACAAGTCAAGATATAACATTCCAGAATCAGTTTCACAGAACTTGAATTTTTATGGAGCTAAAATTCTTAGGACTTGACCTAGTCAGGATTACTATTGCTGTGGTAAAACACCATGACTAAAAGCAACTTGGGGAGGAAAGGGTTCATTTCATTTTATACTTCCCAATCACAGTCTGTCAGGAAGGAACCCAAGCAAGGACTGAAGCAGAATGCAGTTTACTGGCTTGCTTAGTTTTCTCCGCTTGCTTTTGTGAACCACCAGGGGGTGGCAACACCTCTAATGGGCCTGGCCCTCCCACATCAATAAGAAAATGCCCCCCAGGCTTGCCTACAGTCCTATCTTATATTTTCTCACTTGTACCACCCTCTTCTCAGATACTGAGTTTGAGTAGGCGTTTTGTTTTGTTTTTTAAGGCAGGGTTTCTCTGTGTAGCCCTGGATGTCCTGGAGCTCACTCTGTAGACCAGGCTGGCCTCAGGTTTACAGAGATCGGCCTGGGATTAAAGGCGTGCTCCACCACTGCTCGGCTACCACTCTAGTTTGTGTTAAGTTGACAAAACTATCTCTTTCAACATTGTCTCAGTTAGGAAGATCATTGGGTGGGACAAATAGCATTATATGTTCTTCTTCCAGGCAAATATGTAGAGATAAGAATAGTAGTGTGTGTGTGTGTGGGGGGGGGGGGATAAAATACAAGCTGGGCTGTGGTGGCACATGCCTTTAATCCCAGTACTTAAGAGGTAGAGGCAGGTGGACCTCTGTGAGTTCGAAGTCAACCTGATCTTCAGAGTTTTTTTTTTGTTTTTCTAGATTTATTTATTTATTATGTACACAATATTCAGCCTCCATATAAGCCTGCAGGCCAGAAGAGGCCACCAGATCTCATTACAGATGGTTGTGAGCCACCATGTGGTTGCTGGGAATTGAACTCAGGACCTCCGGAAGAGCAGTCAGTGCTCTTAACCTCTAAGCCATCTCTCCAGCCCCCCTGATCTTCAGAGTGAGTTCCAGTACAACCAAGGCTACACAGAGAAACCCTGTCTCAAAAAACAAAAACAAAACAAAAAAAAATAGCAGTGTGAACCATTTCTTTAATTGGTTAGTAGAAAAGATCCTCTATATAAACATAATCATATACTGTATTTTGTTTTGACCACCAGCAGACCACACATACAGTGACTGTCATATGCCACAGCTTATAGTAGTGGTTTTAAACTTCAGCTTGGGTCAGAGTTACCTGGAGGAGTTGTTAAAATACACTGTATACACCACCCCCAAAATTTCCAATTTAGTAATCCCAGGCAAGACGCAAGAGCCTGCATTTCCAACCTCTTTCCATATGATGGTCATTCTGCCAGGCAAACCACACAGAGCACATGGAACAGTCCTTCCTGCTCGTTCTAAGTGAGATGGAGTAGGCAGACAAGTGTCCTGTGCCAGAAATTTCAGTATTTATGACTGGTGGGGGCTCCTCTGCCTCCAAGGCTCACTCTTCCACCCTTAGGAGTCTTGGGTAGAGAAGGTTTGTGTCTGCACCTGGTGTCTGTCTCCATAGGACTCACAGCCTTTACTCCTCCAGAGAGGCCCGTGTCTCCTTGTTAGAGTGTCTCACACCAACTCACCAAGCTACTGCAGTCTGTTTAGAATTCTCTCTAGTCCTAAGGCAATCTGCTAGTCCTCAGACTCCACATTTGCTATTTGCTGTTCCCCGAGAGCTGCCCCCCAACCAGTGTCCTATAGCGTGGCTCTCCCCACTTCAGCTATTCTCACTCTTGCTCCCATCCACCCCTCTTGCTCTTGCTTTCCAGTGCTATGGAGTGGCTCCTGGTTCGGAGGCTGTTCCTCGAAGTTCTGCACATTTTCATTCATCTACCACATCAGGCAGAGCGCAGGAGCCAGCTAATCTTTGGACCTCAGCTTCTCCACCTAAATGCTCCAACTTCTACTTACCAGAGAATCAATCTTTCTTTCTTTCTTTCTTTCTTTCTTTCTTTCTTTCTTTCTTTCTTTCTTTCTTTCCTTCCTTCCTTCCTTCTTTCTTTCTTCTTTTTTCTTTTCGTTTTCTTCTTTTTCTTTTTTTTTTTAAGACAGGGTTTCTCTGTAGATTTGGAGCCTGTCCTGGAACTAGCTCTCGTAGACCAGGCTGAACTCGAACTCACAGAGATCCGACTGCCTCTGCCTCCCAAGTTCTGGAATTAAAGGCGTGTGCCACCACCGCCCGGCTACCAGAGAATTTTCTAAGCCTCTTACACTTCTGTCTTTTAGAATCTCTTCTCTTGGTTTTTAATTCTCCTTTCTACTTTGTCATTATGCCCAGTAGCTGGCTGAATCTTGGAGCGCTCTGAGAACTTTAAAGGAACTTTTTGAATGTCTTCCAATACCCTGAGGATCAGCATAAAGAGCAGCCCTTTGTGGGATGAGCAAGTGTCTCAGAGGATAAAGCACTTACCATGGAAACATGAGCCAGAGTTCATGTCCCCAGCACACACATGAAACTGGGTGTAGTGACCCTCCTGTAATCTCAGATCTTAGGAGGCAGAGACTAGATCCCTGGGGTAAACTGGCTAGCAAGATTAGCTGAATCAGCAAACTGGGTACAACGAGAGGCCCTTCCTCAATAATAAAATGGAGAACAATTGAGCAATATATCTGATGTCAACCTTTGGTCTCCACATGAATATGCAAACATGTATACCTGCACACACATAAACACATGCATGTGAACATATGCCCATCATATCTGCAAACATGCAAAAGAAAATAAAAATAGGTCATTTCTGGGTACTGGGGTATGGAATGAAGTAAGGTATTATTTGGTCATTTCTTGTATATGTTAACTTTCCCTGGATACAGGAAGTCTATCTGGTATTGAAAAGTTGAGGGATGGAAGACTATAACCTTATAATCTGGAGTGTTCTGGCTATATCCCTATACATTCAATAATTCAGTCTTTATGTTCAATACCCCCTTTTTCTGTTAAGGCCCACTACCCTAAGCCCTAAATTAGAATTACCAATTTCTGAAGTTGAAGAAATCTGAAGTATACTTTGTCCCAAACCAAGTTTTCAAGCAGCATCATGTCCAATTCTTGTACTTTGGTCGCCGAGACAAACAAATCCAGAGTCCTCAGCCTCCTCTCCAGTGCCAATCAAGACTTCAGCTTTCTCTTTTTGGAAGAAGGGCAGACTTTTGTGGCTGCATTACACTATTCCAACAGTGAAAATGAACTTAGTTTTCTCAAGAATTTGAGGCATCATCTAGCTTTCTGCATTCCTTTTTTTGACCCATCATCTAAGTCCGCTGTCATGCTCTTCAGGAACTCTAGCTTGTATGCTGATGTTGAGATGCCTTCCTTAGTCTCCACATTTCAGCCTGTGGGTTCCATTCACCAATGTTCTGCTCTCAGGGATGTTTCTCAGCTCCAGTCAGATGGAGCTAGAACATACACCATAATTTCCAGAACTACTTAGATCCAAACACTGTCTCCATCACCAGTCCACCAACAATTTACGAATTCAAACTTTGATTCACTAAGTAAATCAAGAATAGCTAACTAAAGTGTATTTGACAAATTCAGAGAAAATACTCCATTATCTATCCTCTCATTGTGAGTCCAAAGTTTTGTACCTAATCTACTTTCTATCATAACTAAGGAAAACTGTAACCATAACTATCTAGTCTTCAATCCCATCAGAGATCCCAGAATGATATACTATTACCTGAGTAAATAGGAAGTTCAGAACAAACAACTTCCAACTCTATATAGAAACAATAGAGTCATCTGGCTGTCTGGACAGTCATCCCAAAGTTCCTCTGCAACATTGGGGCATCTATCTTCAGCATACAAGTCTAGAATATCTGACAGACCTTTCTGTGAAGTGGGAAATTTTGAAGGACTATTCTACCTTGTCTTGGCAAAGTTCAGCCGTTTTCTTCTTTTGTGTCCAACTTGTCCAATTTGGACAGCATACTGTCAGCAGTTGAGGCAAGGGCAGGTTTTTGCCCAGTGGCTAACTTTGCCACAATAAAAGCAAACTCCATATAGAGGTTCTTTGATGCCCATCATCCTTTTTTGAAGTAAATTGGTGCTGCCAGAAGCAGATGTGTCTCACTGTCATAAAAAGCCTTATGTTATTAATATGTTTTAAATGTCATATTCTGTAGGTCTCTGAAATGTTTGATGATCATATATCTATTTAAAATATCTGTTTGACCTTGAAAACATACCTAATATAAGTTTGACTATTATAGATAACTAACTACTAACCTGTCTTTCTTTATTATCCTAAATAGCTTTCAAAGACTAAAACTTTACATTTTTTAAAAAATTTATTTATTATGTATACAACATTCTGCCTGCATGTATGCCCACATGCCAGAAGAGGGCACCAGGTCTCATTACAGATGGTTGTGAGCCACCATATGGTTGCTGGGAATTGAACTCAGGACCTCTGTAAGAGCAGCCGGTGCTCTTAACCACTGAGCCATCTATTCAGCCCAAAACTTTACGTTTTTAAATGAACTACATAGGTACAATATTGTAAACAAAAATAGAAACATATATACAATATAATAAAAATTACCTTATTGGTATATCAATATACAAATATTCATACCAATGTAAAATATTTGAGACTAGAAGTTGCTTTGATAGTCTAAAAGGAGACTCAATACTCTACCCTTTTATCCTATCATTCCTATACCCCCTTTTTCTTTTCAGATCAAGATCCCTAAATCTAATCTTTGCTTTGTTTCCTCCTTGACCGTGACCAATAACAACTTGTAACCAACCCCCCAAAACAATGACAAACATCCACTGAATGATCAAAAAACACCTGCCCCATCTTTTGGGAATGTGGGCATCATGTTCTTAAAATTACTTCCTGCCGTCTGAGGGTAATGGCATCTTTAGGGAACCCTGAAAAATTGAGATAAAGATGACATCCTAGGAGAACTAGCTGTTGTTCAGTCTTGGTGTGATGGGAAAGTTTAAGACTTATCTAAAGTCCTGGCTGGGGTAGTCTATGTCTGGACCATCTTAGCTGACTTCCTTGAAATTGTCTGAACAGACTGTAGTCCAAAGCTGATCTTTGGGTAGCATTTGTCAGTTTAGTGCTGTTATCACAATCCAAGTGGAATTGTCGTTGTGGGCCCCATCATCCTTTTGGAGACTTCAGAGGTTATTGTTAAGAATGGTCATGGTCACTGCAGAAAACCTGAACTTTTAAATGTCATATGCAACAGATCTCAGAGAGGTTCAAGGACCACAATCTACTAAATACACCTGGGGTACATAAACTTAGTTCCTAATTACCCATTTCAGATTCAAGCCCAAAATAATGTAGAGGGAGCTAGATAAAGCCTATTTCTAGAATTAGTTAGTATTTTATATGACCATTAATACCACAACAGAAATATATATATATATATATATATAAATATGTTAATCTTATAAATTTTTAGGTAATATTTGTATTTTAAGAAAAGCTTTATAGCTGGGCAGCATTGGTGCACACCTTTAATCCTAGCACTCAGGAGGCAGAGGCAGGCAGAACACTGTGAGTTCAAGGCCAGCCTGGTCTACAAGAGCTAGTTCCAGGACAAGCTCCAAAACTACAGCGAAAGCCTGCTTCGAAAAACCACCCCAAAAAAAGGAAAAAAAAAGAAAAGTTTTAGGCTGGCTGGAGAGATGGTTCAGAGGTTAAGAGCACTGGTTGCTCTTTCAGAGGTTCTTAGTTCAATTCTCAGCAACCACATAATGTCTTACAACTATCTGTAATGAGATCTGGTGCCCTCTTCTGGTGTTTAGGCATAAATACAGGCAGAACACTGTATACATAATAAATCCTTTCTTTTTTTTTTTGTTTTTTGTTTTTTGTTTTTTGTTTTTTCGAGACAGGGTTTCCCTGTAGTTTCTAGAGCCTGTCCTGGAACTAGCTCTTGTAGACCAGGCTGGCCTCGAACTCAGAGATCTGCCTCTGCCTCCCGAGTGCTGGGATTAAAGGCGTGTGCCACCACCGCCCGGCTTAAATCCTTTCAAAAACTATGAAAAAAGAGAAAAGTTTTAAAGAATAAAAATAAAACCAAAGGATTATAAGATTAGTAACAATAGAATAGTCAATTTTATTTGTCTTTTGTCCCATGTCAGGTAGCTCTTCTTACATGAAACAAAGATTTTGGATTTTCCTTTAACATGCATGCTTGTGTTTAGAGAAGGAAAGAGCCATGCTCCAACTCCAAAGCCAGCTTTAATTTTTAATTGATATATGACTACAAAAAGACCATTTGTATTATAAATCTATAGAGAACATCAGAAGCAAACATTTGGGAAGATTTATGAAATTTTATCCCGTTGGAAATGTGTTATGCCATTAAACCAATTTACTTTTTTCTTGGGACATTTTCTTCTTCAGATATCTTCTTTGCCCAGTGGTTTTCATATTCTTTAGTTGGATCCATTTATTTTCCTGGAAAGACAAAAACAAAACCCTTCTCAAACCCTAATTTTGGGGAGTTACCCTTTTTGGCAGGTTATGTCTTATCAAACAAAAGATATTCGTTAGTCTTATAAGTTAATTTAGATGAATTTGCCATGCTATTTGATGAACTATCACCTCTCCTAATCAAGGGTTCTCTCCTGTTTGAATCTAATTTTATCAATCTTGATGGCATCCATAGCTTTTCTTCTCCTGTGGAAACAAAAGCAAAACCTCTTCCCAATGTAACACATTTTCTGGTTTCCATTCTGAGGTTAACACATCTGTGAAGTATATAGGCTGATTTAATTCAGAAGTTTTTTTCTACTATCCAATGTCTCTACAATAGCTGTCATTCCTTTTTCATTAGCATTCAAAAAATATTTTTTTTTGAGACAGGGTTTCTCTGTGTAGCTTTGGACCTGTCCCGGAATGCACTCTGTAGACCAACTGGCCTCAAACTCACAGAGATCCACCTGCCTCTGCCTTCTGAGTGGTGGGATTAAAGGTGTGTGTCATCACTGCCCTGCAGCATTCAAAACATTTTAAGTTAATAGAGCATTGTGTAATCTATCTCTTTATTACCCCTTTCTGATTATTAAGAATATCTTTTAAAAAAAGATTTATTTATTTATTAACTGTACAGTGGTTTGCCTGCCTGTGGGCCAGAAGGGGGAACCAAATCTCATTACAGATGGTTGTGAGCCACCATGTGGTTCCTGGTAATTGAACTCAGGACCTTTGGAAGAGCAGTGCTCTTAACCTCTGAGCCATCTCTCCAGCCCATTAAACATATCTTTTAAAGTGCAATTAGGTCTTATGAAAAAGTTCTACAATTTTCTGGGAGAGTTTGAAGTATAAGCTGAAGCCAGTGGTAGTAGTGCTGCCACCTGGTGCCATCCAAGGCCCCACTTTGTGTGCCAAATACATGGCTATTTTTATTGTTCTATTAATAAATAAAACTTGGGAGTCAGATATTAGGCTTTAAATCTGATAGATTCAGAAAGTGAAGGAGAAATGATCAGCTGACTGTCCTCTTCACCTTCCCAGATTGAAAAGGCCTGATCTTTCCAAGCCCCTTCTTATTCCTCCCTGTGTTTCTCTATCTTCATCTGGATCCACCAGAAAACTCTATGGTCTGTTTCAGCCAGCTGAATGTGAACAAATAAGGTTTTTTTTCCCCCACCTGTTTTTTTTTATTGCCACCTCTGTGTCTTCTTTGATGAAAGGTCTGTTCAGATCCTTTGCCCATTTTTAATTGAGTTATTGTCTTTTTATTACTGAACTATAAGAGTTTTTCATGTATAAATATTTTTAAAATTAGTTCTCTCTGAGAGGTTTGTTTCCTACAATGTGTACAAATTCAATGAGATCATACTCACCCCTCCCCCAACTCTTCCCAGATTTAGCCCACCTTCCCTAATGACTCAACTTTGTGATTGCTTTTTTTCCTTTTAACCCTTCAAGACCAATCTGTGCTACCCAAACATTCTTGGAAGTGGTCTTCCACTGGAGTCAGCTTATCAGGGGCCACACTCCTAAAATACTGTCCCTCACCCAGCAGGGATTGGCTGGGCGATCCATTGGCTCCATTTGCACAGCTCCCTTCCATGCTGGGATCTAGTCTGGCCTTGGCTCACACAGGTTTCGTGCATGCTGTTGAAATTGCTGTGGATTCATATCTGCAGTGCCCTGATGCTCCCAGAAGATAATTTTCCTTGTAGTTCCCCACCACCTCTGGCTTGCTCTTTCTTTCTTACCCTTCTTTAAAAAGTTTCCTGAGCCTCTGGGCTGGAGGTGTGATCTCTTACTCATTGTGCTTTGTGCAGTTGTGGGCCTCTGTGTTAATCTCCATCTACAACAGAGAGAAACATCTCAGATGCAGGTTGAGAGATGCATTGATCTGGTGTGTGTGTGTGTGTGTGTGTGTGTGTGTGTGTGTGTGTGTGTAATACAGAAAGGCAGGCAGGAGGTGGGTCACCAGGCAGGTCTCAGGGCTTTTCCTCTACATTTTGGGTTTTTATCAGATACATAATTTGCAAATACTTTCTTCCGTTTTATAGGTTGTCTTTCTTTTTTTTTTTACTTTCTTGATGGTGTCATTTGCAACATAAACGTGTATAAATTTTCAGCCAGAGTTTTCATTGCTTGTTCACTTACATTCCTGCTGTTGGCAGCCAGAATGTGTGGGGCAGAGGCAAGAGTCCGCAAGAGAAAGGGCAGTGGAGAAACAAGAGTGGAGCTGACTGTGGGCAGCACTGAAGCAAAGGCAAGGGTGGAGCAAAGCAAACAGAACGGAGATCTGAGCTTGGGATGCCGTGCTACTCGGAGCACCAAGCCATTGTTCCCGGAGTGCATGCTGCTTACTATGGAGTCTCAAGGAGGTGCTTGCTCACTTCCAAAAACCCTGCAACCTTAATGCGGTGGACTTGAGAAGGGGCCCTTTCCTCTTGGTACCACGCAGGCTGGGTTCTTCGTATTATCTCTGAGAGAGGTGGTGTAAATGTGGAAGGAGTTTTGAGGTGATTGTATAAGAGATGCCAGTGTTGAATGTTTCTTAAAGGCAGGGATCTGTCTAACACAAAGTCTGTCCCACAGACTCTGCATAAAATGTTTGTTAAGATTGATGAAGATGGTCAATTCTGGAGGGGAGGATTTGAACAGTGCCAAGAGATAGTTGAATTCAAGGAATCCCATGCAGTCCAAGAAAGGAAAAAGTTGGCTCAGTTGGAAACAAGATTAGCAACTACGTAATTTCTATCTCTCACCACATTCATGAGCTCCCGAGAAAAAGATGCGGTCTTTGGGAAGCAAGTCTGCAAAAGCAGCAGAGTTCTTAAGGGAAGGGGGAAGAGGAGGAGAGGCAAGCAGGGGGAGGCGGAGCCTTCTTGCCAGTTTTGGCCAGTGGAGGTTTGGAAGTCTCCCCTCCTCCCGCGGCTGCCTCCACCTGGCTCCTCCCCGTGTTCGCCTAACTCCCCTCCTCCTTTCCCCAAGGACAATCTGCAAGAAAGCGGCGGCGGAGGAGAGCTAAAACTACCAGGCAAGAGGGAGGCCTTGGGTGGAGAGCGAGGGGCGAAGCCAAGAGTGAGGTGGGAGCGAACGTGCTGGGAACAGTCGGTGGGGAGGATAGAAAGGAACAGAGGGCCAGACGTGACAAGGCATCCGAAATCGCAGGCGAGAGGGGGATGGGAGCTGGGGACGCGTGAAGCAGCCGAGCCCCTCGGTTACCCTCCCAGCATTTGTAGACTCAGGTCCCAGATGCATGGTGGGGGTGCTCGGCTGTGTTGCACTTGGCTGCCCGACCCCTCCCCTGGCACACATCCAGTTCAAATTGGTGCACCTATGATGCTGCGTTCCTGCCTCCTGCGTGCTTACACACACACACACACACACACACACACACACACACACACGATTCTGTATAGTTATATTTAGTATCCGTGACTCTGTCCGTATGCGAGTCACTGTGGACCCTTATAGGTTGCGGGTATACGAATTGCATGCATTTTTATCTCCTGTGCCTCTTGACATACAGATTAGAAGGTGAGCTGCTGTTTACAGGTCAGCACCCAGGCATGGTAGGGTGAACTCTCTCCCCCTCCCACTGGAACTATGACATCAAGGCACCCAGGGGCTTCTACAGGTGATGAACTCCAGGAGGGAAAGAGAAGAGAAAACTTGAGGTTTTAAAGATCAGCATAGTCAGATGTCTATTTCTTTCTTTCCCAAAATTTTGGGTTTCTATTCCTCCAATCATGTAGTCTTTCTCAAGAAAAACAGAAATTGAGACAGTCACATTCTAGTTATATGTTGCTTTCCCAGTTTGTTACCTTCTAAGTCCTGGGTGTGCCTGAGTGTTTTTTTTTTTTAAATTTAAAAGTAGCACACAAGCTATTAGATATCACTATGACATTTTAGAACAAAATGTGTTTTAGTAGATTCTCTTTCCCCTTATCTCCTCACCACCCTGTACCCTGATCTCTCTTTTCATGTTCCATGGACTCCCATCCTTCATTACCTATTTTCTCACTCTCTTGGACTCCTTTCTAATGTTCTAGGCCTTACTCAGCCCTACTCCTCCTGTTCTTGGATATACACCTTACAAGACAGGATCTGCATATGAGAGAGAACATGCAGATTTTGTCTTTCTGAGCTTGGGTCACCTCACTTAATATTACTCTTTGCAAGCCGGGCGGTGGTGGCGCACGCCTTTAATCCCAGCACTCGGGAGGCAGAGGCAGGCAGATCTCTGTGAGTTCGAGGCCAGCCTGGTCTACAAGAGCTAGTTCCAGGCCAGGCTCTAAAAAAGCTGCAGAGAAACCCTGTCTCGAAAAACCAAAAAAAAAAAAAAAAAAAAAAAAAAAAATTACTCTTTGCAGATCCATCTATTTTCCTGAAAATTTAATAATTTAATTTAGTTTTTTCTGCCTTTTTATTTTGTTTTTGTTTTTGTTTTGAGACAGGGTTTCGCTGTAGCTTTTTGGAGCCTGCCCTGGAACTAGCTCTTGTAGACCAGGTTGGCCTTGAACTCACAGAGACTGCCTGCCTCTGCCCCCCAAGTGCTGGGATTAAAGACATGCACCACCACCGCCCAGCCTCTAATTTCGTTTTTTTTATAGCTGAGTAAAATTCCATTATGTATATGTACCACATTTCTATTACCCATTCATCTGTTGATGGCCATCTAGACTGATTCCATTTCCCATTTCCTTCCTTCCTTCCTTCCTTCCTCCCTCCCTCCCTCCCTCCCTCCCTCCCTCCCTCCCTTCCTTCCTTCCTTCTTTCCTTCCTTCTTTTCTTTCTTTCTTTCTAACTTGTGATGCCTGCAATCCAATTGCCAATACTGCACACTGTGTTATATTCCCAGCTCTGAGGCTTTAGAAGTGGAATTTGGAGGTGTATCCATTCCCAAGCCCACTCTTCATGTATTTGTGGTCTATCAGTTCACAGATGCTTCACAGCAAGTGTCACTGAGCTCCCCTGTGTGCACACACTTCAATGGGCAGGATTGGAACTGGGCTTTTGTTCTTGTTTTGTTTATAAGCGTTTTGTCTGAATGTCTGTGCACCACATGTGTGCCTCATGCTTGTGGAGGCTGGAAGATGGTGTCTACTGGGGATGAGTTACAGACAGTTGTGAGCTGCCATGTGGGTGCTGGGAATTGAACCCAGGGCTTTGGAAGAGCAGTCAGTGCTCAGAACTTCTGGGTCATCTGTCTAGCACTGGAAGTAGTTTTAGAAGTAAACATACTCCCTGCCTTGGAGGAATTTTCAGCCTAGTTAGAGAAAGTGCATTTAACAATAACACAATCTAGTGGTTTGCAGTCAGGAAGCTTTACTAGAAGGACACAGGGTACTTTAGGCTTCGCACACCATCAGATCTACTGTAGACCCTGCACAGTGTTTGATCACGGAGAGCGTGAACACACTTTTCCTTTTTCCCTCTCTGAGACAGGGTTGTGATAGGTTGCCAGGTTGGTCTTGAACTCTTGAGTTCTATCGGATTGGGATAGCTGGAACTACAGGCAAGTACCCAGCTATATGGGGATTTGAATATTAATTCTTTTTCCTGTCATAAAATATTTTTGTAACCATTTAAAATGTAAGGACCCTTCATAGAAATAAGTGAAAATGGCTAGATTTGTCCTCCAGGCTGTAGTTTGCTAACCCTTCATCTAGTCTAGCCCTCTTATTAGTGTATAAAAAGCAATTAAAATGTCAATAAAGTTGTATTTGAATGCTAAATGAATTATTATTTCCAAATAATATGTAACTTGTAGAAGATTCAAAAAGAAGGCTTTCTGGACTTTTGATGGCTAGTAAAGATTTAATAGGTTAATAAGGGTAAGGAGGTGTGGCTTTAAATGATAGAGTGAGGTATGTATGTATGTATGGTTGGTTGGTTGAATGGGTGGGTGAGTGGATGGATGGGTGGGTGGATGGGTAGGTGGATGGGTGAGTGGGTGGATGGATGAGTGGGTGGATGGATGGATGGATGGATGGACGGGCAGACAGATGGATGGGTGGGTTGATGAGTGGATGGATGAGTGGGTGGATGGATGGATGGATGGACGGATGGGTGGGTGGGTGGATGGATGGGTGGGTGGATGGACGGATGGGTGGATGGATGGACAGATGGATGGACGGGTGGACGGATGGATGGGTGGGTTGATGAGTGGATGGATGAGTGGGTGGATGGATGGATGGATGGATGGATGGATGTATGGACGGATGGGTGGGTGGATGGATGGATGGGTGGATAGATGGACGGATGGGTGGATGGATGGACAGATGGATGGACAGATGGACAGATGGACGGGCGGACGGATGGATGGACGGATGGACGGATGGACAGATGGACAGATGGATGGGTGGATGGATGGATGGATGGAAAGGGACAGGTTAGCCTGCCAAAGGATGCAGTGTGTTCAGACACCAAAGTCTGGACTAGCAAAGTAATGCTCAGATGGCACTGGGCCAGAGGATCCACGGGTAGTGGGTAGTGAGAAGCTACAGAGAAACCCTGTCTCAAAAAATCAAAAAAGTATGCTTTGTATTTTATATTTAAAGATGTACACACACACACACACACACACACACAATCTTCTATAAATGGCTATATAAAGGTCTCACAATATTGGTGTGTGTGTGTGCATGTGTATCTGTGTGGAGCAGAACTTTTGTTACCCTTCCATTTGATAGCATATAATGTTAGGGGCAAAGCCCAAAGACAAAGGATTCAGCTGCTTCTTAGAAAGCCTGAGAGGAATGGGTAGAACTGTAGAAAGACCCTAACCATTCCTAAGATTGACATCATTAATTTGTCTGGCTCTCATGTGCCTTCCTTTATAACCTCAAACTTTAGTTCTAGCTCCTTGTCACCCATCCTTGCTCACTCTACTCTGAGCCAGAAGCCAGCCTGCACCTGACTGTTTGCTTCCTCATTGCTGGTTCTCTGTCAGTGCCCAAACCTCACCTGATTTATGCCCTCTGCAGCACCTCCTCCCTTCATTAAAAGGATGCACTCAGATTTCCTCTTGCTTCCTCCTTTCTTTCTGGTTAAGTGTCCTTTCCTCTCGACCTTAGCCTGTTTTGAAGACAGGTTCCAATTGGGGTGGGAGGGGGCAGGGAAGGATAAATCAGGACTTATGTAGCCGTGGTCTAGATTACTCTGACACTTTAGCTTGTCACTCTGAGAGGGTGCAGCTCTACTCTGGAAGACTTCCAAAGCTCTGTGGCTGCAGAGCCCAGCTTTAGTGTGAGAGTCTAACTGGGTGGCTCTAGCCAGTCTAAGACAGACACTTCTTGAGCAAGCTGCACCTCGATCCATCACATCTTAACTGACCATTGTCTTGAATTGTAGAGTGGATCATGACCCATGAAGAGCATCATGCAGCCAAAACGCTGGGGATCGGCAAGGCCATCGCCGTGTTAACCTCTGGTGGAGATGCCCAAGGTAAGTGAAAGGGGACAGAAACAAGGTTGCTGTCATTCGTGAGTTTCTTGACTCCCTCAGTCTGTAGACTAGAACTATTCTCATGTAGGTTCACATGGGATCGGGTTTTCCTAGAAGTTCTAACACGGACCTCTAAGTGAATTTAGGTATCGTTTGCTCTGCTACTGTTGACCCGAACTTTCGTAGAATTTCTATCCAACTTCTCTGTATATTAATTCTCTTGGTCCTTGAGCAGCATTGGAGAGAATTTGAGGTAAGATTTTTGAGAAAGCAATAGATTTCAAGAACTTGGGAGATTGGGAAAGGGAAGAGACTTGGAGTTGGTATTGGGTAACCCAGCTGGATCCTCAGGTTTTTCCCCTGGGGAATGTCTGCACTCACCAACTTCAGCCAGTGCTCTGTCGCCCTGCTTCCTCCCTTCTGGTCCTTTAACAAGTGGGAAGAACATCAGTTAATCCTACAGACCCAGTGGGGCAGGAGGGGTAGGAAACAGAGAGAACCTTTCTCTGAATAGAGTCTAAGAGGCCATACAAATAAAGTATGCGGAAAAGATTAGGTGGGAGAGATGGAACATGTTTCAAGAACAAAACAATTCCCACTTTCATTTTTTTCATATATTTGAGCTGATGGTACACTGTGGAGAATAATCTCTTTGAAGAGTTAACAGGTTTCCTCTGGTGCTTCTGGCCCTAGGGTACTCGGTGACTTAGTACTGAGGACTAAGCACTCACTTTGTGCAGAGCCCTATTGTGCAGAAGCTGACTTCTCTTGAGAGAGATTCTTTGTATCTCTGGGTTCTTACTCAGGCACACGAATACAAGTGTGCACTGGCCATGTTGGATATGGTAAATCCTGGTGAGAATAATTGGGAAATGCTTCACAACAAAAATGCTTTTAACAAAAACACCAACAAACGGATCCTTTTATTCAATTATGGTGCCTAGAAGAGTGGCTGGCCATAGCACACATTCAGGAAGTGGATGGCTAATAAAGAAAACAAATTATTGAGCACTTTTTGTGATCAAACAGAGTGGTGGGTGCTGAGGATGCATCTATGAAAACTATGATATTTGCTCTCATGGTATTTTTCTGTGTGTGTGTGTGTGTGTGTGTGTGTGTGTGTGTGTGTGCATGCGCATACGTATGTGGAGGCTAGAGGTCAATGCTGGATGTCTTCCTCAGTCTCTCCACCTTATTTATTTACTTAGTTATTTATTTACTGATTTTGGAGACAGGGTCTCCCATTGATTATATAAGCATGCCCCGCATGCTGGTGCACATTGGCCAGCCAGCTCCGGGGACCCACCTGTCTTTCCGCTTCCAGCATCGGGTTTATAGATGCCTGCTACTGCGTCCAACTTTTCATGGGTGCTGGGATCTGAGCTGACTGGCTGAGTTATCTTCTCAAACCCTGGGTCATGGTATTTTTTTATTAGCACATTTCAAAATTTCATATGGTCTTGTGGGTTTTTTTTTCAGCTTGTCTCTTTTCCTAACTCACCCATCTAAGTACGGAGGACACAGGATCAGCACTGAAAAGTGTACGTTGAAGATCAGACTTTCAAAATTTAAACACATTTATTGATTATAATTATGTAACAAATCAGAATTAATCATGAAGAGCCTGAGGGAGGAGGACATGGCACAGAGGCCTGAATGATCAGACTAGGAATACAGAACCCTGGTGGTGGCTGGAGATGCCACTAACCCAACTTCTGCTGCTTTTCTATTGATAGAATTCCATGTCAGTACTGTGATCTTCGACACACTTTTCAGTGGTGATCCTGTGGCCTATGTACTTAGATGGGTAGGTTGGGAAGAGAGAAAAGCTGAAAAACCCATGAGACCATATGAAAAGAATGAGAGAAAAGGACCTTCTTTAAAAAGAAGAGGGAAAGAGAGGGTTGAGAGAAGGGAATGGGGAGAAGAAGGAGAGGTGAGAAGAAAAAAAGAGAGCCCAAGCCTCTGGGACTTTCTGGTAGTTACAATGTGAATCTATAATCTGATAGGTACATGTCAGAAGGGATCAAGAGAGATAGAAAATGACCTTCTAGGGAGACAAGAAACCAGAACCGAAGTCTGAAATACTGCTGAGAGATCCTAGCTGAAGTCCCAGTACAGCGGTAGCTTTCCCAGAGACAGCATGGCCTCCCGGGAGAACAGAATAGGAATGCTGCTTTTCCCAAGGGGCTGCAGGCATCACGGTAAAGCAAGACTGAACTCTGTAAAACCCACGGAGGCCACAGCTGCCATTCTTCGAGCTCAGCAAAGTCAGTATCTTGAAGTAGGAATATGATCATGAATTAGATGTCTTGAGCTCAAAAGTCAAGAATCTAGAATGTTGGGATGAATGGAATAAATACTAAATCGTACTCCTTTTCCAACCCCAAAAGGCCACAGCCCCACTGATCCATACCTCATTGAGCCTCCTGACATTGGCCTATCCTGTCTTGGAAAGGACCTCGGCCATCTGTTCTAGCCGGCTGTCTCCAGGCCATGGCTCCAAATGCGTACATATCCTATTTTTAAAGGAGTACAGGGCTGGGATTCTATTACCTCTCCGGATACTTATCATAGGGTTTATAATATTTTAGTATCCATCCACTAGAGAGTATAATTCACATATAACAAACCTTTGTCATAATTTTTACCGTTTCCAAAGCTCAGGAAGAAACCTGTCAGTACCACCTTCCCAAACCCTTGTGATCAGGTTGAAGACGAAGCTCAGTTGGTAGAGAGCCTGTCTAGGTGCATGAGATACCGTGTCTACTGCTCGTGGTGGTGTACATCTGGAAGCCCAGTTGGGAGGTGGAGGCAAGAAGATCAGAAATGCAAGGTCATCCTCAATATAGCAAGTTTTTTTATTAGCTTCTATTTTCTACCTAGTCTTGTAGAGACACAAGACCCAGCTCTTCCTCCTTAAGGATCTTCTCCAGAGACAGCACTGGCTGCTTCAGATTGCAGACCTACGTTCTTCAGAGCCCCTCCTGCTTGTCCCTAGAATATCTCTTACATGCTCCCTGTAATCTTATCCTTCATCTTGCTTCTAATAAGTCATGCAGCTGCTCATAGAAGGTTATTTAGGGAAACATGGAACAGCTCAGAAAAGTCGGGCCAAGACTGGCCTAGGGCCAGACTAGGCTAAGCAGTGAGGTTGGATAGAAGAGACCGAAGACTCTGGGGACTCTGTGTTTAAACTGTGCTTCCCAGTCCAGTGTTTTTAGGCAGCTAGGGTTAGAGTGCAGGAGAACAAAGGGATCCAAAAATGATGAGGAAACACTCGGTCAGTGTAGAAGAGAGACAGGTGGTCTCCGCAGATTGGCAGGGCTGAGCTCAGAAAGCAGGAGGGAAGAGAGGAGAAAGCTGGCTTTCCTTACCGTGGGGTTTTTCTTCTTCCCAAAGATTTGGATATTCCTACCAAGTAGTGCTTGCTTAACAGGGAAGACCTTTTGGGTCATTTATTTTTCTTTAATTGTGCCCCTCACGCCTTTCTCAGCTTGGGGTCAGAAAGAAACCTCTACTGTGACATTTCAGAATGACAGCTCTTCATGTCCTCAGATTCTCAGTGTACAGTCCAGAGCTCCAGATCAGTAAAGAACCCCGTAAGCTGTGCAACGGCCTGGGAAATAAGCAGCAGTTTCCCCCTCTGCAACGATTGTTTTGAACAGGCTTTATTCATCTGTCCTGGGGTTTTGAGGACTCTGCCCCGACTCTGATGCTCCCTTCACACACACTGGGTCTCCTCAGGCCTCTGAGAAGTCTCTCTCCCTGTGCAGAAGTTTGTTGTTCCAGATCATTCCAACTAAATATATGAACGTAGACTTCTAGAGTTCTTGGGACTGTGCCTAAGTGATGTCATGAGTAAGCTGTGCTCATAGGTGCCTCTGCTGACAAGCCCAACCTTTCGCTCTTTATCTTAGGTGCGTTGTTAGATGCATTTGAAACCTCTTTGAAATGGTTCCTTTGGCTTCTAAGACATTGCTAAGCCCTGCTTCTTCTTGTATCTCTCTTCCTAGTTTATTAGTAACCACAGTCACTTCTCCTCAGAGTTCAGCTCCTTGTCCTTTGCCTCTCTAATCATATATGTTTTCCCTTCCAAGTTGGTGTGCATGTCCCACAAGGACTTTAAATTCAACCCATCCTAATGTGAACGCATTGTCCCCTACCCCTACCCTCCCAAACCAAGCATGCCAGTTAAATGACCAGTTAATGGCACTTCAGTTTGCCCCTTACTACATCCGAAGGGGGCACCTCTCTCTTCGGGGTGTGAAATCTAATCACCTTGCCTATTGGATCCAAGTCCCTTTCTTTGTTCTCTGAGTGTCTTCTTCCACTATCTCCTTTGCCCCACAGGCCTCTCTACAGCGAGGCCTCCTCATGTCTTATCTGGGGTGCCAGAAGGCCCCCTTTCCCAGTGACCCCTCTAACCAGCTGCTTGTCACCCTGCTGCCAGAGCCCTTCTGAGTCACAATGCAAATCTTATCATGTCCCTTAACTCTCAAAATTCCTAGAGATTCTTGATTCTCTGTAACTATTTTTGTGCATGAGATGAGTTAAAAATCCCTTTAAGGATCATGCATGATATGGACCTTCTCCCAGAAAAGATGTTAAGATCACAAAACTCTCATGTAGTTTTATGAGGTTTATGGATTTGCTGAAACTGATCACACATCCATAGATCCCCAGTTAAACCCAGACCTATGGAATAAAATTCGGACTTCTTCAGATGGCATGCGGGCACCTCCCCACCTGTAGTGCTATCTCTCATCACTTCCCATTCTGCTTTTCACTCTATAATCCCAAATCACCTGAAGTTATTTCTTGGCCCTCACCTTTCTGCAATTTTCCCTGCCTAGACGGGTCTTCCTCAATCGTCTGTCTGACAGAAAGGACCGGAAGTCGCATTCTCGGTTTCAGGACAAATGCTATATTTTTGAGCACTCCTGACAAGCTTAGATGGTCCTGTTCATATTGTGCTTTTACAGTCCCTTCCCTCAGGGATCATTTCACCACACTGTAAGCTTTTACGTCACGAGACAGTAATTCCTAGACTTTATTGTTCACTGCTGTACCTCAGCACTCAGCACCATGTCAGGACCATGATGTGCGTTCTGTTAATCTTTGTTCAAGGCTGAATGGAGCTGCAATCCGATTTAGACCTGATAACTATATAATAGATGTTATGCCGACCTGCAAGTAGTGGGTGGAAGAGAGGAAAAGAAAGAAAAGGAGAACTTATTCTTATTTTATTCTAAGTGCTCTGGATTGTTCAATAGTTTGCAATAGTTTTCAGTTTGGTGCTTCACAGGCTCCAAGAGTCGTGGTTTCCCGAGTGTTTGCGGGCTTAGTATTTAAGAATCATATGATACATTTTATATTGAAACTAAAATATCTGAGAGAGGGTGGCTACAGCAGTTTTAGAAGCTGGTTATTCTGTCTCTGAGATATGCAAGCATCACCGTGACTCCTGGTGAGGTTACACGGTAGGATGGTGAGGTTACATGGTGAGGTTACACGGTAGGACGGTGAGGTTACACGATAGGACGGTGAGGTTACACGGTAGGACGGTGAGGTTACACGGTAGGACGGTGAGGTTACACGGTAGGACGGTGAGGTTACACGGTAGGACGGTGAGGTTACACGGTAGGACGGTGAGGTTACACGGTGAGGTTACACGGTAGGACGGTGAGGTTACACGGTGAGGTTACACGGTAGGATGGTGAGGTTACACAGTAGGACGGTGGAGAGGGGCGTGCATGCCTCACCAGTTCTGCACACATAGTTCCTGGCACTGAGAGAGCTGGAGAATCACAACTGTGGGTCACACGTAGCGATGTAGACAGCTCAAATGGTGGCTCTGTGTGTGTGTGTGTGTGTCCTGAAAGAATCCGCTATCCAATAATAAACATATTTAGAAACAGACTGCATTCTGTCAGATCACTTAGCCATAGAAAAGTGTCCTAAAGCTGTGAACAGTGTCCTAAAGCTGGATGTCTATTCAGTGCAGAAAGCAAGGGAAACCGTGGAGGCTCGTGGGCACGGAGGACTTGGGTTCAAACCTGAACTTTGTGGGGTGTTGGCTTTGTGACCCTGACACCTTTGACCTTCCATATTGAGATCTGTGAAACGGAGGAATTTCCAGGTTAGAGAGACAATCTCAATCTCTGACCAAGTCTCGTGGTATCTAAAACACATTTGAGAAAGCGCTTGCTTTAGCACTGTTGTTATTCTCAGGACGCCCTTGCAGGCCAAAGTTGGGAAGGTCAAGGTTGAGGGACTGGAGGGGAAGTGGATGGGGTATCTGGAGCTCCATTAGCATTGGATGCAGCCACTGAGACTGGGGAGAGCAGAAGACTCGGGTGAGAGGGGTCTGAACTCACAGGACTGACTCCAGTCTTTAGCCAGATGGAACTGCTATGCGTTCCAGGACTGTGCTTCTTCCGAGTGACCTGTCCCTGATTTCTCCTCCCCTCCTCACAGGTATGAATGCTGCTGTCAGGGCTGTGGTTCGAGTTGGTATCTTTACGGGGGCCCGTGTCTTCTTTGTCCATGAGGTTGGTTCTTACTTTGTTCTCTGCCTAATCTGCCTCCCACCCGCTTTCCACCTTCTTATCCCCACCTCCTAGTTGCAATGCTGGTTTTATCCCTTTGCTCTGTCTCCCTGAGTCATTCCTTCCCACTTCTGATTTCTGCAAACTGGTTCCTCACATTGCCTACTGAATTTAAAAGAAGAAACTCATGGAGATAGAACTGAGATGGGATGTCTTTCCCAGCAAGTTTACTGTAACTAAGGGTAGAGCCCCAGAGAGGCAGGGTGCCGCTGTGTTTCTGAATTTTCCCAGCTTTCTGAGGTTCTGACTCCTCCTTGGCTGCCTTTGCTCAGTTCCTCTCATGCTTTGCCCATCCTTTCCTTATAGTTTGCCCTTGTGCCAACTTTGGTAGTTTTATAATAAGTCCTGTTTCTTTCCTCCCTTCTTTCACCCTCCTTTCCCCTTAGGTTATCAAAACCAGCTACCTTCTAGTTCTCCTGGGAAACATCTTGGAGGAAATAGCATGAGGGGATAAAAAGGAATTAAGATGATACTTCAAGAGTAGGAGGTGGCCAAGCATGGTGACATATGCCTTTGATCCCAGTACTCTGGAGTCAGAGGCAGGTGGATATCTGTGAGCTGGAGGCCAGCCTGTGTAGTGAGTTCTAGGTCATCTAGAGCCATACAGTGAGACCCTGTCTCAAAGAAAAGAAAAGAATGGGAGAAACTAGAACATCCAAAAAAGTTGACATGTCCCTTCTGGGACTGATCTACTAAATATAACATTCTCACGAGCATCCAGGGGTCACTATTGGGAGGGTGTAGCTTGAACCTCTTTCTAGGGGAGCTGTCTTAGTTTTGGCCATCTAGAGGGAGCTTAATGGAGACTTACTGGATCTACTGCTCCCTTCAGGGTTACCAAGGCCTGGTGGATGGTGGTGAGCACATCAGGGAGGCCACCTGGGAGAGCGTTTCCATGATGCTTCAGCTGGTATGTCCCAGAGAACTCGTGTCTGCTTGTACTGCCCTCGTCTCATCCCACTCTGGTGTCCCAGATTCCCTGCCACTTGGTTCAGTGTGAAGGGTTTCAGTGACAGAAGAGGCTTACATTTGCCCTTTACCCTTTGCATTTGAAAACACCATCCTGGCTTCTTGCAGTGACTGACGGGGTGGTTCCAGGATGACTTGCCCTTTATCAAAAGGTCATAGCAAGACTTTTGCAACTGACACATCATAAGCACTCTGGGGTCACGGGAAAAGTCTGGCCCTGAAAATAACCTTAGAGGACCGAGGCCAACAAACTTGAACTCGGCCAGTCCTCGTGATAGAGATGTGACGGCCTGAAACAGGACTATTTAAAGGAGAAAGGGAATTGAGACCGTCTTGCAGCATCTCAAAGAATCCTAGGGAAATTGGTTTTCCCTATCTACAGCCCTCTATGATTATCCAGTGTTGTTCAAGTTCTTTAAGATGTGTCCACTCGGCGCTAGCTTAGAACCATAACTTATCTAGTAAGAAATTTACAAATCACAGCTATATCCCATTTTTTACCTGCATCCTCTAAAAATTCCATGGGAAGCCACTTAATATGTAGTGATCTAGTGAATTTTCCATACAGGCAATGGTGCCCACCACAGAGTGGCCTAAGAATAAATAAGTATCCTCTACTAATACCCCAGAGCCATGGATGCCAGGAGCATCTACTGTTTATGAAAACTATTGAATCTACTTGGAGTATCTATAAGTTCTTGGGAAATCAAGACTTGCTACATACAGAGTAGTCCCCGCCCCTGTGAATACCTGGATACTGTGGCCTGTGCTACAAACACCATAGATCCCAAGGAACCAATTGACCAATTGTCTAAGTGATCTTAGATAGAATTTTAGTGTGTTAGAGAGTTACTACAAGCATACTGGGTTTGAATTCCTTAAAATAGTCTGGATGTAATCCAGTCATGCCAGACACTAAGGAAAATCCAGACAGAAGTCAGCGTGAAAGACGGAGGTAAAGAGATAAATCTGGAATAGAAGCTAATGCATATACAAATTCTCTTACTCTTGAAAACAATCATTTTGATGATAAAATCTCCAGTGAAATAGTTATCTTAGTAGTTTACTAAGTATGGCAGAATATGGGGATGACACTATGACATCCAGCATCATCTTCTTTTCCTTTGTAAGGGACAAGTGACTTAGGCATGCCAGGAAACTTAAGGGAGTGGAGTGGTTATGCTGGTCTGTCATTGGGTTGAATGGGGAAATATTAGCATGTTGAACTCAAAATTGGCTGTGCCATCTGAAGACCTGAATTCTACCCTCTCCCATAAAGGGAGGCACAGTGATTGGCAGTGCCCGATGCAAAGACTTTCGGGAGCGAGAAGGACGACTCCGGGCTGCGCACAACTTGGTGAAGCGGGGAATCACCAATCTTTGTGTCATCGGAGGTGATGGCAGCCTCACTGGGGCTGACACTTTCCGTTCAGAGTGGAGTGACTTGTTGAATGACCTCCAGAAAAATGGTAAGACATTTTCGTCAGTGTTGCTTTCCATGTGACTGTGTGTGCATGCATGTGGTATGTATGTACTCTTAACTCTTGCTCGAGAAAAATGTTAACCACATGCAAACGAACGATCTTTGTCCTTTCAACCATTGCTTACAGTCTCTCTAGTAATCTGTTGTGTGGGTGTGGAAGATTCCTCAGCTGGTGGCCTCTGGTTTGCTTCCCCTTACAGGGAAGATCACCGCTGAGGAGGCTACGAAGTCTAGCTTCCTGAACATTGTGGGCCTGGTTGGCTCAATCGACAATGACTTCTGTGGCACTGATATGACCATCGGTACTGACTCTGCCCTGCACCGGATAGTAGAGATCGTAGACGCCATCACCACCACTGCTCAGAGGTAAAAGCACCCAGGAGGGAGGCAGTAAAGAAGGAGATGAGAGGACGGGCGAGAACGAGTGAAAACAAAAAGCCACTGTGAATGCTTTTCGGGGGCTCGAACACCTTTTTCTGAGACTCACCCCTAGAGATCTGGCGTTGCTCTGGCCCCTAGATGCCTTTCTGCCGCTCTCCATGCTGTCTTTCAGGCATGTTGCTCTGGGGTCTCAAGTACCTACAATCTCTTATGTCCGTGGTTCTCAACTTTCCTAACGCTGCGACCCTTAATGCAGTTCTCATGCGGTGACCCCCAACCATAAAATTAATTCGTTGCTACTTCAAAACTGTAACTTTGCTACTGTTATGAACCATAATGTAAATATCTGATAAGCAGGGTATTTTATACGCGACCCCAAGGGGATCATGACCCACAGGTTGAGAATCACTGTCTTACAGGGTTGTGGTTCAGTGTAAGGCAGATTTGGGGAGCTCACAATCTGACCTGCTCTCTCCAACTGTGTGGATGTCATTAGCACCACTGTTCAGAAGTAAACAGGTCAGGTAGAGGATCAGTGGAGGAAATTGGAAGACAGTTGGCTGCCAATCTACCCCTGGTAATCTTGCAGGACTTCAATTTAGCCTAGTCCCATTTCTGCAACTTTTCTATTTCTCTCTGTTTTTGAGACCCCCTCCTTTCCTGGAATTGAGTCTCCATACTGTCCTAGGAACCTAAACTGCTTCTCCCATGTCTTCATAATCTTCCAGGAAACATACTGGATAGCTAGCAGCATAAACACATCTCCCAGAGGCCAAGGAACTTAGGTGGGGATGGCATCTTTGTCCTGACCACTGGGACGTGCAGACCGTAAATCCTGTCTTTTTCTTGCAGCCATCAGAGGACGTTTGTGTTAGAAGTGATGGGCCGCCACTGTGGGTAAGATGCCCATCCTGACCCATGCACTCCATAGATCTAGAGATGGCCCTTCCCTCTTCCCAGAGAGTCCACACAACATGACTCTCTTTCCCTGCCTCTGCACCATCTCCCCTGCTTACATGTACATGTGGGTCATGCTCAGGCACACATGGAAGGATGGGCAGTCTCTGAGCTGGGAAGCCAGTAAGGTGACACTGTTCTTCAGGGACAGCATCTCATTGACAGGCCTAGTGCTCATTTGCCTCAAGAATGAAATGCAGGGACTCCGTATCTTCCATCAGCTATGGGGACTAAGAGATCTTGCTGGTGTGATGAGACTGTTTGTGGACTATAAAGATTCCTAATCCATGCTTCTGGCTCTCATCTCAGATACCTGGCCCTTGTCACCTCTCTCTCCTGTGGGGCCGATTGGGTGTTTATTCCTGAATGTCCACCAGATGATGATTGGGAAGAACACCTTTGTCGTCGACTCAGTGAGGTATCGACATTTTATCTTGCCCTTAGGGGGAAAAAGCCCTCACCCTATTTCATGGGTGATACATTTTCTACCCATCAGCTTAATTCCATTAACTGCTGTCTCTCGTGTTCTTGACCAGACGAGGACCCGTGGTTCTCGGCTCAACATCATCATTGTTGCTGAGGGTGCAATCGACAAGAATGGAAAACCAATCACCTCAGAAGACATCAAGAATGTTAGTGTGAAACCCTGTGCCCAGCATGCTTGACCATTCCCTTGTTGGCTTCTGAGTCTTGACACTGCATCTCCTCCTGGTCCTTTGTGTTTCCCTTTCTTGGTCCTTTTAGCTGGTGGTAAAGCGTCTTGGATATGACACCAGGGTCACTGTTTTGGGACATGTGCAGCGGGGTGGGACACCATCAGCCTTTGATCGGATTCTGGTAAGTCACAGGATTCTGCGGCTCTTGTACCTTAGAACCCCCAGCCTTGCTGTCTTGCTTCTATGGGGCTTATATCCTTAGCCATGCTGTCCCTCCACTATCCTCTAGGCCACAGTGGTCCTCATCTGTTCCCATACACAAAGATGATGACAGGCAAGAGCACCCCTAGTTGTGAGGATCACTCTTGGAGCTCTAAGCATCAGTGAAGCTACTGGGATCTAACCTCAGATACTCAGTTAATCATTCTTACCCTGTTTCACTTGGAAGAAAGGCTATCTACTCAGTAAGAAGAGAATATTGCTAACCTCCCATAATCTGTTGATCACCATGTGTCATGGGCACGCTTCTCTGGAACCGAGTGCAGTCCTTAGGGTTCTGATAACAATAGGGCAGACAGCCATCACGCTTTGGTGACATCTGGGTAGGGAGGTAAAGCACAGCAGGTTCCTAGATGCATGCAGCCTTTCAGTGTGGAGCTCAGTCCTAGGATTTGGAAAGGGCCCTGGGCATCCTGGCTCTTAGCTAAGCCAAACAGAGAGGCCTAAGAAACTTCTTTGTTCCATGGACTCCTTCAGGGGAGCAGAATGGGTGTAGAAGCAGTGATGGCACTTTTGGAGGGGACCCCAGACACCCCAGCCTGTGTGGTGAGCCTCTCTGGTAACCAGGCAGTGCGCCTGCCCCTCATGGAGTGTGTCCAAGTGGTAAGTGCTGACCCAGTTCTGTGCCTGAGCAGTCTTATGCCCTTTCCTGGGAGCTCAGGGGGGGAGTGAGATCAACTTCTGTGGTTCCACTAGAGGAAAAGATGGAAAGGCAGGATGGCGGAGTAAGAGTGGACTGCCATCTGCAGAGCTGTGACCACCACTCAGCATCGGTTCCCTCGGCTGTTGTGCTCCCACAGAAGATGGAGGTCCTCATGCTCTCTAATGTTTTATAAGCACCAATCACAGAGTTATGTGGGAGGAACACAAATGCCACATCCTCCTAACAGTACTGAGACTTGGGGAATGCTAATTAGTAACTTCTAGCTGGTTACCTCCTATCTCTATATGACATCTACCTTAAATAAGTTTCTCTAATCAACCCAGGGTGACCACTGCTCACCTCCAGGCTGATAAAGACTGGGAGATGCTGTGCTGCACCTGACACAGTACCTGGAAAATGTTGGGTTCTCTAGGGCAGCCACTCCTTTGATGCCACGATATGAGTACAGTGGCTGGTTGCTGAACTAGAGGATGGATCCTGATTGTTGGGGGTGCCTGAATTTCCCACACTCTGGGGCCTGCTTCTCTCTGAGACTTCAGAAACCCAATAACCTGCAGCCATATTTGAGACTACATCCCCAGAGTCCAGAAGCCCAGGCTCTGGGTAGAAGGCAGCCATTGAACAGCACATTGTGGGGACTTTCTCTTCATTGTTCTGTAGTCCCAAGGCCGGTGGGACCTGAGTGCACAGGGGGAAGATTCTCTCGCCTGTGAGCACTCCTCTACTCTGCCCAGAATTAGAACTTAGTCCCCTTTTGCTGCTCATTACTCAGAAAAATTAAGGGAAAATAAAGATACTTCTATGATAGTTTGGGGGACACGGAAAAGGTGGGGTGTAGATGAGCAGGATCCCATCAGAGGAGATTTGGTCATGCAGAATTATGCCTTGGAGTTGTGATTGTTGCTGTGTCCTCCCTTAGACCAAAGACGTGACCAAGGCTATGGATGAGAAGAGATTCGATGAAGCCATGAAGCTGAGAGGCCGGTAAGAAAGTGACCAGAAATTCACTAACTCTAGCAACCAGATACCAGAATGAAGCCAGAAGTCTGTATCACTCTAGGCCCCAACACGAGCCGCCTTTTCTAGTTATTGTCTGCAACAGTCTCTTCCCCAAGGAAATCAGTTGTGAGGTGCCCAAGAGTTCACCTAGGGGTGCTCTCCTTGGAAAGAGCTTTCACTCTAGTCTGTTACTTCTAGAAATGGCCCTCAGCTAGGCTCTGTGAGTCTCTAAGCAAGGAACAGTTTCATAGGCTGAGCACAGCACCTAGGACAAAACCCCTCAGGGAGTGTTTGATAAGTGATGGCAATCCTCTTCCTGCTCCCTCCTCTGCCTGGTTAGTTCCTTAGGGTTTACCCTGTGGAAACTCAGCAAGGCCCAACTCCTGACCTGGATTCCTGTGGCTGCCTGCCATAGGAGTGGCCTGAAGACATCCTGTTCTCTTTGTACTCCTTTTAGGAGCTTCATGAACAACTGGGAGGTGTACAAGCTTCTAGCTCACGTCAGACCCCCAGTCTCTAAGGTACTGGCCCCTTGCTGCCCCCCCCCCCCGCCCACTCAGTTTCTCTTCACGAAGTGCTACCTACAGTCCACACAACCTTAGCCTTGCCATATCTTTGCCCCCACTGTTCTTCAGTGCTGGAACCCCGACCTCATTTGATGATTCTCTGTTAGCCACCCCAGATACTAGTCCTGGGTTTTTACCTTGTCCTGGCTAGAGAACCCAAGACTCACACCCAGTTCAGGGTGGGCAAAAGCACCTTGAAGAAGCAGGAGTGAGGGCTTTGATCCTGTGGGTGTAATCACACCCAGATCTACCTCAGCGCCTGCTCCCTTGAAAGAGCAGTTCACGGTGTTATTATTTATCAGACTTGTCTGGGTTGCTTATGAAGGATGCAGATTCCTGGGCCCGCCCCTCAGCACAGAGTGAGATGCAGAGCAGCGGACAGGAATGTGGTGTTCAAGAAGCTCCTCAGGTGGATCAGGATCCAAGTGGCCCAAGGACCACACTTTGGGACATATCGTTCTCTGAGGCCTTTTGTCTGTTATGTAATGATGACTAAGGTTTTACATGGAGAACTTTGCTCCTATGGGATAAGGTAGAAGGCTGTGCACTGGCATTCCCCGGGGGACTGATGTATATTGTCACACATGTTTTAGGGTCTCAGAGTTTGGCTTCTCTTTGTGATCTCCCCTCTGGGGTGTTTCTCTCTTAACTTTCTCCCTGCTTCCTTCTGAACAGGGAGGGTTGCACACAGTGGCTGTGATGAACGTGGGGGCCCCAGCTGCAGGCATGAATGCTGCGGTCCGCTCTACTGTGAGGATCGGCCTTATCCAGGGCAACCGAGTGCTGGTTGTGCATGACGGCTTTGAGGGTCTGGCCAAAGGTCAGGTACGGAAACACAAAAGGAGGGAGGGCATACACGTGCAGTATGGGGCCGGGGAGGGTCAGTGTAGGGGTGGCCAGTCCATCATCTTTGCCTCTCTCCATGGTTAATTTAGGGTAATAAGGATAGGAACCCTGGAACGATCCTTTCCAAACATCATGTCTTATTTATTTCTCTGTCCCAGAGCTCAGTTCAGTGTCTACCATCATAGGTGCCTGTTATTCCTAGATGAGTCAGAAGGGCAGAAGAAATTCAGTGTGGGGAACTCTGCAGGGTCAGAACTCAGGCCGTGGCCTAGGTCACACATGGACTTCCTAGCACGCTGGCTACCATGTAGAGCTGTGTGCCCTTCCCTGCAGATTGAAGAAGCTGGCTGGAGCTACGTCGGAGGCTGGACTGGTCAAGGTGGTTCCAAACTTGGTACTAAAAGGTAAATGGTATTTTGGGAGCACCCTCTCCCAGTTACCCTTTTAAGATTCTTTAGAATGTCGTCATCACTCAGTCATGTTAGGGTCTACATCAACTGTGCTGAAAACTCAGCCTGTCTTCGGTGAGGATAGACAGGCCAAACTGCTCATCATGTAGCGGGTCTGACCACTAGAGATCCCCTGCGTACTCTAGAATGGTGTGAGATTGTGGGGAAGAATGGGCTGCAGGTTCAGACACTAAAGAAAGCACTTTCTAGTTCTTGTTTGTTTGTTTTGTTTTTGGGAAAGGGTTTCTCTGTGTAGCTCTGCCTGTCCTGGAGCTCACTCAGTAGACCAGGCTGGCCTCGAACTCAGAGATCTACCTGCCTCTGCCTCCCAAGTGCTCAGATTAAAGGTGTGCGCCACTGCACCCAGCTCACCTTCTAATTCTTACCTTTTCTCTCCTTCTATCTTGCTATCTCATCCCCAATTTCCTACTCCCTGCTCCTTGACACTGGTCAACCAGGACCCTGCCCAAGAAGAACTTGGAACAGATCAGTGCCAACATAACTAAGTTTAACATTCAGGGCCTTGTCATCATTGGGGGCTTTGAGGTGAGTGTCCCACTGTCCCCTCTCCTCCCCTTCCGCCTGCCCTTTCTTTCTCATGTCTGCTCCTGCTGCTATTTTTAGGCTTACACAGGGGGCTTGGAGCTGATGGAGGGCAGGAAGCTGTTTGATGAGCTCTGCATCCCGTTTGTGGTCATTCCTGCCACGGTTTCCAATAACGTCCCCGGGTCAGACTTCAGCATCGGGGCTGACACAGCACTAAATACCATCTGCACGGTGAGCACCTGCCACCCACCCCCATCCCAGTTAGCCCGATTATTGTTCTGGTCTTGGAAAGTGAGTCTCGTTTTTTTAAATAAATAGCAGTGTTTGGGAAATCCTCTGTGCAGCCAGGCATCTGTGCTGGTATTCATTTTCCTCGCCTAAAAATACATTATTGTTACCAAAGGGCCTGTTTTGTTATGTCCTCTGAAGTTATACAGTTTAATATCCCTTATTCTGAACAACATTAAAGATAGCTTTGGCCTTCTTCCCAGGAGAGAAGTTCTACAGTGTAGTTCCTTTTTTGAATGCAGGACCTTGATGAGGTCCAGGGCTCTCACTGGCCTAGAAGGCTATAGCTCTGGAGTTGAATTAATAAAAGAAGTTGAGTAAGAATAAAGATCCAACTTCTGACCCTATCTTTCTGTGGCCTGTTGTCTGTTTATAGACTTGTGACCGGATCAAGCAGTCCGCAGCAGGCACCAAGCGTCGGGTATTTATCATTGAGACTATGGGTGGCTACTGTGGCTATCTGGCCACCATGGCAGGACTAGCAGCTGGGGCTGATGCTGCCTACATTTTTGAGGAGCCCTTCACCATCCGCGATCTCCAGGTAGATGGCTCCCAGAGCCTTCTAGGTGTCTCTCCTGTTCCAGTCTATCTACCGAAGTGTTCCTATAGTAACCAGTGCTATGAGAGTTTAGAGGGGAGGATGGAGCTGATGAGCCTAGCCCCATAAAGACTAGAAGGGCTCCTTGCAAGTGTTCTCCAGTACTGTCTCACATACATGGCCATAGCTACCATTTGGGGATTGCATTTTCTCAGGTAGCCTGCTGCTATGCCCTTTGGTGCTGTTTGTATTTCATCTTCATAACAGGCATGTAATTATTATTAGTGCTTTCATGTTATAGGTGAGAAAGGTGTAGAGGGTTTCAAAACTTCAAGCCTCTTAAGAGAGCAGGTAGTTTGAATGCTTGAGAAATCTCTTCCCCCCAGATTTCTCTTGCTGCCATTCCAGTTCTGAGGGAAATCTTCCTTCGCCTCAGGCCAGGACTCTTATTTCACAGAGAGATCAAATGATCATTATTTTTCCCAGTTTTAAGTTCAGTGGTAGAGAAGAATGCTTCAAAGTGGAGATTTAGCAGCAGGTTGGGGGAACTCCCAGCTCAGGATCCCAGCCAATCCCCGCCAAGAGCGGAGAGTGGAAGTCTTGTTCTCATGCTCATCTCAGAGCTCAGATGAGGGTGCACATGGCCAACACCGAACCACTGCTTTACATGCAAGCAGCACGTTAAAAGTGTGAAAACACAGGTTGTGAAGACAGAGGTGGGGGAGGGTGAGTCACGGAAGCTTCTCTAATGCCCCCTCTCTCAGTTCTGCCTGTCTCGGTTTGGGTCTGAGTGCTACGGGCACTGAACTTCTTAAGGGACATAGACCCAGTTCAAACCCAGGCTTGCCAACAACTCTCCCCCATGCCCTCTCCCCTCTTAGAAAGACTTGATGTAGAGGAGGGACAAGGGTGTCTGTCTCAGCTGAGCTTAGGATTCACCATTTCTCTTTCAGGCGAACGTGGAGCATCTGGTGCAGAAGATGAAGACGACGGTGAAGAGAGGCCTGGTGTTAAGGTACCGCATCAGCCGTTTGTTCCTAAGTGCAGAAGGAACTCGTGAGTGTGGATCTATGGTTGGGACACCCGAGGAATCTGATACAGAAGAGCGTGGGGGTGGAGGAGCCTTGGGAGGAGGTAGAAGAGCCCAGGAAAGCAGAGGGCAGGGATGAAGGAGACTCAGGCTTCTGGCTTCCCTGGCAGGAATGAGAAGTGCAACGAGAACTACACCACTGACTTCATTTTCAACCTGTACTCTGAGGAGGGCAAAGGCATCTTCGACAGCAGGAAGAACGTGCTTGGCCACATGCAACAGGTAGCGAGACACCCCAGTTGTGCCTTCACTAGTTACCCAGAGCCCCCGACAGCCATAGAGGCTCCCATCAGCGTCTGCTGGGGCCTCCCTGTCACCATGGAACAAGGTCAGGTCACACATGAAAACACCTTTATCTTAGACACAACCTGTCTTAGTCACTGTTCTGTTGCTATGAAGAGACACAGTGCCCAAGGCAACTCTTATGAAAGAAAGCTTTTAACTGGGGGCTGGCTTGCAGTTTCAGAGGGTTAGTCTGTTATCATAACAGCAGGGAGCATGGCTGCACATATGGCAGCAGGCATGCACGTGCTGCTGCAATAGCTGAGAGCTGCAGCCTAGTCTGCAAGGAGAGAGACAGAGAGAGAGAGACAGAGACAGAGAGAGACAGACAGACAGAGACAGACAGAGACAGAGAGAGACAGAGACAGAGACAGAGAGAAACAGACAGAGAGACAGAGAGAGAGAGAGGGAGGGAGAAAAGAGAAAGGGGGGAAAGAACTGACTAGGCTTGGCCTGGGCTTTTGAAACCTCAAAGCTCACCCCCAGTGACAAACTTCCTCCGACTAGGCCACACCTCTTCCAAAAAGGCCGCACCTTTTAATTCTTCTCATTTCAAATAGTGCCACTCCCTGAGCCTGCGGGGGCCATTCTTATTCAAACCACCACCAGGTTCCAGAGATGTGATCCGTCCTCTTTGCTTAGGATGTAGTTCCTCAGTCTTGGTATTGCCACTGGGAGACCGTTTGCTCTCTGCTGTGGTGGCTGTTGTGTGCACTGTAGGGTCTTCCACAGCACTCCTGGCCTCTGTACTATAAGCCAGTCACACCTCCCCTGCACCCTCAGTTCCAACAAAGACAACCCTAAACATGGCCAGATATCCCACCAGAGACCTCTAGTTGAGAACCAGTGACTCTAATGAGGAAAATGGGATCTAGAGAGAAAATGTTTTCAGGGTCACACACCTAAGTGAATTCGAGCTGAATGAGCCTTGTTGATTTTCCACGACACCTTCACCTTTCTTGAGCCCGATGAATGAGTGTAGGCTTCCATCTCTACTAACTGGGCCTTAGGAGAAAGGCCTCTTTCATGGTTACCACTGACTCGTTCCAGATGGTCCCAGCTGATGCCTCTTAGTACCAACGTTTCTCTACCCACAAAGAATTCCCAATATCAGGGAAGGTGGAGCGTTACTCGTGTGTGTGTGTGTGTATGTGTGTGTGTGTGTGTGTGTGTGTGAAGCCCTGTGTCCTTTCTTTCCCTTCCTCCCCTTTTCTACCTCTTTTCTCTTAGTTCATAGAAAAACTGATAGAGTATTCTGAGGTTCTACCTGGGACAGCTGGGTTGGGCTACAGAGGACAAGGACATCTCCATAATGGTGATCGTGGTGGCCGCCAGGCTGCCAGGCTAAACGGTAGACAGTGACACTGAAGTGGGACCCAACTACCATGGAGTGGAGGGAGCTGTGTGATTACCGTGTTCTAATTGCCCTGTGCTTGATACGGACCAGCTACTGTGGATCCCTGCACTGCCTCAAAATGCCGTGTTAATCCAGGAGCCATTCTTTCTGTGTATTTAGACCTCTGTACTTCATTAGGATCCTTTTCTCCAAGTTTTCTGATTTTCCCCTCAGGGTGGAAGCCCAACTCCCTTTGACAGGAATTTTGCCACCAAGATGGGTGCCAAGGCTATGAATTGGATGTCTGGGAAAATCAAAGAGAGCTACCGTAATGGTATGTGGGGCGGGAGGATGAGCCCCTTCTCCACAAGTTCACTCCACAGTTGAGAGACTGACTGATTATCCTTTATTACAGGACGGATCTTTGCCAATACTCCAGACTCAGGTTGTGTCCTGGGGATGCGTAAGAGGGCCCTGGTCTTTCAGCCAGTGACGGAGCTGAAGGACCAGACAGATTTTGAGTAAGTCATGACATTCTAGAATGGCCCTCTGTCTGCTACTAGCTACCAAGCCCTACTTCCCACAGCCTGTTAATTGTCTCTAATGCTTTTCTTTTTGTAGTAACAACTGTAGGTACTCGTGCCCTAAATCCAGCTTTTTTTTTTTTTTTTTTTTTTTTTTTTTTTTTTGCCCAGCTTCTTCCCAGAAGCCTTTGGTAGAATTTTTGATGTATGATAATATCACTTCACCATTATTTCATTTCTCCGTAGGCACCGAATCCCCAAAGAACAGTGGTGGCTGAAGCTGAGGCCAATCCTCAAAATCCTAGCCAAGTATGAGATTGATTTGGACACCTCTGACCACGCCCACCTGGAGCACATTTCTAGGAAGCGGTCTGGAGAAGCTGCTGTCTAGACCTCTTCGGAGTGAGGGGGAAAGAGTGTGTCTGATCACGCTCAGCTCATGCCCTGGTAGATCTAAGTCCATGATTTCTCAGTGTGTTAGCCCTAGCCCCTTACCCTATTAGGTTTCCTTGTACCTGCAACCTTGATCAGCTGTGGCCAGGAGTTGGGGGAGGGGCAGCGAGTGAATCTCCTTCTAGGTAGCTGTCATCCCTTCCACCCAGCTTCATCTCTTATGTGGGCTGGATTTCTCTAGTGCTACTGCTAGATTTCAGCTACCCAGAGGTTTCCTAAAAATAAGCTTTATTTATTTCTTTGTGATAACAAAGAGTCTTAGGTTCCTTTACGTTTACCACAGTGATGAAGTATAACTACACTAATAAATGCCAGCTGGTCACTGTGCTTTGGTCTCTTGTCACTGCCGTCACAAGGGAGTGTACTGATTCCGGCCCCATGTCCCAGACCTACCCAGATGGAACTCCTCGGAGAGCAGCATGTGTGCTGTCCTGTGCACTTCTGCTTGGTGGAAGGTTTTGTGTTTCGTTTTGAGCATCTCTTGGTGGATAGTGATCCAGAACACACGGTGCTGCCCCTCAGCCCTATCTCCCACTAGTCCCTCTACAGCCAAGATGATGAGCCCATCTCCAAACAGGAAGTTATGGTTTAGCTCTTGATCATATACCCATTACCCAGGCTCACTTTTTTTGTTGCCATCCCACAATCTTTGCTCCTCAACTCAGCGTTCTTCCTTTTCAAGCCTTCCTTGGATGAAAGCCAGACTCTATTTGACAGGTCCTTTGTGGGAAAGACATGTACATGTTAGAAGACCGGACAAGAGAGACATCTGGTTCTGGACCTGTGTTGGGTTGGTTGGGATACACACACTGAGAAAGATGTCAAATCTTACTCAGATGCAATTTGTTCTGTCCACGGCAGATACTGTGTCTTATTATTGAAGAGTCCCCTGCAGTTGGGCCTCAGGACTGGGACTATAAACTGTACCCCAGGTTGACAGGAGGATGACCTTAATTTTTAATGTGAAATTGGCCTCCATACACCAGGGTGGGTCTCTCAGTTACACATATGCCTATTCCCCCCAGTCTATACAGCTTTTGTCCTTGCCTGCGGAAGTAGAAAAGACATTCACAGTATTGCAGTAGGTGTCTGGCTGTCTGCTACTTTACATCTTTATAACAGTTCTAAATAGCTATCGCCAGAGTCTCAAGTTGAAGCAGCCAAATGCTCTTTGACATTCTTTAAAGGCCAGAGAAATAATATTAAACACCAAGTGCTGTGTTAGGCATTCTGCATGTTACTGTGGAATCCCCAAAATAGCACATTATGAGGGGAGTGCTGACAACCCTCTCTAGAGATGAGGACAGCATCTCAGAGTGATTAAGCAATGTCTCTTAGGTTTCAGAGCCTAACAAAACTGGGAGTCAAATTGATCTTTAAAATTTTTTTTTAGCTGGGTGTGGTGGCGCATGCTTTTAATCTCAGCACTTAGGGGGCAGAGGCAGATGGATCTCTGAGTTTGAGGTTAGCTTAGTCTACTTAGTGAGTTCCAGGATAGCCAGAGCTACATAATTAGACCCTGTATCAAAATAAAATAATTTAGATGTATTTTTACTTTATTTGTAATGTGTATGTGTGTTTTATCTGTATGTGTACCACATACATGTCTGACACCCACAGAGGTCAGATGAGGGTGTCAGAACCCCTGGAACTGGAATTAGAGATGGTTCTGAACCATGTGGGTGCTGGGAACTGAACCTGGTCCTCTGCAACAAGTGCTCTTTAACTGCTGGGCCATCTTCCCAGCCCCAGTTACACTGATCTCAAAGTCTATCTCCGTTCTGAAGTGATGTAGGTGTGTCTTCTATCTATCTGTTGATTTCATTGGTTAATAAAGAAACTACCTTGGCCCATTTGATAGTTTGATAGGTGGGTGGAGTAGACAGAACAGAATGCTGGGAAATTAGACAGATGCCATGCCTCTCCTCTCTGAGCCAGATGCGATGAAGCTCCGGCCCAAGATGGACATACGTTAGAATCTTCTCTGTAAGGCACCACTTCGTGGTGCTACACAGATTATTAGATATGGGTTAATCAAGATGTGAGTAAGAGGCTGAAACTAGTGGGGCAGGCAGAATTTAAATGAATACAGTTTGTGTGTTATTTCGGGGCATAAGCTAGCCAGGCGGCCGGGAGCTGGGCAGCAGGAACACAGCCCACAGCTCCCAACACTACACTGAAGCGCCTCACTGTGCTAGTCAAATTCAAACAACTATTGAGACCATGAAAGGCAAGTGGACGGAGAGCGAGTGCTGGCACACTGGGGCACAAGTGCCAGCCGCCACTCATTAATCCTAGAACTCGTTCTTTGAGAAAATGATGAAAAGAGAAAAAGCCAGGTAGAAAATTAATCACAGAAGAAAAATGGTACTTCATAGAGAGTAGTATTTTAGGATCATAGTAAGATCTGAAAACAAATGTAGTAAACAGAGACCACTTACAAAGAAAAACAGCCTACACTCCATCTTCCCAAAGTTAGACAGGTGGAACTGTGTTGAATGGGACAGATGCATTACTAGTCACCAACTGTAATTATGGAGTGATGGAGAAACAGGTAACACACTTGAACAAAATGCTTTCCCTTTCCCAAATATCACAGGTGTCAATGATGAGAAATGGAATGGCACCTAGAGTGGTTCACAGGCCTAGCTGAACAGAATAAGCCTGGCTGCCTTTAAGGACACTGATGCCTAGTTTGTACAGAACTAACCAGTCTTGGTGGGTGGAGTCTGGGCTTTAGTGCCCTTAAGAATGCTGATGCCAAGTTCCATTCTGAACTAACCAGTCTTGGTGAGTGGAGTATGGACTTTAGCCTTTCATTTCCCTGCACAACCTTTAATAGTTGTGAGGTTTGAGGCCTTCAGGCCTCCTGCGTACAGTAGTGGATCTCATTCCTGGTTACACCTAACAGCCTCTAAGAAAATAGCCCTTCCTCGAGAAATCCTAAGCAGCACGGAGTAAAATCTTGGCCTTCGCGTTTTTAAAGCTTTTTTGGAACCTTAATGTGTAGCATTTTCCTTTTTATAAGATGTATTTTATTAATGTGTTTGCCTACATGAGTCTAAGTGCACCGTTTGTATGTAGGATCCTATAGAGATCAGATCCTGCCCCATACCACCCAGCAGAAGTGGAGTTACAGATGGTTGTGAGCCACCAGGTAGGAGCTGAACCCCAGTCTTCCACAGCTGAGCATCTGGCTAATCTCTTTTTAGTGGTGCTGGTCACTGAACCTAGGGCCTTGAGCATGCTCATCACCTGTGTTATCACTGAGTTACACCCTGCAGCTAAGGGTAAGAATAAAAGCAGAAATTTCAGCCAGGAGGTGGTGGTGCACCTTTAATCCCAGCACTAGGGAGGCAGAGGTAGGCAACTCTCTGTGAGTTCAAGGCCAGCCTGGTCTACAAGAGCTAGTTCCAGGACAACTAGGGCTGTTATACAGAAAAACACTATCTCAAAAAACAAACAAACAAACAAAACAACAAAAAAAGAAACGATTAAAAGCAGAAATTTCAAATTTGGGAGTAAATGGATGCATTACAGAAGCAGGAGCTTTAAAACACTGTGTCTCACTTTCCTGCACACCCAAACCCAGAATCACTTGCTGAGGAGAGATGGAAAGGTACACAGAAGAGTGACACAATTTCTTATAAATGGGCAGAAGAGGAAGCAGGGAAAAGAAAAACAGTGGAAGCTGCCAAATTTGCTTTTGGATTTATTTATTCTTTTTTCAAATGGGCAAACCCCGGCAACAGTGAAGGACAAAAGCAGGCATACTTTTTCAAGTTAGCTGTGCCAGATAGCCCTATTCATTTGGGTGTAGTTCCAGCCAGCTTTTTAAAAAGTGCTTTCCAAACTTGCATACAGATAACTTAAGGTCAGTATCAACTTCATCTAGTTTTAAGAACATGAAAAGGAAAAACAGTGTTCACTGAAACAGGTCCTTTTTGGGTAGGCAGCCCAACTCCCAAGAAGCTCTTTCATATTCTGTTCCCAGCTCCACTTTCCCTACCATTTTCTATAGCTCAATAAAAAGCAAAAGTTCCACGAGGGTAGAAAGAAACCATCTTCAAACTCTTAGGGAATGAAGCTCCATGGAGAAGGCAGTGCCCCACCTTGCCTTGCTAAAGAAACATGTTCATCTAAGGTGCAGGAAAACTCATGCTCGGCCCCTTAGTGTAGAGGAGTTTCAGGGAGAGCCACAATAGACAATGATCTGGCAAGCTTAGGACTGCTGAGACTGTATGTCTTCTTGTGGGGAGCAGCAAGATACTTCTGTGAAATTACACTGCTGGATGACTAGCCCTTGGGCAAACTATAGAAAAAGGTGAAAAAGGTTATTTCTTTTGGTGAGGAGAAAGGAGCCAGTCCCCTCTGAATGCCCAATTCTGATTCTACACCCTATCTGAAGTTCAAGTATTCATCCTTTGAACATAATTTTTGTTCACTGGATTTGTGATTTTACTTGAACTTTAGATCAACTAAAAATGTTTAGGAGAAATTCGTTCACAATGTTTATCCATGGCTCCAAAGGAAAACCATATACTCTGAGTACTTTATATCTTCCTAGGGAAATTTAGTTATACTGTTGACTCCAAAGTGTCCTACAGGGACTGGGGAAGACCTTTTGCAGGGTTCACTATCAAAAGGCAACTAAGCAATAAAACAGTCAACAGAAGTGCAGGGAGTTTCTCATTTTTGGTTTGGTTTGGGGAGGGGAGATGGTGCACACATTACTGCTGTGATGTGCTGCCTCAAAAATCTATAAACCGCACAGCAGGAACAAGTTCTGTTCTGTGTTCCATGACAAAGGACAGTAGTGTAAAGAAAACCTCACCCAGAGTTGCCTGCACGATGGCAGACATGTCTCCTCCAGGCTATTCTAAGAGTAACAAGTATTCCTTCAAAGAAGCTGGCAGTGGAAGCCCCTTCACCGCATTGGGCAGGTACTGGAAACCCAGGCTATGGCGTACAGCATAGCGGGCAAGAGTCTTAAGAGTTCCCGGTGCTGAGCACAACAGAGTCAGTTTTTCACACAGCTGCTGGTCTTTGGTCACTTCTCTTGGCATGGCGCCATTTTTCCTTAACTCAAAGTGTCCAACAGCTCTATGAAGGAGCTCGAAGCAGGAGTCTTCTTTCTCTGCTCCAAGTCCTCTAACCAGCAGAGCCACCAAGCGGGAGATGGGTGTCTGGCCTTTTAAGTTGATGACTCTGACCTCAGCACCATAATCAAGAAGGATGCTGACACTCTCAAGATTTCCCTTCATGGCAGCCCAGCTGAGTGGTGTATCATTGTTGTAATCCAAGGCATTGACAGAGGCCCCACTCTCTAGGAGAGCCCGCACACAGTCAGAATTGTTCTTAAAGGCTGCCCAGTGAAGCGGGGTGTCTCTGTTGCCATCCAGTGCATTGGGGTTTGCACCATATTCCAAGAGGACCTCCACACAAGCCTCATCTTTCTCTGCAGCATAGTGGAGGGCTGTTCGGTTGTAACCATCCAGGGCATTGACCTACAGAAAGGAAGGAAGTATTTTACAGTGGATTGGTTACTGGGAAGAAAAAAAGGAGTCTGGCAAAGAATCCTGCATGGATTTGCCCACTACCTTTGTCATGCAAAGCTCTCACCAATAAGAGAATATGCAATTCTCGAGGAGTCTTGGTGATCGAGATGAGAACACATATATGGGAACAATAGGAACTGTCAAAGTACAGCCAACTATCATACTAACTGGCCGGCAGGACTGCAGTGTTCACTTCTCTACTCTATTAGTCTCTGCCATACTAGGGAAGGAAGAGGGAAAGATCAAGTCCAAGTCTTTAATACTGCTCTGAGAGAAATTCTGGATTATTTAACCTAATACTTTCTCTATCCTGTGATTAATGGAAACCAGAAAAAAAATAATGAAGTCAAAACTCTGTCCTCTTTGTTGTGCTCTTTTAAGCCTACAAAGGTCTCAGATGACCTTGTGTGGAGGAAGAGCACAAACTTCCAGTGCTGAAATGGCAGGAGCCTCACTGAGTCAATCATTACCTCAAATTCCTAATCTACAGATGACTTAAGATCTCTTCCATACGATACTGTGCAGTATAGCCAGAGCAAACCATCTAATGGAGCCGACATCTTGTTTTGTTAAGCCCCATTTTCCCTTTGGTCACTGATATTAATTACTCAGGGTATAACGGGCTTTTCACTTTAGGGTCATTTACATTACAAAAAGATCTAACCACAAGATTATAGACCAACTAGTGTTGCAGAGAATAGCATGGCCATATGGAAATGTTACGGTGGGACTTCCTTCTTCTGCTTACTGTCCAGCGTGTTTGGAATGGCACACTTGCTTGATGATGGCTTGTTTCAAATTAGCTCTCAGCATACACCACCGTCAAGACTGCTCACCAACAGACAAAGCTGCTAGATTAATTCATCATGTACTTACTCAGCAACTGCTACAGGCCAGCAATCCATACACTTTGCAATTTTACACATACCTTTTTTATAGATGGGGAAATTGAAGCAAAGGGAGGGATTAAGGAATCTGTTCAAGGTCATACAACTGGAAGCACTTGTGCTGGAAGTGGAACCCATTAAATTGGTTCCAAAGTCCTTTTGGGGAGGAGAGGTGGTCAGCTTCAGAGTCTTGTTATATATTCAAGCTGGCCTCCAACTCAGTCCTCTGATTCATCCCTCCCAGTGCTGGGATACAGGTGAACACATACCACCGTGCCTGGCTCAGAGTCTATTCTTTTAAATCATTCTTTATATTACATTGCTTAATGCCAATACCAAGAGTCTACTTTCAAAAATTATTTTTTTATTTTTATATTAAGATACATTACAAAGAAAATAATAATCTTCAGAATTTAACAAGTCCAAGAGTATCTTACACGGCTTAGGATTAGGTGGAGTTGAGAAGCCGCTGTACTTATGGTAATGGTATAGTCCACAGGAGAAGAGTCAATGGAAATATGAACAACCCCAGGAGGTAGGCAGGGAAGGAAAGAGAACCAAAACTCCTTCTTGGAACCATGGACAGTTTAAGGGAAGGAAAAAAGAAAGGCAAAGGGATAAAATCCTTAGAATCATCTTACGATTCTATGACTTATGATCATACCTTGCCTTAGTAACAGATATGCCAATGTCACCACGAGTTACAAAGTAAGCTGGAAGGTGCAAAGGGAAATTCTAAGAAAGACGAAGGTCAAATTTTTAAAGCTCATCAGTCTGAAAGTACTGAAAATGTCACTCACCTCTGCTCCCTTTTCCAGGAGTAGCTCCACACAGTCAGCATCCGACACCATGCAGGCACAGTGCAGGGGCTTCAGTGTGCCATGGGTGCAGTTCACGTCTGCTCCCTATGGGAAGGAATTCAGAAGCCACAGAAGGGACTTGATGGAGAAGGGACTCCTAAGCCTGAATACACTTTAACTACAAGTACCTATTAGTTCTCGTAATGAATTCCAGTACTCAAACCAAGGGAATATTAAAGAGGAAGAAAAGGAAACCATGTCCCCAGATCAAGTTTCTCCACAACGCAGCCTGCCAAAACGGCTGCCCGGACACTTCTGAGGACATGGCCTTACGTGTAAAACCTGTGGGAAAGCCGGCCCAGCTACACACATTCTATGCTCACTGTGTTCTGCAAGTTATGAGAATGAGTCTCAGACTGAGGCCAGAACTATCAGGCTCTTTTTGAGATTCAACAAATGACCCTCACTAACTATAGGCCATCTTAATGTTGTGTTTATAAACTCTTCCCGGTGGCCTGACTCTCAGCATTACTCCTGATCTGCTAAAGAAGGCTCACCGAAGCCAGAGTGACTCAGCAGCAGAGCTGGAATGAGAACAGACTCCCACCCCACTATGCTGAGAACAAGCTATGGCACTCCTTCCTCCCTCAGGTGCGCAACATTGACCCTGAACCCACATGGTTACATTTTCTAAAACATTACTTGGTAGCTTCTCTTCAAAGGGGGAAGGGCACCAAAGTCCTCTAGGGTACTAGTCTTTTAACAGAATCACTGACCACAGAACTTAGAGATCAGAGAAAGTACTTCCTTTCTTTTAAAAGACGTATTGTTAATTATGCCGTGTGTGTGTGTGTGTGTGTGTGTGTATGTGTGTCCTTGTGTGAGTTTCTACATGGGCATGTGTCCAAGAGGTCAGAAGAGGGTATCAGAACGGTTACAGGTGGTTGTGAGCTGCCTGGTGGGTGCCCTCTCTCCATCACTGGGCCACCTCTCTAGTCTCTTATTTTCTTAATCTGCAATTACTATCTACTTCAGGGGGCGGTGTCTGCTGTGGAGCTAAAACGGAAAGCTGTCGTACCAAGCAGGAAAGTGAAATCTGTCCTGAAATCACCATCAGCCAGTTTTGAAGCAAATCTCCAAGGATTTAAAAACTGATCTCCACTTTGCTGGCCTCCTTAACTGCCCACCCCCATAGAACATGGACAGAAGACTGACCTCATGGCTTTCACATATGTGCGTGCATCACACCCTGGCAGGTTAAAAAATGAAATCAAAAACGTATGAGTCGGGTTATCTAGAATATATTTTATGAAGAAAGCCATCAGGGACATAAAGGAGGATGAAGCAAGAGTTAGGGAGAACATATTTTAATGACCATGCTAAACACTGATGAACATGGAGTATGTGCTCAAATCAAGGTTGCAACTTGAAAACCTATGAGGCTTTAGCAGGAATTCTAACACTTCCCCATTCAAAGGTCTGCTCTATCAAGAATGGCCCACTCACCCCTCTGATGAGGTCCTCTACGTTGTCATGTGGGAAGGAACGGATGGCAGCGATTGTTCGGATCAGGCGTTCTGAGAGGGAGTATTTGCTCTGAATGCTCTGCATAATATACCACATACTGGAACTCATCAAGGCTCAGAGTGTGTCCACATGCTCCAGACTGCCTGAAACAAACACGTTTATAATACACCACATCCCGGAACTCATCAAGGCTCAGAGTGTGTCCACATGCTCCAGACTGCCTGAAACAAACACGTTTTAGGCATACACAATATCGCTGAGTATACCTGTCCTCAGGGCTAAGCATTTTCTGAGGGCTTCCCACTATAAAAACAGATGTCAAGGAGCTCAGTGGCCAATCAATACCTCCTCCTGCAATAGTAAGGCAGATTATAATAGTTGCTAGGATGTTAAATAAACCTGGATACTCTCTGATGACCAGCTACGTTTTTATTGAATATTAACCCCTCAAGAGTTAAGGTAATGGAAGGCTTTTAAATTAGTGTCTGGCACATCCAAGTCCTCAACATACATTTGTTAAACCAATATTTTACTTGACTTCACACTGGGTTGGTCCAGCACTCAGGATCCACCCACTAAACCTCTGGGTCAGCAAAGCTGCTGTCAAAGTGTGACCCAGAAGCAAAAACTTTAACTTTGGAACCTAATAATTTTTGTAATTATATATGCATTTACGGATAGCATGAATATGAAAAATGTTTTCAGCAATTTTGTAATACAGATTTTCTTTTGTGGTGGGATATCCCTTTATACATTATATAATATAGTATTAACTTTACTAGTTTCTTTCTACTAATCAGTGGCCATTTATATTTGTCTCAGGGTGTACACGGCTGTGGGTATGGCTTGGAAATAGAGTGGCTTCTCCTTAGAATTTGGCAAATCCTTTTTTTCAATTCCTAGCACTCAAACACTAGTGCCTCCCTCCCCGTCTTCAGACCATCAACTATCTGTATCTTGCACTTTGTAAGCATGGAGGGGAGCCGCCACAAAGGTGGGTTTGAGTCCGTGTTCCAAAAATGGTGTGGACGGAGGGGACAAAACCCAGGCTAAAGCGAAGCTTGGACTGAAGTGGTTCTGTTAAATTTCTGGTACACGGTTAAGCAGATGACACTAAACCCGGAGCTCATTTTATGGGTGTTCCTGGATTCCAGGGTAAGAACTCTAATCTAGAGCATGGCAGAATGGCAGATGTTCACCTCCTGCTACCGTGAAGCTCCAGGTGAAACAGTGACTTCAAATTTTGTCAGGACGGGTCAAGATAATCTACGTCGCCGCCGCCCCTTGCTGGCAGCAAACCCTGCAGTTTGACCCTTGGAGGGTTCTTTCCTCAGCTGGGGCTCACGCGCCCCATGCCCTGTTTTTTTTTTTTTTTTTTTTTTTCCCCCTACGGAATGCACAGTAAACACCATTTCTTTCTATCGTCTTTTTTTTTTTTTTTTTTTTTTTTTTTTTGAAAGACAACAGACCCAAGAGCTCGTGCTCTGGTCAGGCCTAGGCCTGGCTGAGGGGACGGTGGGTCTGGACGGGGGCACCCAACCCCATGACACCTGCTGCTGGGGGCTCGCGGACGCCAGGCCAGGCCGAACTCAGGGACCGGGACAAGGGCACGAAATGCCAGGACTGCGGCGTCCCTGGCGGCGGAGACCCCCAGGAGCGAGTCCCCGGAGCCTGCAGCCCCGCGGCGCCGACACCGACCTGTCCCCGCCCCCACAACCCGCAAAGGCAGGGGATGGCGGCGCCGTCCGGAGGTCCGCAGGCCGGGCGGGCGGCTAGGGACGTTACTGGCTGCGGAGCTCCCGGCTGGGGACCTGGCTTCACGCCGTCCCACACCCACGGCCGCACTCACCGAACCGCGGGGCAAAGCTCGGTCCGGGAAGCCGCTGTCAAGGCGTGACCCGGAAGCAGAAGCTGCCCGCGGCTGCCCCGGGTTTTCAGCGCTGACGACCGCGTTGCGAAGGCGCCTGCGCGCTGGCCAATGTGAGAAAGCCGAGTGCGCCTGCGCAGACTCTCGAAGCCAGAGGTTTTTCCAAGGGAGCCGGTTGCTTTTCTCCTGTTGCTGCCTAAAAGCAACGGACGTGGGTGCAATCTCTAGCTCGTCCCCAGCCGAAAACCGTCCTGTACACCTCACCCCCAAAATATTCTCTCCTTAGCACCATCCACTTCAAAGTGGCGTGCAAGCTTCCCATAACTGACTTAGTGAGGGACTGCTGACTGCTTCTCTACTCTTGATTAAGCCGGGTTGTTTGAACCACTGCTCTCTCTGAGAACTCATTCCACAACAAAAGCAGGCTTCCACCTGTACCCAGCAGAGAGGACAGGGTCAAAGGATCTAGCAAGATAAAGCACTATAACCTGGAGGGTGTCGTCCACCTCTCTTCGGAGGTTCTGGGACACGACAGCTTTGGTTCAATGCCATATGCACCAAGCAGAGCTGTGGAAGACTGAAGGCTAAGACATTGGTTCTGAAAGTTTTCTATTATTTCACTGTTGCTCTGAGTTGAGTGTTAAGTTTCTCAATGTTGGCTGTAATGACACTTCAAAAAATCCTATTTCTAGAAATTTTCTCTTTTTCGTAATTCCAAAGCAAAAAAGTCTTCCAAAATGATTACTCTGTTGCCCAGATTCAAACAGCTATATGGCCACAAAACGGAACCTGTGAGCATTTCGTTACAAAATTGACAAGTCTACAGTGCCGGTTTCGGTGGGCATATTCCCACTGGGCTACACCCAGTCCGGCTCTAGAGTGCTAGCTCCTAGCCTTAGGTTCCATTTTTGCTTCTGCTAGTGCCTCCAAAAGGAAGGTAAGGACATCAACAATTCTCAATTTCAAATTTTAATATGACCTTTGTTATAAAATATTCAAACATACAGGAAAAACTAGAAAGAATAGTAACATGAAATCTTTATAACCACCCATTTGTAAACTGATAGTTTGTCACATTTAAAATCTAATCTTGTTTTTCTTTTGTTCATTTTTCAAGATTTAGGTTGTTTTCGATTTTCTTTTCTTTTTTTTTCCAGACAAACTACTTTAAAATGTCTGTAATTTCTGTTGCTTTGGAGAATATTTTTTTCTGAGAAGATTGGATTATTTGTCTTGATGGTACCCCCTCCCAGATTCATTCCCTAAATTTATTGACTGGTAAATACCAAAGGCTATAAATTACGAGGAAAAAAATCAGCATTTTGCCACTAGGTGTTAATGTAGTCTACCTATCCAGGTTATTTTGAAGTGTCTTGGAGACTGGCATCACAACAAAGGTAAGTTTTAGATTTGCCCATTCCTAGAATGTTTACTGAGATCTTACTTCTTATAGGCTCAGCTTTTCAGGGGGCAGAGATGAAATATGGTTCCTTTTGATTAAGGATGTAAGACAAACGTGATCATTGTTGATTGCAGTTAAGGACCATCACATCAACAATAATCAATGTTGAAGAAACATTCTATTGCAAAGGAAACCCAAGGGACTATAGGAAGGAGAGAGACCTGTGAAGAATTTTATAAGGAAAAAAATTGTGCTGTTGAGTCTCCTTTACCTGCATACCTAAATACTTCTTTCTTCTCAAGCAAAGAAATGAATTTCTTTGGCACTTGGAGAGCTTGAAAAGTGTTCCCTGTTGATGTAATGTCAAGAACTATATCAACGTTTTTTGCCTGTAAGTGAAATATTGCAAGCTGCCCCATGTTGGGCACCATATAGGCCATATAGGCGCCCAACGTGGGCACGGCTCACACAAAGGCAGCTCCTGACAGTGAAAGAAGGCTGCGGCTGTAAAGAATGGCTTCATCACTATGTCCTTACACCAAATGTGGGCCACATAAAAGACAGACAACACAGAGTTGCCTACTGCCTAAAGGTGGTCTAGAGGCATGGAGGACCAAGACAGCCTGAAGTGAGAGACAGACAAAGGAATCCTAAAATCCATAGTTTGTTGTAGGCCACCACTTCCATGTCTCTCTAGGCCAAATGCTTTTACTTAAGAGGGCTCTGATGATGGGAATCTCCAAAGAACTGTCAAAGGCCTCCTGTAGGAAAAAATTCAGCTTCTACCATGTTATATACAATGCTGGCCTTCCAAAGAGCAGCTCCTGGATTCAGGTATCTTGCCTCCTCCCACTTTTACTCAAGTTGATAGAATAGCAGTGGGCTAATGGGGAGGGGAGCTTTGGTGGTGTGTGAGGAGAAAGCTGGCAGCTACCAGCCATGGGCCCTACTTGGGGGAAAGGAGAGAACAGTCTTGGACTGACAATACCTTAGGAGGAAGATTTGAGAATCTAACATTTTGTACTGGAAACATTCTAATTGCTGAGTAAACTCATCTAGACTGTCTTTTTTAATTTCAAGGGACTGTTTTGTAAAAGACTATCAATTAGTAAAGAATGAACCAAAAAGTAAAATTTCCACTCAGGAACCAAGGAAGATAACAATTCAACACTTAGGTAAAACATTTGAAAAGATAGTAAGAGCCTGAAGAACGAAGTTGTGATTTGATCACACCCATGATTTGTGTATTCCACATCTGAATTTCATCCTAGGTACTTATTGCATGTAGTTATTTCTGTTCTTGGTAGCTTGAATAGAAACAATTCATGAGTTTTTGGTTGTGTGTGTGTGTGTGTGTGTGTGTGTTCTGTGTTTCCCATAAGACCATACATCATTTTCCCCTCTGTTCCTTCCAATTCTGCCCTTAGAAAGGGCCCAGTAAGTGGTGTTAATTGGCAGACAGTCTAACTAGTGTTTCTATTTTCAGAGCTGCGTGTAAACTTGAGCTGGAAATTTGATAATGCTGTTATGGTTGCACCCACTGCTGCTAGCAGCAATCAACATGGATTAGTGTCCAGACCAAGTAGAGGCCATGGGGGTGAACCAGATTACAGATCTGATGTCCTACCTTTAAGCCATGTGAGCAATTCCTTTTAGGAGTCAACTGTCTCTCTTCTCTTATTGGCTCCAGATATTTTCCTGGCTTTAGGCAGATCCTTTGGAGTGACAGGAAGCTGGAGGAGAGGAGAGGAGTTCTGCCTTGCTAGCTATTAAGTGGTAGCAGGGCACCTTTCATGACAGCTCTCTGGGCTCTGGCTCCTACCTCAGACCTCTTTCTTCAGGCTCACATGTCTAATGCTGATGGCATGTTCTTCCTAGAGAAAGGTGTCTCAAACGCAAGAAGGGACTTTTCCTGAATATTCTATCACCAGAAGAGTAAAAGCCAAAGGGAAATTTGAGATACTCTTAAACTTGAAGGAGAGAAGGGTCAAAAGCAGTAGGAGACAGTGAAAAATTAGAATCCACGATGTAATTCACTATCTATCTAGTTGGGAAAAAATAACTTTCCCCCACTAACACAGAGCATATTTTACCTTTTTCTGAACTTATATAGTGTTTAGGGTTGTCATTTAAAGTAATTCTTTATATTTAGAAACAATATAACACCGTGTAAGCACAGTAGGACCCAATGTTCTAATTCTGAGCAAGCTGCAATCCATATCTCAGTCTCAGTTCACAAAACCTAGACCATATATGTGAAGAGCAATTTTCTATGCTACATGAAGCATTATGAGCAATTATTATCTGTGCCATCTTGATATTACCTTGCATTTGTTTAGAGAGATTGCCAAATGCTTTGTCCTTTTGGCTCCACTAAGGATGAGACGGATTTTCTATGTTTATTCCTTCTGCGTAGCAGAGTCCCAGTACACAGTAGGTATGCTGGCTAGTTTTTATGTCAACTTTGTATAAGCTTCATCTGAGAGGAAGAAACCTCAGCTAAGAAAATACCTCTATAAGATCAGGCTGTAGACAAGCCTGTAGGGCATTGAGGTATGATCATTGAGATGTGGTACCATCCCTGGGTTGGTGGTCCTGGGTGCTATAAGAAAGCAAACCCCCAAATAAAACCTCCAATGCTGAGAATGGGTTACATCTAATTGAGTTGTTGGCCTAAGGGGCTCCACTGAAACCCCCAAATAACCCAGGCTATAGCCAAGGCTATTGGTTGTTCTCTACAAACTGATGGCAACTCCATATTGCCGAAGACAACACCCACATAACTCAGTGAACATGGAGGAGCCAGCTGGTGCCTACCTTGGGCCTTCACCCCTGCTGAGTAATTCATGGTGCTCTGTCTGCTACCAAAGAAGAAAGGTAAACACCAATCCAGCTACAAACCCTTTGCTCTCCAATGGCTAACTGCCTGCAAGACATGCTGTGTAATAGTAGAACAGTTTGTGGGAGTGACCGACTACTATCTGATTGCATTTAAGGCCCCATTCCATGAGATGGAACCTATGTCCCATTTGCCCAGATGGCCAAAAACCTGAGGCTAGATACACCATGAACCTAGGGGGAAAAAACCAAATACTATTGTTCTGTTAAAGGAACAAAGCAATAAAATGACTCCTAAGGGCATTCTGCCATACACAGATCACTGTCTCTGCCATCATCAGAGAATCTTCCTCCTGCGGTAGAGGGGAACAAATGCAGAGACCCACAACTGGACAGTGCACAGAGAATGAGAGACCTCAGAACACTCAGTTCTAACTGGGACGTCTCCATCAACTCCCTCCCCTCCCCTTAGGGCTCAGAGAACTCTGAAAGAGAAGGCAGACTGTATGAGCCAAGGGAGATGGAACACACTAAGGATCAAGGCTGTCTGCACACAATATGATGGATGGAGACTGGCAGCATGCACAGATCCTACACATCTCTAAGCCAGATGGGGTCCCAGGGGAAGTAGGCACAACCCCCATCCCTAACTCAGAAGCTATCTCCAGTTGATAAACCACTTGTAAATGATAAATAGGAGTCTCATTGGGTCTACAAATAATACTTAGGGGTAGGCCCCATGTCCAGTGGCACAAACAAACCTCAATGTTATCTTTGGAGGTTTTTTGGTCACACAATGTTTTGTCTAGGCATTTATTTTTTAACCTTATGAATATTTTGCTTTATATTATGGTTTCCAATCTTGTTTTTATGAGTTTTCTTTGTGTGTGTGTATGTGTTAGCATCTGTATGTGTTTCTAATGCCTTTTCTTTGGCACTTTTTTCTCTTTTTTATTCTATTCAAGTTTCTTTTTGATGTTTATCTTATTTTATTTATTTATTGTTATTATTTATTATTATATATCTTAGTTTGTATTCTAAGAGAGAGAAAGGATGTGGATTTGAGTGACTGGGAGAGGATCTGGGAGGAGTTGGGGGAGGGGAAACCTTAATCAGAATATATGGTATGAAAAAATGTATTTTCAAGAAAAAAGTTAAGCATGTGTTTACCATATAGACACGCACATGCACAAGCATGCACACACACACAGACTGTGGAAGCCATGAGGTACAGTAAGCCAGTAAGCAACATTCCTTTATGGCCTCTGTATCAGCTCCTGCCTCCAGGTTCCTGCCTGGTTTGAGTTCCTGCCCTGGCTTCCCTCTCTGGACTGTGACTCAGGATATGTAAGTCAAACAAACCTTTTCCTTTTGCGGGCTGCTTCTGGCTATGGTGTTTCATCACAGCCACAGTAGCCATAACTAAGGCAGTAGATGTGCGTCAGACGCAAGGTAAAGTGTACTCCTGAAAAGTGACCCCGCAAAGGCAGGGACAGAAGGAAGTCTTCTCTGGTCTGAGAAAGAAAGAAGCTCAGGGATGAGCTCAGAGAAAAACTCAGAGGGAGGTTTGGGAGCTAGAATAAAGAGAAGGAAAGTTCGGAGAAGACAGAGCGCAAGTCTGGGGTGAGTTACTTACTCTTCAGGAGCAGAGCAGTATGTGTGTGGCTTGAGTAGTTTCCAGGACATCTCGGGATTAAACAATAGCGGCTTTCAGAAACAGCCTGAGACAGGCACCCTCTCAGCATTCAAATGCTCCCCCACCCCTTTGGCTTTCCTTTTCCTTTTCTCCAGGGCTCAGGGAAATTAATGCATCATTTGGGTTTTTAAGTGAAAACTGCCTCACACCTATATTTTCATATTTTTTTGTTCTATAGAATCCCAGTATTTTCCACTACCAGAAATAATTTTAAAATGTTTAGATCTTCATAGAGAAAGAATGCTTGGAGGATTTTGAAAAAGAATTACAGTAAAACACAATTAACATTAATGATAATACTGAAATAACATAGAGAGGTTATGTTTTTACAAGAACATAAGCGTTGCAGTTTAATTATCTGGCAAACAAACACTGAAATGGATGAATTCTTGCAGGAAAGTTTTGCTTTTTGTTTAAATTGCTGATGGGAGGGAAACAACAGAGATTTGAAACGCCCACTTGCCTGGTACCACTGAATGGTCTAGACCAGTGATTCTCAACCTTCCTAATGCTGCAACCCTTTAGTATGATTGCTCATGTTGTGATGGACCCCTCCCCACCATAAAGTTATTTTGTTGCTAGTTCATAACTGTAATTTTGCTATTGTGTATTGTAATGCAAATATCTGTGTTTTCTGATGGTTTTAGGCAAGCCCTTTAAAGGGGTCGTGGCCCACAGGTTGAGAACCTCTGACATAGGATGTCTTAGAAAGGAGGCAACCAGATTGTCTGGAACCAGTTCTAGGGGCCTGATAAGTAAATGAGGTTCCGTCTCAGTTTTCTGTTCAGTGCAGTTCATGCCGATTCTGATAGAAATAAGTCTCCCCCTCGAGGGCAAAGAGAGCATTTGTCCTTTCAGGCTGCTTTCCCAGAGTTCAGTACTTAGTGCAGTCCTTGACTCGTTGACTACTTGGTTTTTTAATCGATTCATTCGTTTGTTCTTCCATCCATTCAACCGATACTTATTAAATGCTATTACTATGACTGTTAACTAAAGAGATACTGAAGATACCACCAAGAACAAGATAAACACGACCCCTGACTCCAGGGACATTACAGTTCCATGTGAAAAATAAATATTACAAAAATCATTTGAATACCTAGATAATCACGATAGTGATAGTCTCCGTAAAGAAAAGGTGCAATAACTAAATGCATACGTCTTTTCAAGATGCATGTTCTGAGATTTTAGCCTCTAGGATGATGGTATGAGAGAATGAGACCTCTGGAAAGTGATTGCGCATGAATGTGGCTAAAGTCCTTACAAAAGAGAGCCAGAGAGATACTTCTTCCTTCTGTAAGATTAAAGTGAAGGGATGATGCTGTATGAGAAAGTAGCTCTCACCACACATGAATCAGCATCTTGATCTTGAACTTCAGATGTCCATGAGTGTGATGAATAAATTGGTGATTTATCAATGCCCCAGCATTTGCCAGGCAGTTGTGGCACATGCCTTTAGTTCCCAGCACTCAGGAGTGGATCTCTGTGAGTTCGAGGCCAGCCTGATCTACAGAACAAGTCCCAAGACAGGCTCCATAGCTACTGAAAAACCCTGTCTCAAAAATCAGAACAACAACAAAATGACCCAGCACATTGTATTTTGTTACACTGCATGGTAGATTAAGACAGAAAATTGAAGAGTAATAGGACCATTCAATGAAGGACATCATTCAGGGTGGGAGGTCAAACCAGTTTCCCTAGTGCAGATCTAGAAGAGGGGCAGGAAAAACAGGTTAAAGGTGAGAAAGGTCAAGGAGTGATGCTGAAGCAAATCAAGCACCAGAGAGCGTCAAGCCATGGAGAGGCAAGGAGCCTAGGAAGCTAGCAGGAGAGAAAGAGGCCAGAATGGGAAGTCAATGACAGAAACTGAGGCTAAGAACAATGGAGAAGGGACTCCAGAACAAGTGAAGTGTTGGGTGACATGTTGGGGCTTCTGAATTGTGTCTCTAGAAAATGGGGGCCCTGTACCACACTTTTTCTTTTGGGCAACCAACTAGCTCCCAAATCATGGCATGGGATTGCTCAGCCTAGCTTGGCTCTTTTCTGGCTAGCTCTTCTATCTTAAATTAACCTGTCTTTATCTACTCTTTGCTTCGGGGCTTTTTACCTTTCTTCCTTCTGTATAACTTGCTTTCACTGCTTCTTGTGTCTAGTTGGCTGACTGCCTGGCTGGCCCTGGGCATTTCCCTCTCTTCTCATTCTCTCTTCTCCTTTTTCTCCTCCTGTTTATTTTTTCTGTCTGCCAGCCCTGACTTTCTTTTCTCTGCCTAGTGGCTGTTCTGCTTTTTATAAATCAATCAGGCAAGGTGAAACAACAACACATATTTTCATAATTAAACAAATGCAGCAAAAACAAATGTAACAAATTTTTGTCCAGTTAAAATAATATTCCACAACAGAGCCCACTACTATGTTTTACACAAGTAAATCACCATGCCTGCATTTTTAAAGGGTCACTCTGTCTTCCTGTGAAATAATTTTACACAGGGGCAGGGCAAGGATCAAAGAATTGAAAACAGTAGTCTAAGTGATCTAGGCAAAAATGATGGAAGCTGCAGGTGGCTGCCACAGACATGTGGGAAAGTTTGATATAATTTAATATCAGAATTAGTAGGAGTTATAAGCTTAAGGTGGATGATGTTGTGGGATGTCCTTCTGTATATGTGCTGTTTTATTGGTTTATAAATAAAGCTGTTTTGGCCAATGACTTAGCAGAGTAAAGCCAAGTGGGAAATCTGAACAGAAATATAGAGAGAGTAGGCAGTCGGAGAGACGCTATGTAGCTGCCAAGGAGACAGACACTGGAACCTTACCAGTAGGCCACAGTCTAGTGGCAATACATAGATTAATAGAAATGGGTTAATTTAAGATATAAGAGCTAGGTAGGAATGTGCTAAGCTATTGGCCTAAACAGCTTTACTTATCAACCAGTAAAAGCAACACATATACAGAAGGACATCCCACATCAGGATAAGAGCCAAACATGGCTCTTTCTTCCCCCGACTCCCAGACCCCCTGGGTGCTCACACATGAATTAAGGAGCCACTTACAAATGTATGACAGGAAAAAGATGAGTTGAGACCTTCTTGATAGGCCGGAACAATCTGTTTCAAGGTAGACTTATCAACTACTTATTGAGGCTCCTACTACATGTCGAACACAATCCTTGGCACTAGACACCAACAATTCAGAAACGAAGGTGGTCTAGGAGTCTTATTAAGGTACATGCCCACTGGAGGCTGTTGTGTCATTAATGTCTTATTTAATAAAACAGAGTTGCATGAGAATGAACACTGTTTGATTGACACCCAGGGAAGGGCATGGCACCACCTGGGGGTTCAGTGAAGACCTTTTGAGGGGATAATAAATGAGAAAAGTTTTGAAAAATTATAAGAACTGATTAAGAAAAGTGGGAGGTTTTTCTCCTCCCCCAGGAAAAAGCAAAATCAAAATCCTTTAAGAGCTAAATAGAGTTCTCTCTTGGCATGTGTGTGTGTTTGTGTGTGTGTGTGTGTGTGTGTGTGTGTGTGTGTGTGTGTGTGTGTTTTCAAACAGGGTCTAACTATGTATCTGTGGCTGTCCTGGAACTCAATATGTGGTGTGGGAGGTCCTTTTGTCTACGTGTTACTTTTACAGGTTAATGAATAAAGAAACTGCCTTGGCCTGTTGATAGGGCAGAACTTAGATAGGCGGGGGGGGGGGGGGGGGGGGGGAAACTGGACTGAATGCTGGGAGAAGGAAGGTGGAGGGAGAGAAGCCATGGAACTGCCAGAGTCAGATGCTGGGAATTTTACGTGGTAAGCCACAGCCTTGTGGAGATACACATATTAATAGAAATGGGTTAAATTAATATGTAAGAGTTAGCCAATAGGAAGCTAGAGCTAATGGGCCAAGCAGTGATTTAATTAATAGTTTCTGTGTGATTATTTCAGTTCTGGGTGGCCAGGATGAACAAGCGGTCCTCCCTACAACAAATAATATGTAGACCAGTCTGGTCTGTAACTCACGCAGATCTGCCTGCCTCTGCTTCTCAATTGCAGGGGCTAAAAGTGGGTGATACTATGCCCAGCTGAGTTCTGTCACCTTAATGAAGTGATTGAAAACACTGTATAGTATACATGGTAAAAAAATTTTCTTAAAAGTTACCAAAGTGGTTGAAAATGGAGCTGCAAAACCTTTAATCCCAAATCCATTTCAAAGCAAAGAAAAGGAAAAATTTTAACATTTCCAATTAAATATAAATATTACATTGCCACTAAAATACAAAATAATACAAGAGATAAAACTACAGAGAAAGCAAAAAAGCTAAATATTAGGAAATAAAATCAAAACACAAAATATCATAACTGTTTCAGGAATGAAAAGATGGGTCAATGTTAGGAAATTCATTAATATAATTATTATATTTTTATAAAAAAGCCTTGTTATTTATCTCCACAGATGAGTAAGCATTTGAAAACTTCAGAATGTGTTTCTACTAAGATGATCTTCAAAAGAAGATTAAAGGCATTTGTTCATAACATCACAATTCATCTCGCTTGCTGTATCTTACTGTAACCATACGGAAATGCAAGAGGCTCTTCTAACCTCTAAAGGAAGACAATGTGCCAACCTTCTGTGTGGCACTTCACACACTTCGGAGGGGCTTGCTGCGTATTTGTTTGCTTGTTGGAGACAAGGACATTGCTGTGTACTTCTGGCTGCCCTGGAATATGCTGTATGGACCAGGCTGGCCTCAAACTCGGATCAGCCCACTTGCTTTTACTAGGATTACAAGTGCACACCACCACACTTGCTCAAAACTATGTTTTTACAGAAGAAATCAATTGGATTTGTAAGAATTTGATTAGATGATATATCTAGAAAGGGACAAAAAAAAAAAAAAAACAGTGAAAAAGTCCTGCAAAAGAAAAGATGGCCCGGTGCAGAAGTAATTATGGAAGCCATAAACGGGGTCAACAGGCTTCTTGTACAAGGAAGAGCCAGTTAGAAGATAATGTGGGAGTGGGCATCAGAATACAATTTTTCAAAGAAGCTACAATTACAAAATCCCTAGATACAATGTTAAAAAAATGTGCAAAATCTATGAATAAATGTTTTTAATATTCTCTGCAGATATAAAGGTGGACATAAATAAATGAAGCACATACATGATGTTAATAAAAATAAATTCTAACTCCAATAAGATTTCTGGAAATTGTATTTGATTTTCATCTTGATTTTTAGTTACATAAATTAACTCAAGTTCACATAAGAAAATAAATAAACGAGAATATCCAGAAAAATACTGGGGGAAAAAAGCAATGAGAAGGGGCCTGTCTTGCCAAAAATATTCTAAATCATCATAATTAAGCTGGTATATGATGTGGGATTCCCCTCTGTAAACTATGAATATGTTTTATTACCATTGGTTAATAAATAAAGCTGTTCTGGCCAATGGCTTAGCAGAGCAAAACCAAGCAGGGAAATTTGAACAGAGATATAGAGAGAAAGTAGGCAGAGTTAAGGAGATGCCATGTAGCTGACGAAGGAGAAAGACCCGGAACCTTACGAATAGGCTACAGCTTCATAGTGATACACAGACTGATAGAAATGGGTTAATATAAGATGTAAGAGCTAGCTAGTAATATGCTAGAGTCATTGGCCAAACAGTGTTGTAATTATGTAGTTTCTGCAGGATTATTTGGGTCTGAGCAGCCAGGAAACAAAAGAGCAGTCTCTGGTTACAGGTATAGAATTGGTTCATACGGACAGATACACTGGCAGAGTAAAAGAAAAGGTTCAGATAGCAATCAAAAATATGTACAAATTTACTATTCAATAAAGATATAGAACATGAAAAGCTTTAAAAATAAATTCTTAGCCGGGCAGTGGTGGCGCATGCCTTTAATCCCAGCACTCGGGAGGTAGAGGCAGGCGGATCTCTGTGAGTTCAAGGCCAGCCTGGTCTACAAGAGCTAGTTCCAGGACAGGCTCTTAAAATGCTGCAGAGTAACCCTGTCTCGAAAAACCAAAAAAAAAAAAAAAAAAAAGAAAGAAAGAAAGAAAGAAAGAAAGAAAGAAAGAAAGAAAGAAAAGAAAATAAATTCTTTTGGGATGTCTCAGTACATTGGGGACATCAGAGTAAAGATCCATGATCTCTGAGAGGCAAGGAGGAAATCTGGCTCGACATGACTCAGTAGCCAGTGTTGGTTCAAACTTCTAGAGTCTGACCCCAAGCAGACTATTGTGGGCATGTTTAAGTACATACAACTTGGAAAAACTTCCTGGTGTAACAATCCCCTGTGCACAGGAGGATAATTACAGCAAAATTCTTCTGGGGGTACAGGTCACTTCTTGCCTGGTAATGGGGTAGGATGCCTGTGTTATCTTAAGAGCCTGGGGGAGGATCTGGTGTCCTCTCAGTCACACAGATAAGAGAGTGGTCACCTGGGCTATTAGCCACCTTAGGTCCTGGTGTGGAAGCTTGGGGGAGCCCTTGGCCATATAGATAATGCAAAGGTCACTCAGACTGTTAGGTATCTCTGGTCCTGACTGTGGGCATGTGGGGGAACCCCTGGCCCCTGTTTGTGGGGGCTTGATACGGCCTGGCCCTACAGATGGCACAGATCACCGGGTTCTTAGCCACCTCCATTCCCAGCCATTTGGGTGGAAAAACAGGTTATACATCTTTTTCTTTAAAAGCAACCAAACGTGTTTCCAGTACTGGTTTCCCTAGTACTATCTGTGAGCCCGTGGACCTCTGTGCTCCCAACAACTTTCCTGGGGAGTGAGGGAAGGTAAAGTAGAATCCATAATTATGCTGTGAGATAAAACCCACCTCAGTCAGTTAAACAGTTGCAAGAAAGCAAGTCCTCCATTCTTACAAGAAAATGGGACTGGATCTCTGTAATTGATCCACAGGGGTAGCGAGTAAAGCATTTCCATGACTTTAAGTCCAAAATCAATAGAAGACTGCTAAGTTCTATGACATAATTTTAAAATTTGTATGACCTGAGTAATGTTAAGGCCAAAGGGTAAATGGTCCCTTGAACGTAGTATTTGCATCAGATGCCACAGGGAAAAGGTAATTTCTCTAATGCCCGGGGAGCTCCTGGAAACAGACACACAAATGCAGTTGAAAAATTAACTAAGACACAAATAATTTTAAAAGTCATGTAATTGACCTTTAAAATAGTCGAAAATTCATGCAATTTGATTTTGAAGTATTAAAACATACTCAATTCATTCAAAACAGAAAGTAAAATTATATTTCTTTGACATATCATTTCTTTTGGTGTTGCCAAAACTAGTGTTGCCAGTAACATAGTTATAACTACTATATATATACATACATATATAATATATAATTATATTATACATATATAACATATAATATATATACATACATATATAATATATAATTATATTATACATATATAACATATAATATATACATACATATATAATATATAATTATATTATACATATATGATACATAATATATACATATATGGTATATAATATATACACATATATGTATATATATAATAGTTGTAACTATATATATATATATATATATATATATATATATATATATATATATATATATATGGCTACTGGTGAAAGTTACAAGTGATTCAGCTCCCAAGCAGGGGTTTCTGGTAGTATTTCACAGAACTGCTAGTGAATGGCCTTATCCCTAAACCCAGCAATGGCATATTCCAGAGATCTCTGCTGAAAGTCTACACTGAAAACATATCTGTGCAAAACTGAAAAAGTTTGCATGCAGACAGTTCTTGTGGCCTTTTTTAAGGGCAAAGTTTCTAAACAGATCAGATATCTATTAACCATGGAGGAGCCGAGTAGGTAAAAAAAGTCTGGCATATATTGGAATTCTGTGGAGCTACAGACATAGTGAGTATATTTGCTTACACGGCTAAGAGGATGATTGCCAGAATAGATTGTGAGAATCTGAGTGCACGAGAGAGTATACATGGAAGCTGCTTTTGTGTAAAATGAAGCACTTTAAAGGCTATTCCAGAAACTAACAAATGGGTTAGATACTGAGGATGGGGGAGGGAGAGGTGCAGACAAAGAATGAGGAACGGAAGGGAGATAGTTCTGAACAAACATCCCAGTGTATTTTTTACTCTATAATCATTTTATATATTCATCAAGTAAATTAAACCAAAAAGAACAAAGAATAATCAGAAAATCAATGAGATAAATAAACCTAACTGTATATGAAACTGGCAATATAACCAGATTTATTTCAAGTATCGTTTGAACATAGCACTTTGCCTTTCTTTGTTGGGAGCACAAAGGTCCTTGCCCTCACAGATAAGCATCAAGGACACCAGGACTGTCTCTTCAACAAGAAAAAAATTTAACCTTCCACCCAGAAACCTGGGAATGGAATATCCTAGTCCATCTGTGGGGTCAGGCCATACCCAGCTCCTGTAAGCAGGATGGGAGATACTGAACAGTCTAAATGACCTTTGGGTTTGGCCCAGGGCTCCCCCTGGCTCCCACAACCAGGACCAGAGGTGGCTAATATCCCAGGTGACCTCTGTGCTACCTTTTGATGAAGACCACACCAGATCCTCCCTTAGGCTCTTAAGATAACTCATGCATCCTATCTCTAGAAGATATTCATGCAAGAAATGACGTGTGTGGTGCAATTGCGCCTCTTGTGCATAAGGGCTTGTGTTACACCAGGAAAGTTTTTCCAAATTGTACTGTTCTTAAACATGCTTTTAGTAAACTGCTTGGGGTCAGACTAGAAGTTTGAATCAACTCTGGCTACTGAGTCATGTTGAACCGGATTTCCTTCTTGCCATTACACCAGAGACCTCCACATTTCTTTAGTAGAAAGTATTTTAAGTACAAAATAAGCTACAAAACCTCAGAAACTTTATTCTTTTACTTTGTTGCTTATACTGAAGATTGATATTGTGAAACCTGTTTAGAATTTACCTCAGAAAGTAGATAATTTTAATGTGTGTTGTAATACAAATGTACAACCAAATAACTATAAAGGTCTAATGTTCAAAGGGAATCTTCAAATTGCCAGAGTCCCAAAGATGCCATTTTAAAATGAATAAAATTTAAACATTTTATAGGTACAATTGAGAGCAAGTTATAGATGACAGAAAAACAAGATCAGAAAACCTAAAGACGGAAAGATGAAAAAGAAATTAGAGCAAAAATTATTTTTGTATATAATAAATAATTTAATATACACAAAACTGAAGTTTCAGAAGAATTATGGATGAAAAATATTTAAAGAAACAATAACTAAAATTCCCCAAATTTGAAGCTCAGTTAAATATAGATTAAATAAAGAAAACTGTGTCAAAGCACACTATAATCAAACAAATAAAAAAAAAACAAAGTAAAGAAGAACATGCAGAAGCAGCCAGGTAAGTACACACTACAGGGCCAGAGCAGCACTGGCCAACTGGGGCAGATGGGTCAAACCTGCGCTGTCGCCCATTCTCCTAATGAGGCTTTGCTGAGACGCAGCCACACGCACATCTATTTACATATGTGCTAAGCTATGACATAATGACTAAGCTGAGTAATTGCCACAAAGACCACAGGGCTTGCAAAGCCTGAAGTCTTGATATAGAAGAGAGAAAACAATTCAAGCTTGTGTCCTGCAGAGTCTATGCAAGGCAAAAGAAAAGGCCAGACCAGAGTTTTTTGTTGTTTTTCTTTCCCCAGAAACGATATCTATCAATCCCTCCCTTTCTCCCTCCCTCCCTCCTCCTCCTTTTTCTTTTCTTCTTCTTCTTTGTTTTGTTTTGTTTCAAGACAGAGTTTCTCTGTGTAGCCCTGGCTAGCCTAGAACTCATTTTGTAAACCCGATTGGCTTCAAATCCAGAGATCCTCCTGCCTCTGCCTCCTTAGTGATGAGATTAAAGGTGTGCACCACCACCACCTAGAGCAAATGATAATCTTTCAAATGAAGGTGGGATACTTGGACTCAAAAAAGAAGACCCACTGGAGTTGTTTAGGCAAGAGAGAAATTAAAGTTGGTAGAAATTTGAATCAACATAAAGGGATAAAGTTGATACATTTAGATCAACTATAAAAATATTTCTTTATTTTTAATCTCTTGAAAAGATAACAGTTATTTAAAATAAAAATAAACTGAGCATGGTGGTACATTCCTATAACCTCAGCAGTCGAAAGGCAGAGGCAGGTAGATATCTGGGAGTTTGAGGCCAGCCTGGTGTGTATAGTGAGTCCTAGGAATGTCAGGGCTACAGAGTGAGACAGCGTGGAAGAAATAGAAATAATAAAGCACTTAGGGTATTATGACATGTAAATGAGATGCATATGATAACAAATCCTCAAAGGCTATTAGGAGCATTGCAAGCACACTATCACAGATTCTTATACCACGAGGAAGTGCACAAAATACACTGAAGGTTTACTTGCAAACTGTGTAGCTGTCCATCCACTGTGCTAGCTACTCGATGGGCATGATTTCTTAGCTAAGGAATGGATGCTTTTATTAAAAGTGCATTTGCAAACTCGTACCCATTTAACACTTTAGTGCTAGTGACTAAAATGAATGGAGCTAGACTGGAGTCACCCACTCCTGGTCTTACTGAAGCACAGTTGCACTGCATGAGTTCCTGATGGCTGGCTGTCAATAATGGGACTTATAATTTTTAGTACGCAGGGCCCACACATGGCTGCTTATTATTTAGAGCAAGACTAATTCCGATTGTGGGGTATTTGATTACACTGTGAAGATGTGTCTCTGCTTTACCTCACCTGTATAAGGTGCCTTCTGGTTGGTTTAATAAAGAGCTGAACAGCCAATAACTAGGCAGGAGAGAATAGGTGTAACTTCCAGGCAGAGATAGGAACTCTGGGAAGAATCTGAGGTGGGTATTCAACAGTGAGACGCAGAGGAAGTTGGACATACAGTATGGAAGAGGGGTAACGAACCACGTGGCAAAACATAGATTAATATAAATGGATTAATTTAAGATATAAGAGCTAGTTGGGAACAAGCCTAAACTAAGGCCAAGGTTTCATACTTAATAAGTCTCTGTGTCATTATTTGGGATCTGGTGGTACAAATTCAAGGCAAAGAAAACAAAATATTCAGTTCTTTAATCATGGCAGTCACATTTCAGTCACCCAGTAGCCACATCTGGCTAGTGGTCATCACAGTGGACAAATACAGATGAAAAAGTTCCTCATCATAGGAAATTCTGTCGTTAATAACGATGATAAAGCAAACAAGAAAAAAAAAGAATTAGTTATCATGGTATATATTGAATCTACTTTTAAAAAGCAACTACTAGTTTTAAATGTTTCACATTAGATTAGATTTTTATATATTGTAAACAAATTTTGTATATTGAGATTAATTTTGTTAGAACATAGTGTACTTACATTTCTACTCTTGTTCAATGTATTGTATCTATCTAACTCATTTAACAATGTGATGTAAATTTCTAGTGCTTGAAAATTATTATTACCAACTTTTTAGGATAATAAGGAAATTCAGGTTAGTAGTTAATAACCTAGTATAATTAAACTTATAGTCACATTAGGTATGTTTTCCAGGTCAAACAAAGATATATTTTAGATAGACAGGTCATCTTCAAACACTTCGGAGATCTATAGAATATAGCATTTAAGATGTTTTAATAACCTAGGTTTTTTTATTATGACAATGCACATGTCTGGGCCTGGCAATGCCAATCTAATTCAGAGAAGATAATGGGCATTGAAGAAACTCCACATGGAGTTTACTTTCTTTGTGGCAAAAATAAGCAGCTGGGCAAGAAAATGCCCTTACCTCGACTGCTGACAGTATGCTGTCCTAATTGGACAAGCAGGACACAAAATAAAGTGACTGCCAAACACTGTCAAAACAAGGAGGGACAGCCCTTCAGAAAAGTCTGTTGGATATGCTGGGTCTGTAGGCCTAAGATGGATGCCCCAGTGTTACAGAAGAAATGGTGACTGTCCAGGCAGCCAGATGCTTCTGTCATTTCTCACATTTCTTGGAAGTGGTTGCTTGTACTTCCTTCTTACTCAGTCAGTATTATTTCCTTCTTGGGTCTCTGAGAGAGTTGAAAACTGGAAAGTTATAGTTTTCTTTGTTTATCAGATGCAGAAAGCAAGTTATGCAGAAAGAAAGTAAATTAGGTACAAAAATTTGGACTCACCAAGATAGGATAGATATTGAGTATTTTCTCTAAATTTGTCAAATGCAAATGGACTAGATTTATTTATTGCCTATATATATTGTATATAGTCACTGTACTTATTGTACATAATTTTTCTTATATTATTTACAGCCTTCTTTTTTATTTTAGACAAAAGGGGAAATATAGTGATATTTTATTTGTATTTTAATAAATACATCTTGCCTGAAGACCAGAGGAAAAGCTAAAGTCACTAGAAGTCAGGTAATGGTGACACACACCTTTAATCCCAGAATTTGGGAGACAGAGGCAGAAGGATCTCTGTGAGTTCAAGGCTACCCTGGGCTACACAAGGTCAATGCAGAAACAAATCCAGGTGGTGGTGGTTCACACCTTTAATCCCAGTCCTAGGGAGTCAAGCACTCGAGGGAATATAAAATAGGAAGAGAGAGAGGGCTTAGTCTGCTTAGTTGTGGCTGCCCGACCTTAGTAGAGATAAGACTTCTCTAATGGCTTGGCTATTTTGCTTTTCTGGTTTTTGGGTTGAACCCCAATTTCTGGCTCTGGGTTTTTATTATTCATGTTACAGCTAATAAGCCAATAGTGGAGGTAGAAAGGAATCATTTAAAAATGTATTTATTGTAAGCATAGGGATGAAAATAAGTAAAAGTCAACAATGAACAGATGGAATAAATACAAAACAAATAGCAGTATGATAGAATAGAGTTTAATCTTATCAATAATGGAAATAAATGCAATAATCTATATATTGTAGTTAGAGGGTAGAGATGGTGAGGGTAGATAAAAGAGGCAAATATAAACTACATGTAGGAAACTAGCTTTTAAAATTTTTACTTATTTATTTATTTTGGAGACAGAGTCTCAAAATGTAGCCCTTGATGGCCTGGAATTTACAGATATTTGTCTGCCTCTGCTTTCTAAGTGCTGGGATTAACCTCAAAACTCACTTTAAATATAAAAGATATGACAAATGGAAAAAGGAGAAAGATGTTTTGTGAAAAAGATAAATATTAAAAAGTACTGAAATGGCTTTGTTAGTATCAGACTAAAAAAATACCAGTGGTGAATATTGTGCTTTTCTATTAAATCTGTAATTCTATCTTAAACATTTAGCTTTATTTATTTTGCTTTATGTGTTGAAGTGTTTTGATGTATGTGTATGCAGCATATGTATAATTGGTGTTGGCAGAGTTCAGAAGAGGCTATCAGATCCTTTGGAGCTGGAGTTAAGGATGGTTGTGAGCCACCCCATGGGTGCTGGAAGCTGAACCCATATCCTCTGGAAAAGCAACAAGTGCTCTTAACTGCTGGACCATGGATCTGCCCCTTGTTTTTACTAATAAAGAGACTGACTGGGCAAAAGGATATACCAATTCTACATTGTTAAGTGCCTAGTGAAAGAACTTTGAAATATAGGGGGAAAGCCCAAAGGAACTGAGAAGTAGACTAATCCTTAAAACACTTTAAATCCAGTAATTAATATTAAGTACAAATAAACTAATCTTGACAAAAGACAAGGAATGTCAAGATGAGTAAGAGAAAACAAGAAGAACCATGAGTATAAAAGTCGTCTGTGGGGATTTACTGAAAAGGAAACAGATTAACAAGAACGTTAGTACAATTGGATACATATCAGTCAACTTCTGGCTTTAAAGCAGAAAGCATTACTAGTGAGCAGAAAAACTACCTAACCATAAAGACATTCAGTTCACCAGAAACCATGACCCATGACAATTAAATTTTTTAGCCATAGGGCTGAAGAGATGGCTCAGCAGTTGTTCTTTCAGAGAATTCAGGTTGATTCCCAGCAACCACATGGTGGCTCACAAACATTCTAACTCCAGGACCAAAGGATCTGATGCTCTCTTCCGACCCCTGAGCATACCAGATACACACATAATGTACATACATGAAGGAAAAAATAATACACATAAGATGAAATAAGTAAATAAGTTTTATTACATTAAATTTGTTAAAGTAAATATTAATCATATGTGCATCACTCCAGAATACTCAAGGCCAGCCAAACTCACAAACTTAATTGGGTAAGATGAAAACAACTCTTTCTTGTCATATAAGTAAAGAAAGTCATTCGGGACATAGGACATTTTATAAATAATGTACACATTTGTTAAAACTTGCCCAAATAGACATATCTATGAAGCATATTTTTTACATTACGTGTGCCTGAATTATAAGCAGTAACTTGCTTTAATTCAGGGGTGAACACATTTCAAAAGGTTAAAATTACATAAGAAGTATTCTTTAGCTGCAACGGAATTAAGCTCTGCATCAGCAACAAAAAAGACGAAACAAAATTCTTATTCTTGAAAATTAAGAAACGGCGACTTACTCAACATTTAATGTATACCCACTATGCTACAAGTGTTCTGAGAAACTGGAATTCCATAGAGAGCAAAGCAAGTCTGACAATACAAAGAGTTGGAGAGAATGTGGGTGTGCTGGCTAGTTTCGTGTCAACTTGACAGAAGCTAGAGTCATCAGACAGCAGGGAGCCTCTGAGAAAATGCCTCCATAAGACCTGGCAAGCATGTAGGGTGTTTTCTTAATTAGTGATTGATAGCGGAGGGCCCAGCCCATTACGTGGGTGGGGCAATCCCTGGGCTAGTGATCCTAGGTTCCATATAAGAAAGCAGGCTGAGCAAGCTATGGGGAGCAACCCAGTAAGCAGCACCCCTCCATGGCAACTAAGGAATAATCTCCCCCTTCTCAAGGAAGAACACACCCATTGGTTATTCAATACCAAATGGTCAGCCCTGAAAAAAAAAAATACATGAGTACTATTATACAGACTGAGCAGATAGTACTTATGTATTCAGGAACACACACACACACATACACACACACACACACACACAATAACTAAATAACAAAAGAGAGGCCATGGACTTGAAAGAGAGCAAGGAGGAGTATATGGGAGGGTTTGGAGGGAGGAAAGGAACTGGGGAAAGATGTAATTATATTATATCAAAAATACAAAAATAAAAGATAAAAAATACAATGTGGTATATTCATGTAACAATATGACAGAACAATGAGACAAACAGACCCCCGCCCCGGTGACACTGATGACCTTTTACAAATGTGCTGTGTAAAGAAAGCAACAGGATTTAAAAACCACCAGGATTCCATTCCTGTGGAACTGAGAAAAATAAAGGCCAAAGCAGTGTGAAGTCAAGGCTGGTGGCTAGGAGAGGCTCAGTTGGCATTTCTAGAAGACTTTGGAATGTAGAGGGTGGGGTGAGTGGGTGGGGGAAGGGGAGGGCACGAAGGGAAAGTGCCTGGCCAGAAATGTGAAATGTGGTATTGTTTGTGGACCTCAGAAGGAGTGTGTTGGGGGAGCATTTGAGACTGCAACCATCTCCCTGTTCTGGAGGTACCATGGCTTCAGGACTCTGGTTTTGTTGTTGCCCTGCAACCAGCCGGGTTGTGGCTGTGTCACAAAGAGGAGCACCCAGCTGCAAAATTGTCTCCAGGCTCTCAAGGCCCCTGGATGGAGGATTCTAGTTAGTTCATTCCTACATCAGTGGTGTAAAGCTCTTTCAAACCTTCCCTACAATCTGGGCGCTGGTGGAACACAGCACAGGGATGGGGTGGAGGACGAGTCGGGTGCACGTGGATGTCTGAGTTTGAGGACAGTCTGTCTCAGAAGAAATAAACAAACGAAAAAAAAAATCTTACCTAGGCTTGCATCTTGCTAGAGGATGAGAGAACAAAGCTAGCTTGCTTCAGAGTTCAAAATCCACTAACGATTCTTTCTCTCTTGCCTCGCTGTTGGTTATTTCCTTATCTTAGGCCTCAAATCATAACTTTAGGTTTCAAATGCCATTATCTCCACGCTCCACATCCATTTCTTGGAACCTTTCTCCACGCTATTTTTCTATGAAAGAGAATGTCCCCAAACACTAATAAAAGTCACAAGTATGAAAGAGAGAGGCATTATGTCTCACAGACCTTGCTGAAACGTAACTATCAGAAATTTCAGTGTGAATTATGTGAAACTGCGGACAGATATTTTTGTCTCCCACCCGGGAGGTGTCATAGCTAATAGCCTGCTCTGCTGAGCAGAGCCATTAATGCATCTGGTAAGGGAGGGAATGGATTTTAATAATACAAACAGTTGATGTGGGTGTGCAAAGAATGGTGATGGATAGGCTGGATGGATCCTTGGCATGACCCTCTGAGGACAATACGGTCCCAGTTTAATTCACTTGATCCAGACAGTCACCAGCAAATTTCATTTAGAAGTTTGCTTCTGCTTCCTGGAGACCTGGGTAAAGCTGTGGAAAGCGAGAGGCCTTATTGAGATAGGCCACCTTGGGCTATTTCAAGACAAACCTTCCCCAGGACGTTGCCTTTCTCCTCCTGTTTGGTTCTTGATTAGATTCAGTTTCGCAGCCCTGAGAAGCCTGAGCTTTTTATAGCCTGTTCTACATTGCTGAGAGTTCTTGTTTGGTGTGATTTTAGGACAGCTAAGAGAAGACATGAGCAAGGGACAAAAAGGTCTCCACTTCATCACAGTCAAAAATCCACCCTGGGGCTGCTGGCAGGACGGCCCCAAGTGGAAGGGCCCTTGCTACCAAGCCTGATGACCCGAGGTTAAAGGAGAGAATTGACTCCCGCAAATTGTCTTTTGACCTCCAATGGGTACGGTTGAATTTGTGTACAACCCCCTAATATAATTAATTAATCAATTAGTAGTAAGTAGATAGGTATTAGATAGGTATTGAACTGTTAGGCCCGGCATAGTTGCAATCCCAGCACCTAAGAGTCTGCAGCAAGAGAGAAAGTGTTCAGACTATCCAGGCTACACAGTGATCCATGTTTAAAAAACAACACACAACAACAACAACAAAAACAAAAACGTGTACACCAGAACATAAGGATGTCCCTCAGAATATGACAAATGAGGAGGGAAGTTTTTGGTATGCACACCATGTTACACAGGCACAGGTATAATTCCTTTCCGATTGGACTGAAACATGAGAAGTAATTTGTCAAGAAAAGTTGCCCCTGGTGGACTAGAAATTATGCTTTTATGTGATGACCCCTGAGGAAATACACATCCCAGAAAATTTCCCCTCAATGGTACTGGTCTCTTACCACAGCTGATTCTTTAGGCCCAGCCAACCAGCTATGGTTATCCTAGTACAGCAAAGGCCTCACTTCCACATATCACTAACGTGAAATAGCACACAAACATCCGTGATCCTTTTTTTTTTTTTTTTTGGTTTTTTCGAGACAGGGTTTCTCTGTAGCTTTGGAGCCTGTCCTGGAACCTAGCTCTTGTCGACCAGGCTGGTCTCGAACTCACAGAGATCCGCCTGCTCTGCTGCCTCCCGAGTGCTGGGATTAAAGGCGTGCGCCACACCCGCCAACGGCCATGATCCTCTTTGCTTCCCTCTGAACCTCACAAGCCAGGCGTTCATCATGGGCATTCTGTTGGCAGTTGTGTCTCCAAGTTCCCACAGACCAGCTCACTAAGAACTAAGTACTCAAAACTTTTCCAGCCCAAACTTCCAATGCTTTTCCAATCCTCTTCCAAAGAGCACGGTCAGGGCCATCACAAGCAAAAACCCCACTCCCAGAAACAATTTCCTTCCTAGTTTGCTTCCCTATTGCTGTGATAAAATATTGACCTCAGTCGACTGGGGAGGAAAAGATTACATTGGCATACAGGTTACAGTCCATTGTTGCAGGAAGCCAAGGCAGACACTCAAGACAGGAACTTGGAGACTGACGGTGAAGAGGGGGCTGTGGAGGAATGCTGCTTACTGACTTGCTTCCATGTTCACATTCCTTATGTAACTCTTTCTTATGCAACCCAGAATCATGTGGCACCACCCACAGTGAGCTAGGCCTTCCTCTATCAATTAGCAAGTGTCCCAGAGACATGCCCATATGCCCAGACTGGGGGCAGCCATTTCTCAGTTGAGGTTCCCCCTTCCAGGTATCCTTAATTTGTGTCAAGTTGAAAAAAGGGGGGGGCACAGAGATCACTCTGAGATGATGTCGTAGGCAACACATCCTCATAGGTTCTATTTGGGGGAGCGTTGTTTGGGGGATTTCAGACTGACCCACATCGACTGGGCTTCCAGTTGTCTGGGGATTCTAGGTTAAGGCTCAGCGACTGGGCTTCCAGTTGGCCTTGATGTAGTGTATTCTTCTAGACCTGAGCCCAGAAGCATCGTTATAAGATCAGCTGCAGAAGGCAGAGGTAAATAACAAACACCAGAGAGGAAAACAGCAGGGGCTACTCAGAACTGCAATTTTCAAAGGAACTTGGGACTGGGCACACAAAACGGGGACCACCTTTCTAGCATGAGGTCTCCTCTCCCTACAGGCTACTAAGGGTAAGATGATAGAATATAGCAGCTACAATGATACCTGGAGACTAAGGCAGGAAGCACAAGGCTGAGCAGGCTTTTTTTTTCCCTCTATGAACAGTTCCTCTGAAGAGTTTAGTACTATGACTGGGGTGCTCAACCACAAGGCCTGGTCTCCCAATCATCCAGCCTTATAACCCAACCAGCAAATGAAGGCTGTGCCTCATTCCCTGTATACGCCACCTTTATTTCCTAAGACTAGATCTGTCTATTCTCTATTACTAATTTTTCATGCAGACTTTATGAAGTGATGTTTTCGAATCAAACGCAACTAATGTTTCCTCCCTGTATTTTTCCAAGCCCCACTTCCCAGGTTCCTACCTACCCTCCTCAAATGTCTGACCTGGAACTGGCCTGGATCAGCCACAGCCCTGGGTCTCTGCACCTGGCTTCCCATGGTCTTGGTGGCTTCTTCAGTCGCTTCCCCTCCCTCTTGGCCCAGGCCCCTGTGCTCTCTGTGTACCACCGCATGGTCAGAAGCCTCTGAGCAGCATGATACTCTGATACTGAAAGCCTTGACATACGCAGCACCCTCAACAATAGTGGCCAAGGGCTTGTGTGATGGCATAGCCTAGCTCCTCCTACTGTGGTGGGGCAGGGTTTGATGTCCAGCTTATTCGACAGCAAAGATGGGAAACATGACACTAGTAACAGGATCACTCTTCCCAAGTCAAAGGCAGGGGACACACCAAAAGAGAACCAGCAAGATGGAACCTTTCAGGTGACATGCCAGAGAAGAGAGGGGAAGAATGGAGCACAGCAGAAAGCCTGCAGAATGTGTCCAGGCTTTTCTTGCTGCAGCAAGGCTCTCCACGGGAGGGATGAAGAGCAGGATGGATCCTGTAAGTTCTGAGGACCTTTGCTATAATGTGATCAGATGTCATTCTGGGTAAGCTCAGTGGTGTCCTGCCTCGGTTTCTAGCTTTCCTATAGATCAAAAACAAAAACAAACAAACATTTGCATGCAAGCACACACTTGCTGTGGTGGAGACCAAATTCCTACTTGTAAACCTTGGTTTTCTCCTTTCACAGTGTGGGTTTCAGAGATCCAACTCAGACTGTAGACTTCACCTTCTATGTTAAAAAAAAGTCTCTTTGTTTGTACTTAGGGACATCAAGGAAAAACTCTCTGGTCTTTTTGTTTTGTTTTGTTTTTGTTTTTTCAAGACAGGGGTTCTCTGTGTAACAGGCCAGTTTATTGGAACTTTTCTGTAGACCAGGCCTGGTCCTTGAAATCACAGAGCTCCACCTGCCTCTGCCTCCCGAGAGCTGGGATTAAGGTGTGTGCTGCCCACCCACCTGGCACTTTCTGCTAAAGTTACTAACCATGGATGGCACAAATGGCAGAGCCAAGAGGGACAGAAAAGGCGAGAGTGCCACAAATTTGTTGAAGGAGCAGCAAATAAGTGTGAGCGTGTCGTTTTAGCAACACAATATTGTTTGAACACGTGTGTTTTTTTTTACATATTTGTTTTGAGAAATCAAATTCCTCACATCTGCCCAATATATATGCCTTAGCTTATTTATTTAAACATGCTGACGCTGGATTGTTTTAAGATATTTTAATTTGCTTTTATTTTTAACAGCATTAAGAGAAGCATAGACCAAATGGTTCTTTGGTGCAGCAAAAATTTCCTTGGCTAGATAGACATCCATCACTAAGACACACAACCAGGGGAAACAAGAATACACTTGTTTTTATTGAACTACTAGTGTCCAATGACCCTCAACCACACTTAATTTTTTTTCTATATTTAGGTGACACTGTTGATTCTCCTTTCTAGACTCTTGTAAATTTGAAGGTTGGGATCAGTTGGCTTTCTCTTTAGTATGCTGCAGCCTGCAAAGATGACAACCCCCCTCCCAATCTATGCAATCTCTTAATATATTATAACCTTCCTTCTCTCCTGCTCCACCCTTTAAGTAGGGGAAGGAGTTTTCCACAAAGGACAGGGACATTCAGCGGCTATCTAAACACGGGCATTAGGGGCAATGGCCCCACAGACAGTGATGTCTCACTCATTTGTGTGAAGGTACAGTGTTAACCCAGATTTAGAAACACTACAGTCAGTGCCCCAACCACATCAACAAAGCAAAACAAAAAGCGATTCAGCTTGAGGTCTGAATCATTAAGGGAAGAAAATGAAAATTGTGTTCAGGTCTTTGGAAGTACACTATGTGTGGCGCTATAAAATCCTGGGGAAGGGAACGGTACTTGGTGGCTCTTAAGGTATCCATTCTACAGACACATTAGCATTTGGCTTTCCTGCGTCCTAGACGCTATTTTTAAGCGCCGGGGATTCCGTATGGAGGGGCGCAGGGGAGGGAAATCTGTTGCCTATGGAGTTTGTCATTCTCAAAATTTTAAGCACCTAGTTTCACCATTCTCATCAACTCGCAGTAATCCGGGTAGAAAACAGTTGGGTCCTCACAAGGGACAGAATCTCTGGTGCTGGGGAACTGGTTTTACGCAGCAGAAGGGAAGGGCAGAAATCGGTCATGCCCTCCGTCTCCCTCTGCACAGTCAGGGCCTGGCGCGGCCACCTCGCCTGGGATTATTAACAATTGCCTTTGTTACCCAGTCCCCGCCGGCCTCTGGAGGACAAGGAACAGTGATCTGGCTCATCTCGCGCCACCCTCCAGAAAAGGTTTGCGGAGAGCTGATATGGTAAAGCTCTCCCACCCAGAGCAGACGATCTCTCTCGTCTCGGCTTGACGGTTGGGGGACATGCAGCAAAACTGCTCTCATCATGCTAATCCTATAAATATTGCAGCCACACGCTCTTTGCAGCTTCCCTGAGGCCCACTGCAAGCGTCCCCGCCCCGCCTGTTCCGCCCAAACAGCGCAGAGCTCCACTGCAGCTTCGGAACCTGTTCCCTTTCTTCTCCACTTCCTCGTTGCCATGGAGACATACGTCATTTTACGTGCCGTGCGTCCGCCTTGGAACGGGGGAGCATTCCGCGGCGCGGCTGGGAGACCCGGCCCCTGCCGCTCCAGCCGCACTCGCGGGGCTCTGCTGGTGGATGGCCCGGGGGGAGTCCCGAGAACGACGCGCTGCAGGTCCCCAGTCTCGACCTCCACTACTCTGAGAGCGCCTCCGTGACCCGGAGAGCCGGTGGTTGCTGGGAGGGCGGCGGGGACACAGGTACCATTCGGGAGGCGAGCTGGCAGGGCACTTTTGCCCCTGGGCAAGCCCGCAGACGCTGGCCCCAGGACCCTAGACGGGTCTTCGTTCCGTCGACTTTTCTCGGCTTCCTTGATCCTACCGGTGCCCTCTACCCGAGACTGCTCTCCTCACGTCGGCTCCCCGCCCCTCTAGGGAGCGCTAGGTGTTCCTGGGATCCCCCCCGGCCCTCTTGGGACCTTTTCCTCCCTCCACACCCTTCCCCCACCCTGGAGGCCCGGCTGGACCGCGACCCAGAGCTGCCACCGCCCGCTTCTGCCACTCAATGGAGGACAGTCTGCTGGAGATCATGACCAAGGACGGCGGCGACATGCCGGCACCTCTGGAGGTGTCCACGGTGCCAGCCGTGGGGGACGTGATCTCGGGGAGTATAACGGCGGCATGAAGGAACTGATTGGAACACCTGAAGGCCCAGCTTCAGGCCCTGTTTGAGGACGTGAGGGCCATGCGAGGGGCGCTGGACGAGCAGGCCTCGCACATCCAGGTTCTGGTCGGACGACGGTGTGCGCCAACCAGCGGGCTATAGTCTCCATGTGCCAGATTATGACCACCGCGCCCCGTCAGGGAGGCTTGGGTGTGGCCGGCGGCAAGGGGAGCTTCCCGAGTGTTCCACATGAGCCGGAGACACCTTCGCCTGATGTCGGGGACAGCGACTTGCTGGGTTCGCGATCCAGAGGAGGAGGACGAGGATGAAGAGGAGAAAGGGATGCCCAGGCACCCGCCACACACCCACCAGTCACTGTGAGCGCTCTGAGAGCCCCTGTGCTGGTCTCCTTGGGGAGGATGGGCCACTTGTGGAGCCCCTCGACCTGCCTGACATAACCCCTGCGCAGCTGGAGGGCGAGGTCTCTCTGTTGAGGGAGGACCCCACGGGGGCAACCAACTACCTGGGCTTTGAGTTTCTAAGTGTTTAATGCGAGGGGACTGAAACAGTACAGTGCGGTGTGCTTCACTCCAAACGTGGTTCTTATAGGTCAGGGGAGAGAGACTCCCTCACGTAAGGATTGGTAGGGTGAAGGACTTTGGAAGCATCGCGAAACCTTCCAAGCAAACATCATAGCAAAACTGCGGAAAGGTGAGGTTCCCGGAGAGGAAGTGCCCATCTCCGGGATTCCCAAACATCCCCTTACTTTGCCCTTTCCCCTCTTTCCCAGGAAACAGAAGGACCATTTAATTATGTAAATAAAATTCTGCTTTTTCTATTCTGAAAAAGGACTCATCTAGGACTTTGGCAAATAATCTCTTATTTACTTAGAATTAAGGAATTTGGGGTTTGTTCTGTTCTGGCAACAGGAAATTTACCCTTTTGCTGAAATCCAAGATACACAGTGCTCTGCAGAAGCCTCTCCCCTCACAGATCTCTGCGGCTGTTGATCGGTAAAGGAAGCTTGAGGAGGGAGCTGCAGCCCTAGGAATCTGGGTGCATGGGGTTGCAAGGGCCCCCGGGCTGGGAGAGCTGGCTATGAATGTGCATGAAGACCACAGTAGCTCAAGCTCTGGGATTTTGCATGCAAGCAGAACCTGCCCTTCTCACTGCCTTCATCTGGGATTGCTTTCCCACTCACCTGGACCTAGAGAACAAAGTACCCAGTTCACAGGCAGAGACTTGGGGCTGCTCAGCAACGGCCCAGATCTAGGGGACAATTGAGAAACTCTTGGCAGGGGGGGCTGCAGCCCCAAACTGTCTTTTCTGGCTTATACCCTGCTTACACTTAAGTTCCCTTTCTGTCAATATGTCGCTACCCTCTGCTTTTGGGGTTGCTTCCCATTAATGTCGTGTTTGTGTTTGTGTGTCCGCCCTGTAGTAGTGTGTGAACCCTCAGGGGCAGGGCTTGTGGCTCTAGCGTTAGGTTTCAGGGGGCTTCAGACCCTTCTGTGAGCCCCAGGCTATCATGGCGCTTCCCCCTCTCTTTTCCCCTTTGCCCCACTCCTCGACCAGGGCATGGAGCATGTGGCTGTCCTGAGGTTCCTTAACTGATGTGCCTCCCTCCTACCTTCTGAAGTGGTGACTTTGTGTGCCCTTCCCCCTGCTTTGTGTATCCTTTTTCAATGCTTTCCTTGGTGTCAACCTTAATAAAAAGACGTCATCTCCCCTCTTGCTGACTGGTCCTAAGGGGGCTTAAGGGTGGGGCTTCTGGGTCTGCTGTGTGGGTCCGGGCTTAGTAGGAACTTAGGGACTATGCGTTCCCTCCTCTCTCCTTGCCTGCAGTCCCAGAGAGTTAACTGACCTTGTCCTGGTTGGGGCAAGCATTGCCAACTCTGCCTGCCTTTCCCTTCTGCCTCAGACCTTGATCCAAACTGGACTAGGAAATGTGCAGATTGGCAGGGAAATACCCAGCTTACAAGGGCTTTTAGTAGCCAGCATTCCACACCTGCACGAGACATTTTGTTTCCTCGAAGCATCCCCCCTCATCATCCCTGCCACAGGGTGACTTCCGAACAAGAGCCCTGGCACAGCAGGCATGACACCTGTTCTAGGGATGGAGTGGCAATCGCTGTTCTGGAGGGGTTGCTCAGGGTTTCTGGAGTGGAGTGACACATCGCCGAGGAAACCACAATAGCTGCCTGGGGCCTCTAGTGGAAGGTGCCGGCAAGGTGTTCCCCCGAGAGAGTCAGCACTGACATCATCTCTAGCAGCTCCCTTGGGTGATGGAGATGTCCTGAAGACTGCCCAGAACAAAGGCTGAAAGCAGACTAGGCTCTCCTCTCTCTCATCTTTTCCTCTCTCTCTCTCCTTCATCTCCTCTCTCCTCTCTTGTGAGTCCTCTGTGTGTGTTGGTTTGGTCTGTGTGTGTATGTGTGAGTCTCTCTCTCTCTCTGTGTGTGTGTTGGTTTGTTTGTGTGTGTATGTGTGAGTCTCTCTCTCTCTCTCTGTTTGTGTGTCTGTGTGTATGTGTGAGTCTCTCTCTCTCTCTCTCTCTCTCTCTTTCTCTCTCTTTCTCTCTCTCTCTCTCTCTCTGTGTGTGTGTATGTGTGATGTAAAATTGCTTCTGTTAGAGAGGTTCCAAAGAGGGCTAAAGGCACAGATATGGGTTTGAATCTTTAAATTCCAACACTGAATTTACTGCCTGAGACCTGGTTCTCAGAACGCTTATGATAGGAATAAAAATTCATTGGCAAAAAAATACATGACTCCTAGGAGGTCTTGTGTAAATATTAGTTTCTTTATAGTTCTCCTAGGGATGTAGAGTGGTGATTCAGGAAAGCAAAACAACACAGGGAAGGTCCTAGAGACTCTTTAAAAAGGTTTCTTATTTATGTATATGTGTGTTTGTGCCTCTATGTGTGCCCATGTGCATATGGTGCCCACAGAGGCCAGAAGTGTCAGATTCCCAAGAACTAAAATTCAGGCAGGTGTAAGCTGAGTGACGAGGTGCTGGAAAACACCCGAGTCTTCTGAAAGAGCAGCGAGGGCTCATGGCAGTCAAGACATTTCACCAGCCCTTATTTTGTAGGTCAGATTTATGCTGTTCTTTTTCCTTCCCTTTCTCACCCCCTTTCCCTTTTTCCTTCCTTCCCACCCTCTTTTTCTTTTTGAGACAGTGTCTCACTACATAGCCCTGGTTGACCTGGGCTCTCTATGTAGAATAGGCTGGCCTTGGACTCACAGAGATTTACCTGATTTTGCCCCTTGAGTAAACTCTCTTTTAATATGATCTTTTCCCAAATAAAGAACCCTTACCCTTGAGGATAGAATTAAGGCAAAGGGCATGGTTAGCTTCTCAAGAGGGTACAGGCCCTTTTATTTTAAACAAAGGTGGGTATGAGCCAAAAGGCTAGAGGACTAGCCCCATATTCTGAAAATACCAGAGGAAGCCTTGAGATATATACAGTCCCGGGTAATGTGTGCTGGGGTCCTCAGGAGAGCAGACAGGGCACATAGCTGAGGACTGGGACATAGGTTTCTGCTACAGTTTCGACAGTCAGCATCGATTACCATGGTGACGATCAGTTACTGAGCTCCAACTTTATCTCCCAGCGGCTCTATGATGTAGAAACTGTTATTATTTTTACATAACAGCTCAGCCACAGGATGAAGACTTCAAGGTCACAGACTGGAATTAGAAAGAGCCAGGACCTTAAGCCCAAGATAGTCCGATTTAAAAGAACCCTAGATAGAAACCATCTTTCTATTTGCTCTTTTATTTGGATCCTCAAAGAGACCAAGAGAATCCTGAAAGGACACCAGCATCACTTAGTCAGTTGTCACCTTCTCAGTTTGAAGAGATCACAGTTCGGGTTTTGGTTCATGACCTTTCTCAGCGAGCAACTGCACGGAGCAGATGGCTGTCGGGACCTGTGTTGGAGGGGAAGAGGCCAATGCTTGCAAGCATTCCCTGGCAACTCCTTCCTCAGGTGAGCTCACTTTCCGTTCCCCAGAGCTCAGATCCTCCATCATTTGACCTAAATCTCAAAGGCAGCATAGCTCATCTGGACTCCATAGAAAAGTTCTGGTTGAGTCCTTTAGCTATCAACTTTCAAGTTTCTATCCTGTGTATGTGTGCCTTCCCGCCCCCTAATTATTCCCTGCAAGTCCAGATAGATGAAAAATCTTCCTACAGAAAGCAGTTCTCATGCCTTCTTTTATCTACACCAGCACGTTAAAGAGATTCTGCAAGGCTGCCCTGCCTCCCACTCCCACCCCATTCCTGCCTTCCCTATTTTCCACTGGCCTCTGGGGTTTCTTCTCACACTGTTGGTAAGTGAGTTCGGTCAGTTTCCCACCCAGGGTTTTTGGCAGACCTCACTGTTGCTTTCAGGAAGCCACAGTCATTGGAAGTTAGACACAAAACCTTCATATATATATATAGTAACATATATATATATATATTAATATATTCACACTCTCTGGAGAGAAAGGGCTATTGTCTCTACTTAATCCTTAAAGAATAAGAAGCAGGCTTTTATAAAAATGAATTGAGTAAAGTGTAACGAGAGACTTTTCAACTCAAAAAATATCCACAAAGAAAAAAATCTGTGTGAGGCCAGGATGTCCAGCATGGATGCCTCCTGGAGCCTCCAAAGTATTTCCTGCCTGGGATTGAAATGGCCATCTCCATCCGACTATTCTTCACTTATTTGATCACACTGATACCTAGCAGGTGGTGCAATCCTGCCATCACTTCCAAATCTGCAATCCTGGAAATCCGTCAAAGTACTGCAAGAGCCAAAGAAATGTCTGAGGTCTCCTGAGAACTTGAGAGCGCTCATCTACTCACTAAAGACAAATTGAAGGAGCAATTCCACCCAAGTCTAGATTGGTAAACTAGTGAGCTTATTGGGTTGTTTAATAGGGGACGCAGGGGAGGTATTACTTACAGAAGCATAGGTAGCTAGCTCACTCAAAGGCAGCTGCATCATGGAACAGCCCACTTCAACACAGGTGGCAATTCCCCAAAGCAGCATCCCTGGGGCTCCCTGCCCCACTTGCAGATAGCTCCAGCAGAGTCTTATACACCAATGTTACATAACCTTTCAGGGGTGGGGCTTGTCCTAACTTTCTGGGTTCCGAGTTTTCAAAGCGTCAACCCTCACTTCAAGACCCCTTCCTCCCACAAGGTTTCTTTGTGTATAGCTCTGATTGTCCTGGAACTCAGTTTGTAGATCAGGCTGGCCTCGAACTCACAAAGATCCGTCTATCTCTCCCTCCCGAGTACTAGGATCAAAGGCATGGCAGGGAGGTACATTTTAATTGAGAGGAAACAACTATATAACACAATCTGTGGCTTCAAGTTAAATTTTTCTGTTTGGGGCCAACACAACCCCACATACAACTCAATACAAGTCTCAGTTTCTAGAACTCTCATCTCTAACTGGCCTAATTAAGATTAGCTCTTAATCTCAAAGACAAAGCACATCTTGTTTCATAGAAATAAGCTATAAATTTGGCCTGGTGCAGCTAAATCTGCTCTCAGAGGATCCGTTGCTTCCCTGTGACTCAATGGCATGCAGATTTATGGACTCTCAACGGTGTTGTAGATTATAGTTTCTGCTTGACACCTATAAACACAATTTCTCCTAGAACTGAGTTACATCATCCTCCAAACATATTTAAGTCAGTACTTCTTGAAAGACATAAAACTTCTTGCTTTGAAAGACAGCTTTTCTTTTTTTTTCTCGTTTTTTTATTCAAGATTTCCATCTCCTCTCCCTTCCCTCCCCTCCCTTCCACCCATACCCCCACTCCACCCCTCTCCAAAGACAAAGAGCCATCAGGGTTCCCTTCACTATGTTAAGTCCAAGGTCCTCTCAGCTCCCCCTAAGTCCAGGAAGGTGAGCAACCAAACTGACAAGGCTCACAGTGAGCCCGTCCATGCTGTAGAGTTCATGTTCATTGCCATTGTCCTTGGTTTCTCAGTCCTCCTCCACTGTCAGCCACATTCAGAGAGTCCGGTTTGGTCCCCTGTTCCATCAGTCCCATTCCGACTGGACTTGGTGGTCTCCCGTTAGATCTGTTCCACTGTCTCAATGGGTAAACTGAGTTACATCATCCTCCAAACATATTTAAGTCAGTACTTCTTGAAAGACATAAAACTTCTTGCTTTGAAAGACAGCTTTTCATAAACATCTTCCCTTATTTAAGTGCTTAGAAATAAAAATTCACTTGGGGAAACTATTAGAGCTGGAATGTTGAAGCACAGAAGGAATGTTCATCAATCTTATTCTAGCTATCACCCGCCCTCGCCCCCCCCCCCCATTGTCCTCGGAAGGTGAATTCCTTCTGAAAAACAGCTTTTCTGCTTGGAAGCACTGTGCTTGGGAAAGAACCGGGCTCTGTAAATAATACTGTAATGGTGCCACCTGTCGCGGAATAGAGACATTACAAGAGGAACCTCGAGCAAATTTATGTCTTTCACTTCTGGCCTGGCAAAGGCCTTCTAAAAGCCTGGCTCCCTGCCATGTGGTGGGTGGTGAGGAGAGACAGGAAAGCTGAATAAGTAGGGTGGATTTGAAGACTGTAAATGAAGCTGCAATAAACTAACTGCTCCCCCAGTTTCTCAGATACTGATACTCCAAAAATGAATCTTCCTAACCAGAGTTCTGAATATTCTCCTTGACAATCTGCAATTTCTCCCCAGTGCTGCTTATATTAAATAGAAAATGTGATGTGGTGTGTGTGTGTGTGTGTGTGTGTGTGTGTGTGTAGGGGGGGAGGGAGTTAAATTCCTCCCTAACAAGGGCCTGGCATACCCCCTGCCCCACCAATATTTAATTCCCTAGCTCCTTTTTAAAGATGGTCGGACCTCATCAGAAGCCCAAATGCTCAAGCTCAGTGCTGGAGGTGATTCCCAAATGGTACCCTGTTCCTTCAGTCTGGACGGGTCTTCATTTTTTCCCAGAGAAGTCAGGTATAAACCACATCTCCAAAAATGAGCCTTCGGTCATAGTCTCCAGCATCGTCTATCTCCCCTGGTTGTTGGCTTCTCATGCTGCCTTTGAGTGAGAACTCTCCAGAGATACTATGCAACTCCTTTTGATTATCAATCTGTGCTTTTATTTCTAAGAGCAAGGTTCACGATTTTCATCAAGTTCCTTAATGGGCGAAGTCGAAAGGACTAATGAATTTCTGTAGCAAAAATGTGCTACTTCCTCATTCCCTGGAGACACTTCCATTCCCTGCATTAGGTAAAAACCCTTACTTTTCTAATTGTCCTGTTTTTTGTCCTCCAGTTCAAATCCCCACCATTCTTCAAGGCCATAAGTGCTTCCCTTTCAGAAACACAGCCAGTGTGACCCTCATCCTCCCTAGTGGCTAACCTCTTTTTGTTTGTACCTGTTTGGGGAACGATAACCTTATTTGATCTTGTTTTCTATTCCTTGTGTTGCTTTATTTCAGTCCTGAGCACACTGTCCATCTAGTTTCCAGATTTATGGGTACCTTGAGAGCTGCTACTGAATCTTCAAGCTTAATTATCTCTGAAGTGTTGACCAGTGACTTTGAGTACCACTGATTGAGGGGCACCTCATGTTAGGGCACCCTGGAAAAAGAAAATAATACTGCCAATAATGATCACCGTTCTCATCACTTGGGTCTTAAAGTTTCATTCTTATTTAAATAACATCTATTCTTAATTTAAAACAACTTTAAAATATCACTGCTGTGTATACGATTAGAACTAATGATTATTACAGCATTGTAGTTACTTCTCCTCGAGCCTGGGTGCCTCTGAATCACTTTTGACTCAGAATTGTCCATATTTTTCCATGCATTTCTATTAGGGGTCATATTGAGTTTTTTTTTTTTTATAGCAAAGTAGAGTTTCTTATGAAGAAACTGTTGCCTCTAGGAGTTTCTTCCTGGCCCCAGTACCTAGTCGTCAATACTGGCTCTTCTTTTAATCTTGCCAGAAGAGAGTTTAAGGCAAGTGTTCGAACAACACCCAGGAATAACATTTCTTCAGAGGGTCCTTAGAAGGTTGGTGAACTGAAACACTGAGGGACTGAAGTTTCCATTCATGACTCTGCAGATAGCGAGGGTCAGGCTTGTGTAGGAGTGACAGGTATGGTGTCATGCCTTCTGGGAGCTGGCAGGAACTGTGAGCTACCATCAGGTGTATGAGACATCCTGTTCCAAAGATGTTTAGATGGGTAAGAAAAACAGCTTCAGGAATCAGTGAGATTTACATTATTTCTATAATTATTGTTATTGTTTTTGAGAAAAGATCTCACAATGTAGATAAGGCTGGCCTCAAATCCACAGAGATTCATCTGCTTTTTCTTCCAGAGTGCTGGGATTAAATGTGTCCACCACCACACCAAGCACAATTTACATTATTATAAAGGACAATCTTGATAATAAGGTGAAAAAAAGTTTAGTTGAAAAATAAGAGTGTAAATGAGCAATTAAGAAAGCAGAGGTGGGCATTTAGCTGAAACATATTGCCATCTCTCAGAATCTTTCACATTTTCTTTTCTGAAAGAAACCTTGGTGATGATGTTTATACAGTGATTTTATATGTAAGTTAGATGTCCGAAGGGACTTCCCAGGGCTATTACAGACCTGATTAAATTTGACACAAATTCCAGTCCTAGACCAGGGAAGTCTGCAGGATCCAAGATAGTTTCTGCAGTGTTCTGGTGGTTTATTTCCCTTTGTACTTACACCCTGACCCTGACCCCACGTAGGCAGCCTTGGCATGGCTACTTAGTAACTCCACCTCACACAAAGTATAGCCTCACTCCAGGTAGGCAGCCTTGGCATGACTACTTAGTAACTCCAAGTCACACAAAATATAGCCCTTTTACTGATTTTAGCAGGACGTAGCTCTACTAGACATTTTAGCTCTTTCATGCAGACAACTAGAAAAGTGGAAGGGTGGAGAGGGCGGCAAAGAACAACCACGGGAAGTCCGCTGTGGAGCTTGTAACTTCCACATGCTCCTCTACTCCACTTCCCCAGGCCCTTAAGGAGCTTACAATCTACTGACAAGAGAAAGTTATGTTCTTGAATAAGGGCAACATGCGTCTCAGAAGATGGAGTAGAAAACCTCTTTTCCGTGAGTCCTGCTGGCTGAATTGGGCGTATTTTGATGTAAAAAGTGTGTGGTATATGGGGAAAGTAGTTGTGTATGCAGGTAGGACAAGGTAAAATAGATGCGAGGTAAAAAAAATGTTGCAATGTAACAAGTTATATTGCAAAGGACATGTAGTAGAACATTGGAAGACATTAGCAGAGACAGTATCCCACGCTGGACTGGTGTTGGTCAAACCACCACCACCACCACTTCCTTAAATGAACCTATGTAGGGTGTCTGCAACAATGTACAAAGTGAGGCAATAATAAAATCTTTGCATTTTACACCATGAGAAAAAGAAAATATCACAAATAAGAGAGAAACATAGTTGGATGGGGCTCCTGCCTGAAACACGGTACTGAAAAAGGTCCAGTCTACTGTTGGAGAGAAATGGAGCTAGGTTCTTTTGTGGAAGGGCTTACTCACCACGAGACACAGATTGTGTTTTCACAGGTAAGCTGCTCCTGGTGGAGAAGCAGTGTCTTTATTGTGATCTACAGATCAGCCTTGCATTTGAATTTGAATTTAAGAAGAGGGGCAGGGAGAGGATGACAAAGAAAGGCAGGAGAAGCACTGAAGCAGGACCCACGGAGAAGGGGAAGAGAAAGTCAGAGAAGGGGGAGAGAAAGTCGGAGTAGCCCTCTACGCCATGAAAACAGCATCCCTGTGGATCAGAGTAGCACTCTACACCACGAAGACAGCATCCTGTATGGAGATGTTATGTCCAGAGAGTGGAACTCAAAAGGGAACCATGTCAGTAAATAAAATAAGAAGAAAGACGTATCTTTGTAAGAATGGGCCAGAGGCTAATCAAAATGTTATCCCTAAAACAGAAGCGTTCAGCCTGTGGGTGGCAACCCCCAGAGACCATTGGAAACCACAGATAGTTACAATTCATACCAGTGACAGAATGACACTTATGGAGTAGCAATGAAAATAATGTTAGGTTGGGGGTCACCAGAACATGAGGAACTATATTAAGGGGTCACAGCGTTAGGAAGGCTGAGAACCCCGGATTTAGAAAGAGCTGACAGCAGTAGTTGTTGCTGCTCTGGCTCTAATTGTGCCCCACAGAAAAGTCTTGAAAATAACCACATGGGTGAGTTCATGACAGCCACGCAGATCAGCCAAAATAAATAAATGAGCAAACCTGACTTTAAATACTTAGATGATAAAATTGGAAAGTCTATGGGAATGGGAAAAGGTTCAAAGATGATGTTTAGTCAATATAATTTCTTTGGAGGAGTGGGAGCTCACTAAAAGGACTCAGATATACAGATGTACAGAAAATCGACGAAACTGAGAGAGTGGTACCCATACATCGTCAGTGCTTTCAAAAGCATCACCAGAACTCTGATTACAAAATTTTAAAATTTCCAGACATATAAAAGTTAACTGGGGCTGAAGAAATGACTTAGCAGTTAAGAGTGCTTTCTCCTCTCCCAGAGGAGCTAACTGGGATCTGGTGCCCTCTCTGGCCTTGGGGGGCACTGCACTCAAATAGCACACACACACACACACACACACACACACACACACACACACACACACACACACACAGAGAGAGAGAGAGAGAGAGAGAGAGAGAGAGAGAGAGAGAGAGAGCTGCATGAAATATCTTTTAAAAGTTAACAATGAGCCAGGCATGATGGTTAATGTCTTTAATCCCAACACTTGGAAGGTAGAGACAGTAGGATCTCCGAGAATTCTAGGCTACCCTGGTCTACATAAAGAGACCCTGTCTCAAAATAAACAAAAGCTAACCTTTTAATATGCTAATGCTATATAATAAATATATTAAAAATTCAAACTCAGTTATGATTGTAGCAGTAACATTTTCTGTAGCAGCAGCAACCAATACATTTGATATATTTATCCTCTGATAAAATTTGTGAATTTCAAAGGGCATCACAGACGAAGTGGACTGATAACAAAATAGAACAGAGAAAATATTTGCTTTGTCTAAGACTAACAGGAACGGACTATCATTTTAGAATATAAAATAACAACTGCAAAGAAACAGGAACAAGACAGCAGACCACTGGCACAAAGGAACAAAGGTTATATAAACAGGCAATTTACTAAGGAGGAAAAACTAATAAGCATACATAGATTTAATTAAAGTGGTTAGTAATATAATGCAAGCTAAACCAATGGTAGCTCTTGCTATCTACCAAACCAGCCAAAGCAGGAGTTAGCAAAGTTGCAAATGTTGGCAGTGTGTGAAACTACAGTCTTGTATTCATTTCACAGGCTTTGCAGAGCCACTCAGGATTTCTTAGACAAATCGAATAGAGCTGCAATTAGTGGCTTTACCAATCTCAAATCCTTTCACAGGTCTAGAATGGAATAATCAGGGAAGTCCAATGTACAGCTATAGAGACTGGAGCTACAGACTCTTGAGTCTGTCACTCAAGATTGGGACAAGAAAGGCTTTGCTGTGAAGCAGAGTAAATGTCAGCATCTGGCAAAGTGTATGGAGCTGGAAAACCCTGCTCAGTGGAACAAACACAGGACAGGATGTACATATCACCAGCTTTGGAGAACTTGAAACACGTGTGCCTAGGAATGGCGATGTGGCTCAAGATTAAGCATCTGATGCGCATGAGCAAGGTCCTGGGCTCCATTCCCCAGTAGAGGAGAAACAATCCACAAAGTAACAAAACAGAAACATACAGTAGGACATTACTACCTACCACAAAAGGAGAAACACGAGGGCAGAGACAAAGGATGTGGACAAAATAAGGGAGTTTGTGCTTGCAGACATCAATGATGGTGCATGGCATGGAACAGAGTTATGGTTAAGTCAGTCCCTTGTGGAGCAAATTAAACATAAATATATCAGAACAATATTTGGACGATGAAGGGCTGGAATGAGGAAATCTCAGAGAAAAGTCCCCCAAATCTGACAGTAAAATGAACTTCTTATTGCAAATAACTATAAAGAAGAGATTGTGGTTCTTGGGGCTCACAAGATATTGCTAATAGTTGTTATGGGTGTGTGGTCACATTTCTGGAGTTTACTACAAGGACATAAAGTTATTTCACAGAAAAGAAGCAAAGGTGCAAGGCAGACATAAAGCAGGGGAGTTATTATCTTAGGTTCTTTCTCCGGAGACATTGTCTTTTATTTCTGTTTCCCTTTGACTTCAATGCATTACCCGCTCACACCAACTTTCTTCTGTTTCTATGTATGCATGACAGAAGTTAGGCGCTCCATAGCTTGAGGCTCTTGCCTGCCTTATCTACTACATAGCAATACACATTCCCAGAAAAAAGTTACTATTGACCTATCCTGGCAAGGTCAGATGTAATGATGGTGGGTGGATGTGATACCTCATAGGATTTTCTTGGTGACAATGGTCCACTCTATTCTTAAAAAAAATGGGTTGCGCAGTATCTAGGACAGCCCCCGGGTTCATCAAATGAACCAATGAACGACACAACACCATACTCAGGTTTGCTTGTCTCCAGAGCTCCTGTAGCCACTTTCAGATGTTCTTATTTGAGGGGATTATTTCCCAGTACAGGAGAGTTTTATATTAGGGGAAGATAGTTTGAATAGAATTGAATGAAGGGTTACTTTGAAGACCCAGGTGTGGATGTGGGACAATCATAAGAAATTTAGAAGCAGAGTGAGTTCTGTTCCAGATCTTGGAGACTGAACTAGGTGGAGAGTGGGCCTCAATAGCAGAAATCGTAGGTAAAGGGGGCTCCCTAAAGAGAAAGTCAGGGCACTAGATACTCAACCTCCTGCTCGGCCTTTGCCATTCATGGATGGAACCCAGCGGAAAGCAGAGATGAACGAGAACAGTGTTTATGCCTTCCACGCCCTGAGATGAATGACAAGGGCGAGATATTGAAGAGCCAGAGAGAGGACAGGTCTTTAGATCTAGTGTCAAGTTTTAGGTTTAGTGTTAACAAATATGTGCGTTTAATTTTCATGACTCGGATAAACCATATTTCTATGGCTAAACTATTTCAGAGGAGGTGACTGGGTGGCTTGGGTGGGGGTCAAGACTGTGGACACTTGCTTTCTCTCCCGTCCCACCGGAAAAGTTTTGCTTCTGTTTGGTTAACACACCAGGATTCTCCTGGATTTTCTGAGGGATAGCGTCACAACACCCTCTTACGGTCAAAGTACTTGTGCCAAGGTCTGAAAACGTAATCATGTATTAGCTGGTTAGAGAGGAGAGTAAATTAATCCTAAAACAACGAGGGATTACAGCGTTAAGAAAGACACAGATTATGGGAACTCAGAGAGCCCAGTGACTCCAGGTACGTGTCAAGAGGCTTTCCTCGAACGGTTAGCTGAAAGGGGGCCATAAGGCGGCTGAGGACACTGCAGTTGTTTACGGGCAGTAAGTGCAGCCCAGCATTACACAATTCGCTAAAAATGGAGCTATCGCTTGGAAAGATTAAGGCTCCACATCCTAGGACTGAACAGGCAGCTACCGAGGCCTAATGTGGTTGGTCGAGGTCCCCGGCTGTGCTCCGCCCCCTACCAGCCGAAGGGGAGGGGTACTCCGGAGGGTGGGTACCTCACGCCAGGAGTTCCTCTGCCTCTGCAGCTGCGGGACCGCGGCCGGCCGCTGCAGTCGCTTCCCGAAATAGACCTTGTTTCTCCGGGGTTGACAAATCTGGATCCGGCGCGGGAGGAGCGGCCAAGGAGACAGCGCCCATTGGCTGCACAGCGCGCGCCGAGAGGCGGAGGACGTCTGATTGGTCACAGACTCGGCGGTTCTAATCAGGTCAAGGTCCGCAGCATCTTAGGGTGCTGCCGCCAGGTGGAGCCGGCAGGGAAATGTGGCCTCCGCGGGGAAGGACCCGAGCATCTGAGAGAACATGTAGGTTCCCTCCTATCCCTTGGTTTCTAGGTAGGGGCTGAGCTAACTCTAGAGCTTAATTGTGTTCCTTTCTTCAGGACGAAAGAGGCTGGGACGTGGAGAGCACTTTTTGTAGACCCTGGGCTCTCCCTTTCCAGGGGGACAGTCAGAGGCTGCAGGTGGGGGGACCTGGCACAGGCACTAGTTTTGCTTGTGAGTCCTTCCAACTGGGAGGCCTTGATAGGACAGTTTGAAGTCACCCCGGGTCTGAAATCTCAGCATTCTGGCCCCATCTAGCTTTTTGACATGCTTGTTGAATGGACATCTACAAGAAATAGATTATTATTTTTTTTTGGTAGTTGTTGTTTGGAATTTTAGTCCTAACAGCCAGCACCCCTCTCCATTTTGCAGCCTACAACTCCCCCATATTCTTCATGGCTTTAGCTAACATCACCTCCTGGCATTTTTCTGGACCTCCGAGGTGAACTGAGGACAGTAACAAAATTCCACCCCGGTGCAGCCGATGAACCGATGAGTTTAACTGAGGTCAGTAACAACTTTGGGGCAGCTACTAAAGAAAAGGTTTCTTTCCTTACAACACTTAAGTCTGGATATCCCGAGCCCTGCCCCCTCTAACCATGACTACCAGGCATCTCTAGGGAGGGCAGGGGCCTCGTAAGTCCCTCAGTCAATGGTGCACGCAGGTAGTCTACAGATAATGCTGAGGAAGAGGTCAAGAGGACAATAGCAGTGCCAGACCAGGAGAGGAGGGTAAGTTCTGGGGCCAGGGCTTCTGAGTGAGAATGGCAGCCAAGTTCTTTAAATCAAGTGTGATCTGAAAAAAGAAAAAAAAATGAAAGAAAAAGAAACAACAACCACTAGGAACTTCCCGTTTTGCTATCAAATAAGATGGCAGTATCTGGTAATGATCCTACTATCATGGGGATCAACTGTAAAGGTCTTAGGACCTGATACATGTGTGCTGCTTTTATCTGTGCAAGTAATGCTTGCTCTTTTGCTGAACTTCCCGGTTCATAATCTCATTGTCTGTCGGTTGCAGGTAACTGTAAGTCGCTGGTTCTCAAATAGTGGGTTGAGACCCCTAAGGGGTCGAATGACCCTTTCACGGGGGTCGCCTAGGACCATTGGAAAACATAAATATTTATTTATGATTTATAACGGTAACAAAAATATAGTTATGAAGTAGCAACAAAAATAACTGTGATTGGGTCACACAACATGAGGAGCTGTATCAGGTCACTGCACTGGGAAGGCTGAGACCCACTGCTGTAAGACTATGAAGTTATTTCTCAGGATTTCTCAAAGAACACTTTCTTCTTCTCTGCCTTCCCTTTACCATTTTTCAGGCAGGGCGGTGGTGGTGCACGCCTTTAATCCCAGCACTCGGGAGGCAGAGGCAGGCGGCTCTCTGAGTTCGAGGCCAGCCTGGTCTATAAGAGCTAGTTCCAGGACAGGCTCTAGAAACTACAGGGAAACCCTGTCTCGAAAAACAAACAAACAAAACAACAACAACAAAAAAAACATTTTTCTTTTCCTCTTCAAAAGCTTTTTTGCAGATTGGAATTTCACACTTAGAGAAGCTAAAACTCCAAGGGGCAGAGGAGGCCTTCTTTTCCTTTGTGGTGACCCGGAAGGCCTATACCCTCACCTTAGTTTGTTAACTTTAGACAGGGTTTTTCTTGGTTGTAAGTCTCCCCCCCCCCCTTTTTCAGAATCAGAACGCTTGTGATTTCTAATTTTTTTCTGGTTCTTTAATATGTATTTAAATCTTGGAAACTTACTTCCAGTTTCATGACCCAGGGAAGGTCTTTCCAGGACCTGAGCTACTGAAGATCCATCCTTAAGGAAGATGGTGCCCTGTCTCTCAGTCTGGGGTTGGGTAGGAACTTGTCTCCAAAAGGTTAAATTACTGTTTTTCTTAAAGACATAGGACAAGCTTACTTTCCTTTTAGGTAACACCGATTAGCAACACAGAGTCCTGTTTCCTCTCCAGGACAGCTCTCTCCTTCTTAAATTTTTTTATACAGTTTACAAAGTATTAAGATTTACAAAGTAGATCTCATAAGGCCTTTTTTTACCCTCTTGATTTCCGTTGATCACCCTGACCTGTTCTCTTCCAGCCCTTACCCATGCTAAAGCTGCCCAGCTCCTGGATCTCCCCTGTGCTTTCTCGCTATATGACTTCTACTCTCTCCCCTCACTTGAGCCCCTCACTCCACACAGCCCTTGGCCCCTTTCTGGCTTCCTGGCTCCCATAGACATTCCTAGTTAACCACACAAATCTACAACTTTGACCCTAGGACCAACACATTCCAGAACACACATCTTTTATCTTTATGGACCTGGGTCACCTCAGTATAATGTTCCCCAGTTCATTCCATTTCCCTACAAACTTCATGTTTTTACTGATGAGTATTTTATATAGGTACTAAATTTCAATGTCCATTCTTTAGGCGATGAACTTCTAGGCTGATATCATTTTCTAATTATTATGAAGAGAGTCTCTGATTCGGATAAAGAGTCCTGTGCAGACACAACTCCCCCTGCCACCAGCACACTTCCTGCTCTTCCTGCAGGGGTTATTCTCCCCGGATACTGCCTCTCTCTTCCTGTCCCTTCCCAGCTTGCACCCAGAATCCTCCCCCCCTCCCCCTGCCTCATCCTCCCGTCTTTGGGGCCACAAAATCCCACAGCTCAGCCTGTTTGGGCTCTGGGGACCTGGAATTGAGTGCACCCAGGCCGGTGGGAGGTCCCCTCCTTCATTTGACTGCCCGGAGCAAGGTAGGCCTTTGTCTGAGAGCTGCTTGGCCTGCAAGGGGACCTGAAAGTCTGCAGGAGGATCCATCGTTCTTTGGGGTGAGTGAGGAGTGAGGGCCCGAACCGCGGCAGCTGCCCGGAGAGGGACCACCGACTCTCCACAACTCCCCCTGCCACCAGCACACTTCCTGCTCTTCCTGCAGGGGTTATTCTCCCCGGATACCGCCTCTCTCTCCCTGTCCCTTCCCAGCTTGCACCCAGAATCCTCCCCCCCTCCCCCTGCCTCATCCTCCCGTCTTTGGGGCCACAAAATCCCACAGCTCAGCCTGTTTGGGCTCTGGGGACCTGGAATTGAGTGCACCCAGGCCGGTGGGAGGTCCCCTCCTTCATTTGACTGCCCGGAGCAAGGTAGGCCTGTGTCTGAGAGCTGCTTGGCCTGCAAGGGGACCTGAAAGTCTGCAGGAGGATCCATCGTTCTTTGGGGTGAGTGAGGAGTGAGTGCCCGAACCGCGGCAGCTGCCCAGAGAGGGACCACCGACTCTTCACAACTCCCCCTGCCACCAGCACACTTCCTGCTCTTCCTGCAGGGGTTATTCTCCCCGGATACCGCCTCTCTCTCCCTGTCCCTTCCCAGCTTGCACCCAGAATCCTCCCCCCCTCCCCCTTCCTCATCCTCCCGTCTTTGGGGCCACAAAATCCCACAGCTCAGCCTGTTTGGGCTCTGGGGACCTGGAATTGAGTGCACCCAGGCCGGTGGGAGGTCCCCTCCTTCATTTGACTGCCCGGAGCAAGGTAGGCCTTTGTCTGAGAGCTGCTTGGCCTGCAAGGGGACCTCACAGTCTGCAGAAGGATCCATCATTCTTTGGGGTGAGTGAGGAGTGAGTGCCCGAACTGCGGCAGCTGCCCGGAGAGGGACCACCGACTCTCCACAACTCCCCCTGCCACCAGCACACTTCCTGCTCTTCCTGCAGGGGTTATTCTCCCCGGATACCGCCTCTCTCTCCCTGTCCCTTCCCAGCTTGCACCCAGAATCCTCCCCCCATCCCCCTGCCTCATCCTCCCGTCTTTGGGGCCACAAAATCCCACAGCTCAGCCTGTTTGGGCTCTGGGGACCTGGAATTGAGTGCACCCAGGCCGGTGGGAGGTCCCCTCCTTCATTTGACTGCCCGGAGCAAGGTAGGCCTTTGTCTGAGAGCTGCTTGGCCTGCAAGGGGACCTCACAGTCTGCAGAAGGATCCATCATTCTTTGGGGTGAGTGAGGAGTGAGTGCCCGAACAGCGGCAGCTGCCCGGAGAGGGACCACCGACTCTCCACAACTCCCCCTGCCACCAGCACACTTCCTGCTCTTCTTGCAGGGGTTATTCTCCCCGGATACTGCCTCTCTCTTCCTGTCCCTTCCCAGCTTGCACCCAGAATCCTCCCCCCCTCCCCCTTCCTCATCCTCCCGTCTTTGGGGCCACAAAATCCCACAGCTCAGCCTGTTTGGGTTCTGGGGACCTGGAATTGAGTGCACCCAGGCCGGTGGGAGGTCCCCTCCTTCATTTGACTGCCCGGAGCAAGGTAGGCCTTTGTCTGAGAGCTGCTTGGCCTGCAAGGGGACCTGACAGTCTGCAGGAGGATCCATCATTCTTTGGGGTGAGTGAGGAGTGAGTGCCTGAACCGCGGCAGCAGCCCGGAGAGGGACCACCGACTCTCCACAACTCCCCCTGCCACCAGCACACTTCCTGCTCTTCCTGCAGGGGTTATTCTCCCCGGATACTGCCTCTCTCTCCCTGTCCCTTCCCAGCTTGCACCCAGAACCCTCCCCCCCTCCCCCTTCCTCATCCTCCCGTCTTTGGGGCCACAAAATCCCACAGCTCAGCCTGTTTGGGCTCTGGGGACCCGGAATTGAGTGCACCCAGGCCGGTGGGAGGTCCCCTCCTTCATTTGACTGCCTGGGGCAAGGTAGGCCTTTGTCTGAGAGCTGCTTGGCCTGCAAGGGGACCTCTCAGTCTGCAGGAGGATCCATCATTCTTTGGGGTGAGTGAGGAGTGAGTGCCCGAACCGCGGCAGCTGCCCGGAGAGGGACCACCGACTTTCCACAACTCCCCCTGCCACCAGCACACTTCCTGCTCTTCCTGCAGGGGTTATTCTCCCCGGATACTGCCTCTCTCTTCCTGTCCCTTCCCAGCTTGCACCCAGAATCCTCCCCCCCTCCCCCTGCCTCATCCTCCCGTCTTTGGGGCCATAAAATCCCACAGCTCAGCCTGTTTGGGCTCTGGGGACCTGGAATTGAGTGCACCCAGGCCGGTGGGAGGTCCCCTCCTTCATTTGACTGCCCGGAGCAAGGTAGGCCTTTGTCTGAGAGCTGCTTGGCCTGCAAGGGGACCTCACAGTCTGCAGGAGGATCCATCTTTCTTTGGGGACACCAAACACCTCCGCGCTCCTTTTGAAGGAAGAGATGGGCAGGCGCCAATGCAGGAGCTCCTCCAACAACATGAAAGGCAACATGACATCACCACAAGCCAGACATCCCGAAACAACAAGAATTGAACACCCTACCCCAGAAGATATAGAAGAAACCGACATTAAACAGTACTTTATAAAAATAATAGAGGACCTTAAACAGGAGGTAAAAAACTGCCATAAAGAAATGGAGATGACAAACAAAAAGGTAGACGAAATAAATAAATCTCTCAAAGATACCCACGAAAAACAAGAAAAACAAGAAAAAGCAATCAAACAAGTAAGGGAAACAGTACAAGACCTGATAAATGAAATGGAGGTATTGAAGAAAACACAATCTGAGGGACGACTGGAAATGGAAACTCTGAGTAAACGAACAGAAACTTCAGAGACAAGTATTTCCAACCGAATACAAGAGATGGAAGAAAGAATCTCGGACTCTGAAGATACTATAGAGGAAATAAACTCACAGATTAAAGAACTAAACAAATCTAACAAATTCTTAACACAAAACATTCAGGAAATCTGGGACACCATGAAAAGACCAAACCTAAGAATAATTGGGGTAGAAGAAGGAGAAGAATTACAACTCAAAGGCCCAGAAAACATATTCAACAAAATTATAGAAGAAAACTTCCCCAACCTAAAGAAGGATGTTCCTATGAAGGTACAAGAAGCCTACAGAACACCAAATAGACTGGATCAAAAGAAAGCATCCCCACGCCATATAATAATCAAAACACAAAACATACAGAATAAAGAACAGATATTAAGAGCTGCAAAGGAAAAAGGTCAAGTAACATATAAAGGGAAACCTATCAGAATTACACCTGATTTCTCAATGGAAACCATGAAAGCCAGAAGAGCTTGGATAGATGTGCTACAGACACTTAGGGAACATGGATGCAAGCCTAGACTATTATACCCAGCAAAGCTTGCATTCACCATTGATGGAGAAAACAAGATATTCCAGGACAAAAACAGATTTAAACAATACGCAGCCACAAATCCAGCCTTGCAGAAAGTAATAGAAGGAAAATCACAAACCAAGGAGTCCAACAACGCCGACAAAAACTCAGGCATCTAGCGACCCTTCACCAGCACAACTAGAAGAAGGGAAACACACAAACTCTACTACTAAAAATGACTGAAGTTAACAACCACTGGTCATTAATATCACTTAATATCAATGGACTCAATTCACCTATAAAAGGCACAGGCTAAGAGACTGGATACGAAAACAGAATCCAACATTTTGCTGTTTACAAGAAACACACCTCAACCACAAAGACAGGCACCTACTCAGAGTAAAGGGTTGGGAAAAGGTTTATCAAGCAAATGGCCCTAAGAAACAAGCGGGTGTGGCCATACTAATTTCCAACAAAGTTGACTTCAAACTAAAATCAATCAGAAGAGATGGAAAGGGACACTTTATACTCATAACAGGAAAAATCCTTCAGAATGAAGTCTCAATCCTGAATATCTATGCCCCTAATATAAAAGCTCCCACTTATGTAAAAGAAACACTTCTAGAACTCAAGGCAGCCATCAAACCACACACACTAATAGTTGGAGACTTCAACACTCCTCTCTCACCAATGGACAGGTCAATCAGACAGAAACCTAACAGAGAATTGAAAGACTTAATGGAGGTAATGAACCAAATGGACTTAACAGACATCTATAGAACATTCCACCCAAATAGGAAAGAATATACCTTCTTCTCTGCGGCTCATGGAACCTTTTCGAAAGTTGACCATATACTTGGTAACAAAGCAAACTTCCACAGTTACAAAAAAATATTAGTAACCACCTGTGTCTTATCGGATCACCATGGATTAAAATTAGAATTCAACAACAATGATACCCCCAGAAGGCCCACAAACTCATGGAAACTGAACAGTCAACTACTGACCCACACCTGGGTCAAGGAAGAAATAAAGAAAGAAATTAAAGTCTTTCTTGAATTTAATGAAAACAAAGACACAACATACTCAAACCTATGGGACACAATGAAAGCAGTGCTAAGAGGAAAGTTCATAGCACTAAGTGCCCACTTAAAGAAAACGGAGAAAGCACTCATTGGTGACTTAACAGCACACCTGAAAGCTCTGGAAAAAAAAGAAGCAGACTCACCTAGGAGAAGTAGAAGACTGGAAATAATCAAACTGAGGGCAGAAATCAACAAAATAGAAACACAGAAAACAATCCAAAGAATCAATGAAACAAGAAGCTGGTTCTTGGAGAAATCAACAAGATTGACAAACCCTTAGCCAAACTAATCAAACGGCAGAGGGAGAACACGCAAATTAACAAGATCAGAAATGAAAAGGGGGACATAACCACAGACACAGAGGAAATTCAGAAAATCATTAGATCTTACTACAAAAGCCTGTATGCCACAAAATTGGAAAATGTAAAAGAAATGGACAGTTTTTTAGATAAATACCATATACCAAAGTTAAACCAGGACCAGGTAAATGCTCTAAATCGTCCTGTTAGTCGCGAAGAATTAGAAACTGTTATCAGAAACCTCCCTACCAAAAAGAGCCCAGGACCAGATGGTTTCAATGCGGAATTCTACCAGAACTTCCAAGAAGACCTAATACCTATACTCCTTAAGGTATTTCATAATATAGAAACACAAGAGTCACTGCCAAATTCCTTCTATGAAGCTACAGTTACCCTGATACCTAAACCACACAAAGACTCAACCAAGAAAGAGAATTACAGGCCAATCTCACTCATGAACATGGACGCAAAAATTCTCAATAAAATACTGGCAAACCGAATCCAAGAACACATTAGAAAAATTATCCATTACGATCAAGTAGGCTTCATCCCAGAGATGCAGGGCTGGTTCAACATACGAAAATCTATTAATGTAATCCATCATATAAACAAACTGAAGGAAAAAAACCATATGGTCATCTCATTAGATGCTGAAAAAGCATTTGACAAAATTCAGCACCCTTTTATGATAAAGGTCTTGGAGAGATTAGGGATACAAGGGTCATTCCTAAATATAATAAAAGCTATTTACAGCAAGCCGACAGCTAACATCAAATTAAACGGAGAGAAACTCAAGGCTATCCCACTAAATTCAGGAACACGACAAGGCTGTCCACTCTCTCCTTATCTCTTCAATATAGTGCTTGAAGTTCTAGCAATAGCAATAAGACAACATAAGGGAATCAAGGGGATTCAATTTGGAAAGGAAGAAGTTAAACTTTCATTATTTGCAGATGATATGATAGTATACATAAGCGACCCCAAAAACTCCACCAAAGAACTCCTACAGCTGATAAACTCCTTCAGTAACGTGGCAGGATACAAGATCAACTCCAAAAAATCAGTCGCCCTCCTATACACAAAGGATAAGGAAGCAGAGAGGGAAATCAGAGAAGTATCACCTTTCACAATAGCCACAAATAGCATAAGATATCTGGGAGTATCGCTAACCAAGGAAGTGAAGGATTTATTTGACAAGAACTTTAAGTCTTTGAAGAAAGAAATTGAAGAGGATACCAGAAAATGGAAGGATCTCCCCTGCTCGTGGATTGGGAGGATCAACATAGTAAAAATGGCAATTCTACCAAAAGCAATCTATAGATTCAATGCAATCCCAATCAAGGTCCCATTAAAATTCTTCACAGAGATTGAGAGGACAATAATCAACTTTATATGGAAAAACAAGAAACCCAGGATAGCCAAAAAAATCTTATACAATAAAGGTACTTCTGGAGGCATTACCATCCCTGACTTCAAACTCTATTACAGAGCTACAGTATTGAAAAACGGCTTGGTATTGGCATAAGAACAGAGAAGTTGACCAATGGAATCGTATAGAAGACCCGGATCTTAAACCACAAACCTATGAACACCTGATTTTTGATAAAGGAGCCAAAAGTACACAATGGAAAAAAGAGGGCATCTTCAACAAATGGTGCTGGCATAACTGGATGTCAACCTGTAGAAGAATGAAAGTAGATCCATATCTATCACCATGCACAAAACTCAAGTCCAAATGGATTAAAGACCTCAATATTAATTTGAACACATTGAGATTGATAGAGGAGAAAGTGGGAAGTACTCTACAACAAATGGGCACAGGGAACCGTTTCCTATGCATAACCCCAGCTGCACAGACTTTAAGGGCAACATTGAATAAATGGGACCTCCTGAAGTTGAGCAGCTTCTGTAAAGCAAAGGACATTGTCACTAAGACACAAAGGCAGCCTACTGACTGGGAAAAGATCTTCACCAACCCTGCAACTGACAAAGGTCTGATCTCTAAAATATATAAGGAACTCAAGAGACTAGACGGTAAAATGCCAATTAACCCAATTAAAAAATGGGGCGATGAACTGAACAGAGAATTCTCAACAGAAGAAGTTCGAATGGCCAAAAGACACTTAAGGTCATGCTCAACCTCCCTAGCTATCAGGGAAATGCAAATCAAAACAACTTTGAGATATCATCTTACACCTGTCAGATTGGCTAAAATCCAAAACACCAATAATAACCTTTGCTGGAGAGGTTGTGGGGTAAGGGGCACACTCATCCATTGCTGGTGGGAATGCAAACTTGTGCAACCACTTTGGAAAGCAGTGTGGCGGTTTCTCAGGAAATTCGGGATCAACCTACCCCAGGACCCAGCAATTCCACTATTGGGAATCTACCCAAGAGATGCCCAATCATACAACAAAAGCATATGCTCATCTATGTTCATAGCAGCATTATTTGTAATAGCCAGATCCTGGAGACAGCCTAGATGCCCTTCAGTGGAAGAATGGATGAAGAAACTGTGGAATATATACATGCTAGAATACTACTCAGCGGTAAAAAACAATGACATCTTGAATTTTGCAGGCAAATGGATGGAAATAGAAAACACTATTCTGAGTGAGGTAACCCAGACCCATAAAGATGAACATGGGATGTACTCACTCATATTCGGTTTCTAGCCATGATTAAAGGACATCGAGCCTATAAGTTTGGGATCCTTGAGAAGATAATAAGAAGGTGAACTCCCAAAAAAGATATAGTAATCCTCCTGGATATTGGAAGTAGACACGATCGCCAGGCAAAATTGGGAACTTGAGGGTTGGGCAAGACTGGGCCAAGGGAAGATGGGGAGAGAAAAGTGTGAAGGGGAGAGCGGGGGGAGCTCGGAGGAATGGGGTGCTTGGGATATAGGAAGGGTGGATATGAGAGCAGGGAAGCATATATCTGAATTTAAGGAGCTACCTGAGGGTTGTCAAGAGACTTGACCCTAGGGGGGCTCCCAGGTTTCCAGGGAGACGCCCCCAGTTAGTTCCTTGGGCAGCTGAGGAGAGGGAGCCTGAAAAGGCCAGTTCCTATAGCCATACTGATGAATTTCTTGCATATCACCATAGAACCTCCACCTGACGATAGATGAAGAAAATGACAGAGCCCCACCTTGGAGCACCGGACTGAGCTCCCAAGGTCCTGATGAGGAGCAGAAGGAGAGAGAACATGAGAAAGAAAGTCAGGACCGTGAGGGAACCTCCAGCTGGCGACAGATGGGGAAGGTGACTGAGCCCCACATTGGAGCACTGGACTGAGCTCCCAAGGTCCCGATGAGGAGCAGAAGGAGCGAGAACATGAGGGAGAAAGTCAGGAACGAGAGGGGTGCGTTCACTCATGGAGACGGTGGGACAGAACTAATGGGAGATCACCAACTCCAGTTGAAATGGGACTGATGGATCATGCGACCAAACCCGTCTCTCTGAGTGTGGCCAACAGCGGGGGCTGACTGAGAAGCAAAGGACAATGGCTCTGGGCTCTGATTGTTCTTCATGGACGGGCTCTGTGGGAGCCTTCTCAGCTTGGTCGATCACCTTCCTGGACCTGGGGGGAGTTGGGAGGACCTTGGTCTTAGCATAGAGTGGGGAACCCTGATGGCTCCTTGGCCTTGAGAGGGAGGGAGGGGAGGTATGGGTGGAGGGGAGGGGAGGGAAGGGGGAGAAGGAGGGGAGAGAAAGGGGAGAAGGAGGGGAGGGAGGGGGGAGGAGGAGGGAAGGAGATGGAAATTTTTAAATATAAAAAAAAATAAACCATGAGAAAAAAAAAAAAAGAGTCCTGTGCATATATGCCCAGAAGTGTTACAACTGGATCATATGTTAGTTCTATTTTCGGCCTTTTGAGAAAACTCTGCAATAATTTTCTTCGTGGCTCCCCAGTTTACCCTCCAGACAGTGCATAAGGATCCACTCTCTTTACCGCCCCAGCAGCAGTTGAAGGAAGAGGCTGATCATCAGTCTTTACTTTTACTCCTAACACTTTTTACAGTTATGTAGTTTTGTGTAGCTGTGTATGCACAAGCACCTACATGCTGCAGCATCTATATTAAGGGCAGAGGACCACTTGTAGGGGCGGGTCTCCTTTTCAATCTCTTCCTATCAATATAAGTTCCAGGTTTACCTTACTGCAAGCACCTTTACTTGGTGAGCCATCTCACCAACACAGTCTTTTCTTTTTCCTTCCTCCTTCCTCCCCCCCCCACCTCTCTTCATGAGACAGAATCTCATGAAGAGCACATGCTCCCAGAACTCTCTCTGCAGACCAGGCTGGCCTTAAAGCCACTGCCTTTCCAGTGCTGGGATTAAAGGCGTGGCCACCGTGTCCAGCTGTCATTCGTGTTCTTGGTGACGGCCATTCTGACTGGAGTGGGATGGACTCTCAAAATAGCTTCAATTTGCATTTTTCTAGTGAATAAGGGCATTGAACATTAAAATACATGAATTCGGAAGAGGGGTCCTTGGGAGGATTTGGAGGGAGGAATGAAAGGAGGAAAGGAGGAAATGATGTAATATTATATTCTTTTGAGAACTCTCTGTTCAGTTCCATAGCCTACTTTTTTTTAAAGCTGAGTCATTTTTCTTGATGTTTATTTTTCTTTATGTTCTTCATATATTTGAGATATTGCCCTTATGTTAGATGTATAACTAATAGAAACTTTCTTACAATATGTAGGCTGCCTCTTCACTTAGTTGATAACTTCTCCTCCTCTTCTTCCTCTTCTTGTTTTTCAAGACAGAGGTTTTTCTGTGTAGCTTTGGCTATCCTGGAATTCACTCTGTAGACCATGCTGACCTCATACTCACAGAGATCCACCTCCCTCTGCCTCTGGGGTGCTGGGATTAAAGGTGTGCACCACCACTGCCCGGCAGACAGTTACTTTTGCTGTACAGATGCCTTTTGATTTCATGAGGTCCCATTTGTTGATAGTTGGCTGGAGTCCTCAGAAAGTCCTTACCTAAGCCTATATTGTGAAATGTATCTACTGTTTTTCCTTCTAGAAGCGGAAGAGCTTCAAGTCTTATGCTGAGATGCTGATGCACTTGGAGTTCATTTTTGGATAACAACAGGTAGACATCCAGTTTGTTGTAGAGGCTGTCTTTTTTTTTTTTTTTTTTTTTTTTGGTTTTTTGAGACAGGGTTTCTCTGTAGCTTTGGAGCCTGTCCTGGAACTAGCTCTTATAGACCAGGCTGGCCTCGAACTCACAAAGATCCACCTGCTCCTGTCTCCCGAGTGCTGGGATTAAAGGCGTGCGCCACCACCGCCCGGCTAGAGGCTGTCTTTTTGCAAAATGCATTTTTATTATTTGTCTTAGAGTCTTTTCCTATTGCTGTGTAAGATACCCTAACGAAAGCCATAAAACAGAAGTTTATTGCAGCTTACAGTTCAAGGGCATATAGTCCATGATGGCAGGGAAGGCAAGGCAGCAGGAGCTTGAAGCAGCTGGTCACATTGTATGCACCTGCAGAAAGCAGAGAGCAATAAATGCATGTGTTCTGCTAACTCACTGCTTCTTGTTCAGAACTGGGAATGGCACTGCCCAGTTCTAGTGTGGGTCTTTCCATCTCAAGTAACCTAACCAACATAGTTCTTCATGGGCATCTCAGAGGCTAGAGAATTCCTCACCTGTGAAGCTTGACTCCCAGGCGATTACAGATCCTGTAAAGTTGACGATACACACTCTCTTGGCATCTGTCAAAAATCAGATGGTTGTAGTTACATGGAGTTTTATCTGGATCTCCTAATCAATTCTGCTGATCTACATGTCTGCTTTTGTTCCAATACCATGCTATGTGTATACATACATACATACATACACACACACACACACACACACACACACACACACACACACACACACATATATATATATATATATATATATATATATATATATATATAACAGTATCCTGCCTGTAGGCCAGAAGAGGGCACCAGATCTCATTATAGGTAGTTGTGAGGCACCACGTGGTTGCTGGGAATTGAACTCAGGACCTTTGGAAGAGCAGTCAGTGCACATGGGCATCTTTCTATCTTCTAGTATTTTTCTCAGTTTCTTCAAGTTTTGAAGCTTTCACTGTAGAGGGATTTTGTTGTGTGAGTATGTGTATGCATTCATGCGTGCATGCATATGTGCATGTTGTATAGGATCGTCACCTTGATTTCTTCCTCAGCATATTGTCATTGGCATATAGAAAGGCTGTTAATTTTTGTCTGTTAATTTTGTATCCTGCCACACTGTCTAGACAAGCTCTTGAAAATCCCTCTAATCTGAATTTGAGTTCAGTCTCCTACTGTAATAGTTTTAAAGTCTTGCTGTCTAGCCTCAGTATAGGTTTTCCTTTTCTTTTCTTTTCTTTTCTTTTCTTTTCTTTTCTTTTCTTTTCTTTTCTTTTCTAACAGGAGTGTGTAGGCTCTACATATATTGCTTTTTCTACATATCGGTGCTGACAATTCTTCCTCCTTACCAGGTTTTCATACATTTTCTGGTTTCTAGATTCAAGATCGCAGTTCTGTGGAGTGAAGCTATTGCTTTGGTCACTGTTATGAAGGACAGAATATGATGCACAGGACATGGAGGGACTATGGCCTCCATTTGATAGCTTTCCAGGTGGAGTTCAATCACCATCAAAGAGCATCATGGAAATGAGAAATAGGCCTATCCTTTTTAAGAAAAAAACCCATTTGTTATCAAAGGAGTTTGAAAAAATATGCAATTTGAAAATAAAGAAAACTGCTAATAAAAGGAGGTTTGGCTAAGGAAAGAAGCTCAAGGAAGCTGGAGAGAATCAAATAGAGGCTCCTTCTGTGGTGGAAATAGCATGGGTAGTGTTCCTTGGAATACTGAGAATTAAATCAATCCATTTCTGGTGAGAAGGCAGGTGGATGATTTAAATATGAGTTCAGTCAAAGATGGAGGAGCAAAAGGAAGGCAGTAGGGTGCATGGGACATGATTTAGGTCTTGTAAACATCAGGAAACCAGCGGCTTGAGGAACTTGATAGAGGCACTTACTTATATGGAAGGAAAGTGTCAGCCCGATGGTTGTCTCCCTAAAAGAAACCAAAGAACTTAGGAGAAGGGGTTTGAAACATTGACCTCTCCTGCCTGCCCCTCCCCAACAACACACAAACAAGTAGAGTTATGTAGTGTTGGCATTTTGGGGGGGGGGCTAATGGAGAGTGATCAGTCCTGAAACCATATATAAACAAGAAAGACAGATGTATGGTACTATAATAATCAAAGAAAAGGAGGCTATCAACACGGGTGGGTTTGAGGGAGGAGCTGGGAGGGCCTGGAGGAAGAGAGGAATGTAATTCTGTTTCAATTGAAATATATTTTAAAACACAACTAATATGGCTTATTAAAAGGTTGAAAGATTATTTACTCCTAAATATATGTGCAAAAATTATCCTGAGGGATGGCATGTAAAAGAATTATGTAAACAAGATAGAGTTAAGTGTACTCTTTCACTGAATCCTGAGGAACACAGAGGAAAAATTCAGGAAAGCCTCACATTTTCTTCAGGAAAGTTCGTGGAAAAACAATGAGCCTTAGATGTCAGGAGGAAGTTCCAGGTCTGAGTCTAGTGCCAAGGAGGCTGCAAACACTCTTTTCTTGTGCCATTACAGAATTGGAAAGCAAGGGCTGGGAAAAGTAACCTTCCATGCCTCACTGAAAGAAACTTCTCCAGAGGGTTTCCTTTTGTGCAGGTGCAGCTGAAGCCAGGTTGCCTCTCCCAAGGGCTCTCCCCATGGCCCCCTTCATTTCCTTGTTGCGGAAGCTGTAGATGATGGGGTTGCACATGGGGATGATGATGGTGTAGAGGAGAGAGAAAGGCTTGTCTTTGTCAGGCGCATGCGTACTGCGGGGATTCATGTAAGAGAACATGGCTGAGGTGTACAAAAAGATGACCACAGTCAGGTGGGAGGCACAAGTGGAGAATGTCTTCCCCCTACCCGAAGAAGAGGATCTGCTAAGGATGGAGGCCAGGATGCGGGCGTAGGAGGTGACAATGAGCACCATGGGGCTGAAAAGCACCACAATGGCATCAAGAAAGATCAACTTCATGCTGAGCTTGAGGTCCCCACAGGAGAGAGCAATCACTATGGGGGCCTCACAGAAGAAGTTTTCTATGTGGTTGTCATTGCAGAAGGGATTCCGGAATGATATATACTCAAGAAAGATGCCATTGATCATCCCAAAGATCCAGGAAGAGCACACCAGCCTGACACACACCTGAGGGCTCATGATCTGGGCATAGTTCAGGGGATGACAGATGGCAACATAACGATCATAGGCCATGAAAGCCAAGAGGATGCACTCGGCCACACCCATTAGAAAGACCAAGTACATCTGGGTCATACAAAAGGCAAAGGAGACCGTGTGGCTTTTGGTCACCAGGTGAACCAACATCTGTGGGATGGTGGTTGTGATGAAGCAGATGTCCAGGAAAGACAGGTGTCCAAGGAAGAAGTACATGGGGCTGTTGAGTCTGGGGTCAGTCCAGGTGATGAGGATGATGAGGCCATTCATGGCCATGGCGAGGCTGTAGAGAGCCAGGAAGAGGGTGAAGAGCAATGCCCGAGTGGAAGGGGGACTCTGCTCAAAGCCCACGAGGATGAACTCTGAGACTGTGCTGCTGTTCCTCAGGTCTGCTGTCTGGGGCCTGTTTGAGGAGAGGGGCAGGAGAAACATAAAGGGCACAGTTGTGTGGAAGGATAGATGATCCCTGGACCCAGAAGCCCAGCAAGAGGCCTCCCCTGATTGACAGTCAATGTTTGGAACTGCAGTCACTGGTAAATCTGTGAATAATGGGCTAGTGAAATGCCAGGGTCACCAGAGGCTCTAGACATACATCCTCATTGGAGAAGTTGAGGAAGAGCTGGTTCCCCTTTAGTCTGGATTGATGAGATGCCCTGTGCAATGGTGCATGTGTTCCAGGTCCTTCAACATCAAAGGACTGCTTACGGCCGGATGCATCCAGAGGGGAAAGAATAAGATAGCTATGCCTGGGACTTGGGTTAGATGAGGAAAGGTAAGAAACTGGGGTGTGGAGTGTGTGATAGAATGATGGTGGTGATTGACTCAAAGAGGGTCATTTGAAGGACCGACCTGAGAGAGAGTTAAGGCATATTTTATACTCCTTTTCATTTTTTATTCAATTCACTTCCTTCCTTCCATCTCTTTCTCTCTCCCTCCCCCTCTCTTTCTTTCTGCCCACTACTCTTTCTTTTTTTGAGACCAAGTCTTTTGTAGCACCAGCTGGTCTTGAACTCACTGCATTGCCAAGGATGGCAAAGAACCCCTGCCTCCACTTCCCAAATACTGGAATTACAGGCAGATGTCGTTACAGCCAACACGAAGGTAGTATTTTCTAGAAGAGGACAGCTTTTGGTCTTTTTGTACCTAATTTGAGGTGGTAATTGTGTTGATGCTTTGGGGGAAACTAAGCAGGGCCATCTCTGGAGTGGGAATGACTGAGGGGTTCCTGGGTGCAGCATGGCTACCTCTCCACACCTTTCCTCAGTCTCACTCCTGCAGCTGTTGCTGCCACACCAGTGCATGCTGGAGGACGGGTTTGATTATCATTGCTTGCATTTTTTTTTTTTAAACAGGAAACACCTTTCCCTCAGCAGTTGGAATTTACCCACTATTCGGTGGAAACAATTCAACCATCTTTGTGTGAAAGAATCTGTATGCAAGCCACATGCATTCCAATCCTTTTGCCTCTGTGAGTTAATGGTGTGCACGGTACATCTTCAGAAACCTTGTAGCTCTTGGGGGAGCCACCATGCTCACATTAAATCTGTTGTGCGTTTCATCTTGTTTGGAGTTAGGATGCAGCATATGCGTGTAAAGGGACCGTGTATCTCTGCTTAGCTTTCTTCTCACCACCAGTTTTTCTTCTATTTCCTGTTTTGTATATTCCCCTCAGCCTTCTCTGTGAGCCCTTTGTTCCCTTTGCCCAGCTCCTTCCATTTCTCGCTCTGTGAAGCACTAAGTTCCCTTTAAGTGAGGTTTCTCGGTTGATCAAGGCGTCAACTGGGCCTAGTTCTATCATCTTTATGTTGGAAAGTTCTGGTATCTAAGGCTACTCTGAGTGTCGGGAAAGGGAAGTGAAGGGAAGGGCAGAGAGCATAGTTTAATATGGGCCCCAAATCTTTCACTCTCAGACATGTTGAAGCCAAGCTAATGATTGGGCAACCTAAGTCATCAGTGAGCTACAATCTATAGAATTCTTGGACTTGGCTAAGAAGTTGTACTCTGACTCAAGGACTCACTGAGCCCCACTAATGGACACATGCTTGCCTGTAGTTCACCGAGAAGAAATAACCTTCTGTGCTGGCCAGCATCAAGTGCCCTGGGAGGTGCCGTCAGCAGCTGGGCAGTAGTCAGGCATCTGTGTGAAGACATGGGGTTGTAGAAAGCAAACCACACCCACCTCATCCCGTGGCTCTGCTGCTCCTGCTTTCACTGAGTCACTGTCCTCATAAGAGAGATGGCAGGGTGTCTGAGGAAGAGCTGCTCCAGGGAGGGGGGTCAGAGCTGGTGGGCCACTCTGGAAGACAGTGGTATCTAGTGACCTTTTCAGCTCTTCGACACCTATGCTATTATAGACAAATGGATTCTTAAACAACACACCACATTGCATGTTCAGGGCACTGCAGAACCAACCGGTGAGGGCTCTCTGCCTCATACTGCCACTGGGTAATACTCATTCTTACCGGCTTGCTTTTCACATTGTGTATTTTGACCTTCTTGCCTCTTTATAGTTTTTGTGTCCGTGCTTTCCTTAAAAATCCTATGTTCTTCTGTTTATTTAAAAGTATAAGAAAAAGAAAATGTCATTTCTCTTGTTTTAGATAAGCATATATATTCTATTGTAAAAACAAAACAAAAATATTCTCACTCTCAAAAAATATTATTCTGACAAAGAATGTCTTAAAATGAACTGCAGAGGGAGCTGGCGAGATAGATGCCTTGGTGCTTAAGAGCACTTGCTATGGCTCTTCAGAGGACCTGAATTTGGTTCCCATACCCACTGTGGTGTCTAACAGCCATCTGTAACTCCAGCTCCAGTGGGTCTGATGCCTGCAGCCTCTGTGGGCTCTCGCCCTCGTATGCACACACCCACATGTGGACATACACCTACACATAATTAAAAATAACAAAACAGGGCTGGAGAGATGGTTCAGCAGGTAAGAGCACTGACTGCACTTCCAAAGGACCTGGGTTCAATTCCCAGCACCCACATGGCAGCTCACAACTGTCTGTAACTCCAGCTTCAGGAGACCTTACACCTTCACATGACCTACATGCAGGCAAAACACCAATGCTCATGAAATAATAATAAATAAATCATTTAAAATAAATGTTTAAAAATAAATAATTCTTTAATTTTAAAAATAAATTTGTTTTTTATGTATATGGATGTTTGCATACATGTATGTCTGTGTACTGTTTTCACGCATGGTCCCTGTAAATAAAAGAAGTGGGCATCAGATCCCTTGGAACTGGAATTATTGATGCTTAGGAACCACCATATGGGTGCTGGGAATTGAACCTACGCTTGCTGGAAGAGCAGCCAGTGTGCTTTACCACAGAATCATCTCTTCAGGTCTAAAATAAATCTTAAAAATTAAAAACTAAATGGTAGAAATTGTTGTTACATCCTCTGCAACTAATCCGAGCCCTGGAATGTATTTACAATGGTTTTCATGAAGAGTAATGGTTGTTCAACATCCATAGCTTTATGAATGATATCTCTGTACACATTCACAAGACACTTGTGGGATTTCTTCACTAAACCAGAAAAAGAATCATAATATCCTCTGCAGGCTGCATAGGGAAAAAGCACCGTTCACAATTGTATTGATTCCCTCTTCAAAGACTGGAGGATCTGTGGTCTCTTAAATTAGCGACAATTTCCAAAATAGTTCATATGCATCATCTTGTTTGAGCCTGCAGTTTGCTAATATCCCTTAATGAGGCAATTTAATCTCATTGAAGACTTGCTGATAAGTTATATTGGACAATGAAGCCGCACGTGACTTGGCAGTAGAACAGAACCGAGAACCAGCTCTCTCTGGGTCTAGTGTTGTCATAGTTGGTTTAACTGACCCACTGTTCTGATTGTTTCAGAACCATCTGCAAGCAAAATAGGAACTTCCAGATTGTCCAAGAGCATCTCAGAAGAGCAGCAATTAAACTGGGGGATCAGCTATGCAGGTGGAAGCTGGTCAACCAGAGACATAACAAGGTAGTTGAATAAAGTGGTGGGCACTGGCGAGCGTGGAAGGGGCGGGGGGAAGAGAGGCACCTCTCTCTTACAGGTTAGCTGTCTCCTTCCACACGATAGGGATTATCTGATTTCCTGTGCTCCAAACTCTATCAGAGGACAGAAGTGTTTTTTTTTTTTAAATTAATTTATTTATTTTTATTGAGAAACCTGTTTCTTGTGCTCTCTAGGTTGGGTGCTGCCCCTGTTTAGGATGTTCTGGTGCTGTCTGGTGCTGCCAGTGACTGGGGAATAAGCCTCCCTAACAACAGGCACAAAGAGGCCCATGTAGGCTCGTTGTTGTTGTTGACAAAGGTAATGTATTGACCCCATCTCTCTGTTGACTTTTTCCCTCCCCCATTTTTTTTTCAGTTTACCCAATACAAGATAAAAGAGCAGTAAGTACTTACTGGCCCCCTCAAAGTCCCCAGTAATTATTATTAAACTAATGTCGTCCCATATATAAAAATACCCTATAAACAATGAAATATGATAGAGCTTGGGTTGTAATGAAAATCAGCCCTTAGCTAATCACAATATGGGGCAGATCCTGAAAAGGAAACAATTCTGAAGCCTTCCATATTCTGAATTATGACAGCACAGAGTCGGTGAGCTAAGGGTGAAGTCTCCATCCATGACTACCGAAGAACAAAGGATGATACTACAGATCAGACCTGTGGGAAACACCGCATGCCAGCGTGAAGCTCAGATTCTTGACATATTTCCTAAGAAGAGGAGAGACAGGAAGATCTGAGACCTTAGTGGGTCCTGACTGAGTCAGCGAGCTCTACATTCAGTGAGAGAGACTAACAAGCTAAGATGGAGAGGAAATGGAGGAGACACCATACATCTCTGGCCTCCATATGTATGCACACACATATGCATACATACATGGGCATGTATAGCACTGTACACACACGTATAATGCTGTACACACACACGCACACACACAGGAAGCAATTTAATTAGATAAAAATAGATAAAGGACTTGAATAGACATTTCTCAACAGGCAAATGAAAATATAAAGTTTAACACTACTAATGATCAGGCAAGCAAACTATAACTCCAGGGACATATGACTTCCACCAGCTAAAATGGTGTTGTAAGAGGAGGCGAAAGGGGCTGGAGTGAGGGCTCAGTGGCAAGAGAACGAACTGCTTTTGCAAAGGACACGGTTGGTTTCCAGCCCCCACACAGGGTGGCATACAAGCAGCTGTAATTCAGCTCCAGGAGAGATGCCATCTTCCTCTGGTCTGTTGAGCCCCGCACTTAGGTGCACAACCTCCTCCACATATACTCATAATTATATATAAAAATCATGTCAGGACTAGAGGGATAGCTAAGTAATTAAGATGTACACTGCTCTTCTAGAGGGTCTGGGTTCAGTTCCCATCACCCTTGTTTGGCAGCTCACAGCTGCCTGTAGCTCCAGCTCCGGGGGATCTGATTCCCTCTTCCACAGATAACTAGGCTCACATATATGCATGATCATGCACGTGTGTACACACACAAGCATAAATCTAAATAAAATAAAAATAAATCATATAATTAAAAATAAAATCTTAAACAGAGATATGAAAGAGAAGTGTTGGCAAGGATGTAGAGGAAAAGGGCCCCTTTTGCACATTGTTGGTGGGAATATGAGTTCAACTGTTATAATAAACATTATGGGGGTTCTCAGAAAATTCCAAATATATGATTCAACATACTTAAAAGGACATTGTCACTAAGACACAAAGGCAGCCTACTGACTGGGAAAAGATCTTCACCAACCCTGCAACTGACAAAGGTCTGATCTCTAAAATATATAAGGAACTCAAGAGACTAGACGGTAAAATGCCAATTAACCCAATTAAAAAATGGGGCGCTGAACTGAACAGAGAATTCTCAACAGAAGAAGTTCGAATGGCCAAAAGACACTTAAGGTCATGCTCAACCTCCTTAGCTATCAGGGAAATGCAAATCAAAACAACTTTGAGATACCATCTTACACCTGTCAGATTGGCTAAAATCCAAAACACCAATAATAACCTTTGCTGGAGAGGTTGTGGGGTAAGGGGTACACTCATCCATTGCTGGTGGGAATGCACACTTGTGCAACCACTTTGGAAAGCAGTGTGGCGGTTTCTCAGGAAATTCGGGATCAACCTACCCCAGGACCCAGCAATTCCACTATTGGGAATCTACCCAAGAGATGCCCAATCATACAACAAAAGCATATGCTCATCTATGTTCATAGCAGCATTATTTGTAATAGCCAGATCCTGGAAACAACCTAGATGCCCTTCAGTGGAAGAATGGATGAAGAAACTGTGGAATATATACATGCTAGAATACTACTCAGCGGTAAAAAACAATGACATCTTGAATTTTGCAGGCAAATGGATGGAAATAGAAAACACTATTCTGAGTGAGGTAACCCAGACCCAAAAAGATGAACATGGGATGTACTCACTCATAATCGGTTTCTAGCCATAATTAAAGGACATCGAGCCTATAAATTTGGGATCCTTGAGAAGATAATAAGAAGGTTAACTCCCAAAAAAAGATATAGTAATCCTCCTGGATATTGGAAGTAGACACGATCGCCAGGCAAAATTGGGAACTTGAGGGTTGGGCAAGACTGGGCCAAGGGAAGATGGGGAGAGAAAAGTGTGAAGGGGAGAACGGGGGGAGCTCGGAGGAATGGGGTGCTTGGGATATAGGAAGGGTGGTTATGGGAGCAGGGAAGCATATATCTTAATTTAAAGAGCTACCTGAGGGTTGTCAAGAGACTTGACCCTAGAGGGGTTCCCAGGTTTCCAGGGAGACGCCCCCAGTTAGTTCCTTGGGCAGCTGAGGAGAGGGAGCCTGAAAAGGCCAGTTCCTATAGCCATACTGATTAATTTCTTGCATATCACCATAGAACCTCCACCTGACGATAGATGAAGAAAATGACAGAGCCCCACATTGGAGCACCGGACTGAGCTCCCAAGGTCCTGATGAGGAGCAGAAGGAGAGAGAACATGAGAAAGAAAGTCAGGACCGGGAGGGAACCTCCAGCTGGCGACAGATGGGGAAGGTGACTGAGCCCCACATTGGAGCACTGGACTGAGCTCCCAAGGTCCTGATGAGGAGCAGAAGGAGCGAGAACATGAGGGAGAAAGTCAGGAACGAGAGGGGTGCGTTCACTCATGGAGACGGTGGGACAGAACTAATGGGAGATCACCAACTCCAGTTGGAATGGGACTGATGGATCATGCGACCAAACCCGTCTCTCTGAATGTGGCCAACAGCGGGGGCTGACTGAGAAGCAAAGGACAGTGGCTCTGGGCTCTGAGTCTTCTGCATGGACGGGCTCTGTGGGAGCCTTCTCAGCTTGGTCGATCACCATCCTGGTCCAGGGGGGAGTTGGGAGGACCCTGATCTTAGCATAGAGTGGGGAACCCTGATGGCTCCTTGGCCTTGAGAGGGAGGGAGGGGAGGTTTGGGTGGAGGGGAGGGGAGGGAAGGGGGAGAAGGAGGGGAGGGAAGGGGGAGAAGGAGGGGAGGGAAGGGGGAGGAGGAGGGAAGGAGATGGAAATTTTTTAAATATAAAAAAATAAACCATGAGAAAAAAAAAAGAAAATTAAATTGGCATGTTGAAGACACATATTTATTACAGTGTTCAGTGTAGTGTTGGTTACAATAGTTAAGTAGAATTAATGATTGTATCCATCAACAAATTAACAGACATTTTTAAAATGTGGTAATTAATAATGAAAATATAATTCAACCTTAAAAATTTAAAAAATCCTTTAATTTTGGATAACATGGACTAAACAAAGAATATTGTACGTGAAACCAATAGAAATTAATTCATTAATACCATATGATATCACTACTAATATGTGGCATCTAAAACTTTATGTCAAAGGCACAGGTAGCAGAGAGGTGGTCATCCGAGGCAGGACAGAGGCAGGGATTGGTCTAAAGACATACAACTTGAGATAACCATAAGAAATAAATTCTGACATCTATTGTACAACATGGTGACTACATTTAATAATTATGTATTATACACTTGAAAATTGCTGAGCAAATAGTTTTTAACCATCCTCACCTCAAATGGATACTTTCATGAGGAGATAAATATGTCAACTGGCTTAGTTTAGCCTTGTTTCACATATAGGCATATGAAAACATCAGGGTGCACTGGGGATGCAACTCAGTAGGAGGGAACTTGCCTGATAGGGGAAAGCTCTGGTTACAATCTCAAGAACTTCAGAAAATAGACAAACATGTGAAAGAAATTATTTGTTTGTTTGAGGCAGCTCTCACTATGCAGTTCCAACTCTCCTAAGGCTCATCGTCTAGACCAGGCTGGCCAAGAACTTGGAAAGCTCCACCTGCCTCTGCCTCCCCAGTGTGGGATCAAAGGTGTGTGCTGCCACACCTGGCTAAGAAATGTCATGGTTCACAGCACACTTATATGTAACATTTATTTGTAAATGAAAAAAAAAAACACCTTATTTTGAGTCAGATTTGAAGCACAAGCTAAATTGACATTGCTATCTCAAGGTGAGTGCCTTAAGGGTGATTATTTTCCTTCAATATATGACCTTTCCCCATATGTAATCATTTAAAGATGACCTATAAAGCTAACCTTCACACTAAAAAATAAAATACATTAATGTTCACATATTATAAAAAAAACACACCCCACTTTTAACCCCACCCGCAGTAGAGGCAGAGGGACTTTGCTTTGGGTTAGGCATGTCTGAAATTCAATTCTAGGGGTGAGTTGACAGGCTGTCTCATTTGACTCCTAGGAAATGAAGATGAACTAGTTCATATAATTAGATTTGATTCCGTTTCCTCTTGTCTCCCTATGCCTTCACTTCACACATCAAAGGACTGCTTCAAAGATTGCCTCTCATTCACAAACCCTAGCTGCTGTAGACGTCTAGAGAGGGGAGGACCTCACCCACCTTCCCCACTCCCCCACCCCATTAGTTCCTGCTTCTCATCTCAGGTAGCTCTGCACACCTCACTTGTTTGTGTGTTTGTTTTCTGTACTCTTCTCTCTTATCTGGCTCTGATAGACACGGCAAACACCAGCCCCTGACCCCGAAAAATTCCCAACAAAATGTGGAAGGCATGTTTGTTATCACAATCTCTGCAAGAGAACCATCCATAAGCAGCTTCCTAGCCTCCCTTTCCACAGGAAAGAAGGAATAAAGTGTCAAATAAAAAGTAATAAGATGTACAAAGATAAAGATAGAGGCATAAGGAAAGCAAAACTGAAAGGCTATAATCAGAGAGAGGAGGATTCTCATAAAAAACAGTTTAGAAGGAAAGGTGGAAAACCGAGGAATTCAACTGACAAAAATATAAAGAGCTATGAAAACCACAAAAATGAACAGGTCAGTACAGAGAAGCATAGTAAGAGAGATTCCAAAAGCCTCCACCTACAGATGAGAAGAAAATGAGACAAAATCCCAACATGGAGAGTCGGGAGGCTGGCAGAAGGCTTCCCATGCTTGGGTACTGATATAGACCTGGAACTAGGGAGCCACTTCTAGCAAGAAAGATTGAACTGGGGTTTCTTCTTTTCCAGCCTCTGAAATTGGACTCGGCAAGACAGGGGAGCTCTTCCTGTGGACGAAGTGATGTGGTCATCTGACCGAGCCAGGAGGGCAGGTGGACAGACTGAGATCCTGATGGACATTTGTCGGGGACGTGGGGAGCACAGAGCACTGTGTCACAGTGAAAGATCCAGGGCAACAGAGACTCTGGTAGACTCTAGAGAGGGAGAAACTGAGCAAGAGTGCCAAATCTGTGACCTCTCTCAATGGCCACCAAGTACAGAGCCCTGTGATGTGGATGCTGAGAAACCCAGAGAATGCTTGGCTCTGGTGACAAGGTCAGAGACAAGGTCAGCTCCACAGCAGAAGAGAGTTCATTCACTGACCTTGACCCTGGGGTTTGGGATGTGCTGATGAGGTCATTGTCCGTGCTGATCTTGGATGCAGAAGAGGTTCAGAGTGTGCAGAGCATTTGCTGCAGACTAGCTGTGCATTTATAGGGCTGGGCACTTGGGCTCCTCCCCTCTGCCCTTCTTCCTATCTCTCAGGTGTGCTTGTCTGAGCATGTGAGCCCTTTCCCTCCCCCAGACAGACAGCAGTTTCTTGGTTACTATGGCAGCCATCTGTAATAAGGCCAACTCTTCATTCTTGAGGCCTGACCATTCCAAGTGTGTCCCTGGGGGGGGAGTTTTACTTGGTCATTTTTAAGGCTCCCCTGTGAGGCCATGATCATGGCAAATGGCCTGGAGAGCCAAACATATTCCCAAGTTTTCTTGAGAAATTTGTGTTCTTCTGTAGCCATGAAACCTGGGAAAATACGATCCTCGCACCCCCCACTTTCAAGTCAGGGAGTCCTTTAACTCCTTAAAAATATTTTTGAGATTATAATCACATCATTTCTTCCTCCCTTTTCTCTCCCTAAACCTTTCCATGTATCCCTCCCTTCTCTCCCAAATCATGACCTCTTTTTCATAAATTGTTATTGCATTAATATATGTACATATTCCCAAATATAGCCTGTTCCATCCATATAATGTTTTTCGTGTGTGTGTGTTTTCAGGACTGATCACTTGGCATTGGACAACCAGTTGGTATGCTCTTCTTTGAGGAGAGCCATCTCTCCTGCTCTCAGCTTTCCTCAGCTGCCTATAGTTCTTGGTGCAGGGTTAAGGCCTCATGGGTTTTTCCACATCCACTTTGGTGCTCATTAGTATCATCATTGTTTGTTCATGTTTGCTTGTTCAGGTTGATGAGACTTTACCGGTATAGTTCGATGTTGCTAGAAGACACAGTCTCACAGAAGAGTAGGTAAAGATGTGTTTCATTTGTTTATGCTGCATTTGTTTAACTATGTGAAGGTGCATTGCATTTGTTTTACCTTGCCTGCTTAAGGTACCTGATTGGTCTAATAAAGAACTGAACAGTCAATAGTTTTTTTTTTTTTTTTTCTCATGGTTTATTTTTTTTTATATTTAAAAATTTCCATCTCCTTCCCTCCTCCTCCCCCCTCCCTCCCCTCCTTCTCCCCTTCCTCTCCCCTCCTTCTCCCCCTTCCCTCCCTCCCCTC